>NC_139614.1:36125796-36725796 GCF_964270895.1 Podarcis filfolensis | reverse complement strand
TGCTGTATGTGTGTCTTTGCCCCCCACCCCCGCTTGTCTGTTGATTTGTCCAATCTCTGTGCCAGACTATTTTATAATCATCCTTCCTAGCCAAAACGTCTTGAGTAGCACAGATCTTGAACACCACAGTGGACAAAGAATCATTTGTCCACAGTGGCTTCCTGTAGGTTATTTTAGTGGATTTATCACCCTGAACTAAGCCCAGGCCATCTGTTACATCCTTTAATTACAAATGCAGATAGAGGTAATTCACAAAGGCATCATAAAGAAAGTAAAATATAAATGATTTAAGGGCAAGCGTATGTTATGTTTCATGCACCAATCAGGCGTAAATGACTTTTAAAAAATCAAGATCTTCCTAACAGGGCAGGGATGAGAATGCACACCAAAGGAATGCTTTTCCTCAAATCACCCAGTCTTCTGGGGTGTCATCCATCCAAAAATGACATATCTGATTAATTAAAACATACACAAGATTATGTTGTTGCTGATTTATTAGTGGAGTTCAAGCTCTTTCATTAACACAACGTTTTTTCTTTCCTCCTCCTGGGTCTTTTTCCCAGGAGGACAGATTGGGAAGGGGGAGCACAAAAATGCAAGGAGTATTTATGGCTCAAGCACACAGTGATATTTCAAAGCCCCATTTTCAAATCACTTTGAACTGACAATATTTGATCAAATAGAGATTGCAGTATTTTAGAAAGGATATGAGATTCCCATTTACATTTCAATATTTTTTTTCTCAGTTCTGTGGGTTGATTAAGACTCATATGAATATTTAATCCAACTGCTTGTCCTGACTCTCTCTTGAGATTCCATTATTGAGAACGCTGATACATCTGGAGAAGTTAAGCTTAGGGAGTAAACACTCATTTCATGAAGGGTGAATTTTATCATCGTGTCTAAGAGTGGGTTGGAAAAATCCTGGTTCCACAATTTGTCTTAGCCACAAGAGGATTGGGCAAGCCACTGTTCATTCATTACCTCTATTTCTTTCTTCTCCCCTCTTAAGCGTTATATTTGTCCTGACCACTTTTTAAGCAATACCCTGGGGATGTAAGTGCTTAAGTGTAAGCCAAGGATCTCCTCCTGCTCCTAAGATGTCACTCAGCAGGTCCAGTAAATGCCATCCCTTACAGCATGTGTGGGGTATTTGGTTTTCCATTATGAGGTCCCGTTGACTTACAGATAACCAGGGGCTACTTCTGAGCCAGAGCTAGTGGTGGGTGGAGGTTGTAGTACTGCAGGACTCTCTCTCTCTCTCTCTCTCTCTCTCTCTCTCTCTCTCTCTCTCTCTCCCCCCCCCCTCTCCCCTCTCCCTCTCCCTCTCCCTCTCCCTATGCCAGTCAATCTCTCTGTGTTGCATGAAATTAGGTTCCCCACCCCAGTACTACAGACTTCCCAAAGCCCAAGTCTAGGTGTCTTCCAGGGGAAGTAGGAGACCTCAGTGCACAGAATCATCCAGTGCACTAGCAGGTCCTCTGCGCAAGTTTACTAGTGTTAGCCACTCTGAGACCTTGGCATGGGGCGGAATATAAATAAAATAAAATAAATAAAATAAAGCAAGGAAAAAATGATTGATTTGTTTTGTGCTATGTGGCTGGGTGAATATTATCCACAACAGCCAGTAGGGATGGGTGAATCTCAACTTTGGTTTCTTTTTTTTCCCACTCTTAAAGTTTACTTCTTCACATTTCCACACCAGTTTGTGAATTTTTAGAAAACAAGTCCTTATAAAAAATTCAGCAGCAGTGTGAATTTCTTCTGATCTACACATTTGCATACCATTTACCCAAAGACAACACATTTTTGTACCAACACATTGGTTATTTTTACCAATATGCAACTTTATGCACACTTTACTTTTGTTCAAGTTATGTTGCTAATTTCAAAGGATGGCTGTGTTTCAGTTCACACATTGTTTTAGAAAGTGCAAATTAGGTAGGTCCCCCTACAAATGTGAAATGAATCAAATATGTCCCCCCCATCCCTAGAGCTAGTGACCAGAATTCAGGCAGTCAAACCAGTTGTTATGCCCACGGATCTACCCCATTCCGAGCTAAAGTTGGAGTTTCTGAACTGATAGTTCGGTGTGAACTATCTATTAGGCACTATTCACACTGTCCCTGCTTCAGGGTTATAAGCAGATTTAAGGGTGCTGCTGGATGCCAAGATACAGCCAAGCTTCATGTGTTGGGGCAGCCATGTTTATTTTATAAATTTGTCTGCCCCATTCACATATAAAATGGTATGAGTGTGAGTCTATTTTTTAAAATATGAAAAGAAGCACAGGGTAGGGGAGCTAAACCCTCCCCTCCTATACTTAACTGGGCTCTACCATCCCCCTGCCACAGTTAGCTAACTTGCATTATGGGAACTATGCTGGGATAAAAGTAAATCAAGCAGAAGAACACAGCTGACTAAAACGGATGTGTGGGGATAGTTTCACTTCTATGCCTTGCATGCTCCACAGGCTCTCCCTTTTACACATGAACAGGGAAGACATGTGAACACTCACGGCTGCCCCATCACATCTAGTTTGGCCCTATGATTGTCTACTTATTTATTATACTTCAGTTTTATGTCATTATCGTTGATGAAAATTGAAAAATAAAAAAAGAAAGAGAACAGATCTATTAATGCATAAGAATGGTCTGTTGGATCATGCCAATGGCCCATCTTGTCCAACATCCTGTTCTCACAGTGGCAAGCTAGATGCCTGTGGGAAACCAGGGAGTAGAGCATGAGCACAAGAGCACCCTCCTCTCCCGTGGTTTCCAGAAACTAGTACTCAGAAGCATTTCTGCCTCCGACTGTGGAGGTAAGAGCATAGCCATTATGGCTAGTAGCAACGGATAGCTTTCTCCCCCACGAAAACATGGCAAAAATAAGATGTAATACAGGAACTGCTGTGCTGCCCCCATTCAAATGGAAAAGTGACAGCAAATGTCCTTGTGAGCTGTAAAATTTTAAAACGTAACCTATAAAGAATAAAGCCCCCACTTCAAATTTCTGGTATCTGCATTTTATTCCAAAAGACTAAAATAAATTAAATATGATTAAAATATAAGCAAAACTTGTGCTGAAATTCTGTGCGCTCCCCAAATATTTTTCTAAGACAGAATCTCCATGTAGTAAAACAAAAGACCCAGCTCGCCTATCTAGATTCATCAGTACATGTAAGGTGCTGCAGTTGGCACCCAGCCCATCTTTGAAAATGAGCCCTACAAACCTCTCTGTGTTAATTAGCTTTACGAACAAGCAGCTTTTGGTTTCAAAGAGCTCTGGAAATATAATTAAATACGTCCATAGCGATCTGCCTCTGGACTGCCTTCTTTCATTAGATTGCCTGGCTGGTACATGAGATCTACAATATATACTTGAGGGGGAAGCAGAAGTCCAGGTATTCCCAAGGGAGAATCATCAACCAATTTCACTTCATTCCATGCTCTGGTGTACTCTCCACGGACTAAGCTGCAGCTAACACCAATTCTGTCTGCTAGAACCTATGGGAGGAAGTAACCAGATGAGAGATATATTTTACTTTATTTTTATTACATTGACATACTGCCTTTTGGTCAGTGCACTGAAGGGCTTACAGTTTAAAATAGTGCTTTACCATTTGAAAGACATGCTATAAAAGGGAAACTGTACATGGAGAGAAGAGGAAAATAAGCGAGAGGAAAATGATTGAGCAGAAAGATTGTACCATGCATTTTCCACCCTGAATAGAAATCATTCAATGTTGTGTTTGCCTGTGGGAGTTGCCATTTCACTGCCCAAGCACAAGACCATTAAGCTTGCTGTTAGAGAGAATTATCTCTTGTAAGAAAAAGTAGCCTTTTAAATATTTAATATTTATCTTGTGCTTTTCCTACGTGCTCAAAATACTTCACAGAAACTACCCTCACAATAACCCTGTAAGGTAGGTTTGTACTGTTATGTCCATGCTGCAAAGAGGGGTATAAAGGCAAGAAATAGTGTCTAGCTTATCAGTGAAATAATAATAATAATAATAATAATATACCATACCACCTTTCATCCCAGGATCACAGGGCGGTTTACAGTATAAAAACACAGAAATACTTAACATAATTACAAACAAAACAATAACCTTCCACAGCCTAAAAGGCCAGAGATTGTTTAATTAGCCAGAGGCCTTGCCAAAGAAAAATGTTTTTGCCTGGTGCCTAAAGATATATAATGAATGTGCCAGGTGAGCCTCCCTGGGGAAAGTATTCCACAAACAGGGAGCCACCACAGAAAAGGCCTGTTCTTTTGTTGCCACCCTCTGGACCTGTCATAGAGGTGGCACATAAAGAAGGGCCTCAGATGATGATTGCAGGGTACATCCAGGTCAGTTCATATGGGGAGAGGTGGCCCTTGAGGTATTGCAGTCCTGAGCCATTTAAGGCTTTATAGGTGAAAAGCAGCAATTTGAATTGGGCCCAGACAGAAACTAATTGGCCGCAGCCAGTGCGGTCGGGCCAAGATTGGCATTATATGCTCAAACCTTGCCCCAGTGAGCAACCTGGCTGCTGAATTCCGAACTATCTTCAGAGGCAGCCCCACATATAACATATTGCAGTAATATATAGGTGAGAGGATAACTCACAGCACTGCACCAGTCATCAGCATGGTCATTTGTATTATTTTGCTTTTAATACAGCCATGTATTAACATCACTCACACTTCTCTCCCAATGATTTTAAATGGTGCTTACAGAATAGGACTGTGTGTCTTTGCTTGATGAGAAATCAATACTAACCAAACACAAAATGACTTAAGTACACAAATAAATAAGGTTTGAATAACAAGGATATGTTGAAGTTGATATACATTAGCATAAGCTGTGTGCTATTAAAATGAAACTTGTATCTGGCTGAGTAATTGACTTTACCTTGAAAAGCAAGGCCCTATGGTAGAAGGTCCCTTTGTTGATCTTCCCAATAGGCACGACATTGCATTTCAGTTCATATTCAATTTCACTTATATGAAGTTCCCAGCTGAATTCATGCAATTTGTCTGTTTCGATTGGACCGCCCATCTTTTCTGCAACAAACCTGTTTTAAAATCCAATAGTGACTTAAATTAACAATTGTCATAATATTTAATCAGGTTTAATACTAGCATTGTTTCTACCAAGGATCACTTTAAACCTTAAGTGGTGTTTAAATATGTTATATTTCATTATCCATCTCAATAACTTTCAAAGATGCACACATTCCCCTTCCAGTTCTTATCTGCTTTGCTGACTCTACATGATCTCTCAAGGCTTGTTAGTAGGAGCTGATCTTTTTTCCTACAGCACTTAGATATTTTTAAATAATAAAAAATAAGTATGAGGAAGAAAAAATCATCTACAGTACAGATATAAATAAGGGTATCTGTTCCCATATAAACCAGCTTGCTACCTCAGAACCTCTGGGAAGGTTCTTGCTCCACAAGATGTCACAACTGGAGATTAAGCTGGCACTACAAGGAATTCAGTATTTCATGAGGTGATGCCTCAGTTTTGAAACTCCCTCAGCTGTGTCAATTTTGGGCTGTGTCAATTTCCAGGAAAACCATAAAAATACATTTGTATTTTCAACCTTTAAAACCCTTCCTGAATGTTGGAACTTTTTTTTTTAAAGCACCTTTGTATCGTTTAGGCTTTAAAAGACTATTCCTTTTATTATTTGTCAGTCCTATTTTACCTTTCAAATACATGAAATTGAAAGCTGTCTTAAGTCTGTTCTGCAAAGAATGTGTGACCAAAAGGACCCACAATACTGAGTAAACAGAGACAAACTCTCTGAAGGGTTGGTAAAGGAAAGCAGGTCAAAATGGGGACTATATTCAGTAGATTTCTAAATCAATCCCTTAAAATATTTACTTTGAATTCACAGAAAAGACATTGTCCTGGTACTCACTGCGCAAGGGCTACAACCTGTTCTTTCGTGGTTGGTAGTGGGAGAATTGTTTTGGAAACCTCAGTAATGTAATCCACCAAGATGGAATCAACAGGGGGATACCATAAGGCCTTTAGAGGAACTTCTTCGACTATTTTAGGCATCACTGGCTCCGGTTCTTCTTCTTTGGGTTTTTCTTCTTCCTTTTTCCCTTTCCCTTTTCTTTTGCAAAAAGCACAGGGGTATTAGGAATGCTTCCCACATGCTCTGATTTACGTGAAAGTAAATAGGTATGTCAGCTTAGAGGAAAGAAAGAGATATTCCCTCTCTCCCCAAGGTGCTTTAATCACCATTAGATTAGAATTGCCTGCCTCTTTCCAATGACACAACACCTAGCCTTATGTTCAAATGGACGTGCCTTTTTGTGTGCTCCCACAAAGGCCCCCGGGGACGCAGGTGGCGCTGTGGTCTAAACCATAAAGCCTAGGGCTTGCCGATCAGAAGGTCGGCGGTTCGAATCCCCGCAACGGGGTGAGCTCCCGTTGTTGGATAGAAAGCAAAACGCAACAGAAATATTGTGATTGTTCTGAGTCTGGGCCCTAAGTACACAGTGGCACCCGACTCAGAAGACAGTTTCCCAGCATCAACTCCTTGAAGAGTTCCAAAATTTCTGCTCATTATAGAGCACAGATTGAGGATCACTAATGCAACGCCTATGGGTGCTAGTGTACCCACCTACAGTGCCCATGAAAGCCTCCGTCAATAGCCCCTAAATACCCACAGATCCTGATTGCATTGGCTTGGTCTCTCCTACACTGAGCACGCCCCCTTAAACATGCCCATATTTCATTAGATGCCCACCCCACCCCTTCCCTTCCATTCTGAACAAAGGAGAGATGCAAATAGCTTCTCTCTATGAGCAAATGCAGGGACACAGGTGGCACTGTGGGTTAAACCAGAGCCTAGGACTTGCCGATCGGAAGGTTGGCGGTTCGAATCCCCGTGACAGGGTGGGCTCCCGTTGCTCGGTCCCAGCTCCTGCCAACCTAGCAGTTCGAAAGCACGTCAAAGTGCAAGTAGATAAATAGGTACCACTCCGGCGGGAAGGTAAACGGCGTTTCCATGCGCTGCTCTGGTTCGCCAGAAGCGGCTTAGTCATGTTGGCCACATGACCCGGAAGCTCCCTCGGCTAATAAAGTGAGATGCGCGCCGCAACCCCAGAGTCGGCCACTACTGGACCTAACAGTCAGGGGTCCCTTTACCTTTACCTTTACAAAGGCCCCCCACCATTGCCCTTTTCTAGAAAGCCATTCCACCACCACTACCACCGCAAAACGGCTAAGATCCTATGTTATTTTCTTGATTGGCCTTTTCCCATATGAACCTGTCTACTTTCTAAGTATAGATAGGGCCCTATCTTGCATCCTACTACTGATGGTACTAGGATGGCACTAGCACAGGGCAGTATCATGTCACCAGAGACACCAAGACTGTGGAAATCCTTGTCACCTGAGGTTTGCATTACCTCCACAAAACAGGCTTTCCAGCATGCAGTTACTGTTCGTATGTGATTAGATGCTAGGAGGATATCTTTATTAGATATTATCCTTTCTTTCTCACATTTGTGAGTTCAGAAGAGTGCCTTCCCTTTGCGGCTTAAAAGGGAAGCTGAGATCAGCTAGTGTTAGCCTTTTTGTTTAAATAATCCAGGATGCTTTAAGGCAGACTTAAGACAATATTTTATTTCATCAGAGCTCTGGCTTTGATAGTTTATTTTTACTTGCTACTGTCTTTTTATATTTGATGGGCTGCTGTATTCGCTTTATTAATTTAATTTTACTGCTGTGTATTTTTATGGGTTTTAAACAATTTGTTAGCTGCTTCGAAGGCCTATGGGTAGAAAAGGCATCTGTTAAAAATTAAAGAATTAAAGAGTCTGCAGAAACTAGCAAACATGAACCCACCAAATATGCAAGTAGTCCCAAGCCATCTTTAGAACAAGATGCAGAAAGATCTCTGTTAGCTGGGTGATAGGCAGATAGAGCCACTAACTGCAGTTCCTGGGATTAAAGGGACCCGGAAAAACTGCAACCAAATTAACAAAAATTGCTGCCAGCTGTTTCCATTTATCCTATGAGTCACATGTTTGTTATTCTGTGTGATCATGAGCACAAGTGTGGCCAGGTATGGTTTTAACCATCTGCATATATTGTTGACAGACGAGTAGAAAATGTGGGACCTCAATAATCAGGAGAAATACTGTGTGAATTGCTCCTGTGATAGCTGTATTATCGGTATCATAATTCAAAACAGCTGTTACACACACATCATGTCCATTGTGGAAGCAGCCTTCACATCTGACCCAGAATTTGACCAAAATTCATTTGTGATAGATACCCTGCCTGTTGGGAAATGCTAACATTTTGGAAATCCCAGAATATGAGGTTTTAACTGGTGAAGTCAGCTGCATAAGCGTAACTATAAAGGAGCTGAATTGGGTCCTGTATAGACACTGATGTTTTAAAAACAATACTTCCATGAATCCAAAGGCTTTCCTTTTAAAAAGCAGGAAACTTAAAAGGAAGCAAAAAACCCAAAGCAACCTAAAATAAAAAGAAATCAAACAGCAGTGGAACAACAACAACAAAATAATCAATAAAGCTGTTTTGCTGGATTGACACAAAGAAAGCTACTCTAAAGCCACAAAACACAAACATAGATCTGTTTCTCTGCACAGCCTGCATTCATCCTTCCTCCTAGATTTATGCTGCAACCCTAGACACGCTTACCTGATAGCAAGTCTCATTGACATTTTATTTACTTACTTCTCTGAGTGGTCATCAATAGGATTGCACTGTTAGTGTCTGAATCTTGCTAGTGAGCTTGGGGAGGATTACCGTATTTTTCGCCCTATAGGACGCACCGGCCCATAGGACGCACCTAGTTTTTTGGGGGGGAAATCAAGGAAAAAATTTTTATTTCCCCCCCAGGTTTGCGCAGCCATCCCCAAGCTAGAAGAGGGAGACGGAGCGCTCCGTCTCCCTCTTCTGCCTTCAGGGACAGCCTCCCTAGCCTCTGTGGGGCAGCAGCTTGCCCCGCTATCCCCCGAGGTTGTGGGGCTGGCGGGGGGGAGAAGCAAGCTTGCTTCTCCTCCCCGCCAGCCTCCAGATCAGGTTGGGGAATAACGGGGTGGCGGCACTCTGCCTCCCCGCTATCCCGCGAGCTTGTGGGGCTGGCGGGGGGGGAGAAGCAAGCTTGCTTCTCCCCCCCCCCCGCCAGCCTCCAGATCAGGTTGGGGAATAGCAGGGTGGCGGCGCTGCGCCTCCCCGCTGTCCCCCGAGCTTTTGGGCTGCAGGCTGCTGCCCGCAAGCCTTGCGAGCCCGCGGGACCTCCCGCCGGGCTTGCAAGACTTGCGGATAGCTTCCTGAAGCCTGGAGAGCGAGAGGGGTCAGTGCGCACCGACCCCTCTCGCTCTCCAGGCTTCAGCGAAAGCCTGCATTCGCCCCATAGGATGCACACACATTTCCCCTTCATTTTTGGAGGGGAAAAAGTGTGTCCTATAGGGCGAAAAATACGGTACCTACTTCTAGCCAAAATGAGAACTTAGTCCTATATAAACTTTGGGAATGCTCTGCTTTCTATGCAACTGTGATCCCCAATAAAGGATACACCATGATCTCAAGTGCCAGGGACATAGACATCAAATACTTTTTATACAGTGCTGTTAGCCCACCCTGCCAGTCTAACATGTGCTAAAATCAACCAATATGGTATCTTAGAATAAAAACAAAATTAGTACATATGGAATATGTATTTGGAAGAATCTGAAACAACTGCCTGGATTTCTGAGTGGTTGTAGAAACTTGTTTTTATTATGTGTAATCATATATTTTACCCGTGCTTATCCCTTGGCTCCATTTCTCTCCCCTTCCCTTTGTCTTTTTTTTAGATTGGAAGCCCCTTGGGGTATAATCTTTATAAAGCACCATGTATATGAATGGTGCTATAGGATAACTAAATAGTAGTAGTAGTAGTAATAATAATAATAATAAGAAGAAGAACAACAACAACAACAACAACAACAATAATTATAGTCTCAAGCTTCTACACTTAATAAGAATAAGAAGCTCTTAGGAATAAAAGTACCTCGATCCTTTCTCTCTACCACCTCCTTTACTGACTGAAGAAGACCGTCCTGGAGATTCTGGCTTCTCCTTCTCCTCGATTGAGCTATAGAAATTACAAAGTAATTTCCCATTTCTCCTTGACTTCTACAAGGCATAGGCATTCTTAGGGTGTTGTGCACACATTGCATAGAGGGCAGTGGCAGTGATGTTAAAAACCTCCAGGTTATCCTCAGACAAAGCCAAAGGCAAAATAAAAAGTATATGGTTCACTGTGGAACACTAACACTAATACTAACAAAGAGACTGAAAATGGAGAGTAGCGCCCACTGGTGGAGGAACAGGGGGTGGGGGAGTGCACCACCACCCGCAGCGCGATCCTGGTGGGGTGCCATCGCAGCTGCCCCCTGCCTACGCTGGGCGCCACGCCCCCACAGGCAGCGCACCACTCTCCAGGACGCGCACCACACCACACCCCTGGGACGCACGGCAGCCACGCCCATGCCTACTCACCGGGGGGCAGTCCACCCCGCCCCCCAGTGCCGGAGCATGTAGCTCTGCCACTGATAGCACCTTCATAAGGAATGCATTCAAGGTGGCCAGCTGCTAGTAAATTAGCATGCTGGTTAATAAAATGCTTCTTCCCTATATTTAACCTTACCCCCCCTTCTTAAATACCAAGGAAGCAAGCAAGCAAGCAAGCAAGCAAATAAACAAAAACAGAAAAAGCATTAACTTATTACCAATTACAATAGCAGAATAAATACTTATTTACAATGAACTGGATCCAGACTAATTTAGTTGCACTTAGTTCCTACTGAAATCAATATAAAAAGTTATTAATGATGAACAAGTTCATTGATTTAAATGGGAGCTATTACATTGATTTCTGTGCAAAACAGTGCAACATTATACATGTCTGCTCAGTAGTAAACTCCACTAAGTTCAATGGGATTTATTTCCAGGTAAGAGAGTATAGAACCTGTGGCCCTTCTAGGGTTGCTGACCTACAACTTACATCATCCCTAACCGTTGACCATGCTTGCTAGGGCTGATGGGAGTCCATTGTTATCTAGAAAGCCACAGATCTGCCACCCCTGTTGTATAGGATTGTGACCTTAGATTGGATCCAACCCTATTAATTCACTGGACATTTTAAATCAAATATAAAAATTAGAAGACTGGCTTTTTACACCCGGAGAGAAGAATATAGTCAGTAGCATTCAAAACCAGATGTTACTGGCAATAAGGAACAGAGATAAAGTTTTTCATGCTTGAATGCAGATCTGCATTGGGGGAAATATACATGACTGTTGATGGCATTGTTATTTCACACTTCTTTCATTATAATGTGTATTATTGTATATAAATCATGTTCTGCAGTTGTCTTAAGCGATTACATTAGATGCGGGAAATCAGAAGGACTGTATCTGCGGAATCAAGAATTCATGAAGGGAGCCACAGGGATTGTGAAATATTTACTGGGTGGTTGGATGTCATATATATTTTGTCCTTATTACATTTGGGTTGGTAGATCTCGCTTATACTGTTGCATGCAATTTATAAGGGTTTCCTCTGCTTAGCACAGATTTTGGATAAATGGTGTTTAGATGTTGTATGATTAGTTTCAGTCCTTTAAAACTGCAGACTGCCCTGCATGCCTTGGCAGGAAGGTGGTATATAAATGCAATGAATGAATGAATTGAATGAATTTTCAAATTTTACTTCCTCGTTCTGGTTTCAAATGCTGACCAGGGAGATGCATATTTGGTTGGTCTAAACATACTCATTTTCACCTAATTCAGAACAGTTTTCATCAAGTTTAGAATTACACCCAGAGGGAAACTGTGATTCCAAAGCTCAAATACATACCTAGCTCTTTCTCTACTAATTTTTCTGTTAGTACTACTGCTGGAGGTTGTAACTCGGCTGCTAAGAAAATCTTGTGGTGATTTTTCATCTGTTGCAACAGGAGGAGCTGTGAGTTCACTGGAACAATAAAGGATGCTATGCTGTTGCTGCACACCATAATATCAGACAAATAAGTATTTTGCCCACATAACAGAATAAAATGTAATCTGTACAAAAAAGTAGAAGTACGTATCACACGGGGAGCGAAGGAGCATGCCTGAAGACAGGGATGCCTACCCTTTTTCAATCAATGGGCCACACGCCTGCTGTAGATATGGCCAAAATGGCCAACAGCCACTCCTTTACACAGATGTGCATGTGCACACAAACCCTCGCCATATTTACAGCACATGTACAGACCACACACACATCTCACAGGCAGTCAAGTATGCACACTACATTTTGATGGCCCCCTTCAAAGTGCCAATTCTAAGGAGCCCAGATCCTTTCAGCCTCCCCCAAAATATTTTGGCGAGCCCTGCCCAAAAAATTGATTATGCTGATCCTCCCCAGCCTGCTCCATCACTGTCATGTGAGAGCACATGTAAGACGCCTCCCTCTGTCCCGGGGCACCCTCCTTCCTCCCCTCCCCTCTGCGTCCTCAGCCTAGCGCTAGCACCCCATGAGCCTCCGCCATGGAGGGGACTTGGCTACTGGCACCAGCTGGTGTCTGGGTGGGGAGAGGAGATGTAAGTGGTCACGAAAAATGAAGGAGTATTCCTTCCTGAGCTCTAAGCCCTATTTGCAACAGTTGCTATTGCAAGAAGGCCCCAGAGCACAGGAAAGAGGGAGTGGTGCTGTGATAGAAGGAGAAGAAGCATTTTTCAAAGTAAATCAAGTTAGAGGCACCCAGTTTTTGGGTTGCTGAACAAATGCGGGGGTGTCACCTGGGGACCCCTCAAGAGAAGAGATTTTTTTGTTTTGTTTTTAAAAGCAAAATTATTGGGGGTTTCAAAAATACTCTTGGCAGTCAGCTCCAGCACACAGGCTAGCCAACCCCTATCCTAAGAATAGTCTAGGTGGTGTGTCAGCAGGAAAAAGCCTGTTGAAGTACATGGGACTGGACTGAGGATGTGCGTAACCTTCAAAGAGGGATGCAACTAGAGGCATTCCTTTCTTGTCATGGTCTTTTAGACAGTACCCCTGCCATTCTATTCACTTTTTTTCCTTTTTGGGTTGTGTGTTTTCTTTCTTATCTTTTCCACTTCTATGTATTCCTGTTCCTATTTTCAGTCTTTCCTTGGACGTTTTCTTTTGTTTGCAAGATGGCTTCAACTTAAACTGCAGGTGTTGAGAAAGTTGCTTTAAAAAAATCCCCCAATGCACAACAACGCTTTGGGTAAAATGTGATGTGACAGCTTCCTAAATTCCTAGCATAATTAAAAGTGATAAAACCAAAATTATCCACAAATTGTAGATAGTTGGTAGCCTTCTGTGAGTGCAAAGGCTCTTGATCCAGATAGGTTTGCTAATGGAAGAGGAAGGAAGGGGATGTTTGCTGATTTCCCCTCCCTACAACCCCGCACTCCCCCCCCCCCCCCCGCGAACATCTCCCAGAAATCTTTTTTGCAGGGTCCTCAATCTCATGTAACATGCAATATAGGTCAGAGTAGTGTTTAACAGACTCACAGTTCTGGTGTTTTAGAATTTACTAAGATTATAGCACGGCGATCATTAAGCTGCTGAGCACTGAGTTCCTCCAGTGACAGTAGTTTTACACCTGGTTTTACCTATGTAGGAAGATTAGAATGAAGCACAAGATGTAAGTCAACGTAGGTTTCAAGGAAACTTGACTGTCTCTAGGTGAGCCACCAAAACGGTTAATCTTGCCCGGCTGCTCAGAGCAGCAGAGGATTGGCTCAGGGAGTGTGCGGACAGATGGACTCCTAGCCACTCCAAGCCAGAGGGGGCCAACCTAACAACCCCTAGGTACAACCCTGACTGGAGCAGGCATAGCAGACTTTAGGGTTTGTAAGCTCTAATTTATATTTTAATAGAATCCTAAGGTCCACCAAGGTCAGAGCTAGAATGAGTATCAGTCCTGGAATGGGCTGCCAACCAAGACTGACTGCCTCATGCATCCCCTCCCTACATCCTGTGCTGTCATTTGAGCTGCAACTGGCTGCAATTGAAGCTGGGTAGTTGTCATTTTTTATGCCTCACTGCATTGCAACTTGCCAGCCCATCAGCTAATGGAAGTATGATGGGTTGTTTCATGTATGTGAAGTCTTAGCTTGCAAAAGATTTGGGGCATTATTGATACACGGGGTTTATAAATAGAGCAAGAAGACAGGCAGTAGCCCTCTGAAGATTTTAACATACTTAAAGTAAACTTACCTGTCCAAAGTCATAGAACCCATCTGTTATTATGTTGCTGGATGTTAAAAAACCCATTTGGCTATATTTCTGTGGAAGGTTGTGATCAAGTATTGAATCCAAAGCTGCATCACTGAAGTTGTTTTTGCGCCCAATGGACAGGTTAATTTCTTCAAGGATATCTAAAGCACTGTTCCAGAAACAGAAGTACACAATAAAAAGGGTTATTTGTACTCTAACCCATTAAAAAAACATCTTATTCTACTATAATATAATGCCTATTAATATCTGATCTAATCTAGCTTGATCTGTTATGGCAAAGAGACTCATTCTGCAATTAGTTATGTCTGTTTTAGTTCTCTGTATAGTAGAACTAAGCCTTTTCTAGTTCTCTGTAGAGTAAGACCACTGTATAACAGTTACAGTGGTGCAAAACTGTGCCTGAATAAGCTGTGAAATAATTTATCTCAATCAGAATTTAAGAAATTAAAAATACATCTCTATGTGAAATTCTCAGAGCAGGGATCCTTATGTAGTCAAAACAGGATAACCTGTACACATGGAGGTGGTTATCAGGAGGCTTGCAAAACTGCCAAGGTTTGTAGAAGTAAAAAAAAGTATTCAGGAGAAAAAAATTGATGTGGGTGTGAAAGAGGGGGGATATGCAGGCACAATGAAAAACCATTAAGACTGAGCATGTTCAGGCACATAATACTGGTTGTTGGTAGGGAAATGTAAACTAAGGAAAGTGAGAATGTAATGGAGTATCCTGAAGAAGGGCATGGCCAGCTGACTAGAACCCTGAACAGGAGCATTACACACACATGTAAATTCTTGATTACAAGTTCTGCAGTCACCATTAACAGTCATTCTGGGATTCCTACTACTCACCCTAGCCTGGTCATTGCAGCAGCGGTTGGATCATCAGCTGCACAAACCATAACAGCCCAACAGGCATTTCTTCGGACTTCATCATGTTTAGAATATAGGAGCTTAATAAGAGGGTCAAGCCCTCCTGAATTCCGCAACTAAAAAAGAAAAAAAGATACATTGCTTGCTTGCTTGTCAAAGAATACATTCATTCAAGTAGGAATATTGTCCACTATAGACAGCACTTGGCAACACTAGGCTGAAAAATGAAGGTTATGTCTGCACTGTGTTTGCTTCTCAGAACAAACTGAAGCAGAATAAATCCACCACCAGTACTGTATTAATTGTGTCAAGAGCATGCTGAAGAATACACTTGCAATAAAACACCAGTCCCTGGTGAGGCTCCACTGATATCCCTCAAATGAAGAAACCAGAGATTGAACATGGGATCTTCTGTATACAAAAGCATATGCTTCAATATGAAGCTATTACCCCACCTCTAGTTTGCTTCATTCATACCCCACCCCCAAACTTGCATAGTGCACCATGGTAAAATTTCCCTGCACAAATTTTATATATTGTAACAAAGGCAGCACATACTTGGTTCCTAATTTTTATATAAGAACCACAAACTAGATCTTTTCTAGGAAGCATAATAAATACACTGATTCAAGAAAGCTGAACAAAGCAAAAGATACCAGAGTTCCCCCCATCATGATTTTCAAAGCAGACGCTGCATTCCATGTACCTCACCTCAGTCCTGGCATCCGCATCACAACCAACTGCAGCGACGGTAAGAGCTGCTCGGCTTTGCACTATGCTGTTGGTGGAATGCAGTGGTTCTACAATTGCCGTCATAATACCATGGCTCTGGATGCTGAGACGCAGAGGCTCCTGGGTGGCCAGGTTGGTGAGAACAGTAGCAGCACTTGCAACAACCCCATCTCTCTTAGAACTCAGAAGGTTGATCAGTGGCTCAATACCATCAGCTTCCGCCACTGCACTAGAACAGGGGATAAAAAGGGGAGATCCCCAAAGCTATTTTAATTTTTAAGCTGAGGAAAGAAAGCATCCTTAACGTATCCCTTTATAAGCCATATCTACTGCTTATGCTGACATTCAAAAACCAGCGCAGATGCTCATGTGTATTGAGGCTGAAACATTTACAGCACATACACACATTTCCTTAGATGTCCAATCGAGCTCAAGTAAGTGTGCACAGGATGTGCCATTTCCATTTCTAATCCTACCCTTTCTTCAGCCTGAACTTACCTATCAGTAGTGCAATCTAAGCAGAGGAATTCTTTTTGCATGCATGCATATTATTATTTTTTGTAAAGAACATAAGCCATATGCCCAACTGAGTATCATTTCATAGTCATTTTATAGTAGGCTCATCTGTTTGTTAAACAAAACTTGGCAGAAGTGTTAGCATAGGAAATATACAGATGGAAATCTCAGTTGTCCATGTGCTCTGCTATTTATATCCTTGCTGTTAAGCACCAACCTCTACATGTTTACTCTGAATTAAGCCATAGAAAGTGTGCTTAGGACTACAGTCTTACAGGGAACGCCTGGTAATTTTTAGTCAGAGGTAAGGATCACTGTGGCACAATGGATTAGAGCCATAGGGCACAATTCTATACTAAGCTTAAGGGAGCAATCCTATACTTCCTGGGTGGGTGGCTGAGCCGCCATAGGATGTTTCACTTTCTGTGGGTGAAGAGGGGAGGTTCACAGGCAGAGACCTCTGCACTGCAACAGCTGTTACTCTATTGGCTGGTGGTGCTTCAAAGGCAGTACGGCCATAAAGAGGGCATTCTGGGGATGGATCAGGGCAAGACTCAGATGTACTGAATTCAAAGCCCCCGTGTTCCTCTGACATGGCCCTGAAAGGGGCAAAAAGCATACCAGCTCTGGATCTTATTTTCTCAATTGGGGGGAGGTATTAGAAGACCAAGTTGGTGTGTGTGGAAATTCCACCCTACAACTTCTGCCCTGGCCATTGTGAACCATCAGAGTTTAGGAAGTAGCAGTTTCTCCATTTTAGGTTTGCTATGTTAATGAAATTTTAATCTTCATCCATCAAAGGAAAAAACAGTCACTGGTCCAAGGTAGCTATTAATATTCCCCCCATTTCAAATCAAGTAAATTTGTTAAATTTACTTTTAACACTTTTATCTGACTCTTAACTCAAAGGAGTTCAGAATTTGATTTCCAAGCTTAGAGAGTCAGGCCCGCTTAGCTTCAACAGCTGAATTATCCCACATGTCCTTCATTCAGACCAGTCCCTGAGAAACATGGTTCCAGCTAAAGAATCTCAAGCAGAAGAATGCACTGTGCATACAATATGGTATGTGAGAATCTCTCCCTCCTGTCAACAGAAATGCCTCAATTATGAACAATTTAATATCTGTGCATACTTTCATAAATGCTTTTGATGGCGTGTATAGTAGTAACAACAACAACAACAACAACAACTTTATTATTTGTATCCTGCCCATCGGACTGGGTCGCCCCAGCTACTCTAAAACATAATAAAACATCAAAAATTAAAAACTTCCCTATACAGGGCTGCCTTCAGATGTCTTCTAAAGGTTGCATAATTACTTATCTCCTTGTAAACATTTAGAAAATTATTTCCCTTTCACATTAAGCTCAGTGATTAAGTTTTGATAGCTAGCATTTTTATTCTACTGTGTGATCATTTTATTCCAAGTTCATGATTAAATGCTTCATTTTACACCCTACAATAATTTATCTCCTGAATCACTGCCTACAGAATCCAAATGAATCTTGGGGGCAAGGATAAAATTTAACATGCTGCCACCATAATAGTATGAATCACTAAATACTAATATTTTATTCAGGGTATTCTGAAGGCCTAAGGCCAGGCTATAGAACAAAACATTTCTGGATTCTGGATCTGGTTAAAAGATCCTGATGTTTCTTCTAAAAAGGTACAACTGTATACCTTAACTAGGGAATAAGTCCCACTGAACACAGTGGGTTTACTTGCAAATAAATGTGCATTGGACTGCAATGTTAAATATTAATCCAAGTAATTAGGCAGTCTATGGAAAGATGGATACAATCTGTTGGAAATTCCCAAAGGACCAACACAGGAAATAAATTAAATGGGATTTAGAAGCAAATACAGTATTTAGCATAAAAATAAAAGAAAGTGACAAAACAGTGGCTTTAACCTTGTTCTATCTAGCACCACCCCCTTTCTGGATTGTAGGAAGAACAGGGATGAAAAATCTGTAGTCTAAGGTCCATTTCACAGTCAGTCTTAAGCTTTAGGCAAAACACCTGCCCTAGGGCATGGAAGTTTAAAAGAAGCAGAAAGTAATGAAAAGTCTTCACAGATCCACACTTAACCCAACCAATGACAACAAATAAAAGACAAGTTCAGCTATACCTTAAATAAGAAAATACTTTCCTGAATGGAAGCAGAGAAGAATTTCCACTTATAATGTGGACTCATTAGAAGTCTGTGAGTCATAGTGACTTCAGAAGGCATGGTTCTGAAAAGAACAAGTAGTCCATCTCAGATGAATTTTGACTATGTTGGCCAGCAGAGGCTTTCTAGGATAGGGATATTTCCCAGTTCTATGTGAAGATGGCAGGTGTTGGACCTAAGACCTTTTGCATACAGAACATGTGCTCCACCACTCAATTACATCCTCTATTTTTAGGATGCCCATACTCATGCTGATGCAATGAGGACTCATATTTTAAAGATCCAAGGTCCTGATCCTGCATATTTGGAAATATGGATTAGGGTTAGGATATAAGACTGTTTCTTTTTCACAACTCTTTGGTAGTCCCACCTATAAGAAAATGGTCCTGTGGGAACATGAGACGTACCGTAGTTGGGTCAGAATAGTGGGATCTTCTAGAAGCTTGATGGGTCTTTTTCTTCTAGCTTTAATGAAAATTAAAATTTAGTCATTTTGAACCTCCCAATCTTCAGAGTCCTACAAAATTAAAGGAGGGATTCTGTGCCCAGTGTTTTGAGCCAAAAGTATAACTTGGCTTTCTTTTGTACAAAGACAATGAGCAAATATGTCCCACAGCAGCTGGTATTTGGCTGCTGCTGATTAACGCCTTATACCGCTTTTAAATGTGTTTGTGGGAGGGGAGGGGTGGGGTGTTATTGGTTTGTGGGTTTTTTGTTCCTATTTTTATCGTGTATTGTTTGTTTTTATATTTTTATGTTGTGCACCCCCCTGAGATCTACAGATGAAAGGTGGTGTGCAAATTTTACTACTACTACTACTACTTCCAACTATATTACTTTGCTCTAACCATAACAGATACCTACAACTCAGGATACCAAATCATGCATCTGATGAAGTGAAGTGTAATCCACAACAATTTATGCCGTAATAAATGTATTCGTCTTTAGGGTGTCATCAGATTCTTCTTTATTGTTGCTGTGAGAGACTAACATAGCTTATCCCTCTGGGATATTGGCGTACGCATTGTGTTAAGTTCTGCAGGCTGTCACTAGGGGTCAGTGTTAAGTCACACATTACTACAACAGAGGCGAGCTAGTAGTTTATTCCAGACCTCAAGCACAGAAGGACAGTAAGTTTATGGGGAAAACATAACATTATATAAAAAAATCTCAAATTATCTTTTAAAAACAAGGTTCAGTAGAATATTCACAATTTAGATACCAACTCAACAAGAATGTTGTCTGCAGCAGCATTATCTCTGTTTTATCTGATTCAACAAACCATATGCCACTTGTAGTCCTACTTGAGGGGGAAGAGTTTAATTTGCTGTTTGGTGGTTGCACTTGGCTGATGCTACTCATAAAGCATTTCCTGAAATCTCCAATGATGTTTGAGGCATTTCTGATGAACGCAGAGTTTATATTTGCATTTTGGTACAAGGGGACAGCTTATGGCTGTGTGCTCAATAAATGCTGAAGGTCTGAAATGAAATTGATAGCCTGTAGCTAAGGCTGAAGGAGAAGAGTTTGTATTACACCATTGATACCATCCAGTCTAATGACTTGATGATTCTTACACCAACAGGAATATCTTGTAAGAAACTGTCATGAAAACTTCTTCTGGTATGTCTTTGTTCTTCTGATAAAGTGGCATTCCTGTAAGTCCTCTTCTATTCTACATGTGCAAACAGCATGGGATTCCCAATAATTATGGTGATGTGGCTATTCTAGCTGTTGCATTCAAACAAAAGACAGTCCTCAGATCAATGGGACACCAAAAGATGACAGAATTTCATTTGTTTTGAAATAATTTCCGCTATGTTCGATCTGTCATAAACTGCTCATATAAACAGATATATCCAGAATTGTCTTTACTAAGCTCTTGGCAAATTAAAGTCAGCTTTCTGTAACTTTTCCAGTAATGATTTCTGATATGAAGTTTGGAATTTTAAGCCTGGAAAAACTAGGTAGGCTCCTGAACTAGGTGGGCATACTGAACATTGCACATGGTTCAGCTTATCAATTTGTGTTAGCCACTGAGCATAGCAATACTAAATATTGTGAATACAAATACAGTGAATTTAACTTGGCACAACATATTGTTGCATGCAACCCCAATCTCCAAGCGGTGCGATATTCCACAGGTTTCAGGTGCTTATCTAGGATTTGTGTTTCCTTTTGAGATAAGGCACAGTTGCCATACGTCCAAAATTTCCTGGACATAGCCAGTATTCAGCCCTTGTAAACAGCGTCCAGGCGGAAATTGCTGAAATGTCTGCGAAAATCCAGATGTATGGCAGCCCATGTTGTAGTGTTGTTTTTGGTAATTGTCATTTAAAATAGCTCAAAAACCTCGGGTCCTTGCAATTTTGCCAAAAAAAGCTCAAAAACTTTGGTGTTTTTCTGGTATATGGTTTATTTACACAAAAGTACAACTTGAGGCTATGATGGAGAGATTCACAGCATTAACACCCCCAAAGCATCTTGTTTCTCCCATAGCTGCAGCCTTGGATCCAGACATTGCTCTTTGACTCTGCAGCTTGCTGCTTTACTTCTAGGTCACATCACTCCAAACTGTCAACACTAAACTCTAGCTTCATCCTTCTAATTAACCATGAGTCCAGACTCTAAAATTAATTAACTGTATAAACCACTAGTTCCCATCCCTGTGTCAAAATTTATATTATAAGTCATAGTAAGCAGGAAATTGACTTTTTGCTTATGAAAACTGTTAAGCTCCATATCTAAAATTGATACAAATAATACAACTTAAGAACTAATTCAGGTCAGTTCATCCTTAATATTTATGTGACAGTCAGTGTTTTCTCAAAATATTTCAAAGAGAATTAAAACAAAAACAAAACCCTGACACAACAAACTAATGAAACAAAGTCTTTTATTCTAGTATCCTCTGTGTAGTGAAGAGTGAACAGTGGTAACTTGTTACCAAGAATAATTAATATTTATGGCAGTAATTTAAATCCAGTATAATATTCGCCTAATCTTTGTTTTACAGAAGCTGTTTATGTTGGCAGGTTTTGGGAGCTTGTTAAAATATAAATAGCATTTAGAAGGCAACTACTTGCCTCATTTTACATTTAACAACTTGTATAATACATATATTGTGTATTAATAAATAACTTAACACATGGTTCAATCTCAATAAAAGTGGTACCAGTAGAACAGAATGACCAATAGATGGCAGTGATACTGTAAATTAATGTCCAGCCTATTAAATCAGTGGTTTGTTTTAATAGTGAACTGCTGGTACAGTTTTGATTATTTTATAACTGGATTGATGGGAAATCAACCAACACACACAAGTTTACTGAGGAGATGCTCATGGACTTTGCAGCACTAACATGAGTGCCTCCTTGGGGTCAGATTTTCAGTCAAGCTTTTATCTGAAACCGAGACGGAAAACATGAGCCTAGCTCATGTTTTTCTACAGCCTAGCTCACATTTACCTTTTCCTTTCTTGGCTTTCTGAAAATCCACCTTTCATTTTGGAGGCTGAAATTTCTTTGAAAATGTGGCTCTGGACATTCAGTTTTATGCTTTCCTTTGCTTATGCTTGCTTTAGCTAACACATAGCAAGCCATGATATGTTGCTATAACCAAAGGAGCAACCTATGGTAGGCAAGTAGGACTGTACAAGTCCTTTGCATCCTGTACCAAAAGCATTGTTCTATACACAAATCTGTGATACTTTAAACATGCTTGAAACAACAAATTAGGCATCCCTTAAAAACAACAACAACCTGACACAGATTAGTCAGGAGAGAATATAATCTTAGGATGAAGTGACTTCTCTCCCAACAGACAAATGTTTAAACTTGAAAACATTTTACCATCATTAATACATGGCTGTTTCCCTCAGGACAGGCAAAGCCTGGTTGGAGAGAGATGTTGTTAGCACACACTGGCCTGGTTCACATGCAACACGTAAGTCAATGTGTGTTTAGTTTAACCAACAAACCAAGATCTTAAGCCATTGTTTGTTGCTGGCTTATGAAACTTGGCTTGTTATAACTATGGCTTTTTATTACAGGCAAACCCAGCATGGTTTGTTTGCTCACCCTGCGTCAGATGCCTGCCAAACAATGGCACAAAGGTACCAAAAAAGACCACTATTAAGGTGAAGCAGGTCTCTCTGCCACTTTGTCCAAAGAACCCGCTCCTAACTCTGCCTGGCAACAGGCTTCTTTCCCCATCCCACTTCTCCATTACACCCCATTCTTCACAAGGCAGACAGCTTCGTTTTGTAGCTGCTGTCCAATAGCAGAAAGTTGAAATGACTACAACCCAGCACTCCCTACTAAATCTAAAGTGGGATGTAAGCAGCAAACTGAAATGATCAGTACATAATGATACTCTAGTCTACCCTATTAACTTGTAGCAACCACACACACACACACACACACACACACACAGAGAGAGAGAGAGAGAGAGAGAGAGAGAACAGTTGTTGGGGATAAAAGTAAGCATTCACATAGGTAAAACTGGGAAGGTTAAGAAAGTTCAAACTCCTTATGGCATAGAAATCTAATCCTTGGAGGGGCACAAAAAACCTTTGCCCGCAATTTGCAACTCATGGCTGCAGGGTAATTAGCACCTCCTGTGCAAACACCTGATTTGCAATCCACATTGCGTCCTGAAGCCTCAGTTCTGTTTTCACAAACCCAGGAACAATATTCCCTGACTTTGGTGGCCTGGAGTTGTTACTTGCATTCGGTATATGCTTCTAGAGATGGGCTTGCCAGACTTCATAATAGGGGTTTTGAGATATTGCTTCCCATGTTATCCATTTTCTGGTATAATGCACAACCTAAATGATGGTTTGATCAACAGCAAAGACCCTACAGTATGGGCTGCAAATAGTTTTTAACAGACTGCCTTCCTGACTGAGGAGCAATCACAAGATACCTAATACATGTAGTTGTTTGACTCTGAACAGATGGCCTCCCAGAGATTAAAGACTTAATTCTGGTCAGATGAGGAGGCTGTGGTGTGCATATATCTGTGGATCTCATCTCATGTACTCTCACATGAGAGGCACTCTCACACTGGTTTCAGAAAGATATTATTTTTACTTGGCTCTCTGTGGAGATGCACCAGTGATGCTACCACTATATTATCACCCAGTGCAAGGAGAAAAATAATGTCTTCAAGATGTTCAAGGATGTCACTGCTCACCACCCAAGGTGATGCCTTTTTTATGAAAAACTGGCAACCATCCTTTTCAATAGAAAAGGTATGACTCCAGGCTACACTGTGAATAGTGGTATCAGTGTTCCCAACCAGTATCAGCTGAATAGACCTAAACCAACCAAAGAGTCTACATTTAAGCAAACCCCATCAGTCATGCTAGGAATACCTGCCCAGTAAAGGTGGATGCCTTCACCCTCTTCAGGAACAAGTGCCAACTCCGCCAAGGCCAATACTTTCAAGCACCCCCCACTTCCTTGGGCTGCCACAATGTCTTCAGGAATAATCTGTGCTTGCTTAGACCAGGGGTAGTCCCTGCATCCTCACCTCATCCTCATTTATAACATGTGTTGGCTGCTCTACAGCAGTGCTAAGTGGGCAGAAGCTGCTTGGAATGACTACCTGTAGGCATCAAGCAGCACAAGGTCATCCCAAAATCCTTCACCAACTCTTATGAGTCACTGATACCAATAACAGAAGTCCAGCCCTCATTACACCTCCACTCTCTTTGTGTACAAAGGCCACCAACACGCATCAAGGTAACAACAGTCCTCCAAAAGTAAGGATTTACTGCTCCTCTTGTTTCCATCCAAGAGGAAGACCAGGTTGAGGAGGTGGTTACTGCAGTGGATACAAATAACAGAGAGAAGATTTATGGTCATCGGGAATGTGCAGAGAGAAGGCAGATTATAGTTCCGGCAGCTGTACGCTCCCTAAGAATAAGTGATTGTAGCTGCAGTGATGATGACCAGCATGGAGAAGACACAGAAATGAAGGAGAATTTGCTGACACCAAGGAAGTGCACTCTAGTGAAGGATAAAGAAGAAGCTACTTATGAGCTCCCATCACCACCATTTGTTTCTGTACTTCTATTACAGTGCTTTTTACGCCTTTGGAAGTGCAGCAGTGTACTATTAACTCCAGTTAGTGAATTCACAACCAGATAGCATGGGAGAAAGGAGACAACATGGAGACGACATTGCTTCTTCTTAAAAACAGACTGAAAGTATCATATCCTGCATATGACCAGAAAAACTGCCCCAGCTCCCATTCCTCACTGCCATAACCAAACTGCTACTACATTACTGCCCCTTTCTGGTTTTTGAGGTACACTGCACATGGGCCAGTAAATAAAAACTTCACACACGTTTACAGCACGACCACATACCACAATAAGAATGACTAGATGGAAAAAGGTGACATGCCCAGGACCTCAATACTCTAGCAACTGGTTATCATTGAAGCCCAGCATCAAATCCTTCATCTTCCCCAAAGGGGATTCTAGAGAGCATCTACATCAGCCCACCCTCTTGAGGATTGGTTTTTACAAGACAGCATTGTACCAATCAACTTTACAATTGTTTTCCAACTTGAGAGCTGAGCAAAGCAATTCCAGCAGGCTTGGGCCCTAGAGGCCAATACCTGGTTCTTTATATGTGAGCCTAGCTACAATTGCCATTAACTGAAGAGCCACAAGAAAGGAATATCAGAGTCAATATCTACTGTATTTTTTCAGAAAACAGAAAAGTGGGTTGAATAATGACTACACATGATGAATGATGTTTCGTCTGGTAATGTTAAATTAATGTCAGTGGCTATTAGAGCCGAGTGAATAATTTGTGACATGAAATGTATCCGATGAATTATGTCTCTTTCTCTTCATGGAATATCTATGAGCCAATCACTTTCTCCATTTCATTCATTATTTGAGATACTCCAAGAAACCTTTTGCAAATTTCATTGCTTTAAGTCTTTTGACATTTGAACTACCTTGCTCATTTGTGATTGTTCATGTAAGGCACATATGGTTTTATTTCCGACTGAGTGAACACAGCCCTTATAATCTGGATACAGATGGAAATAAATGGAGGAGAAAAAATGTATATGTATGCGCATATGTGAGTATGTATGCCCACAACTGTTTTTTATGAAATTTCATGCTTAACTCAAGATGAACACACCTGAAACAAGTTCAGTTCATAAATCCTGATCAACTGTTGACTGGCCAGTGTAATCATTGCTGTTAGTTTCTCATAAAATTCTCTAAATGACCGTCTAAAATGCTGCTTTATAGGCACATTCAGTCAACCAAGGCAGCAATCCACAGCATTAGACTCTGTTTCCCCCTTCTTTTGTGGAATAGCTTGCAATGAGGGATGGAAGAAGAGAAATAACTAGATCTAAAAGGACTACCAAGTGGAAAGTTAGTACTGAATTGAACTTAATTCCCTAACTTTGTTATACACGGTTATGTGTATATGTACCATATATTACACTGATCAACACCCTAGTATGTATCCAATAGCTTCAATAGAAACAGTCTGCACTGTCAACAAGATTCCTTAACAACAGAAGATGAACATCAATAGTATCTTCCCTCATGCAGCAAAAATCTATTTAAGATAAAGTTAACCCATGCCAATGGTCTTCACCCTGTTTGGAGATCCCTGTGGATTTTTTAAAGACATTCAAGTTCAATCACACATTTAATGCAACATATCCCATTTTATTTTCTTATATTTATAGCCCACCTTCCTTCCATCATTGAATCCAAGGTGGCATACATGTGGTTCCCAGACAGTCACCTATCCTGGCACTGACTAGATGTGTACCTGCTAAGCTTCAGCAAAGTGATACCTTAGTATATATTCAAACCATATTGTGTAATTCTATGTAGACATAAATGTTTAGATATGGGGTTTGATCCAGACCTCTGTATGTGTCATGCCTGTGCACAGGGATTTCCCCTTATCCCTCGTCACATGTTCACAGCTGCATGTGCTACATGCCACACTTAGGTCATTTCAGGGAATGAGGACCTCACAATCTAGCCCACCAACTTTATTCAGCCAAAAAATGCTTCAATATTCACAGAAAGAGGAAATTCCTAAAGCACTGATCTTTAGGAGAGCTATAAAATGTTTCATGAACTCCCCCCTCCAATGTATTATTATTTTTAGCCTCGTTTTCTAAAAACTTCCCAAACATACATATTATTTCCAGGTTTCTTACAAAAACACCTAGCTGGTTTCACACACTACACTGGATTTGCATATAAATAGTAAAGAAAAATGATGGTAAAACTTTGACAATGGTGTATTCAGTGAATAGCACAGGAGCCAGGATGTAAAGCAAAATGGAGGTAACAGGACAATATGCCACCTAGAAATTTCACAGAGGTAAAATATACGTCCTGATAAATGTGTTCAACAATTCTTTATTCCTCTTGAGCTTACCTTGCATTGGCAGGGTGAGCTGTTGTCAGATTAACTAGAGCAGTAGCAGCAGCTTCCTTTACCTCTTCATTGTCGCTGCTTAGCAACTGAACTAGCTGGGGAATTCCTTTGGAAAAATAATAATAATTGTATGTATGCAGTCTCAAATTAGCCATGGCAAAACTGCAGATTGGTAAATATTTTCTTACGGATCATAAGTTCTACCTCCACCATAACCGATTTACCTAGAGTTCCAATGGTTTGTTTGCTAGCTAAATTCTCACACATAGCAGCGATTGCTTGAGAAGCAGCTATTTTAGTGCCATCGTTATCGGTTCCCAAAAGGGTGACTAGACATTTTTCAACTTCTTGTTCATTCAGGATTTTTCTGTTTTCAGCTGTGCATAAAGAAGAAGAAGAACAACAACAATAATAATAATAATCAGCAACATCAAATGTTAAATAGGAAGGGGAATGAAAGATCAAATTTTCATGCAGATTATGTCACTAGCAAAAACGTTTGTTTCCATTCAGCACAACATCAAAACACAGTGTATTAAAATGCACTTATAAAGTGTCATACCCTTAAGCTGCATACAGAACCTCACACTAACTTGGTTAAGTTTGCTAAAATATGGGAGTTTTTAAAGCAGGTCAAAAAGATGCATTTCACTTACCAGCAATAAGCACTTGAGCTAGTAACAACCAATTATGTTCCCTTTAAAAACAACAGCCCTGAAATGCAGAATCAGAACATGCATGCCCCGCTTCCTGGCAATATATCCTCACTAAGGGGTACTAATAGGAGCAATGTACATGAAAATTAAAGAAGTCAGTTTTCGAGTGGAGATGCTGTATATCTGACAGTTGCTGTATAAATCAAATTAGTGCATGGACTAGCTACCATAGGGTGGTAGTTTAAAAAGTGCATTATGCCTTTTTCACAGATTCATACACTCTTAATTCCTATCTAGACCAACAGGAAGAAGGCAGTGAATGCTCCCTGTTTCATCACTAGAGACAAAACACTGGGGTGAATGCTCCACAGTTTGACATCATTGCAATTCACATGTGGGTTTCACAGTGAGGACAAGACCACAGATTCCCCCATTCAGGGTCAGCTTGCAAGGGCTAGAGTGAAATGATTCAGAGTGTAATGTTGCAGCATAACAGTTTGCCTTTCCAGTATGAAATTAAAGTTTTATTGAATGCTGCAGCTCTGCACAAGGCAAAGGGAAGCAAGAAGTGGAAGTGTCCCCCTCACACACATAACATCATGCAGCTTATGAGAATTTATATAACCTAACTTATTCTTTTACCTTAATATGAGAAATATCCCCTCAATCCTAGAAGGTTTATCTTATAACCCTCGCTCCGTTTGGTTAGCTTTCAACAGCCATACAAAATTAGTGCACTAAAGGGACAGACAAATATACTCCAAATAAATATTATACTATGTGCCTCATAAAGCTGCCCAAAGCAAGAAAGCCCTTGTTGGCAGAGTTTTGTATATCTGAACTGCTCCCTTTCATGTTTATTCAAAGGAATACTTAAGCACTTACATAACCTTAAGCAGACAGCCGATCTGCTAAGTCCTATTGACAAGTAGCTAAAAGGATCAAGGCTTAGATTTAATTTTATACTTGTTCTATTTTGGAAATGGAGAAATGTCACCTAAAAGAGGTTTTATACCAAAAAATGAACCTTTCCTTCAGCTTAAATATATTTACTTTATATAGTGTGTTTAATAATAAAAGTTAAGGAAGTTCAACAGATTATTAAGTAGTCTGGTTACTTTTTTTAAAGTCCAAAATGTACATATTTATATTTGATTAACTGTTCAGAACATTCATAGCAAAAGCTAGACTAGAAATAAAAGGCATTAGAAATCTAGCTGCTCCACTTTCTCAATTTTGCACCTTAAAAGGTGCACCCTTTCATATGCGGTTTGGTGGAGGAGATGTTTTGTGTTTGTGTTTTTTGCTTGTTTGCTTTTGTTTTACAGGATTCAATAGGTTCTGGGAGAATTCTCAACAAAAGCAGACACAAGTTTTGCCACATCACTGACATGTAACTGCAAACACTCTAGAGATGGCATTAATTGGGATTACAAATTGGCTTGACACATAATGGACTTTGCCTCCGGCTTGATCCTTGCCAAACTTGTGTGTAATCCCTGGTAATGGTCTCTTGGGGGGGGGGCGTGCCTCCATACTTCAGTCATTTGTTTTTGATAAAGTGACTTCAATGTCCCTTAGTACCTGGAACAAAAGTGTTTATTATTCTATTTCCTAAAAAGCAGGAACAATCTTGTTTTAATAATAATAATAATAATAATAATAATAATAATAGTAATAGTAATAATAATGCTGCACACATTAGATATAAAACATATTTACATTCTGCATAAAGGGAAATAATGTTCGCTTTAATTGTTGAAAGAGAAAATGAAAACCATCAGAAAGACTAGAAATGCATTTCATATCCTATTACACGGGCAATGCAGCATTGGTTCTACTGATGTAGGTTACTAGAGAATAAGTCCCACTGAACATGGGGCATACATCAACACCAGTAGGAATGGACTCCACACCTCTTAATAATGGAATCATGTTGGAAGGACAAATTAATACCTTCCAACATTTCATAACTGAAAGTACAGTGGTACCTCGGGTTACATTCGCTTCAGGTTACATACACTTCAGGTTACAGACTCTACTAACCCAGAAATAGTGCTTCAGGTTAAGAACTTTGCTTCAGGATGAGAACAGAAATCGTGCTCCGGCAGAAATGCGGTGCAGTGGCAGCAGGAGGCCCCATTAGCTAAAGAGGTGCTTCAGGTTAAGAACAGTTTCAGGTTAAGAACAGACCTCCGGCAGTGGCGTAGCGTGGGGGGTGCAGGGGGGGCCAGCCGCACAGGGCGCAACATCTGGGGGGGGTGCGCTCGCACTCGCAGCTCTCTGCCCCTACTAAAATCCACGGGTTAGGGGACGCAAATTACTTGCCTTGCCCCGGGTGCTGACAACCCACGCTACCCCACTGACCTCCAGAACAATTTAAGTACTTAACCTGAGGTACCACTGTAGGCATCTTCTCTAATACCCCAGTTTTCATACCAAAGACCAATGTCTCAGGGCTCCCATCGCCACCTTTACATACTGTTGAAAGCTACACTTTATCTGTTGCTGCTCATTAACTGTGTAATACTTGCCCTCTGCTAGGGATATGGGAGAACTTTGATTCAGTTCACATCTAAAGGTGAAACAACCTGCTTTGCACTTTCCAAAACAATACAAAAACTGAAACATACCAATCCTTCTGCAGTTGCACTTCTCTGTTGCAGTTCTCCAGCCAATGAATATATTCAAAAATTCTATTGGTGTAATGTTTCCATAAAAACAATTTCACTGGTGAAAATAACCTTTAAAATGCTCTGTTTTAGGGGAACTATGTATATTTTTTGTATATACATATATAATACAATCATAATGTATATACAGATATGTATATTAACTCAGTGTACAGCAACTGTGAAAAGGGCAAATGTTATGCAAAGGATCAGGACAAAAGCTAACCAGAACAAAACTCCCAATGTCATAATTCTTTTATGCAAATCTGCTGTCCAAAAGCATGTGACATACTGGGTACAGTTCTGGCTGCCACAACTCAGTTGCACCCGTGCTAGTTTGTTGCAGACTAGGCAAAACAAAAGTTTTATACTTCAGACTATATTTATTTCATTCATAAAGAAAGGCTGCAAGAAGTTACATAGAGTTATATCCAGAGATACAGTATAATAGGTAGTAGTTCTTGACAGAAATCTATTACAGCCTATTGTGCAGCTCCTCTTATTTTTTAACAATGTCTGTGGGGTACAGCAAAGCAAAAGAAGACTAAGGAAGAGAGGCAGGTAATATATTTTCTTTTCCAAATGAATTTGAGAGCTGGGATATAATTATATATTGAAAGTACAGTTTAATAAATTGGGGGGGGGACTTACTGATTTATCTATTATCATATTATGTATTATCATAATTTGAATAATTATTATTCATGTTATTTATATCCTGATTATTTACCAATCAGCTGTCAAGCAGCTTACGTGATAAAGAACAAACAGGCTGCAACCTGTTTAAGAGTGAGTAAGCGCGGGTGGCGCTGTGGGTTAAACCATAGAGCTAAGGGCTTGCCAATCAGAAGATCGGCGGTTCGAATCCCGGCGACGGGGTGAACTCCCATTGCTCGGTCCCTGCTCCTGCCAACCTAGCAGTTTGAAAGCACGTCAAAGTGCAAGTAGATAAATAGGTACCGCGCCAGCAGGAAGGTAAATGTGCTCTGGTTCGCCAGAAGCGGCTTAGTCATGCTGGCCACATGACCCGGAAGCTGTACGCCGGCTCCCTCAGCCAATAAAGCGAGATGAGCACCGCAACCCCAGAGTCGGCCATGACTGGACCTAATGGTCAGGGGTCCCTTTACCCTTTACCTTTAAGCCCATTTTTTACTTTGTGAGACATATAGTACAATTCTAAGTATGATTCCTCAGAAATACATCTCAGTTGAGTTTAGTGGTGCTCAATCCCAAGTAAGTGCATAAGGGATTGCAGCCGTACCTCCAGATAAACAAAACATGCTTAGGATTGGCCTAGAATGTTTCAAAGGTAGCAAAGATAATGGAAAAGTTCTAAAACGATAAAACCAAAGAATTGTTCAAACCTCAAGAACAGGTATCTCAGCAACAACTAAGAAGCTGCTGGAATACAGTTCTTAATAAACATTCTCAATCAAGTTTCAAAAGGACAAAAGCTACTGGATCAGGCTGGCCTCCCTAGGAAGGGTGCTACCTAAGAACAGCATGAGAAGTCTTGGCCTTCCTCTTGGATTTTAACCACTTAAATAATGGAAGCAGAACCTGGAGGCAAGATTTCAAATTGATTATATAATAACTACCCTACTGATATTCTTTTTAAAAAATAAATGAATGTATTTTTACTGTCGTTATTTCTCCATTCACATGGTGAAAACAAGGAACTTTAAATCTATAACTGATTGACGTTCCCCTCAGTAGTACTGCTCAGGGTTACGTGGATCTTAAATGGACATTCTGTGTGATTAATCTTCATTGACATGTTATATATAATAAGGCCTGTTGGTATAATTTCTGTTTTTCCTATGGTTTCTTAAGTTCCTCTATATAACTCTTTTTAAAAAAATTATTACTGTTATTTTCATAAAATGTATATATCTCTTGATTATTTAACAAAACCCTCAAAGGGGTTTACAAAAAGATAAAACAAGAAAATTTTACAGCTATACATTAAAACATCTAAAAGTTAAATTACTTCAACTTTCTAAGCATCTGAGTAGGCTTTAACCTGACAAACTAGGAGACTATGGAAAAATACATAAAATATTAGAAAACAATTATCTAGCAAGAAATAAGGCACTTTTCTGCATTAGAAAATGTTTGAGACAAACGTACATAAATTAAAGTAATATTGCCAGAAATTCTAGAAGTAACTAATCACCCAGATATGGTGGAAACAAGAAGCATCTAAATCTGCCACATTTTACGTCACCAGAACCCCTTGAGGGATTCAGAACAATAAGAAGTACATTATTATTTATATTACTACATTTTGTCGTTTGGCACTGCAGTCCTTCGATTTCAGCTTTGCAAATCACTATACAGATGCTACTCTGAGACATAAACAGCACTGCCATGCTGAGTACAAGCTATGAGCATTCAGCCTGCTTGCTTCAAAATTCCATAATGAATTCAAAAGCAGCGAACTGTTTATATAAATAAATGATTACAGAATGAATAATTATAAAAAGTAAGATGAAGTGGCTAATCCACTGGGGACATTAATCTATATGTCATTTTGAAGGCTGCTATGCAAAAAAAAGTCTGCTCCCTAGCAGCCCAAGAGGGGAAATTCTAAGAATATGAGATGGAATTAATCCTGGAAATGAAAAATATTTGCCAAGTTGGTGGGGGGGACCCTTGAGATTACAGTTGTTTAATTAAATAAATAAATAAAAACAGGACTGAGACAACAAATCTTTTGTGAGGTATTTTTCTTACACACACGACGTATTTGATAGTGAATGGAGGGGTAAAATGTGACAGCAGTGCGGCATTTCATATTTCCATGAAAGATGTAGGGGGAAAAGGCTATGAAACAAGGCTCAAAGGCCTGGTCTTGGCTATACTTGGCTGTAATTCTATACAAGTCTACTCAAAAGTAATGTGCATTTGAATATACAAGCAGAGCAGTTCTACTGCAAGATGCACTCCTATACTGTACACACTTTCCTGGGAGTTAGCCCCACTGGGACTTCCAAGCTAATTTCCATAGGATAAAGCTGCATATTGCACATACAAAAAAAGAGAGCATTATTTAGTTTATTATTATATGCCTCATAATAAACAGAGATATAGTTGCTCTTAAGAAATAATCATAGTGGGTCAATAACACAAGGGAGATGGAGTGTGCCCACCCACCACTCCTAAATAAAACTTTATGCCAAGTAGCTGAACTAATTGGCAAAATCTGTGTCAAATAATCACAGTTAGTAAGAACTTTCTACAAGGCAGGACATCCCCCATCAACATGGTCCAATATTACCTTCAACCATAAAAATATATGCCACAAATATGCTCTAAGGCTTTCCATAAGAAATAAGTATTTTAGAAATGACATACGGTCGTAAGCTGCTTTAGCAATAGCCTTTGCTGCATTCTTCTGAAAATCGGTGAGAGTGGAAACTTCAGTGAAGGCAAGTAGTTTTCTGAGGCCCCCTGTCTCCTGAATCAATTGCATAGTATCCACATCCTCAAGACAATTTGCCACCACTCCGAGAGCTTCAACATGTAAATCATTAAATTCCTAAAAGTTAAACAAATACAAACATTAAATGTAAATCACTTTGAGGGTTTTTTTTTACAATCAAGTGGTATATAAATTTCATTAAATGAATAAATAAATAGTTTGCAAAATGCCATGTGTTTAATGTAATGCTTGATCACATTTATATTTTAGCACAAAATGTGTCAGTCATTGGAATTTTCTTTAAAAATTTGTTCACAGTTTCCATAATGCTATATAAATACACTGCCCAACTGTACAAAATGCCTTGTTGCAATCTATTTAAAGTAAGCCCTAACACAAGCTTTTTGTCTGAGGCCTATTCATATGTGCCAAAGAATTTGCAGGAAAGGGGCCTCGCTGCACACAACCTGCGTGGGTGTGGAGGCATTCCTCGTGCAACGGGCATACAGCACATGGTGGAAAGGGATTGAAAAAGCTGCTATCATCCTCTTTAGGACAATTAAAAAGACAAGCAAAATTATTCAGTTGACACCAATAGAATCTGAATACTTCTCTGCAGAAATACTGAAATTTTAAAATTTCCAATTGATATACAACTAATTAAGCCTTGTGATTTCTCATTGAGACAAATAAATGATGTATATCTTATCACAGAAACGGAAGGTTCTTACAAACCCAATCCCTGGTTAGCATTTGTATACTTTGAAACTAAACATTATTCTATACGCCAAATCTTTAGTAACATCAAATAAAATACTAGTGCAATAAGTATCCAACACATGTAAGTTATTTGTCCTGATCGCTGCCCCTGGGGATGCATCTGCCACTTCGGATTGCATGCACTGTGCTGGATAGTTGGTGGTTTTGGCTATATATTCAGCCAAATAAATGATTAACTCTGCCTTTGATGACAATGCCCAAAGCTAGTCATCTGTTTTGGACTGTTCACAACCACACATTCACTAGTAACCAGCACTGTCCACCCAGTCAATGGGGCTACCCTCTCTTTGGATTGAGGCCATTAAAAAATAGTTTACAGTTCCATGCAATTATTATGAATGAAGTAAGGATTTTCAGTACATGTTTTGCGTGAAAGAAGTTGCATTTTATTTACCGTACAGATTGTTAAAGTTCAGTTTAGAGTTGACCATATGTTTCTAGTAACGTTGAAATACTTAACTGAATAATCAATTACCCAGTAGATCCATCAGTTAAAAACAATTTGTTCTACTAAAAGTTTAACTAGCAAGATACTTAAATTAATAATTTTATAAGATGATACGTACAATGGCACATGTATGCATTATCTAAGTCACATAATGCTTTTTTCCTTCTAATACAACTGTGAGTTTATTCAGATTGAGTAACAATTAATGGCCTACAATTAATATGACTAACTAAGATTTCATCAAGCAAATGACAGCTCTATATTTAAGTAAAAGGTACCTTAGTTTCAAGGATCTTGAAAAGATGGTCTAATCCTTGATGTTCTCTTAGCATAACTCTGGTTTCTCTATCAATGGAAATAGTACCTAAGGTTTTGAGAGCTAACAACTGAATAATTGGATAGTCAGACTTCAAAAGATCCAACAAAGGAGGAATCACATTTAGTTCACGAACTGCAGCACGACTCTGAAAATCCTGTAGTTAAGTACCAAACAGAAATGGTTAGATGGAAAAACACAATAATGTATAATGTTGTGGTTTTGCAAGACGATTATCACAAATGCAATTAAATTATTTGTTATTTTGAAGCTGACAATTGTTAGGCTCCAAATATCACAAATTACACATTACACAGAACAATACTCAGCAATCCTAGTTTGCAGGGCTTCTTTTCAGCCGGAACTCACTGGAACTCAGTTCCAGCACCTCTCATGCAGGTTCCGGCACCTCTCAGGTAGGTGCCATTGCCATTCTAAGAGAATGAGAATGGAGAGTTCTGGCACCTCTTTTTCTTGAAAAATAGCACCAGTTTGTATATAATTTGAAGCATATTGCTTTCACGCCACATTTTAAAATACTTTTGAAGAAGAAACTGACCTTAAATTTTTTTAGTACATATGACTTTTACAAAAAGGATCACTCAAATTCAGTTTGATAATTTTATCTGCATGTGAAGGTCTCTGCACATTCACTGCTATTTTATTACTTATTAAATAACTGAATATTAAAAACTTTCTTGCAAAATATTCCAACCTTTTCTAGTAATAAAACCTTCCAAAAGAACGACTGCGTCCTAGGCAGTATAAAAATGGTATATAAAAAAAAGTTTTAAGTTTTTTAAAAAATAGCAGCTTATGCATGTTTCTGTGCAATTTCTATTATCAATCTAAGCAAGCACCAGGTGCAGTTGTCCAGATATATCTTACAACAAAGACAGCTAGATAGCAAAAGAAGGGAAACAGCAAAATGTGATTCAGAATAAAGACATGCTCTGATGCCCTAGAAAAGATTGAGCTGTGAATTGAATTCATTACCGAGTTGATTCACTTATAGCCCGATCCACAACACAGTTAAATTTGAGTGCTTGAACTTAAGCCAATTTGGTACCACTGAAGTCAATGGAACTAAATCCGCTTAAATCCTCGTGTTTCAGCTTCACTGGATTGTGGATCAAGCAATTAGACTCTGAAAAGAACTCCCATACACAAATGCACCATTCTTTTGCTAACCAGCATATGGTGACATTAACACTTGATTGTGAAAGTAACCAATTACAATAACCTTCCTTTCCTTATGAAAAGAAGCTGTCAAAAGCATTTACCAAGAGTTAAGAAGATGTGCAAAATCATGGTGTGTTATGCAAGAATAAGCCAGAACCCATTTCTGATTCCCTCCCTCTCCCCCAAACACAGACATTTTCACAACCCTCTCTGGAAGGGTCAAACCATTTTTTCCACACAATGAAGAGACAATGGATTTTATGCATTCTAGTCTTAAAAAATGATTTCCTTTATATGCATGCAAATGCAGTTTGTTCCAATTCATCCTAAGCACATTTAATTGGAAGCACATTCCACTGAAATCAATAGGACTTGCCATCAAGTAAATCAACCCAGAGCAAGAGAGATCCACAGAGTATTGTTCATGGATCTCATCTCCTACCCCTCCTCACCCCCATGTCAATTACAAAAGGGTATTTAAGAGTGTAAAACTCCTGCAAACAGAACCTGGATCTCCATTAATAGTGACAGCATTAATCATCCCTTGGGCAGGGATGGAGAAGTGGATGTCAGACTCCTTTATACCTCTTCTGCCTAACATGTGATCAGCATTGATAGAGATGACGGTGTTGAACACCTAATGGGGACACTTTAGAGGGGAGTTCCCCAAGTTCAACAGTTGGTAGACAGTGAATTCCTAGTTTATGGGATATGAGGAAGATGTATTGGAACGGGTTATTGGGAAAAAACTAGTGTAAATTTAAAGATAACCATACGCGAACCAATAATTAATTTTGAAGTACAAACTGAAGATGAGCATCACTTTATAATTAAACAATATATTCCTTTATACTTAAAACAGTGAAAAATAATCACCTGTACCATGTTATAGATGCATTCAACACAATTTTTCTTAACATCGGGATCAGGACTTCCTAGCAGGCTGATAAGCGGCTCTAGTCCACCTTGCTCAAATATTTGCACTTTACTGTTGTATTCTGCTGCCATGTGTACCAGACAAAGGCTGGCAAACTCATGGGTGACTACATCTTCTATGGCATAAAAATGAAATAGTGCAATTAGCCATTAACTAGCATAGTAAATACTCTCATTTGTTGATGGTTAGCAAAATGTCATTAGAAGCTATATGTAAACAGAAGCTCTTAATCCAGTCTCATCTCATTTTGCTATACACTTTTAAAAGAAAAATCCAAACCACAGTCCTTCAAAAAAATATTAAATGACAGAAGCACAAAGGAGTACTACAAATTACCTTCCGGTGCCAGGCGAGCTATAAATGCACTTGTAACATCTAGCTGTCTTAATGATTTTTTCACATCATCTACAATGAAGCAAATGTAGATATGAAGCAATATATTTAGTCAATATATTGAAAGAATACAGTGTGCAATTAGAACTGGCGATGTAATCTTAATATTACAGTTGTATTAAGTTCTACTAGGTAGTAGAAAATATATGGCTGCTGTATGAGTAACATCAAAGGTGGAGTGTACTTTGCTGGGAGTTGACAGGGAAATATATTAGGGGAAATTAGAAAACCAAAAAGCAAGCCACTTCCAAAAGAGATCTTTATATCCTTTTGTGCCAAACAACATCAGATACACAATAACAGTCAATTAAAGAATGAAAGAAAATGACAAACACTCCCACTCACTAATTTTGGCAACAATTTTGCAAAAGCTTTCATTCTAAACCTCTTTAAAACAGTTTTTGAATGTGCTGATCAATTTATTTTCATATTTAAGAACAGCCATAGTCCTCCGTCCTCCCCCAGTAGATTTGGGTACATTTATCAAAGTTATATTGAAATGCAATGTTCTAGTTTTGGTGATGATTTCAAAATGTTTGAAAGACACAAGCAGATTTGGACATATTTGAAACCAGCAGCCTCATACCCAGTGTTGTTCAGGAATTCTAAGAAACCAAGACATGTGAGCAGACCGTTTGAATGGCAATGCCCGTCAACTTGGGGGGGGGGCAGACCCCTCAAGCATTTAAGGGGGGCCAAAGGGACCACGACCCCTAGCAGTTGGCTCCTATGGTGCCACCTGACTTCCTAGGCCAGAATAATTATGGGTTGTTGTGGACATGATGTAGCTGAAATGGCTTGTAGTACCCTCCCCTGATCAGAACCCCTGGTCTATAGGGTTTTTGTTTCAAGCCCCATAGTGTCTGATGCAGGATTACAAAAGCTTTGAAGCGCACCTCTTTTGACAAAACAATGTGTGTCATTATTTGAGGTCAGGTCTGCACAACTGGTGACATGTCAAGTCAAATACAGAAGTCAAACATAGCCCATCCTTTGCATATTGCAACCTACCAGGTGCTTGACAACCACGCCTGCATTTGCAGTCTCAGGCAGGAAACAAAAAATATTTATTGAGCCCCTGGTGGGCTACCATATTTGACAGTGGTTGCAGTTGGATGGCTGAGTAACAAGCTGTTCAGGCCTCATCTATGCTGAATCTCCACTCTCAAGTACTAGATTATTGTTCTCTGTATAGGCCCTTCTTCCTTGCACGGAGACTTGGTGGATAGTGATGCTGCCTCCAGTATAGTTGTTGGGATTACTCCATCAGTGTGATGATATAGGAGCCCCAAGATTTCAGATGAATTATTCTACTGTCATTCTACTGGACTATTATGATTTCATCAGTTGCACTTAACTTATTTAATATTGCTAGCAAATATAATTGTGCATGATTCTCTTACTGTGAGAAGCCATCACCCCAACTACCATGGTGGCATTTCTGCGGACAATAGGGTCTTCATGTGTAACTAATTTAAATAAAGGTTCCAAGGCTCCAAGGTCAAGAAGAGTCAGCTTATTTTCTTCACCTAAAAAGCAAATAAGAACATAAGAGGAGCCTGCTGGGTCTGGCCACTGACCCACCTAGTTCAGCATCCTGATCTCACAGTAGCCAACCAGATGCCTATTGAAAGCCCATAAGCAGGACTTGAGCACATGAGCACTCTCTCCTGCTGTGGTTTCCAGCAAATGGTACTCAGGTGCATACTGCCTCCAGTTGTGGAGGCAGAGGATAGATATTATGACTAGTAGCCTCTGATAGTTTATACCCATGAAATGGTCCCTATTGTCAGTGGTCTTTACTGTCAACACAAGATGAATAATAATATTAACAAGTGGGACCTGCAGCAGTAATGTTTCAACACAGAGTGCTGCTGATCACAATTCCAGCCACTCTGTTCTATTTCCCCCCTCCCAGTTTTCTCCACCACGAGTCCCATCCAATCCATCTGAACAGTCAGCCGCATTCTGTGGCCAATCAGAATCTGCAGTCCTGATGTGGCTGTTTTGGGATCTCCCTTCCACAGGGTTTTTCTTTAAAATGTATTCCATATTTCAGCAAATTTGGGATCCCCATAGGTCTTCTGATACCTCCCCCGTCCCCCTTTTGTGAGTGAATGGTGCTATTTTGGTTACATGAACAATGGCATCCACAGTCTGAACACCAAAAATTAAAGGAATAGCATTAATATTCCATTAACAGGGATGGATGAATCAATCAATTTCCAGTCCATGCACTTTTTGCATGTGCTTACTCATAAATCTGCTCTATCTTGATTCAGTGGAGTAGCGTGGGTTACAAGCGCCCAGGGCAGGAAAGTATTGCACCCCTTAAGGCAAGTGTTGTGCCTCCATGTGGCGCTACTGCTCCAGACTGAACTGTGGAGCCTCAGTGGGACATTCGTGTGCGCCTCTTTGGTCTCGGGCACTACCACCACCATGACAAAAGTCTTGCTCTCCACCCACCTTCCCCACCAGCAAGGGACACTGTGCAGCTGAGATATGCAAGAGTCCGCCCTCTCCCAGCTCCTTCTCAGTGTGCTGCTCAGGTGAGGTGGGCGGGTGGGATGGGGAGCGCTTCTGGTCAGGGTGGCAGCTGCAGAGGCGTGCCCGTAATTTTTTTTCTGCACCAGGGCAATTGCCCAGCAGCTGCCCCCCCATGCTCCACCTCTGATCCAGTTTCCCCATTAATCTGTGAATTCGTTTTTTAAAATCCTTACAAATTTGTATTTCAGTACTACTTTAATACAAAGTCTTAAATGTATTTTTCTCTTAGAATGCATATTTCAAGATTCATTTCGATACATTTTTGAGCTGTGTTAGAACATTTAGGATGTCCAAAAGCAGGCAGATAACCCAAGCGCTGACTCTCTCATTAGCATGGGAGGTACAGATAAGTCAGTTCATGTTAACGTGAATTCAGGTCAAAATTCACAAAGATCAAAATATTCCAATGCTTCTAATAATAGTACTGGAGTCCTAGAGCACAAGATCTTCACTATATCATTATAAAGCTTTATCCTCCCACTTCAGCTTTTCTATCTTAAATCAAAGGGACATGGGTAGATTCTTACACACCCATGTACATGTGTGATTCAACAACAACAAAAGGTAAATATATGTTGTCTAGTGCTGACTTTGCTTATGGCTGCTTTTGAAAGTGAAGTTGCTTTCTTCACCGCACACAGAAACTAATGGGAAGATATTCTAGCACCTCAAAAACAGGAACAAAGCTTTGATGTTACAGCTGATTCAAACGGGCTTCTACTGTTCTCTCTTGAGACTAAAACAACTCAGAATATATGCGGTGAATAACAAGAAAAAGTGTTGTGTTTAAAATCCTGCTGCAGCTGAAGAGCTAACACAGGAGGTAGAAAGCATCTCACTTGCAGGGTTTTGTCTCAGCCAATTTTAAAGAAATGATCCCTCACATCCCTTCTACAGTGGTACAATCCCCTAAAACTTGTGTCAAAAGCAGATGTCTGGATCAGCTGTAAGTCTGATCTGGCTAAGTAATTCCCTCATCTTCATCCTGCAGAGGCTGCTCATGAGTCATGACTAGAGATGGACAAAAATCTCGCAGTTTTGTTTCACTCAGTTTCTTGTTTTTCCAAACACAATTTCAGTTCTCCACATTTCTACATCAGTTTGCAATTTAAAAAAGGGGTTCATGAAAATTCACCTGCTTTTTAAGTGCAAATTTATACGTACATTTTGTATGCATTTTTATATATAAATTTTGCAATCAATTTCCCCTCATGTTTTCACTTAAATATGCATTTTCATCCACACTTTCTCCTAATATACACATTTTTGTACACATGTGGGTGAAGAACTGCATTTCAAAATGTAGTGTGAATTTTGAAGGGTAGCTCTACTTTGGTTCACATATTGGTTTTGCAATCCAAACTGAAGCAAATTTCTATCTCATTTCTAGCCATGGCTCAGCTAATCAAGAGAGGAACCATATCACTGCACTCTGGATAGTATCTTGCATATACTTGTGACTTAAGAAATATTATGTAGCAGCAGCAATAATTATTAATGAAAATTTTTTGGTACCAATCAGATTTATTAATGAGAAGAAAGACAAGACATGTGGTTAGATTTGATAACTGAAACATTAACCTTTTGATGCAAATTTATAGATAGCTTCACATGCTTTAGACAAAACTTCCTCTTCGGGAGAACTGAGCATCAGCACCACAGTTGCGGCTTTCTTGCTTTCAACTGATAAAGGATCAAACTAGAAAGCAACATTATAAGATTATCAGCAAATGTGAAACATGCAGATCTTTAATGTCCATTCTGGAAATTTATCATGGATGATACAGAAATTAAACACTGGATATAATCTGATATTTCAAATTAGAATAGAAAGTCAGGATAGGGTTACTAACTCAAAGGCTTCTTTCAGTGGCTTGTTTCTTAGTTGCTTGGTTAGCAAGTCAGCAATTTAGAAAAGAGCCAAAATCACAATGGGGTTTGCCTGCAAATACTTTGAGCAGAAACATGTTGTTTTAAAATGATTGAGAAACTTCATTGGTCCAATTCACATGTAACTGTAAACCTTAAACCATGGCTTACACAGTGAACAAGCAGAAGGATGATGCTCATTTGGGCCCTTCCCTCTTCTCCCTGTGCTATGAGGGAATAAACCAGAGCACTGTCTTAGCATTATGCACAAATCAGCATTCACGGTTTGCTTCTATACAAGCAAATCAAAGGCGGAAGCCAAGGTTTGTTTTTGGCTTGCCACTTGTGGTTTGTTTGGAGGATTCAAACCATCAAATGAGCAGGTGTGTCTTTTTTGTTTTTTGTTTTTTAAGGCTTTCTCTGGAAAAGAGAGTGACATGTCAACAAATATATCAGAAACATACAAACTGAGTCAAAATTGTTTCCTCATCACTAATACAAGTTCCCTCTACGATAAAAATACTCCCCCTTGTAATTTATACATAGTTCACCATTAGCAATACCCCCCAAAAGTTCTTAAGCATCAAAATCCTTTAGGCTTTTTGTTGCTACTGAAAAGCAAAAAGTTGGATTCTTCTCAAACCTGGGAGTCCCCAGTCTTCATTTTGCCAAGTCTCCAAACTAATGAGTTTTCTTGATTTTCTTGTTTTATTTTTTTGTAGACCACTTTGAGGGGGGTTTTCTTTGTTTTGCAATTAAGCAATGTATAAATTTTATGAAATTAATGAATGAATGGCTGCTAAGACAAGGCTATGAGAATTCCATTTTGTGACACTAAGCTGCATCATAGAAAGAGATATTTGAGGCATTCTTTTTGTTTATTTAATTATCTGTAGCCATTCAGAACAGCCAGTAATAAAACATTTTATTTTGTCATCAGAAAGCACATAACAAATTCTGTTTTGTAACATCACATTCCTAAAGATCCCAAACCCTTACTATAGAGAAGTTATATAAACAATTTCCCAAATCAATAAAACAATTTCAAAAGCACCAACAAGCATCAACCTCACCCAGCAAAGCATGCATTTTCACTGATAGCTTTTGGTTCTCTTTTGTCTTAGGGTCGAATAAAGTTCCATATTGATAACAATTAACTGTTGTGAGCTGATAAAACTCAAGTCACATTTCCATTAAGATCAAACAAAGTGTCCAGCCATATTGCCTCTAAACAGGAAGTTGCAGAAGTTCCTCTTGCTGCTCTGCATCTAGTTTCCAGGCTAGGACAGTCTCCAGACCAACCACAAGTCACAAACAAAGAACAAACCTTGGTTGGGGCTTGCGGCTAGTATGGAGAGAGTTAAACCATGAGCCCTGAATTGGACATCATGCTAAACCAAACCATGCCCTTATTTCAGTGTGTTGCAGCATCAAACAAGGAGCAAAGTGGCCAAGATCTTCTCCCTGAGAGCCAGCACACTCATGTTTAGCTATGCTTTCCACCTCCCCAAAATTGGTTCCCCCAACTTCTAATTTTGTATCATGCTCTAGCCCTGGAGTGAGGAACCTTTTGCAGCTCAAAGACCACACTCCATTCCAAGGACCGCATACCAGCAGTGGGCATGACTAGAGGTAAAAATGGGCAGCACAATGGATGCAACTCTTACCTTTGTACAATAGTCTACATTCTAGCCATACAAACCGTAGACCATTCTACACACACACTCACACACATCACTCTGTCCTCCATCCAGGCAAACAAAAGACAATCTAACAGTTCCAATGACACATTTCGGCCTGGCAAAAGGACTCAGGGAAGAGTGCAGAGGAGGGCTGGCAAGGGATGTGACATGTGAAGGTGATGTGGTCTCAGAAGAGTCATGAGGACTAGATAGAAAGGCCTGGAGGGCGTCATGTTTCCTAGTGAGTGAAAAGGACAGGATGTTGGAAACTGGCTATATAACGTATAAAATTTAGTGATCTTGAAAAGGAAAAAGCTGACAATATGGTGCCGAATGGGATACTATGGGCTCTGGACAGACTTAAGGAGTACTTAGGTGAGATAACATTTATTGTTGATAGACTATAATCACATATAAACAGGGTAGTGAAGAATCCACAGATATGACCAAAGCGTGTGAACTCAATATAGCGTCCACAGATAATTTTCAACATGAATTACACTTTTGTCACTCCTGTGTTCTTGCTCAACCAGCTCTCAAGGTCCTACACAAAAGGGTTTGGAAAAGTATGAATGGAGATTATTGTAAACTGCTTAATGATGAACTCTGTTCAATGTGCAGGTGCAGTCGAAAAGCAAACAGGTTACTAGGGATACAAAACGGGCGAAAAAGAAAGGGAGTATAAAACCATACAATTCAAATGCATCTGGAATTTGTACACAATGCTGGTTATGTCAGCTCAGAAAGAATATTGTTAAATGGAAGTAAGGATATCAAGAGTGACAGCTTAGATTATTGAAAGTCTTCTGAAGAACTGCTATCTGAAGCTAAGTAACATTAGCTTCAACACCAGTATAGAAAATAATGTAATGACACCAATATATATGCAGGACAGAATCTATTATTTTTCCTTTTTTATGATACAAACAAAATGGAAATAAGCTATAAGTAGGGAAAGTAGCTAATTCATTTCCCTCACAGATGCAATTGAACAGTTGCAGAATCTTTTGCATCAGGATGCGTCAATGCCATGGAGACTCTTCGTCTCGGGGTCATGGGTTCAAGCCCCACAATGGACAAAAGATCCCTGCATTGCAAGGGGTTGGACTAGATGACCCTCGTGGTCCCTTCCAGCTCTACAATTCTGTGAATGAAATGAGCTGAATAACATTAAATGAAATCCACATCTGTATGGACTCTAGCAAGTACATTTTATCTTTAGCACATTTGTAGCTGCAACAGCGGCATGTAAGCAAACACTGGCCAGGTTCATAGGTAACACTAAACCAAGCTATGGCTTAGTATGAACAAGTAAGCATGCTGGTACACAAAGCAAAAACCTCAGCTGATTTGCTCCTCCTCCAGTCCTGCGACTGCACTATCCACAGTTTAACATTATGTGAACCTGGGCTCATTGTTTTCTTGCTCCAAACAAATCATGTTCTTGGCTTACCATTCACAGTTTGCCTGGAGCAAGACAAATCAGGTAACACTAAGCCAAACCATGCAGTGGTGGCGGTGGCAGAATTAGTGTAGGAGCAAAGGGCATGCAAGGCATGAGTACACTTCTTCATTCACTCTTAGCCTTGTTTTGGCTTAATGTTATGTGGGAATGAGTCCATAGAATCAGTATTAACATTTTAGAGGATCCTACGTGTGAGCTACTCCACCCTTTTTTTTCTTTTTTCTTTTTTGCTATGTGAAAAGGTAAAGTACATCACAAAAAATATAATTCAAAGACTTAATGTGTTAATATGGATGGGCCCTCAGTGCATAGAGCATATGCTTTCCATGCAAATGGTGACAGGTTCAATCCTTGGCACCTCCAGGCAGGACTGTGAAAGCCTCCTGTCTTTAACGCTGAAGAGCCTCTGCCAGTCACTGCAGATAGTATTGACCAAGACCAATAGTCTTGACTTGGGGTAAAGCAGCTCCCCGTGCCTTACAGAGGTTTATAGAAAGCAGCAGAGTATAAAATAATATTACCAGATAGCTTTCTGGGTTCTTGATTCTTCTACAATCCATGAGACTCTGATTGCCCTTGAATGGCTGTATAAATCTTAGGATTCAGACACCTGCCCTTTTCTTCCTATTAAACTTCCAGTGTCCTATGGCCAATGGCTAAACCAAAGTGGAGCCTGTTATGAATTTACTATATGCATTGGCAAATCCATACTGGCCCTCTAAGGTGGAGCTGGGTCCTGTGGTGGCGGCCGCTATTCACAACCACCAATTCTGCAAAGTCTCTTCCTCTTTCACAGCATTCCACACACGGCCAGCTACGCTAATTTCAACAGAAATTTTGCACATCTTCCCACACATGCCCCTTTAAACTAATAGAAGTTTTGTACACCATAAGTGCTTGGTGGATTGCTCTCATAATGTCAAATGGGAGATTTAAAAGATTTTCCATACATTATGAATAAAGCTGGTGAAATGTTGCAGCTCCCTTGTGGATCCAAAGCATTCTTTAGGCAACAGGAATGACTTAATTGTTTGATGCCAGGCAAGACTCCAAGAAGTTTTTGGCAACATCAGTTTGTTGTTCTGCTCACTGGAGAGCCAGCAAAGCACTCTCTCTAGAAAATAATCTGAGCAAAGCAATCTCTCTCTATACAGCTAAATGCATTCAAAGATAGTGACAGAATTTGGCCATAGATTGCATATTCTGCACTACTAACTATAGTGGATATTCTAGTCTATAGTGGATATTTTTAAATATATTTTAAAAATAGAATGGCCCTTCTTGTGCTGTCTTCACATAAGTTTGTATCTCAAAGGCCAGCTCTCCATGATGCCCGACCGGTCAAAGTACTGTCATGATTCAGCCATCTGGAAGCGATGCAAAATGTTCATTTCCATTTCTGACCTTTCTCAAACAGAGAGAGCTCTGCTATGAAATCCAGCTGTTCTGACCCTATTTAATAGATTGCTTGAAACCAACATAGTTTGAGAAAGGGCAAATCCTTCTAAAAGCCTTTCATTCTTCAGTTTAAATCAAACATTTTGGAATGCTTTACATTCAAACAAAATTAGGCACTTTTATCATGCTCAATTAAAACAGTATCTTGGATCTGGACCAACTATTTTTTGCCAAGCCTACACCATGTCGGGTCCAGTCTACATTGTGGGAACAATTTTAAGAACATTAATATGGTTAAAAATGCCAGTCTTTCTAGTTCTTGGTTCAACAGTGCATCTAACAGACAGATACTATGCATGTATGCTCAGCTGCAAAAGCCAATGCCCTCAATGGGACTTATTCTCAAGTAAGTACTGTATACAGAGTATTGCATTCTAAGCCGCAATCCGAACAAATTTTATTTCTTAATAATAACATGAGAGCAATGAGCAAAACAGCAAAGTTTTTTTTTAAAAAAAAAGTCATAGAAGCCTTGGGTAGATTTGCTTGTACTGAAATAAGAGCAAGGTAAAATCAGTTCAGTTATTTAGGTTTTATGGAAATTTCTGTAAATATATTTTCGTTTAAATCTCACAGAAGACAAAGGTCTGGCTAAAACAAACAAAATGAGAGTATGAAACTATAGTGTATAGTGTTTGAAACTAATGACTCAAAACTCAAGACCTTGGGTGCATCCTGTTCATGTTTACTCAGAAATATGAGTAAACCACCCTGGTATAGGGCAGTATATAAATTCAATAAATAGTAAGTTCTAATGTGTTGAACTGAATTTGAGCAAGTGTGTACAGTGGTACCTCGGGTTAAGTACTTAATTCGTTCCGGAGGTCCATTCTTAACCTGAAAAGGTTCTTAACCTGAAGCACCACTTTAGCTAATGGGGCCTCCTGCTGCTGCTGCTGCGCCGCCGGAGCATGATTTCTGTTCTCATCCTGAAGCAAAGTTCTTAACCTGAAGCACTATTTCTGGGTTAGCGGAGTCTGTAACCTGAAGCGTATGTAACCTGAGGTACCACTGTAATGTAAACAGTTGAAGCCATCCTGGGAGATTTTGGAAGCAGTAGAGTCTCCTTATCCATACACTGGTAGAGCTTCATGCTCTGGCACCAGGGGTGGGGTGGGGTGCAGAGAGCAGGCGGGGACAGGGCTGGCGCGCGTCCCAGGGGTGGGGTGCGCTGCCCACAGGGGCGTGGCGCCCAGCGCGGGGGGGGGGCAGCCACGATGGCACCCTACTGGAATCGCGCTGCCAGGGGCAGTGCGCTTCCCCTGCACTCCTCTTCCTCCGCCAGTGTATCTATATCACTGTTCATTCTAGACCTTCTCAAGTTCTGATTAGTTCCAAGCCAGACTTCTGAATTGGCTGAGAACTTTATATAAACTTCATATGTCTGGGAAACAAACTCCCGACTAGGATGCAATTTAGCTGCCAGCCTTCGGTTCATACAAAAGTGAGATACCAACTGCCGTATAGGTTTTTAAGAGAGAGAGCAGGAAAGTCATCTCTTTGCAAAGTAAAGATGCCAGAATGCCAACTTTAGTTCCTTCACTCTGTATTCATGGATATTCCTGTTTTGTTTTATTTTATTTATTTACTTAATTTCTATACCACCTTTCATCTGAGGATCACAGGGCGGTTTACAATATAAAAACACAAAAATACACAACATAGTAACAAACGTTTAAAAATGTTAGAAACACACACACACCCCCCACACACACCAACACACAGTTTAAAAGGCCATAGATGGTTTAATTAGCCAACGGTATGGGAGCTTAGTCATGCTGGCCACATGACCCGGAAAAACTGACTGCGGACAAACGTCGGCCCCTCGGCCAGTAAAGCGAGATGAGTGCCGCAACCCCAAAGTTGTTCACAACTGGACTTAACTGTCAAGGGTCCTTTATCTTTTTATGGGAGAAGAAGAATGTTTTTGCCTGGCGCCCAGAAATATGTAACAAAAGCTCTAGGCAGGCATCTCTGGGGAGAGCATCTCACAAGCAAAGAGCCACCACAGAAAAGGCCCATTCTTGCGTTTCTGCCCTTTGGACCTCTTGTGGAGGCAGCCCATGAAAAAGTGTCTCAGGTGATGATTGAAGAGTCCATGGTGGTTCATATGGGGAGAGGTGGTCCTTGATGTATTGCGGTCCTGACGTGTTTAAAGATTTATAGGTCAAAACCAGCACTTTCAATTGGGCTGGGAAACTGTCAGCCAGTGCAGTCGGGCCAGGATTGTCATTATATACTCAAACCATCTTGTACTGATGAGCAACCTGGCCATTGAATTCTGCACCAGCTGAAGTTTCCATATAATAGGGTTGCCTATCCAGACCAATAGGGTTGCCTATCCAGACGTTGTTGAGCTTTTTTTGGCAAAATTGTTGAGCTACCCTGTATTCTGGGTATAATGTGTTGCAGTTATTTAATGCAGAAGTTACCATAGATGACAGAAGTTAGGCTGGCCGAAAGTGACAGATGGCTCTCCACTCCACCGAGTGCATATGTGCTTGTGGTAGTCAAGCTAATAGAAATAATGACAATTCATAAAGCAGACACACAAATATGGGGCTACATGCAGATCACAACACTTATGGATAATCTCTGAAGTTTAGCAAGGATGTCTGTACTAGACTAAGAGAAATATAAACTTCCACATTGGACAGTCAACACAGGTTTGTTGGAATATTTTACAGAACATACCACCAAACCTGTAAGGACTAAATATTATTAGGCTAGAAGAGTAGACTTGCATGGTTCAGCATGATATGATGGCAACAAAATAATTTATGCCCACTATTTCCAAGGAAGATCAAAAAGAGTAACTTTAAAAATACAAGATACTGATGACCACTCACATTATAAAGAGCTCATAACCCACCTACTCTCAGCAGCCAGAAGCATCATAGCCAGACACTGGAAAGTCCTGTCAGGAGTAAACATGGACCAATGGTATCAAATAGTATGGGGAACAGCCTTACTAGAAAAACTAACCAATAAACTGAAACTGACATGGGTTCAAATAGAAGACGCCTTCACCCCGATATGGTTCCCCTTTATCACATACAGTACATAGCCCGACAAGACGACAACAAGAATCCACTGACAGCATGCGAACCAATCTGGCTAACCTGATCCAAAAATCCACACACCCCACACACTCACACATATAAACAAATCTCAACCAAGGACAAGCAACCACACCCTAGGCCACCGCAACCTCTCTCACCACCAAGGAAATACAACAATTGAATAGTAAGAGAACCCATACAAGTGACACTGAACCCATACAAGGGACACTGCCACAAAACCCCACACATACACGAAGTAGAAGAACAGAAGAATTATCACCCCACCCCACTCACCATCCTCCATCCCCCTCTTGCCCCTCTTTTCTTCCCAACCTAATACTGCATGCAATACTAATGTCTCACAACAAATGAAACTGATCTGTAGAAAACACAACTAGAAAAAGAGACAATGAATGTATTTTTGTAAACTAAGAAATCTTTAATAATAATAATATAAAAACATTATTTGCTTCAACATTTTTGACTTTATGGGGGAAAGCAGAAATCCTCTTTATGAATGGTTTCATTGCAACAATTGCAACAGAGGTAAAATAATGTTGGGATAATTCTTCTAAAATATTCTTGAAAACCATCTTTTCAAACATCTTTTAATTTGCATAACAAGTTTAGAAATATAATCTGCAGTTTATAGTCCTTGTATTTTAACTACTCGTGAATTATTCTTCCAGTTTTATGAAACCTGAGAACAGTTCAATCACTTAAAAAAGAAACAGGATACCTGAACCTAGTTTCCACAAAAGGAAAAAGCCAGGTGTCCTTTGTAAGTGAATGTACTCCTCTCCTTGTCAGGAAAGCAGCATACACTGGTGGGAAACAGACTAGATCACCCAATATGCTTTTGATTTGGTTGGAAGTGAAACTATCTACTCCCATACCAGATCCTTTCCTTCTGCTGCTTCTACTGAGGTTAAAAATGGAGCAGAAAGATTTGCACAAGTTGTGAAGGAAACAGTCAGGTGGCAGAAAAGAGGTATATTGGTCTAAGCTAGCACCTCCAAACTTCTACAGCTTTCTGGAACAATTTTATACATGGTATTCCATAGAGAAGAAGACAGTGGCGTAGCGTGGGGGGTGCAGGGGGGGCCGGCCGCACTGGGCGCAACATCTGGGGTTAGGGTTAGGGGGCGCAAATCCACGGGTTAGGGGGCGCAAATCCACGGGTTAGGGGGCGCAAATTACTTGTCTTGCCCCGGGTGCTGACAACCCACGCTACGCCACTGGAAGAAGGTGAAGAATTTGTTCCCACCATATTTTAATGTTCTCAGTTTTGAGCACTGAAGACTATTCTAAAATTTCATGAGATGGTGGAAAGATGTGCTTCAGAACATTCGGGGAACAGATCAATTGCTGGAGTCATATGTTTGAAAACTGAAGCAACCATTTGAATTAAGATAGTGGGATTTTACTTACATCTTGATCCTTAGCATAGCAGTAGATGTCAGTGGAACCTGTTTTTTCATGTAATGACATTGATTAGTTGAGCCCTTTTATACACATGTGACTTCATGCAAGCTGTAAATGTTTTATTTATTTAAATGTATATCCTAACCTTCACTATGTAGACTTAAGGTGGGCTACTTACAGCCTGAAACAACAAATAAGCCACATCGTGCACAACAACTCCAAGGCTCTAATCCTAACCCCACTTCCCCAAGAATAAGCCCCATGAGCCCAGGGGTGCTATCTTTTAGGGGCCAAGTTTTTTTCTAGACCAAGGACAAAGCTCACATATAATCAGACTTGAGTTCCACCTTTACTCCACAGGTGGTGGCAACCCAATGTCCACAGTCAAAACCCAGAGATTATACTGCATATTCCTTTCTCTTCCATTCTTCTTCTTCCAAGTAGAAAAGGGCCTACCGTAATATAATATTTTTCAGAAAATAAATGTGATTGGTCCCTCTGTTTACACACACAGTCAAACCGAAACAAAAATGTTATTTATCTTTATCTTTACAAGACATTTTTAGAGGCAGAAGGGGAAGTAAGTGGGAGTAAAGATTGAAGAAGGAGAGAAAACTTGAATGTTATAATTGTGAAACATTTTCATTTTTATAGTGAGGAGTGTTTTATAAACTTACCACATCCTTGGGAGGAGGCTCCACTTCCTTTTTAATTTTTTTACCCATTCTAAAAACAAACAAAAGAGCAGATGATGAACAGACAAGCAATGTTGAGTGGACACAGTTTACACAGGGTTTCAACCATAATTCAGTAGACTTCATGGAATGATTGTTACTGGAGTGAGGAATGATTCTTAGATTTACTTTATCTGCTGAATGCAAGCTGTTAGCAAAAGCCTTTTATCTCTTGGCCATCCTGATGTAATCCATGGCTCTAGGAGTTGCTAAAGCAGTAGCAGCTCAATTTCACTTGCTTCAAAAAGCTCTTATAATGCCACTCACTAGCTCTTAAGGATGCTTTCAAACTTCAGAAATAACCAGATTTTGGTTGTGATAAGTGAGACCATTTTCTGCACTTACTGGAGTTTAAAAAAATTGGCTTTATTTTCAGATGCATTTTAAGGCAGGCACATGTACATTTACAGAAGTTTGCTGGCAATTTTTGCATTCACAGAGCTGTATCATTTACACATACTAATGGTGCATTTGGCCAACACTAATCAAATCTGTTCATATGTGTTTAGTGGAAAAAAAAAAAGGGGGTGGGTATTTATAGCATAGCCCAAAGCAGATGAGGCCAGAATGCCAGCAATTATAATGTATATTTATATTAGATCTCAGCTAGAATATAAAGTACACAAAAATCCAATCAGAGGAAGAACCATGAACATGACATACAACTCTAGTTATAATTGGAATCTGTGGTTGCAATTTATGAGCTGACTTCACAATGTGTACTATTATGAAGTGTAACCACTAAAACTCAGCAGGAGGTCTGTCAATTCTCAGTACAATATACAAGTCAGCACAGCAATGACATAAAGACAGATGGGAGCTTAGGAAACAGAGTGACTGCTATAAAAAAGGCTTCAATTGAAATCATTGGTTCTGCATAGGAATATACTTTCAGCTTTTCTCTACAACTAAGCTCAGCAGCGTGCCAAAAGTAGAAACGTATACAATGATAGCTTCTTGAAAAAAAGTTTAGATTGATAAATGTAATCGCGATTCACTTCTGCAATCTTTGTGCATAGAACATTTTACAAGGGAGAGATGGGTTTCCCAACCCTGTGTTACAAGGCTGAAGGAGTGTGTTTGATTTTCCTCTGTTAATTCTCCTCTATAAAAGCTGTACATAAACACACACATGGTCATTTAAACACATACACACAGACTCCAAAACACAGAGCGTGTATAACTGCAGAGGAAACACTGGAAAGGAGGGCTTGTCAGTAGAACTTTGACAAGAGAGCACGGGACGAGTTAAACCCATCCATTTGCCAATTCTCCCTTGCCAGTGCCTTCTCCTTATCCCTACATTAATGTTAATGTTTCTGTTTGAGCAGCATACGTTTGCCAGGATAGTATGTAGTTTTGCCCAAACCAACACAGCTAATCCATATATATGCCTACGATATATACAGTAGATATATTCATTTAATACCTTCACTTTCTTTTCTTTGCAAATTAAAATATATAGGGTTCCCACAGAAAACTGATTACTATTTTTATTTGATTTTCTCTGTGATCCTAAGCCCTGGCTCAACCTGATAGCACCAACTTCGAGTTTGCCAACCCACTTAAATGTATCACATATATGTAGCTGAAAAGCATAATTCTGCCTATAAGGGGAGCGGGGGAAGGGAGAGCTTTGTACAATTATATAAGAAGCACTTATTTAAATAAGGAATTGATTCTCTAGAGCTGTTGACCCTGTGCTCTCATTTACACCTGTGCTAACTGAAGATCTAACCTCATCATCTTGAACTGATAAATGACGATATAACCTCATCATCTTGAACTTATGTGAGGTTTTGCTCTATACAAGGTATAACTACACAAGCTCAGTGGTAGGGCTGGAGAATCAAATTTTCACCTTGGGATTTCATTTAGTGTGTTTTGAGTTATATAATTTCCCTGCTTTGGTACATCTAAACTGCATCCCCACCCCCCACCCGCACCCCCTCTCCCAGTTCAATAGCAGCATAAAAATGCACTAAGATTTGCAGGAAAAAAATATTGCTATGAAGCAACTATTTGTTTTCAGGAACTTAAGTACCTTTTTTACCCCACCGCCTATAACCAGGATCCAAGTCAATTGTCTTCTTTTCCTTGCTAGTTCACTGGATTTGTTCTATCCTCTAAAACCTGAAGCAACACAGGACAAGAAATGCTTTCATTTATTGGCAACTAAAAAATGGGCATGTTATAATTAAGTGGAATTATTTCTGTTAATTACACAAATGTACACAGATGTTGAAAAATTATGAACCAGGAGTACTTTCCCCCTCAGTTATGCAAATTCCCAGTTGATTAGCATCATGATTGTATTGCTGATTATTTAGTCATTGTGCAGGCTTCTGTCTTTAGCAGAAACTTCCTGCAACAAATTTGACTACTTCTTGGCCTCATCCTTTTCCCAGCTGTGTTTACATGACCAAGGCGAATCATATTTAATGTGCAGCAACAGAATCTATTCCAAACCTAACTTCTGTACTACACACATATATTCCTAACTGAACGAAGAGGAATAGGAGGATAACAGTATCCTCTTTTAGTGGTATATATAAACGGTGGTAAAAGGCGTTTCCGTGCACTCTGGTTTCCGTCACGGTGTTCCGTTGCACCAGAAGCAGTTTAGTCCTGCTGGCCATATGACCTGGAAAGCTGTCTGTGGATAACATAGGTTTTAACAATGCTTAGGTCCAGCAGGGTAAATTCATATCAGAGAGTTGTAGGGTAGGAGAAGGAGACAAAACAATGCCACAGTCCACTCTCCATTCCGTAAACATGATTAAGGCAGGGGCGGAGGAAGGGGTGCGGTAGGGGTGGGCCGCCCTCAGTGTCACCACTGAGGAGTGCCGGGCAGCACTCACCGCGGGGCATGCAACGCGCCCGAGCCATGCGTCTCTCCTGGAAGAGACGTGGTGCCTTCAGTGCACGCAGGCTCCGCGCTGTCCATACGGTCCGCCCGCTGCCTCCCCCCCCCCAGCTGTAGGGCAGCTGAGTGGGGGGAGACAGGCAGACTCCAGAGGCCCCGTAGTGCGCACCGCCCCAGGGCACACCTCGCCCATGGGGGCCCCAGGCGTCCGCCCCAGGCGTCCGAGCGGCTTCCCCTGTCGCTGGATTAAGGGAGTGAGAATATTAAGAATGCATTGGTATGTAGTCTTATATATTGTCTGGGTCTTTGGTTCATTAAAAGTAATCATGCATGACATGACATGACATGACAAGAATGAGTAGCATGCTAGTACAGATAATGCATTTGCTCCCACTTTGCTCCTCCCTCTGTACAACCAGGTAAACAAACCAGAAATGAATATGACTGCTGAATCAGGGATTCTCATCAGTTGTACTTGATCAAGACAAAATCATAAACCAATTTTCAACAGGGATTTGTTGTTTGTTTGCCAATTCTGGTTTGTTTAAGAGTTAATAAAGCAGATTCCCGGGATCAAAAACCACTCAAAACTTTCCACTTACATGTGCTCATGCAAAAGGAGGAATAAAGAGGGAGTGAAGGGGATGCCTACACCAGCACAGTACAGTGGTACCTCAGGTTAAGTACTTAATTCGTTCTGGAGGTCCGTACTTAACCTGAAGCACCACTTTAGCTAATGGGGCCTCCTGCTGCTGCTGCGCTGCCGGAGCACGATTTCTGTTCTCATCCTGAAGCAAAGTTCTTAACCTGAAGCACTATTTCTGGGTTAGCGGAGCCTGTAACCTGAAGCATATGTAACCTGAAGCATATGTAACCCGAGGTACTACTGTACTCATTTACATTGTGGATTATTAAGCCGTAACTCATGGCCTATCATTGTGTGCAAACACACACAGTCACTAGAAGATCCTGTCCCTAGTTGAAAACTCGAAAACCGAGCCTTGTAAGCTATTTCAAAAAGCAAACATTTTCACTGTGTGATGCAGTACAAAATATAGTCATTACTCGTTCATGAAATAAAATTAATGGAGACAGATGACAACATTTGGCTCCATTAATTTAACTTTGTTTGGGATAAAATTTGTAAGGGTTCGTAAGGCAGAATACAGATTTCTAGTGGATGTGACACTAGTAAACCACAGGGATAACACAAGCTGTGACAAACAATCTGAATGGAAAAATGATGTGTGAGATTTCCGATGTCTTGCTGAGATGCACAGCAAAATCCTTCTTCCCAAGAGGGAAAGACTTTAAGAAAAAGCGCTTTAATATAAACCTAAAATAAATGGAACATGGCAGCTATTCAATCACTTGCTTTAAATTAACAGCAGGGCAATTTTATGAAAAAGATGAGGGGGGCTGTCTTAAAAGCAAATCATATTAAAGGGTCACATAAACTAAAGAGTTCTTAAAGAAGTGTCACTGTAATTAGATTAAGCCCTGCTTTCCATCTCTAAACCCAAAAATATATGGATGTTCCAGTTGTGTTATTTAATTCATGTTTGCTGCAGAAACAAGCAGAAAGATACCTATTTCAGGTGCCGTTGAAAAGCAGGGTAATGCAACCACTCACGTGTAACACTTAGTTGGTCTAAACTCTAATAGATACTTGCTTGATTAAAATAAAAACTCACCCCCAGTGTTAGGTAACATGGAATTATATTTTGATGTTGTTAAATCAATAAATACATACAACTAGGAAGTGGCTGTTTTCACTCCTACTCCTTTCATCAAAGTGCAAGTACATTGCTTCAAATCTTTAACAAGCAAGCTTCCATCCTGGTTGCTACATTTATCATCACAACTCTTAAGACCCCTTTCTTAACACCAGTTAAGTGTATCTCCTGAAGAGTTAGAGGGGTATCAAAGTTGTCGAAGACACAAAAGGAGTAAATTAATCAAAAGATATCAAGCATGGAAGAATACTTGGACTTGTTATTAAGGCCCATCTAACTTCTGTCAATAACATTAACAGGGATTGGACCCAGACAGAACTCAGTCAGAGCATAGGGCAGCCACACTCCAGCTAAAATATTTTCTGTGAAAGGAGTGCCTTGCGGATGACTATCAGAGTGCCAGGGTGTATAAGGAACAATGAAGCACAATGGGTGAACAATAACTTTTTGGTCTGATTGGCAACTGCCTTGTCAATCCTAATTGATTAGGCATTAGCAACCACCTAATTAAGGGAAAGGGACGCAGGTAGCGCTGTGGGTTAAACTTGCTGATCAGAAGGTCGGCGGTTGGAATCCCCGCGAAAGGGTGAGCTCCCGTTGCTCAGTCCCTGCTCCTGCCAACCTAGCAGTTCGAAAGTACGTCAAAGTGCAAGTAGATAAATAGGTACTGCTCCGGCGGGAAGATAAACGGTGTTTCCGTGCGCTGCTCTGGTTCGCCAGAAGCGGCTTAGTCATGCTAGACACATGACCCGGAAGCTGTCTGCAGACAAACGCCAGCTCCCTTGGCCTATAGAGCGAGATGAGCGCACAACCCCAGAGTCGTCCACAACTGGACCTAATGGTCAGGGGTACCTTTACCTTTAATTAAGATTATGAGAAGATTTCATCCCCTATTACAACTGCCCCTCCTTTTCCTTCCTCTGTTCATGTCCACTGTTGTATTTAGGTTTTAAGCTCTTTATGACTGAGATCTGGCTTCTTATACCTGGCACTTTACAGAGCAAAACATCAATGATACTATATAAGCACACACATGTATATATTTGATACTATTCGGACAGATGCAAGGAAAAGGAAGTTTCTGCTAACAAGGAAGGTTCTGGTAACCAAAGCAGTGGTGGTCTTTGTTTGCTCAGGCCTATGGCACAGCATATATTTTATATGTAAAAGATCCCATTTCAAGCCCTTCTAGTCTTGGGTTAAAATGATATCAGATTGCAGGATGGCAACATACTTTTCTGTGCCTTGGAAAGTCTCTACTAATCAGAGTAGGCAGTGTTGAGTTAGATGGAGCAATGGTCAATTTCAGCATAAAGCAGGTTTCACTGTTTAGTCTCTTTCTTCCTTCACCCCTTCAAGTTCAGTGCTTGACAACAGGAGCTTAAAACAACTGTTCAAATAATTACCGTATTTTTTGCCCTATAGAACGCACCGGCCCATAGGACGCACCTAGTTTCTTTTGGGGGGGAATAAAGAAAAAAATATATATCCCCCCCCAGCCACGGCTTCAGCGTGCCCCGCGCTCCGGGCAGCAGGCTGCTACCCGCAGGGCTCCCTAGGCAGCAGATGTCTGCCTGAAGCGCGGGGCGCTCTGCTTCAGCGCGCCCCGCACTCCGGGCAGCAGGCTGCTATCCGCAGCCTAGGGAGCCCTGCGGGAACTCCCGTGGGCTCCCCAGGCTTGCTGATAGCTTCCTGAAGCCTGGAGAGCGAGAGGGGTCGGTGCGCACCGACCCCTCTCGCTCTCCAAGCTTCAGCGAAAGCCTGCATTCGCCCCATAGGACGCACACAGATTTCCCCTTCATTTTTGGAGGGGGAAAAGTGCGTCCTATAGGGCGAAAAATACGGTAATTAACGTTCATGAATAAAATCTGAGAGCTACTCCAACCGATGCGGCATCCCTAACCCAAGCAGGCAGTCAGTCACTCCTGTGCCAGTCCACATTACTAATGCCTGCACTGCATCACTCTTATTTTAAAACCTGTCTTTCCTGCGCCCTGGACACCCTTTTCAAATGCAGGGGCAGCCTTGAGTGGCAAAGATGACAGCATGAAATTGTAACACAACTGACCTCAACTGATTTGTTAGGAACTGGAAAAATGTACACTTCAGAAATGAATTACTTTCTAAATCCTCTGAAATCCTCCTCCGTAAGTCGGTATATTCCTTGCTTCTTTCCTCATATAGTTTTGGCTAAGCTGCTCTTCATTAAAGCAAGGCTCATTATGCAGCTACAGTGGAGATGCTCCCAGAGAGACAGAACTATCCCTACCTACAATGTTGGCAGGGAGAATATTAGCTCTCAAATATGGAAAAGGGAATACATATATGATAATAAAGAGCAAAGCAAGTAAAGCACAAAATCCTCAGATGTGGCACAGTGAGCCTAGTGAAGGCAAGAAAAAACCCTAGTTGAGCTGCCCAAAGTATAATCAAAATTGATCAAAGCTCATGTGGTCCCACTCATTCTTCCCCAGTGGCAGGTTTTGGTTTTTGTTTTAAATGGGATTAGGGTCAAATGCGATGTGGAGATACAGGATCAAAGAAGTAGAGAAGCAGAACAGTCAATCCCTCTCACAGGGAACTCAGAATTGTAGCTCTGGGAAGGAAATAGGGGCCTCCAAACAACTGTCCCAATCCTTAACAACAGCTCCAAGAATTCTTTGTAGGAAGCCGTGGCTGTTTAAAATGGTACCATAGTGCTTTAAATGTGTCCAAAATGTGGGAAAAAACACACCTCCCTGCTCATCTCTGTCCTGCCAGAACAAGCAGAGTTGCTGCTTCTATGTTCAGTTGCACTCATACTTCTTCTGTGAAACCATGGCTGGGATTGGGCTAAGCAGTTATTTGAAATATATTAAATAAAATCATAGAATTGTGGAGTTGGAAGGTACCTCAATGGTCATCTAGTCCACCCCCTGCAATGCAAGAATCGGCAGGTGGCCCGTATGGGGATTGAACCTGCAACTTGTCATTAATAGCACCATGCTCTAACCAACTGAGCTAACTGAAAATAGTCCATTCTATTTCTTCAGCTTTTATTTATTTTTTTTACTTCATGCATTTACATTGCCCTATGATTTGCATGACTGTGTGTGTGTGTGTTTATGTGTGTGTGTTCCGCTTGGGTATTATTTTTATGTGGATCGGTATATAAATTCTGAAACAAACATAAAACATTTGAATACTTGCAAAAAGGAAACTTTTCTTTAAAAAAGCAATTTCTTTCTTTCTTTCTTCCTCCCTCCCCCTCCCCCTCCCCCTCCCCCTCTCTCACACAGGGGAAACGCCTTTTCTGGAAGCGTATGCACGTTGTTGTGACACGTGTGTGCGTGAATCTCTAAACGCAATGAATACCCCCATCCCGTTTAAAATCAATTTGTCTTATTCATATGCTTGCTTTTTTTTCTTTTTCAAAATTAATAAAAACAGTTGCCAGTAAAACCCAGAGGATTCATCAACGTATGATCCAGTTACCCGGGAACAAACATTTTCCTTGCCTTAGACGGCTTCCCAGCCCAGCCTTGGCCCGGAAGGTCTCACCAGTTCAGCGAGATCTGTACACTACTGTTTACACGGGTAGCTGCGTTCCCAAGAACCCACAACGCCTGTCCCCTCGCTCTTTTCCTAACGCGTCCGGCTTCTCCCGTTGCTAGGTTACACCACCAGGCGAGAGACTTCAGCGCATGCGTAACAGGAGCTTCCCGGGCCCGTAAAGCACAGAGTATAGGCGGGAGGAAAGCAGAGCCTGCTGTAGCTAGTCATAGACTTGCTCAAGTAGACTAGCACACTACTTACAGATTCCGGGTTCGCTTTGAACGCCATCTTTATTTCCGCTGGGGCGGGACTAAAAGCTTCTCATAGAAAGCAATGAGAGGGGCAGGAATTTAACGTGCCTGTGATGGAGCAGTAGCGCCTTCTCTCCACCACCCCAACAAAACGTGGCAGCAATGACAATTCTAGTACCCTTTCCAACTCAGGTCTTACGTATGGATTTTTATTTTTATTTTAACTTTGAAACATTTAAAAGCACAACAATCTGCATTCAAGTTTTCAGATTAAGATTGCTTTTACGTGCGTAAATGAATGTATATGCATGGCTTTCAATTGTTACCCGTTCTGGTATTTCTTTTTGGTTTTTGGTTTTGTTTTCCACCGAAGAGCGAGATAGAAGTGTTTCAAATAAATAAACTGAGCCCTGGATTTTCTCCTGGGACGTGTGACTTTAGTAGGCTGATTGTTTCTTTTATTTATACCCCTCCTTTTTCCCTGATAGGGACTTATATTTACAGCAACCGTAAATGTGTGTGTATGGGAGACTTTTGGTTGGAACTCTAAACCAATCTCATTCTCAGCCGTCTCAGAATAATTGAATCGTAACTTTAAAGAACTTATCTCTATGTAGTCACTGTGCTGCTTCTAATGCTGCTGATGACGACGACGACGACACATGCGCAGTTACTAGCAGGGATCGGGGTTTTTGAAAGCTCGGAAGGAGGAGCCTCTGCTCCTCCTGTCCGCCTTATTTTCTTGGAAACCCTTTTCGTTATCTCACGCCTACGCCACATTACAGAGGTGGTGTACAAGAGACATATGATCCAGTGTTAGTTCCTAAAACACCCACATTCCCTCTGGTACAAAATAACGCAGTTCGCTTTCGGAAATACAGTAATTCGCACACAAACACATACTGCATTTTAATTTGTATATATGCGTGTGTGCATTTTAACCGCACCTTCCATAACGTGTTCTTTCCTACACTTAGTTACACAGCTGTGAGCTCAAGATTAAACTGTCCAATTACAAATACCATCATGGACAGCAATAATGTGGATGCACTGCAGAATATCACAGAGCAACGTGAGCAGATTAAATCCACCACTAAAGTAGAATACACCAAACCATAAACTTTATCCATATTCTATTTCCTCATATCTGGGATTAAAACATAAGGTTTCCAGGTCCAAAGGCAACACATAATCTTCCATACAGACATGGGACTCAACATCTTTCTTTTGAGAATTTGAACACTGGGACTAAAGTCCCCTTCCACCATAACCACCTTCACTCCCTTTAGCTACTCTTCAGGAACATACTGGCCCACCTTCAAAAGTGGGAGTGAAAAGAACCACCATCATTCTCTGTAAAATAAAACCAGTGCTTTTTTCTTTAAAAAATGTTTAGGGATACTCTCATTTTGACCCGAGAAAGCCACCATTTTATTGTTCAAATCGGGAAAAATAAATACAGCAAATGGACAAAAGTACAAAGACTCAAAAAATGTTTAGGGGTATGCATACCTCTGCATCCCCCCAGAAAAAAAGCACAGAATAAAACCTTAATAAGATTGTCCCCTGCCCCTTGTGGAGCTAATGAGACTTTGCCTTCACCACTCCATAAACACAACAGAAAGGTCAGAACACGATTAAAAACATTTGTATTCTGCCCTTCCTCCAACTTGCTCAGACACTATATGTGGCAATTATCCCAATTTATTTACGACAATTTTGCAACATAGGAACATGCCATTCGTCCATCTAGGGTTGGGAACCTGTGGCCCTGCGTACCATTGGCCATACTGGCTGGGGCTGATGGGAGTCCAACAACACCTGGATACCCATAGTTCCTCATCCATTGTCTACATTGACTGGCAGCAGTTCTGCAGGGTTTCAAATGGGACATTTCCAGTCCTACCTGGAGATGCCAGATTGAACCTGGGACAGTCTGCATGCAAAGCAGATAGCTATTACCAAGTGACAGCCATTCCCCTCTTAGCTGTTGCCCTTCTCCTTGTTCAAGGTAGGTTAGGATGTTTGTGCTACTGGCCCAAGATCACCCAATAAGCCTCTTAGCCCGAAACCAGATCTCCTTTGCTCAAGTCCAACAGAGGCAGCTTTAGGGGAGCACAACTGGTTCAATTGCACTGGGTGCAGAGCCTCAGGGGTGCCACAGAGGGCATCTCAGCTGTGATGTAGACTGGAAGGTGATGGGTGGGGGCTGAATTTTGGCGTCGCACAGGGTACCACTTAAATTTGAGACTCCAAGGTCCGCCACTGAGTCCGACACCAGTGCTAACCATCAAACTGGGTGAAATTATCCCACAAGTTCACATGCTTATTGAGGCATTTTGTAACTGAAGTGCAGGAGGAATTGACGATTCTACTCATCTGAAAGGTGTGATTACATCCAGGGTAATCATTTGTAGGAGCTAATTAGAAAACTGGAGTAATGTAGTCATAAGAATATGGTCTCAGGACATTGGAATATTGGTCTCTTTCTACAGTGGTACCTCGGGTTAAGAACTTAATTCGTTCTAGAGGCCCATTCTTAACCTGAAACTGTTCTTAACCTGAGGTACCACTTTAGCTAATGGGGCCTCCCATGCTGCCGCCGCACAATTTCTGTTCTCATCCTGAAGCAAAGTTCTTAACCCGAGGTACTATTTCTGGGTTAGTGGAGTCTAACCTGAAGCGTCTGTAACCCGAGGTTACAGACTGTATTGTCAAGTGATATGCATACTCTGCACTGGGAATATTTGCTTCCATTCATGGTTTAATTGTGGACCTGTCACTCATCTCTATTTGTTCATTGTTGCCAATATAAACATTACTCTCATGGGACTATTAGCAAATTGGTATTTGGAATGAACTTTTTAGCCTTCTTTTATCAGAGAGCTTTGCTGTTCAAATTCCTCCTGTGAGAATCTCTTTCTCCACCTTTCTTTCAAATAAGTAAAATAACACATAGACACACATTGTTTTATGAAATAGTCAGCCAACCCCCCTCCCACAAAGAATCTATTAGCTTTGTGAAAGAAAACATCCTGGTCCTCATCTCATTCTGCACTGACTATTCAGAACTTGAGTTTCATCTAATGCTATGAACAAATTAATAGCATTTGGCAGCGTGTACAGTGGCAAAGGGATTCATGGCATTTTTCTTTTCCAATGTCATGAACAGGTTGGAGGCAGAGGAATGGTGGGAGGAACCAGCTGGGGAACCACCAAGAGAAGAAGCCTCAGAGCCTGGGGAGTGGTGGTGGTGGGACAACAATGAGGGGTCACAGGGAGAAAAGAGAGAAGACTGGGAAGAGGAGGTGTCAGAAGCTGAAGATGTAAGAGGGCTTAGTGAGCTGGAAGAGTCTGTGGCAGAGAGCAATCCAGAAGTAGAAGCTGAAGCAGGGGGGTGGGAGGAGAGAGGCAGAGATGAATCAGGCTGATGAAAGAGTCATGAGAGTCTCCCTCACCTGCTTCAACAAGCTCCCCTCAACCCTTCTCTCCCAGAACCAGAAGAGGCATAAAAAGGGCAGAGGAGAGATTAGCGATGTGCAAACACAGTCTCTGATTGCTTGGGAAGAAACCCTGGAGAAGAAGGGGCTTAGGTAGCTGCGGGGAGGGGGTACCTTCAGCCTCAACAACTGCTTCATGGAAGCTAGACCTACTAGAGATGAGTTGCTGGGCTCATTAGGCCTGACACTCCTGTGCAGAACGTGTTTTTGCTAATAATGAGTTAACTCCAACTTGCTCAATGTGATTTACTGCTGGCTAGCTGCTGACATCAAACAATATACAGTACCAGCTTTACCAACAAGAGCACGGCTATTTTTGTCACATATATTATGTGCATACAGCACTACCACCATGCCGCTGATTGCAAATCCATTATTTATTTCCAATATACTCGGTTTTAATCACATACACCAGTGGTGGGAAATCTTTTTCAGACCAAGGGCCACATTGCCTTCTGGGCAGACTTCTGGCAGCCTAATTCCAGCAGAGGGCAGAGCCAGAGACTAGGTGGGAAAATGATTGGAAAATCTACCTTTATACATTGGACTAGTTTCTACACAGACTCATACACACATCTGTATTCAGGCAAGCAAGAGACATCAGATTTAGAGAACACATTCCAGGCAGACAGAAAACACCCGTGGAGGGTGCAAAGGTGAGCAAGAGGAGAGAAGGTGTGGCTGAAGAGAAGGTCTAAGGAGAGTCCTCAAGACCAGCCAGAGAGGTCTGGACCCTAGAGGGGCACTTTTGGCCTCCGGTCCTGAGCTTCCCTGTCCCTGATTTATATCCTGCTCTTTCATCTAAACGATAATCAAAGCAACTGACAAAAACAATGTAATATTATAATATGAATAGAATAGAATATTTGGAACTCCCTGCCTGTTGAGATCAAGCAGGCACAATCACTGTACTCTTTTTGGTGCCTGCTGAAAACATTCTTGTTTAGACAAGCCGACCCAGATGCTTAGAAAGCTGAGGTAATTTGAATCTGTTTTAGTATTTTAACTTCTGTATGTTTTAAAGTATGGTTGTGATTTTTTAAAATTGATTTTATTGTTTTATCTTTTTGTAAAGCTCTTTGAGGTTCTTCACAATCAAGCAGTGTATAAATTTTATGAAATAAATCAATAAAAGAAGGTCACAAGAAGAGATAAAACCTCAGTGTTAAATCCTCATGCTGGGAGAAGTACTGGCAGAGTTCACTTCTTCTGAGCTGCTTCCCACTTTGAAAATGTCAAAAATCAAATTGCCACCCACCCAAGAGCATTAGATGGGGTGATCACCAGATCAGTTTATAAAACTATAAGGGTGGCTTTCACTGGAAACATAGCAATGGTTTTCCATTTGAGATGAAATTGTTATGAAGATGTTTTCTGAAATATAATCACGTTTTTGTTTGGAGTATAAATAACTTTATTTCATTTACTATGCAGTCCATATTATAGGCAACAAATAAAGTAACACTATATCTTCTTGGGTGACATAAATGTTACCATTTTCAAAAGGGTTCTTAGCATTCATATTGTGGTTTCTCCTTCAGTGATATTTAAAGGCAGTCTTTCTGTTTGTTTAAGCCTTTTGAAGTAATTTATTTTTGGAGTGTCTTCTTGGATCATCACTGTGTGCTGTTCAACGACACAGCAAACCAATATTTTAGCAGGAATTCCTGTTTTATGCAAGCATGGAATGTGACTAGAACCCTACTAGAGCATGTTTGATAGTGTGAGGTCTCTAAAATTATTCTCAGAATGCCACTCACTGATTACTATATTTTTCGCAGGGGCCCTCTGGCACTAAGGCACCTAAGAACCAGTGGCCAACTCCAGAGCTAATTTTCCTTTCCCACTGAAGCACTTCGGCTCCTCTCCTTGGTTCCTTGTAGCTTTGCAATGACTAAATTTGGGGATGCAGCCATAATTTTGTATTTCCAGTGTCCCTGAGGCTGCATTTCCACTGTTGGTTTTGTTGTAAGCACTTTTGGCTTTATGTTGTTGTTGTTTATTTGTTTAGTCGTGTCCGACTCTTGGTGACCCCGTGGACCAGAGCACGCCAGGCACTCCTGTCTTCCACTGCGTCCCACAGTTTGGTCAAACTCATGCTATTATATGCCTGTTGTCTTTGTCCATGGAGTTTTCTTGGCAGGGATATTGCCAAGTATCCTGCCGGTTCCTGCTCCAGGTGGATCATGTTTGGCAAAACTCTCCACTATGACCTGTCCATCTTGGGTGGCCCTGCACGGCATAGCTCACAGCTTCTCTGAGTTATTCAAGCCCCTTCGCCACGGCAAGGCAGCGATCCATGACCACTGCCTTGGTTTTATACATTCCCCCAACTCCTCTTTCCTTTTTCCACATCTCAGGATACATCCGTCCCGTCCCACCCCACAATCCTCATAGTACAATGGTTCTCAACTGATGTGCCACAGTGCCCTGGGGCGCCTTGAATGATGGTGAAGGGAGCCAAGAACAGGACCAATCTCTGTACCTCCTTCTTTCCCTCCCATCTCTTAATAGATACTGTAGATTAGATTGTGCAGATTAATAGAAGTGGCCACGTGTGGTGGAAGCGAGGGTTGTGTCATCTGCAAAGCGTGCCTGATGGGAAATGTAGTTCCTGAGCTGCCTCCACCTTGGAGGGGGCTGCACTGTCTGCAGACAGGCTAAAGGTGAGCTTCAGAAAGTGAGGGAGCCGTGGACTCAGAAAGGTTGTAAACCTATGGTTTAACCAGCTTCCTCAACCTCAGCCCTCCAGATACTTTGAGACTACAATTCCCATCATCCCTGACCACTGGTTCTGTTAGCTATGGATCATGGGAGTTGTAGGCCAAAAACATCTGGAGGGCCGAGGTTGAGGAAGCCTGGTTTAGGAGTTGGTACTAGGTGCCGCAGGAGAAAGCAGCTATTGGTTACTATTGCTTTGACACCCCCCCCCAAAAGGATCAAAGCCTCTCCCCTGAGCTGAGGGGACCTTTCCTGAAACAGAAGGATTCCTTCCACTCACAGAAGAGTTAACTCTGCACGCAACCCAATGTGGAACTTTATTTTCTTGTTTTTGTGTGCAAAACAAAGCATGTAATTTAAAGTTACATATAATTGGTTAGAAGAAGCATTACCATGACTGCCAAAAATCCTGTCCCGATTTATCGAGCCCCCACTCATGTGAGACAAATCAAGTGTGAGTTTTCAGAAAGTTTGTAATCCATAATTATTTGGAACAGCATCTTTCATCTTCATCTTGCAAAGGCATTTAAAAGCAACATGGGTTTGTTCATCAAAGCCCCACACATTTGAAAGATTTAAAGCTTCAGAAAAAATTGTGTACTTTCTGGTTCCTGAAATAATCTTTCCAAATGCACAGAAAGCACCCTGCTGAAGAAGACATTTTTCATTTCCTGAATGATCAGTCCTGGCGTTATTATTTGCCAGATTGCATACTTGAAAGAAGACTTGCTCACATTACTTTTTCCAGAGGCATCAATCACTTTATGTTTATGATCAGCTATGAGTTATGAATATGATCTATTGGCATATTGTACAAAGATTTCCTCATTCACCTTGCTTGATATAATAACCCTGAAAGGATTGGTAATAAAGAACTTTTCCCCCTGTTGACTTGTGTAAGAACGAACGTACAACTCGTCATCAAGATTATTACTTCACTGAAACAACCAATATTTTTCTTCCCACAAAAATATCCAGTTTTAAAGTTAACCCTTGTTTAGCCATTGATTTAATTGTACCTTAAGTATAAGAATCTCGAACACTAAGAATTATGTTGGGTTGTGATTCCATTGGAACCACTGAATGAGCTAGAAGGCCTGACTCAGTACAGTGGTACCTCGGGTTAAGTTACTTAATTTGTTCTGGTGGTCCATTCTTAACCCGAAACTGTTCTTAACCTGAAGCACCACTTTAGCTAATGGGGCCTCCTGCTGTTGCTGCACCACCAAAGCACGATTTCTGTTCTCATCCTGAAGCAAAGTTCTTAACCCGAGGTACTATTTCTGGGTTAGTGGAGTCTGTAACCTGAAGCGTCTGTAACCCGAGGTACCACTGTATAAGGCAGCTTCCTATTTTCTTACTCAGCAGGTGAGGCTTCAGTTAACAACACAAAAAGAGCGGGCTGGATCAGGCCAATGGCCCATCTAGTCCAGTATCCTGCTCTCACTGTAGCCAACCAGCTGCTCATGAGCCATTCCAGGCAAGCTGATTTTTGGATGCTTTGGAGTCACATGGTAAAGTGTTTCTATGCAAGTGCACATTGTAACACACACACAATTGCTTCTGCAATATCATGTGACCATCTGCAAAGTGGATCCACTCTGTCCAAATCATAGGAAGTACATCGGAGTCTTTGGAAGCAATAACAAAAAAGCAGAGCTGCAGTAAAAAAGTTATACGCATTCAAGCAAAAAGGCACCAAATAGCATCTGGTCTAATGACAAAATTGTGCAGGGACTAACTATCCTTTGTGACTAACAAAAGAAGACTGCTAGCTCCCTGTTCCACAGCAAGAGGAGGAACCCCATTTAAGCTTTCTTCTTGCCAAGCAGCCAGGGGCCAGTGTCTCGCAAATATGATAAAAACCATGCTTTACTGTACTAATGTGAAATATACTCAGAGTCGCAAAGTGATTTCATGCTCTTTATTCAGCTCATAGTGGTGAGGAGGAATGAATGAATGTCCCCTCAAAGTATCTGCTTTATATACATTATTTACACAATGGGCTGCAAATGATTGGCTAATTCCGGAATTCTACTGTAAGCCAATCAGGTTGTGGATTCACTTCTATCTGGAGCATGATTGGGTGGTTCCTGCCAACCAATCATACTGCTGCATTGTTCTAGGACCAATCAGACTGCTGCATTCTGAATCCTATTGTTCTAGGACCAATCAGACTGCTGCCTTTTGGATCCTATTGTTCTAGGACCAATCAGACTGCTGCAGTTTGGATCCTATTCAACTCAGTACATAACATAATGTATGTGTAATTTATGCTTCTTTTTGTAAGTGGAGCACATTACAAGCAGCTGAAGTAAACAAAGTGCTTGGCTTGTGTGCCGTTACGCCTTAATCTCCTTCTAAATTATATTGCTCATTTTTAAAATGTGCACTCATAAGCTCTAGAAAGTGTTGCTTATATGCATTTTTGCTGCTGATAGTCAAGCTGATGTGTGTGCTTAAGAGAACCTTGGCTTAACCCTCTATATAATTTGCTATTATTGGAAGCCAGTTGAGATGATTACTAGGGTTTGTGTTTTTTTCCATCTAGATTGTGCCAGAATCCAAAAAACAGCAGGTAGTCATACACATTATGCTTTCCTTCTTCTATTTTGTGTGTGTTGTTACAAAAGCCTAATTGGATCAAGTATGGGTCATGCATTGGATCTTTTATTTCTAAATATGTAAAATAACACCCCTCTTCATCTAAATGCCTGTCCTTGGTTTGTTGAGGCTATCTGTTCCATATTTCATAACTGGCTGGAATCACCTTTTTTGGAGAAGTAAAAGAATTGGGCAGGGGAGAGGGATGAGTAAATATTAGTGCAGGGATGGGGAAGATGTGGCCCTACAGATGTTTTTGGACTCCCATCTCTCATTACCCCCAAATAGCTTGGTCTATAGTCAGGAAGGGATGCGGGTGGTGCTGTGGGTTAAACCACAGAGCCTAGGACTTGCTGATCAGAAGGTTGGCAGTTCGAATCCCCGCAACGGGGTGAGCTCCCGTTGCTCGGTCCCTGCTCCTGCCAACCTAGCAGTTCGAAAGCACCTCGAAGTGAAAGTAGATAAATAGGTACTGCTCCAGCGGGAAGGTAAACGGCGTTTCGGGGCACGGCTCTGGTTCGCCAGAAGCGGCTTAGTCATGCTGGCCACATGACCTGGAACCTGTACGCCAGCTCTCTCGGCCAATAAAGTGAGATGAGTGCCGCAACCCCAGAGTCGGTCACGACTGGACCTAATGGTCAGGGGCCCCTTTGCCTTTATTCAGGAAGGATGGGGGCTATAAACCAGGTGTGGGGAACCTTTGGCTTTTGGATGTTGCTGAACTACAATCTCCACCATCCCTGGCCATTGGCCATGCATGCAGGGGCTGATGGCAGTTGTAGTTCATCAACGTCCAGGAGGCCAATGGTTCCCCCTACTGCTTTAGTCCATTGACATCTGGAAGGGCACAGGTTAGCATTCCCTGTCTTTAGGAAATAGAATATTTCAGAACATGACAGGTCTTTAAAAACAAATGTTCCTTCCTTCGGAATACCCCAGCTTTGTAGCTGAGCAGACCAGACAGTCCCTCCCCAGAGGGACCCTTATTTTTGTAATTGTGATCTGGCAATCTTACTGTGCTCATTACTCTGCTCCTTAGACCAAATCCTCTCTCAGTGTAAATTAGAATAACTAGCTTTGATGGGAACTGCAGTCGTTTACATTGTCTAAGGAGATGGTCCTGTGAAAATGACTCTGCTTTTTTTTGCCAGCAGGAATTCAACTCAGCTCTTGTTCAATTTTCTGCTTCAAGATAATGGAAAAAAATAGGTGGGGGCGGAGGGAAACCATGTACACCACCTTGAGCTCATGGGAGTAGAGGTGAGATATAAATGTAACAAATAAATAAAAATGAACAACAAACAACAGGTTCTAGCAATAAATCCCATACGTGAACTCAGGGTGTTGTCATTTCTGCAAGAGTATCTATGTAGGTAAATACAATTCTTGTATTAAAAAAACAAAAACAAATAAGCCTCTCTCCAGCACACATATTTTGCTCACTTTTTTTCTGTGTAATTTGCAGTGCATACATCATAAGCAATATATTTCAGTGGTGGCTTTACATAGGTAACAATTATGGAAATGTGCTGATAAAATGCATCTTTTACAGCTGTAATTCTGTGTATTAGGAGCATTTAATGGAGGGGTAGAGGCAATGACCCAGTTCCTCAGCTTGCTTTCTGCTTCCAGTGGTGTGGTAGCAACATTTGTGTCATGCCACTTTGAGGTGCCTTGGTTCTTCCACCTCCTTCAGGCCAGACAGTAAAAGGCCCCACACTACCCAGAGGTCCTCTGCCAGACGACAAAATGTGGATGCAGTGGAAGCAATAAAGCTATCCTTCTTTGCTGCCTTCACTGCCACCAGGTAGGCTCAGTGTTCAATTGCACTCAACCAGAATTTTCCTCTGCTCACGTTTGAGCCACCCCTCAGCTTGTTTCCTCGCCCTAAGCTCTGGAGTATACCAAGGAGCCAAAGGGGTTCCACGAAGCAGAAGAACATGAGATATACTGTCACCATGCCATTCCCCTCCCATTGAGGTCAATAGAAGAGAAACTTCCTGTACTGCAATTCTGGAGCTGATGTACACCCGCCAATTGTCCTGATTTGACTGGGACATTGCTGACAAAAGCCGCAAGCAGTGAGGTCGCCTGGTGGGGTGGCATGATGGAGGCAGGGGATGCCCTAGATTTAGGTTAGAAGAAGTTGGAGGGTATGCTGCTGTAAAGGTGTGCCATGGATGGGGGTACAGTTGTGGCTTGAAGGCATAAGTATGCTTCTCCTCTATGTTCTTAATTGCTATGGCTGTCTCCCATGTCGTCCTCCACCCCCGCTTTGCAATATGTGAACACTGTGTTTTGTCTCAGCTATATTAGTCTATCACTGTTCCGGTCCCACGTCCATGGGGAGCGGTGTCTTGCACACGTGCAGGAGAGGTACTCGCCACCCCTACACGCAGTTAAGCTCTCTGTTGGCAAAGGCTACAACTCTGTCCTTTGAAGCCACCTTTTGCCTTTGGGCACCTGTGGAGATTGGCGGCTACAAAGAACCTTCTAGGTTTGTTGTTTGGGCCTTAAACGCATAATTAGAAGTGAATGTTCCTCTCTGTTTATCAATAATGCAGATTCAGCACAGCTCCTCCACTGTTTGTGCAGCTATTATTATGCAGCACAATATGTTCACACTGACAACACAGCCCCGATTAATAATTTAGCGCTGATCTGGAGGAGTCTGTCACATTGAGCAACGGCTTTCGTCACCAAGTTTGTAGTTTGGCATTCACAGGCAGGGCCAGATCAAGGCCTGTGTTACACGTGCCATAGGCTACAAGCCTTGTAATGTAACAATGGGAGAGAGAACCCATGTGAAGTGTGGACCTATGCCTCTCCTTGTGTTTGCTCAGTTCATTTAAAGTCAGCATGTAGCCATTCTTGGGACACAGTGGAGGCTGCTGGAACCTAGTGGGGCATCAAGGAGGTCCCATGGGGGGGCACCTAGGTCTCTATCCTCCTCTCCTGTGAGGAGGATGTAATACTAAATTAACCACTCTGTGGCTTGCTTCCCTGTTCAATTAAGAGAGAAGCTTGATACAACTTACTCTCATGTTGAGTGGACAGAGGATTGCAGGTGGCACTCATCATCCCGCGTGACATATAGTGAGCTTCATTGCTGAGCGGGGTTTTGAACCCAGGTCTCCCATGCCCTAACTGAACAGTCTTACCACTTAACCTGTACACACTGCAATCAAGTAGAGTTGCCAACTGATCAAAAGAATGGCCTAGCCTGCTCAGAAATCTACAGCTGTAAGCTGATTTATCTGTGCAGATAAGCATCAGCAGAGAATCATGTCAACCCCTGTTAAAAACACAAAAGCAGGCCGGCTTGCTTCTCCCAATATGTTGGATGTTAACATTTACTGTTGAAGTAATTATGCTAGTGCTTATTTTTGGGCTTCCACCCACACACTCTTGCTCAAAAGTCTGCAAATAAGCTATATCCAGGCATGCTATTCTACTTACATTGAAGCACCCACAATATTGTTGGCCGACTACTTGAAAGCTCTAATCCACTTTCCATATTTGTTTACCTGCATCTTCCATTCTTTTGACTGCACCTTATCTTTAAGAGTACATATTAAAGCGTAACACAGATGTTTCCAGAAAGGGAGCCCTGTTGATATTCCACAATCTGACAGTGTACAGTTTTGAATGGATAATAAAGCATTGAACATCCATCCAGAACTTCAAAGAATACAGACCCAAGCATCCTAGCCAGAAATGTATTTCAGAGGCGTAACCGTGTTAGCCTATTGTGCCAATAAGAACAAAGAGTCCTCAGGCACCCCTGGCCAAGGAAGGCACATGTCTGATAGTGAATTCTTTATTGACAAAAGCATGCACTTATAGCAATTCCAATGGTGCCCCAGATACACCCACATACTTCCTTCTGGCCTCTAGGCAGCTGTCCCAGGGCTGTGCCCTGCGGAGCAGTTGCAGCAACAGTGGGGACTACACACCCCAACCAGCTTCTGTACCCTCGCCTGACAGGGTGCATGCACACAACTTGAGGCTTTTCCTGCATGGAAGGCATCGCTGCTCTTCTGTCTTCAAGCCCCTCCTGGTTCTAGGAGGCAGCAGGGTGGGGGATGACGGGGATTTGATTGGCCCATCCCTTGCCTGAACAGCCTCCTCCTCCAACATATTCTACCTGCCCATCTCTGTCTCTGACAGCTCTGAGCATTCCTCTTCCCCCTGCCCAGGCCTCTGCCTCACGGGTGGCACCAAACCCCATATAACGCTGGCCTGGACCAATGCAACACACATGTGTCAGGCACTGGAAACTTCATGGTGGCATGTATCTGGTAGTGTTATCGTCTTCATCTAATTGTTTTGATTTTTTTTTTTAGTGCTAATGTACAAACTTAACTGATACAAGTGTACCATGTTTGGGGAAGGGCTGCAGCTCAGTGGTTAGAGCATCTGCTTAGCATGCAGAAGGTCGCAGGTTCAATCCTTGGCATCTCCCAAGTTAGGCTGGGAGAGACTCTGAAACCCTAACAAGTCCCTGCCAGTCAGTGTAGACTATACAGTGGTACTTCGGGTTGCATATACTTCAGGTTACAGACTCCGGTAACCCAGAAATAGTGCTTCAGGTTAAGAACTTTGCTTCAGGATGAGAACAGAAATCGTGCTCCGGCGGCACAATGGCAGCGGGAGATCCCATTAGCTAAAGTGGTGCTTCAGGTTAAGAACAGTTTCAGGTTAAGAACGGACCTCCGGAATGAATTAAGTACTTAACCAGAGGTACCACTGTACTGAACCTGATGGACTGATAGTCTGACTTGGTGTAAGGCAGCTTCATTAGTACGATACAGAAAGTTTCTCCTGGTAGACACTGAATCAGTGTAGAGATTTTCTGCATCTTTCCTTACATGGATGGTGGCACCACCCAGGCTTGGTCTAATATCTTAAGGAGACCATGTGTCCTACTATACAGAGAACAGTCCCTGGTTTGATGCCCTGGCTGGTCCAAGTCCCATTCCAAATAAAGTACCATAAGAAAGGAGGGCTTGAAGTTGCCAATCAACAGTTAGCATCTAGACAGCAGACAATACAGGCAGGCAGGCCACTTGGTTGAAGTCTTCTTTGCTATGGCAAAATGTATCGTGTTTCTATTTAAATTACAGTTATGATTTCTAACTTTACATGTGCACATTTTTTGCAAATCTGTGCCTCCTTTTGTCCATGTTTTCGGTGATGCATTTCCTCTGCTCCCCTTTTTTGTGGGGAGGGGATGAGCCAGGAGTGGCCAAATTCCACTCCCCATGAGTAGCTGGGGAAGGGAATTTGGAGAGGTGAAATGGCAGAAAAGGAGTGAATTAACCACCACCATCTTGCATTTGCGTCTTGGGATGTGTACACACTGTACATTTAAAACCACATTAATAACCCATAGTCCCCAGAATTTTGGGGGGAAACTCATGTGCATTTAAAGTATGTCTTTAAGATTTATTTATTTAGAATATTATGTGTGCTCTTTGCAAACTTCAGCCTGGCAAGAACCAGCTCCAAATTATTGCATAGACCTTCTGGTGAGGGGCGGTTTGCCCTCCGCTGCTCCCTTCTCCTGGGGAGGGCGGGTTACAAATAAAAATTATTATTATTATTATTATTATTATTATTATTATTATTATTCCCAGGGCTCAGTGGTGGGAGGTAGTACAGAGAAAGAATAGCCAGAACCCCCTGCCATGACATCACCTGGGGCTGCCCTTAGGTCTCAGGTTTGGGTCCTGAACTCTCAGGATGCTTCTGACCTAGCAGACCTAACTCTTACAAGCTATTTTTGTTTCCTGAGCCAAAGGACAAGATGCAAGCCCTACTATGTGCAGAAGGTGACCAGATGGGCCATCAAATCTTACAATGCAGCAGCATTCCTCACCATGCCTCTTGGCACACACAACTGCCTCTCCTCACCTACCCACCCTCGGCATCTGCTGCCTGATATGGCCACATCACTTTACTTTACCTAACGGTAGGGCCACCCCCAACCTCACTTCAAATACTTCAGAGTCTGGATTGAATGCCAGACTAAAAAGCATTTGCCCTGGGCTGTGTAAAGTTCCCCTAGTGTTGTTATCTCAGAAGGACTATCATAGGACCAAAGGAAGCTGGAGTGGTGGCTTGTGGCCACTGGGACTAGTTGGGTAGAAAGGCAGGGAGATCAGCAGTAACTAGAGCCAAAGCCATTGACAGATGGAACCAGCCAATTCTAGTTTTGTCCCATGCTCCTCCCTGCTGAGTTCTACAAGGGCAGTACTGAGACTGAGGAGAAGAAGGAAGCTTACAGCCACTGCTGCCTTCTGTACTGGTTGTAAGGGGCAGACTGGTGGGGCAGTGACTTATTTGCCCTAATGAACCAACCACCATTGAGAAGCTGCCCTATGCCAGATCAGAGTATTTTGTCTATCTAGCTCAGTATTATCTATGCTGGATAGCAGTAGTTCTCCAGGGGCTCAGGTGGAGATCATCCACCTCAATGACTACCTGATCTTTTAAACTGGAGGTGCCAGGAGGGATTGCACCTGCGACCTTCTATACACCACTGAGCTCCAACCCTCCTGGACACCATGTCACAGGAAGGAGAAAATTTCTAGAGACTTCGATTGCATAAACCAGCCCTTTGCATGCGTTTTGGCGTGTAAACGAATAGCTGAGGTGTACAGCACAATTTGGTTGCTTGGAATCGCTCAATATCAAATTAACTTCAGATGTGCTCGGATTTATCTGTTGCAGGAGGCAAATGCCAGGCCAAGTAGAAGATAAATTTGATATGCTTGCAATGCAAAGGCCATTTTGTGAGTAGAATTATAAATGTCCTTTTAGAGGTATTAACTTCCCCCGTGCTTACAAAAGGAAATCAAATATTTTTGCAGTTGGTCTGAGAAATGTTTGATCCAAAACTTATTTTTCACACTGGAATGTTTGAAGCATCCAACATATTTGGCCCATGATGAAAATGTCTGTCTCTGTTGCTCGGCTGCTGTTGTTTTTCTTCCTCTCTACATCATCTGCGCTGTGCACAAACAAGCGAGAGCCGTTCCATTCCACTCATTTTTCTTATGTTCTGTGCTGAGCAAAGGGAGAGTGTTTTCCTTTACATTCCCATTAGCTGCTGCAGCTAAAGACAATTAGGGGGAGCAAACGGAATAGATTAAGAGAAAATTAGCTTGGTTGCAACACTGTTGGAGCCTGTTGGCATAAAACTACATTGTGTTTGACAGTGGGGATGGTGATATTTTTACTGCACTGACACTTTTTGGTCTAAGACGTAAAATTATAACATAAACAGCTTCTTTGGAAGAAATAATTATAGGTAGTTACTCAGCTGCAGGATTGCAGGAAGCAATGATCATACCTTTAAATCAGGCATAGGGAAACTTGGCCCTCCAGATGTTTGGGACTACAACTCCCAACATCCCTAGCTAACAGGACCACTGGTCAGGGGTGATGGGAGTTGTAGTCCGAAAACATCTGGAGGGCCGAGTTTGCCTATGTTTGATCTAAATCCATTTGCTACATGGCAGGGTTGGCTAACCTGTGCCCCCCCCCCCCCCGATGCTGCTATACTACAGCTCCCATCATCTCTGACTGTTGACCATGCTGGCTGGAGCTGATGGGATTTATAGTCCAACCACATCTGGCGGGACACTCCTACTCTTTTTGCAACATATGGAATACAAAGAATTGTAAGACCAGATTTAATCTAATCTTCCCCATCCCTGGAATCCCTTGCTTGTAAAATTAATCCTCATCATAACAAACATTGGAAACTTCCTTATCCCAGGTTAGACTGTTTCCTCATCTAGCCCAGTAATGTCAACTCCGATAGGCAGCAGTTATCTAGGGCCCACCTGCACTATGCATTTAAAGCAATGGCGTTTTGCTTTAAACCATCATGGCTTTTCCCAGAGGATCCTGGGAACTGCAGTCTATTTAAGGTGCTGTGAGGAAACCCTTGCTCCCCTCACAGAACTATAATTCCCAGAGTTCCCTGGGAAGAGGCATTGATTGGTAAACCACTCTAGGAATTGTAGCTTTGGGAGTCAATAGACCTCTAAGGCAGACAGCGCTACCTCTAAGTCGGAATCAGATTTCTGAAGACAGAAACTGCACCCTAAGCTTCTTCACCTCCTCCTCCTTTACTGGAACAAATCACTCCAGATGCAGGCAGATCCATTCCAGCCTTTTTATTCTGCCCCCCCTCTCTCTGTCTCCCCACTTGACTGGGTCCATGCTTTCTTTGAAATGTCAGAGTGAGTCTGGGCACACCCAGCACATACCCTACACACATGTATGCTTGCTTTTAACATATACTGTAGTTGTCTCTGATATTTCCCCAGTCTTCGGCAGACTGATCCCTGATGTCTCTGTGCAGCCCATTTGTTGAGTTCCTGATCAACTTTCAAGATAGTCAAAACCATTGTTAACAGGCTCATTCTGAACCATAGTTTTCAGCAGGTGGTGCCTCTTACTGAACACACACATTGTATCTCTGTATTTATTTAAAGGTACATTCTTCCACCTTATCAAATGGCACCTTATCAGCTGTATTCCATGGAGGCAAATTTAAGACTGCTGTATGTATGTAAAATATTTGTATAGCCTTTTGCCTCTGTTGGCTCTGCAAAGATAATGCAGAATACTTCCTCCTTATACATGAGTAACGGAAGTGTTTACACAGGCCAGGCCAGATATATGCAAAAGGATAAGGTAAGTTGATAAATTGACTAGAGGGTTGCACAGATGCAATTTAAGCCTTTCTTGTCTTGCACCAATGCATATAATGAAATGAAAAGAGAATAAATAACCCTATCTCCATTGTGTAGATAGAAGGACAAATTTGTCTGAAGGGAGAAGAAGAAGAAAATGCAGAAGCCACTTTAATTAACAAAGGTGAAACATTTGTAATGTGTGTTTTGGCTTTATCTCAAAACAAGTATAGTTGTTTCTCAGAGTTTGCAAGAGGGTGTGAAACCAGCTGTTTCCTGTATGAGGCTTCCTCCAGTATAACCCATTCCTATGGAAGAGAAAAAGAAAGGATTCTCAGCGCTTTATCTTTATTTTACCCTAACAAGGCAGCTATTTGCTTTAGGCTGTGCAGTAGGGGAACAGGGGTGACCCTTAGACCAAATGGCGCTGCAGGCAAGGAGGCGTGGCTTCAATCCACCTACTTTTCTAGTAAGAAAATGTACTTGCACCCCATTTCATGATTTTGATGCAGTGTGCATGCATGATTTATCCCTGCCATGTAAGATGATAAATTTGCATACCTGGATCTATAAATCTGTACTTATTCATGCTATACAAACTGTTTGTATCTGCTTGTTTCAGCTACTGAGTGGACAGTTGAGGAATGATCTGTAACAGATGCACCTACCTCCCTGGTCCAGAAGCCTCCAAGCTTGCAGCCCCAGGGCACTTTGCTTGATTGCAGTGAATGAAGTATGGGCAAACTATTAAGATGTAGCCTGGCTGATTGCAGTATTTTTAGGCTGCTTTGCAGTGTTGCCCCTCCCAAGGCAACACACTGGAGTTTTAAAATGGCACTGGTGACAGAAAGCTGGGGGAGGGCTGATGTTCCCTGGCACTTAGCTGTGTTGCTTCTGCCTAACCTTTAGCTGTGATACTTATTTTCATTTCTCTGCACAGTTCGTGTATGTATTTTTGTATTTATTGGCTGCCCTAAAATAATTCTAGTCACAATTTAACTAGTCACAATTTTAAAATCCAATAAAATGCAGCATATTCAGGAACTATAGGATCAAAAAGAGAGAGATTAGTTTAAAAACAGAGAGCCGAGTGGCACAACTCTGCAGTCTTAAAATAAATTTAAAACAGGAACCAGTATTTTACTCATACCTTTTTTGCATTATATTTGAAATAGTGCCATTGAAAAGTGACAGAAAGGGGGAGGGGGCAGTGCACCAAGGCTGGGATAGAGAGGCAACATCTTGCTACTTTTTTGTACCTCACCTGAAACCTTAAAGGTAAAGGGACCCCCTGGCCATTAGGTCGTCGTGACTGACTCGGGTTGCGGCGCTCATCTCGCTTTATTGGCCGAGGGAGCTGACGTACAGCTTCCGGGTCATGTGGCCAGCATAACTAAGCTGCTTCTGGCGAATCAGAGCAGCACATGGAAACACCATTTACCTTCCCCCCGGAGCGGTACCTATTTATCTACTTGCACTTTGATATGTTTTCGAACTGCTAGGTTGGCAGGAGCAGGGACTGAGCAACGGGAGCTCACCCCATTGCAGGGATTCGAACCGCTGACCTTCTGATTGGCAAGTCCTAGACTCTGTGGTTTAACCCACAGCGCCACCCGCGTCCCTTTACCTGAAACCTTAGGTGATGACAAAATGCAGCCCTCCTAATAACACTGCTGAAAGCTTTTAACATGCAAGTTGTTATTCTTTTGGACTCTGTTTTGAACAACCAAAACGCTGCATTGATGCAAACACAGAATGATCCATAGCAGGAGAGAGAATCCCAACATAATGAATTGAAATTTGTAAAATGCTTTGATATTGGCACTGCAGGCATATTAAAAAATTAAAATATATGTTATTGTTTACTTCCTCGGGTGCATTCTTAGAATGGCATTATCAAATATCACACATCAGAATGGTTCTTTTTAACCACTGAGTCTAACTTTCCTACTTGTGTCTGAACAGCTGAACACAATGGAGATTCATGTGCCATAGCTAAGTGGATCTGTTCAAATAATTTGTAATGGTTGCACAACAATAATTGGGCAACAAAGTATTTGTCTTTGTGGGTGTTTTTTGTCCATCTAATTCTACTGAATAAAAAGCCCTCTCTGAAATGTAACGGAATAACAAATTGACAGGCTGGAGCAGAATATTACACCACCATCTGTTGTTGGCATTGAGATTGTGGTAAACATCTCAAGTGCAATTCAGAGAGCTCAGCAACAACACACCTGGGATTAAAACTCAAGCTGTGTTTTCCGGCAGTTGGGTTTCATCCACAATCTATATATAGCCCACACTTTTCCTGCATCCTAACAAAACTTAGTTGTAGTTATCTGCTGGCCAAATTAATTGCCGAATGATCACAAGCACTCCATGACCACAGTTGGGTAATACATTCATTAAGACCAACCAAAAAGTTATTTAAAAATGGCAAACTTTCAAGTGTTCCAGAACTCTGCCAGGCAATTCCTCCCAGGTGCTGAGATATCAAGTTACACGCTTTGGATTCTGGGATGAAGTTGCAACAGCTGACACAATATTGGCGGGTGTGTGTGTGTGTGTGTGTGTGTGTGTGTGAATGGTTGGTTTGCAACTTGGTTCTGTCCTGTCCCATACCTGAAACGAAACACTTTTGTTTAATGTGTGTGGGACAGAGAACAGAAGTAAAACAAAACTCATGACAGCCTCCTTTTTTGGCAAAGCTAGGGGGTTAATACTGGAAGGTTTGCCAGGTAGGAGTCATTTTGGAAGTCCAATAGTATAACAGGAACACTGCCATGTTCCTCTTCATATCTCAGTACCCGGAAAGGAGTTAGCCTTCAACTTCTGTCTTAAAACTCAATCTATAAACAAACCTAATGGCTGTAACATCTACCCTGCCATTTCCCACCCACCTAGTTTTCTGCTTTTTTAAAGTTTTCATCCTCCAGCCACCACCCCTAGCTTGTGTATCATTTTGCCTGGCAAAGAATTTTCAAAAAATTCAAAAGCTTGCCACATTTATTTCTTTATTACTAGATTTCTATCGCAGCTTTCCTCCAAGGAGATCAAAGTGACAAACATGGTTCTCCATACACTCCATCCTACCCTCACAACAACCCTGTGAGGTAGGTTAGACTAAGAAATCGTGACCTGTCTGAGGTCACCACATGAGCTTCCTAGCTAATGTGAGATTTGGTCTCTGGGGTCCGAGCCCGACATTTTGACCACTATGCCACAATGGCTCTTAATTTTAAATTGCTCAGCTGTAGACTTTGGAGGGCAGGAGGGGGTGTTATGGTGTTTTATATGACCTCCTGTGGTTCTCTTGATTGCAGTTATTGGCTTATCTAGGCTGTGCATACACTCCTGTTTACTTTGCATCCTGCATGCTCACACTGCTGTTTTGGGTAGCAATGTACACATGACGTTAGCCACAATCCATATCTATACTATATCTATCCTGTTCTTTCTTATGAAATACTGTTTTTGATGCATTTCCCCATAAACCAGCTTCGCTTCAACTTGAGAAAAAAGGACAACTGCATTTTATGCTGGTAACAATGCAGGAGGCAGCAGTTATGAGTTACAAGTCTCTGTAGCCACAGCAGGCGCTGTGATTCTCCAGCAGTTTGACTTCACTCCTGAAGACGCACTCCATTGCCTCTTCAGACAGACTGATGTCAACAAATACATTCTATAGGAATAGTTCTTTAACTTCCTGGGAGCTCTTTAAAACATAGATGGGGAACCTGTGTCCCTCCATGTGTTGCTGGTCTCTATAATTCCCATCAGCTCCAGCCAGCATAGCCAATGGTCAGAGATGATGGAAGTTGTAGTCCAACAACATAGGGAGCGGGGCTCACATTCCCCTTCTCTGATTTAAGAACTTGTAGGTGAATGGATTTAGAATACGGCAGCTTGAACATTTTTTAATCTGACATTAAGTTATAAAACTTAATGCTTGGCCATCTCTATTTTAGATTATTCTTCAGAATACCCAGGGGAAGTCTGGGAATCACTTTTGATTCCCAAAAGGTGGGAATCAGGTGTAGGCTTGTATTTTATTTTTTTAGATTACAAATGTGTTTCTTTTCAAATTAAACAGCTTGATCTTATACCTGTTTACTCCAAAGCAAGTCCCACAGAGTTCCAACTAACTCCCTAGCCAAACTAACCAACACACAATGGGTGTTATTTTCCTCATATGAGAATTAGTATTAAATTTTCCACATCCGAACAAACAGTGGTGATATTTTCACAGAAAATGGATTGTACACTGGAGACTACTGAGATCTTCCCAGTCTAATTAAGATATATTTGAAAATGAAAAGATGGGGCTTTTTGGACAAAGTTCTACAAACACTTACTCTCTAGTAAGTTACTCCTTGGGAAATCTAAAAGTATTGAGACCAGGCTAAATAACAGTAAGCAAAGGGCATGAATGATTCCAAGCTACTATGGGCCACTCTTTAACTTAACGGTATGCATTAACAAAAAGAAGCTAGCATTCAGCTTCCCATTCAGTTCTGGCACCTGAAGCTGATGTCTCTATGTCCATTGACTGATATGGAACTGATTCGCTGTAATGATTCTTTGGTTTGCAGTAGCATTGCCTTTCTGTGAATCACCAGCAACACAGCAGTGACTCAGGCCCTGTGCTATTATTGTCAGATGCAGTTTAATTAGCTGGAGAGGATCTGGGGTTGTCCCCAGTGCACAAGAAGGTTGGTGTGAAAATAGCAGCTATTATTTATTGGTGTGTGGAAAATCAAATGCCAATTCCCACATGAGGAGGAACATAAAGTATATCGGTGATAAAAATAAATCAAGTAGATGAATCTGACGGGGAGGTAGATTGGAAAGAATAGATTAAGAAACCTAGAAGGGGGAAAAGAAGAAAAGGCAGAATGGAAGATGAATCTTAAAAGAAAAAGATAAGATATAAAATGGTAGGTGGAGAGAGAAAATAGAACCGTGATGATAGTGAGCCTTAATGAGGAAAAGTTCTCAATGCCAGTTCTTGACTTGGGATGAAAGGATTTGTCAATTTTGGCTCTCTCAGTTTCTCCTTTTTCCAGTTTTAAATTTAGTTATCCACAGTTTGCAGCATTTTGCAATTTTTTTTAAAAAACACCTCATGAAAATCCATCACCATTTAGTGCATATTTCCCTAATAAATACATTTTCAAATGCAGTTTTGACAAATGTACACATTCATGTAAGCAATTTCCTTCATATAATGCATTTGCACATGCTATTTTAACCAATACATTCGTTTTTATGCAAACTTTCCCTACTATACACATTTTTAAAACATGGGTTGGTTGGTGAACTGCATAGCAAATCTCAAATAAGTGCAAATTGCATGTTTGATTTGCATACTGTTTCAGAAAGTGCAGAAGCGATAGATTTGGCTTCAAATTAGACCTGAATTGAATTTCTGTTCCATACCTAGTCTTGACCATAGTTGAGGGTTGGGGAATGTTTTGTGGCCCTCCTGATGTCTTTGGACTCAGCCTCCATCAACCCCAGACAGAATGGCCAATGGTCAGGAGATGATGGGAGGACCACAGGTCCCCCGTTGCAGAAATGAATTGAGTAGAGTGTGTTTTTTGTGTCCTGTGGAGGAACTTCAAAACATTTCCCAAACTATCAGAGGCAGAAGGTCTTGGGTTGTATCAGGGCTTGCCTGGGAGCTAGCATGGGGGATGAGAGTGCTGAATATGTATTGGAGTGAGGGGACGACCGCAATCTGAGTCCCCACCCCATCTCCATAGAGCCACGGACAGGCAGGGAGAATTGTGCTGACTGCAATGAATTTATTTTAGTCTTACTTGTTTTCAAGTAATATGTTTAGGATCAGGATGATAGATCCTAAGATGAGGTCAAGTGCACATGAGGCTTTGTGAAATTCCTCCCATAAGTCCCAAGCAGCACATTGTAAAAGGGAGATGGATGGCAACATGGGTAGCCTTGTGACAAGAAGATAGCTATGAGTGTGTTCAAGACACAAACAGAATGTTTTTTTCCCCCAGTCAGATGTGTACGTTACTGAAGGAACACATCACCTTTAAACTTTAAATTTAGTTTAGTTTTTAAAATGAGAGATGTGCACAGGAGGCCCATGTTGTGGTTTGCATTGTTTATTTTTGTTTGTTTTAAAATAGGGCATGGCTGAGTGCTCTCATGCTGCGGTTGTACAGCAGAGGAGCACACAGTTTCTAAAAAAATCAAAACATGGAAATAATAACCTAAGATCTAGAAAATGGAGGAGGCACAGGTCCTAATTATATCACAAATAATATTCATCTGGTGCCTATGGTGATAACGTCCTCGATGCAGCGATTTTATTTGCTTGCTTAAACAATTTGTTTGCCACTTAGTTGCAAGTGTCTTTTAAGTAGTGCACAAGAAATAAAATACAGAAAAGATAACAATCCCATTAGAATTATAAAATAAGACTTCAGTTCAAATGCCTGCTGGAGCAATCAATCAATCAATCAATCAATCAATAATAAAAAGCAATAAAAATAAGTAATCTTGGGAATGAGGATAGGAGCATTACTCCCCCCCAAAAAAATAATAAAAAAAAATAGAAAAACACAATACCAGAAGCACAGTCTTGTAGTAAGAAATGATGCATAACAGTTAGTTACCCATGCTGGTACCTATTTTGGATTTTAAATTGATTCTATATACATAATTGTTGGCGGTTTTTAAATAGTTTTATATGTAGTTGGCTTTTGTTAAAAAACTGATTTTATATACGCAATTGTTTAACTGTTTTTATACAATTTTTTATTGTACTGTAAATCACTTTGAGATGCCTCAGATTAATTAATAGCAAAAAATTAGAGACAACATAGCCATTCATCACACACACATGCATGCACCCCCTGTTTAACCACTCTTAACCAGATTAGCATTACAATGATGAAAACCAGCTACCCTAGTCTTTTAATTTAGAATAAGGAAAGGGGTCCTTACCAAATCCTGATTTTTCCATCTGCCAAGGTGAGTTACTTGGATGCAGTAGTGTGGAGACACTTGACTATTTGATCAAGGGTTTGGGGATTGGCTTTACGAGATGATGCTAATGTGGGTATTTTTGTGAAGTGAGTCATTTGTTTTGGCTGATCCTTGCCTCTTTTGTGCTCACAGATTGTGTAACTCTGCATAGCAATTTCCTTGTCATACAGTAGGTGTGAAAGAAGGGAATGAAACACCCTCCACCTTCCTCTTCTTCTTCTTCTTTTCTATGCTGTGTATTCTGTCTCTCATTCCTTCCCATAGTTGCTGTGTCCTGTCAACTCTTATCTTGGCCTCGTTCCTCCGAGACATCACCAGCACCAGCATTGTAAATTAAGATTATTATGTTGTTAGAATACTTACACTGCCTTTCATCTCAAAAAGAAATACCAAGCCGGTTCAGAAACAAATAAAAACCAACAGCAACATAGCAAGAATAGAGAGCCAACTGTGCATGGGTCTGTTTCTTCCTTGTATGTGTTTGTGTATTTCTGCAATGTATACTTTGCAGCTGCTAGGAGTGCATCATGCGCCTCACGTAACTTCCAACACTACAAATATGGCTTTCTAGCAATGGAGTAATAACAACAACAACAACAACAACAATTTATTTATACCCCACTCATCTGGCTGGGTTTCCCCCGCCACTCTGGGCGGCTTCCAACAAAACACTAAAATACAGTAACCTATTAAACATTAAAAGCTTCCCTAAACAGGGCTGCCTTAAGATGTCTTCTAAAAATTTGGTAGTTATTTTTCTCTTTGACATCTGGTGGGAGGGCGTTCCACAGGGCGGGTGCCGCTACCGAGAAGGCCCTCTGCCTGGTTCCCTGTAACTTGGCTTCTCGCAGCGAGGGAACTGCCAGAAGGCCCTTGGCGCTGGACCTCAGTGTCCGGGCAGAACGATGGAGGTGGAGACGCTCCTTCAGGTATACTGGAGTAATGGAGGAGGAACACCATTTGAATGGCAATGTCTATCAACTTGAGGGTGCTGGCCTCCTTAAATATTGGGGGGGGGGGGGCAAGGACCTTGGCACCTAGGAGTTGGCTACTAGGACAGCCAGCATCTATCAGAAACAGGAAGAATGTGATGTTTCCTGAGCTCAGTTCTCTGAGGCAGGTTGTACATCTTGAACAAAAAATGGTGAGTGGGCTTATTATGCAAATACATACTTCTCTATGCCACCATATAATTCACAAGCCTTTTTTTGCAAGCAATTTGCATGCTTTATTATCATGATATTACCTTCACAGGTATCTTCAGACACAGATATTATGATTCACCAGTGTGAATTCTCACCTTTGTATTTAAAAAGTATTGTGAGAAACAACACTTAGCAAAGAGGAACGACTACTCCCGCAAAGTAGAGAAATAAATACTGTATTCTTGATTCCTAAAACAACAACAAAAATATCACTCCTTATTGTGGATCATTCACTACCAAAGGAAGGAGGGGACTGTCTAAATTACATGTGGAACAATCCTTCAAGAAAATTTCTACCTCTCACCCTCTTTTTTTTTTTTTAACTACTGGACAAAGAAGAAAAGTACCTGGAAAGAGTATTCTAGGGAAGTAAGCACTGAGTGTGGGCATTCTTTATGCATGTGCCCAATTTGCACTTCAAAGCAGACACCACCATACATTTCTTAATGGATCAGGGTAGAACTGCCACTTTCACATCTAAGCCCCACTGGCTGAATTCAGATACAACACTAAACTGTGGCTTAACCTTACAAGACCAAGCTTCAGTGAGTCTTGAATGTGCATGTGTTCTCCAGCATGGCTGCAAGGAGGAGATTGGAACCTTCTACTTCTGTTTTATATAAACCACAGTTTTGAATGTTACCCTAAACTTATACTGTGGTTACTCTTAACTATGGTTAGTGAAAACAAGCCAGATTCATTACTCATGGTTTGAAGCTGGCTTGTTCGAGCTTACTATAATCAAGATTAGCCACAGTTTGGGGTTAGAACAACATGCTAATTTGTGGTTAATCTAAAACAGGAGTGGAAGCTTGCAATCTCCTTACTGCAGCCAAAATGGAGACGGTGGTGGTGGAGGAGGTATGTGTGAGCCTGAGACTCACTGCAGCTTTCCCCCATAAAGATAAACCACAGCTCCCAGAGTTCACATATGTAAATGTGCACATAGATGTGGGAGTAAGTCCTTTTTAACTTAATGGGACATGTTTCTTGGTATATACATATATAAGATAATGCCATCACTGTCACCTTCTCAGTGTCGTAGGTAGTGTGCATCGCTGTAGGACAAAAGACATCACAGAACTGCCAGTTGCATTGACTCGGCAGTTTCTTCAGCAACAAAAATGTACTTCCTCTGCAGTTTGCAAACCCTGACAGCTGACCTATTACTAGCTTGCAGAGGAAGTGTTGGCAGCAACATCATCTGCAAATGTAGGAAGGGATGGGGTGGGGAAAACCACACAAGAAGTATGCACATGCAAAACAGCAGCAGGGGTTTCCAACACTGTACTTTTACTTGCTGCAGATGCAAGATCCTCATTTCAAAGAGAATTAGGCGCACACATAATATTCTGCTGAAGAATATTCTTGGACACTGACCCACACTATGCACACTGATCAGGTCCAAATCTCCTAGTTAGCTTCACCACCAAACAGGGTTTCAGGCAGGGTCTGTCACATTCAAACTCAAACTTCTGCAAAGGTAGCACAATACTTTCTGAGCCTAAGATGGCACTGTAGAGGTACTAGATTAAAAACAGCCATGTGCTGTCCTTATTCTCTGATTTGTAAACAAATTGGAGGAATTAAAAATGCTGCTCTAGTTTCCATAGACAGTAAAGCACACACATAGGGCTGTGCATGCTGTGCTGACTTAAAATGCGTCTAGGTCATTCTTTTTCTCAATTTGGATTGAAGCTGGTTGAAGACGAAAAATGCATCAAAATGCAGCATTTCATCAGAAACAGCAGAATAGACATTGATTGTGGCTAATGGAATGTGTACATCGCTTCCCAAACCAGTAGTGGGAATGCACTGGATGTAGCATAAACGGGAGTGTGTACAAAGCCACACACCCGCATCCTAACCATGTTTACTTGAAAGTATGTGCCACTGATTTCAATGGCATTTACTTCCTAGTAACATGTAGGATATGCAGCCATAGCAGATTTCTAAAAGAAGGGAATTTGTAACAAGAAACAATAGTAACTAAAAACAGGCATGGCCTGGAATGCATTAGGTGTGGGAAGACCATCTCTGATGAACAATATAAAGATTCCTCAAGATGAAAAATGCTTTTCTGGCATAAGCCCCAAACTGAGAAGCTGGCGCTGCATTCTCAAGACAAAGAGCAAGAAAACTAGCACCAGCATCAGAGGCCAAGCAAAATCTGAGGCCGGGATGTGGGAGCTCATTTTTAACATGGGAAAGTGCACTGACCTAGCCAAATCAGGAGCTCTTCAGGACGGAATGCAAAGGTGATGCAATGATGAAGACCCTAGCAAGTGTTACTGGTTTCTTATGCTTTTATCCAGTGGGAAAAGCCAAGCAGCATGCAGCCATAACCGTGAACAACCCAGTTAAACAAAGGGCAGCCTCGTTTTGGGGGTCATTGAGTGCTCTTGTAGGTAACCAATGCACTGATTCAGCCTGCTAGGTGTTCACAGACCAAATTTAGTGACTCAGACCGGCGTGCTGATTGGTATCTCTTCCCGCAAGGATGTTGGCGTTGCTAAAAGCCAACCACAGTTGCTCCAAACCTGGGATAAAGTTTCTTCTTCTATGAGGTGGTGCCTGTTTCAGTTCCTTACCTGGCACTACTGCTGCAGCGGGTGGAGCTTTCTCTATGCATGCTACTTTCCCCCCCTTTTTCAAATCTTGATCTAATGTTTCTGTTTGCTTCCTTATATTCTCTTATATGTTCAGTAACCTGAACGGGTGCAAAATGATCTCCACAATGGTTGAGGGCAAGTTTGGTTACATTATGTGCATTTACCTGCTGGTGTCATTGCTGAGGACTGGGGCCATCAGAGATGCAAGATACCCACACATTTCTCTCCATGCAAAGAATAGTAGCTTGGGGCTAAGGTCAGCAGTTCATCTTCCTTCTGCACCCCATTCCTTCTATCAGGTTATGAGATTCTCCATTAACTCCAGTGGGAGTGTCTTTACTTACAACACCGGTTTCACAGATGTAACAGATCACACCATCAACACAGGGTGAGGGCCAAAGAAATGTGATTTTCACATTTCTCTCCTTGCCAGTCACAAGAAAAATCTCCTTTCTGAAGCTGCTCTTTGCATTTCAAAGGAAGCTCCCACTGGCATGAAAAGAAGCTTCCCTTAAAGCAGGGATGGGGAACTTGTGGTCCTCCAGATGTTGTTGGACTCCAACTCCCATAAGCCCCAGCCAACATGGCTAGTAGTTGGGAATGGTGAGAGTTGTGGTCCCAACAACATCACAGGTTAGCCATCACTGCCCTAAAATGCAGGCAGCATTTTCAAAGAGGTGAGATAAAGAGCTAATCTTCCTAGTGGTCTCTGGGCTCAAAAGACCTGTGTGTTAATTGCATCCACATAATTAACCTCAGAAGTACCGTAGTTTGGCCCTGACTCAAGCCAGCATGAGACTTGAACTAAATAAATGTGGCCCTTTCCCCACTACACCCACCTTGCAAAATTTCCCCCTTGCATTGGGGGAATCCCACCAGTGCAGAGAGCATGCTAGCAGCACTTGTGTTGCAACTCTAATATAAATTCATTACAACAGTGTAGCATCTCATTCTGCTGGTGCAGTGAAATTTAGTATCAATGCTATCTTTGCTCTAGCCAACTCTTCTATTAGGCATAGCAGCTGCCTCAGGGAACTGATTTTGAGTGTCACGAGAGGGCAGTAAAGTGATAGTTATATAATTTATTATTATTGTATTTTTCTTGTCAAGTATCTGTGAGATTTGTTGCATCAGATGCCAAAAAGAACTTGACTGGCCTTGGGTACATGGGAGGCAGGAGGCACCAGTTGCTTCTCTGCCTCAGGCAGCAAAGCCTCAAAGTCCAATTTTGTTCTACCCAGTGTGCAGAACAGGATAGGTTGTAGTTCAAAAAGAAGAGCCTCCATTTCCATGCAATAAAAATAATTGTTATAGGTTAAGGTTTCTCCAGGATAGAGTTGGATTGCAACTTAATATTTTTAAAGGCATTTTAATGAGATTTGTTAATGTGCTCACTTACATTACTTACTTATGTACCCACCTGACCTTCACCCTAGAGTCCCAGGACGGGTTGCATTATGACATAGGTTTACCAGATGTCCCTGGGTTCCAGGGACAGCCCCCGGATTTGCAAATCTGTCCCCAGGAAATGTGGCAGCGGCAGCCTCAGCGGCCTGGAGCTAGCCTGGTAGCGCAGTTGGCTCTGGCTGATTTCAGGAGCTGCTCGCTGCCATGGCGCCCGCCGTTTTTCCTCACCGGAAGTCCCCATATGATGTTCCGGTGAGGAAAAATGGCGGGCGCCATGGCAGCAAGCAGCTCCTGAAGCCAGCCAGAGCCAATTGCACTACCAGGCTGGCTCCAGGCTGCTCAGACTGCCGCTACCGCCACCACTGCCGAAGGGGAACCGGGGATGTCCGGCGGTATAGATCTCCTGCCCCCTTCCCCCCTTTGTTTTGACTGATTGGGGGAGGCTCAGAAGTTGCGGGCGGGCGGCTGTTGCCCAGTTTTTTAAAAACTCTGCGCATTTATGTTTCACGGGGTGCGAAAGAAGGGCTTTGCACCTTTATACAATATGCATGTGTGCTTGGGCCCAGGGTCTTTTGCCTGACCATCCCCCCTACTGACTCCCTGTTGCTACTCAGCTTAAAAAAAAAAAAAGTGTCCCCAGATTCATTGCAAAAAATTGGTAACCATATTATAACACAATATTGAAAACAACTTAAAATTACATTTGTCTAACCTACTTGATGTGATAATCGGGATGAGAAGCAGAAGACCATTTATCCGATCATTTTCCCGGACCCAGACCTATCTCCCATGAAAACAAAATCTCGAAAGCAGTTTACAACAGCAAAACGTGTCGTCGGAACAATTTAAAAACCGGGAGAACCCACCAACCAACACCGGTTTTCCATTGCTCGTCAGGAGAGACTTTAACCAGCCACTGCCCCGCCACCTACAATCCAACCAACTTGTCTCAAGTTAGCAGAAGGACGCTCGGAACGAGGCGTCGGGCAAAAAGGGGGGAAAGGAGTTGGTGAAAAAGGGGGAAAGGCGGCTTCACATTCGGCCGCCGCGCATGCCCAGAAGTGCCGCGCATGCTCCTTAGTAGGCAAGAAGCCTTGGCTCGGCCGCAACCTCGCCTCGCAACTCCGCCGCTGGGAGCGCGATGCTTCTGTGGGCGGGGCCAAAGGAGTGGGCTGGAGGCAGTGGCGGCGGCGGCGGCGGCCTCCCCCCCCCGTAGGAGGGTAGAGGGCGGGGCCTGAGGAGGCGGCGCGCGGGGCCATTTCATCGAGCGGCGGCGGCGCAGGCGGCCCGGCCAGGATGCGCTTGGCAGCGTCTCGCGGCGGTAGCAGCAGCAGCAGCAGCAGCAGCTGCGGCACCAGCAGCAGCAGCGCCAGGGACGAGCCCGCCGCTTCCCTCCTGCCGCAACCGCGCTAGCGCCCGCCGCGCAGCCACAGCCGTGCTCCGTCTCTCCTCCCGGCCCTGCCGGTCCCTGCTCCACCTCCTCCTGTGTCGGCGGCGGGAGCATCGCCGTCCCTCCTTCTCTGCCCTGCTCCTCTCGCGTCTGCTTCCTCGGCGTCTCCCATGGCGGCCCCGGGCAACATCGTGTCCGTTATGGCCAGCAAGACCAAGACCAAGAAGAAGCATTTCGTGGCCCAGAAAGTCAAGCTCTTCCGGGCCAGCGACCCGCTGCTCAGCGTCCTCATGTGGGGGGTGAACCACTCGGTAAGAGCCGGCGCTTCCTGGGGCGGGGGGTGGTTGCTTTGCTGGCCCGGCGGAGGCCCCTTCGTCTCCGCCGCAACCTCCGCCTCCTCCCTCCACCCCTCTCCTCCTTCCTCCTCCTCCTGTCAATGCGGGGCCTCTCTCTGTGCCCCCTCGCTCCCCAAACTCCGGATCAGTACCTTCCCCATAGCTCTATCTCCCTCCCCCTTCAGCAGTCCTGAAAGGGAGTACGTACTTGCAACACCCCCCCCATATGCACACTTTCTCTTTTTAATCCACCCATCTCTCCCACCCCCTTTCTCTGTTTTATAGGGGATTCCTTCCAGTAGCTCCTAGTGAGGAAGGGGACTGGCTAGTGTAGTTAGAAAGGGGAAAGATGAAATGTCTTCACCTGTGGGGTAGGCAATGTGCTTCTCTGCCTGTGGGGTAGGAATGTGCCCTTGGGCACTTGAGTTCAGAGGCGTACTGCCCTTGGGGTGGCAAAAGCCATGGGTACACCCTGCCTTATATTCTTTTCTCTTTGTGCACCTTTCTCTGTTGTATGCACACACAACCTTGTGTATAGGGCTATGGGCATCCCAGTACTTGGTAGCTGCTATCGCTATTTGCTGTGGCAACTAAATGGACCTCAAAGCAATACCGTTCTTATATTCACTGTGCTAGCTGATTGTACTTCTTGCCCTGAAATAGGCTTGGGGGTGGGAATCTGCTGAAGAAACACTACTCTTATTTAAGTGCATCTTGGGGATGGTTGACAGTTGGGCAGCGTTAGATTAATGGTAGGAGCTGTGTGTGTTTTGCCACTGGGCTAATGGCTTTGCTGCTGTCCAGGTTGGATGCATTTTGCTGAGTAGTGGTAAAAAAATATGTCAGGCTGCAGAAGTGCTGGGATCTGTTATACATGCACAGCAAACCATCTCCCCCCCAACCCCCCCCCCAACATAATCGGTATTGTGTAGCTGGGAGGCAGGACGATTAATGATGTCTGAGATAAAACACTGCTACGGCAAGGAAGCTAGAGGCATGCTGCTGCCTTGGAGTACTGCAGTGTTCTGCTTCTCTGTTGGTAGCGGCGCTTCTACCTGTGCCGTGTTGATCTGATCAGATCAAGGAGAACAGAAATGTGAGACTTGGCTGCTGGCTTTTGGCAGAGTTGTAGCATATCAGCTTGAATATTGGCAATGATAGGACCTGGTGACTTCAGCCAAATATTATTTATGAGCAAGCTTTGAAAATAACTAGTTCTGATGGCTACGCATGTCTGGTTTCAATGTTGGCTGTTCTAAGCTGTACTTTGTAGTAGGACTTAAGATGCTTGAAGCTTGGATTGCACTATGTATAAAAGGCTTTAAACAGGGAAAGGGGTGTTGACTTGTCAAGTAAAAAACATGTGTAACGTTTTACCTTGTTAGGGTTGTGTTCACCTGGTTAAAGTGGTGATACTTCAGTTATGCAAGTGTGTTCAGACGAGACCTGCAAGGTTTTCGGTTCAAGGTGCTGCTGCAAACTGCCTTTGAGCTTGAGGAAGGGGGGGGGAGCAGCACAATCTGCACTACGTTCTGTGAACTTCTGATATTTGCAATTTGCTGACTCTCCCTACTTTGCTTGGACAGAAACCTTTGCCATCTTGTTACTTTCAGTTACTGCAGTTATTTAAAACAAACTGACCGTGAATTTCTCCCACTGAACTTGTGTGCCTATATTGGCAGCTTTCACCAGAAGCTAAATCAGGCTGCCTTTTGATCTTCAAACCTAGCTACTTCCAAATCCTCTCTGCTGCCTACACACTTCCCCTCTCTTTCTTGAAAAGTGCATTGTTTTGCAAATACATTTGTGTCGTTGAGAATTGTTTTGCAAATGCATTGTTGTACATATATGGGAAATATCCACCACTGCACAGGCATTGCCCTTTGCACAAGTGCAGGTTTGTATGCAACTTTAAGATGTTAATGATAACTTTCATAGCTATTCACTCTGTTCTATTGCAGTGGTGCTATGCTGCATCTTGAGGTAAGGTTTGTGGTTTGGTGACTAATCATCCTCTTTATCCAGAAACAGCATAATACTATCTTTCTTGGGAAACATATCTGTGTTAGGGGGAAGTTGGCTAACAAGTCTCCTGAAGCAGTGTTACTAGACTTCTCATTTCTCAGACTTATTCTTGGCAACCAGATATTTTGGAAGTTGTGCTAAACTGTGTAATGGCCCTCCGTCTTCATATTTCCCCAAACAGCAAGTGAAGATCATTTTAACGAGAGCTTTTCATCCAAGGAAGAGTGATTCTATGTGAAAACTTTATCTTAAAATATGAAAACCAAGCACAGCCTCTGAGCATTGCATGTGGGTATATTTACACATATGTGTCCATCTTCGGTCACTGTCCTAGGACTCATCACCCAAGAACCTCTTTTGTATACAAGAAATAATTTCACACTTCTGAGCCACAGACCCTTGGTAGCAATCTAGGCTTGGGTTTGTGGAACTGTGAAAGTCATGCATCACCTGTGGCGTCCGCCCTATGATAAATGAGAGAGATGGGTTGTTGACTCTTCAGTTCTCTTTTAACCTCTGATTTGTTTACATCTTCAAGAGATGAAGGCAAGTTCAGGGGTTATCTCAGAATAATTGATAATGTAATCAGACTTGTTTTCTATTCATTGCGGTAGTAAATGCCATGAGTTGATGATTTTGACATTAACATAATTGTAACAGATTTGTCTTGTAGGATGAGAAGCTGCAGGATATGTTGAACTGTAACTTTTAGTGCAGAATTTTCACCATGTTTTTTAACTTCAAGTCTTACAGTGGCAAAATAATTTTTCTAGATGCAGTACTTCTAAATACATAACTTAATAGACTACTTGGGACATGTGTTAACTTAGAAGCAGCCTGATCTGGTAAGAAAGGGGCCATGGGGCTAGACTTGTAAAAGATAAGGTAAGTTAATTTGAAAAAGGAATTTAAAAGTCATGAATAAAGATTAGCAATCGTTAGGTTGTCTCCCTCATAGCTTTAACTTCTTTTTAAACTCTACCAGACTGAGCAGCTTTTGTAAGATACTAATGTTGAAGTCATACTGAATACATTGAAACCACAAGTGTAGAATTAAAGTGTGAAAAGTGTAAAATCTGAAGAAAAACCAGAGTATGTGTAGAATTAAAGAAATTGCAGAAACATGCTCTTAACTAAACTTGTAGAAGAAAAGAAAATACGGTTTTAAGTACTCTTATTTTGTAAGTGCATGTGTCGGAATGGCCGTTCTTTTAAATGACCAAAGCATTCTAGGCAATGCTGGAAAAATATATTTCAAATTCCTAAGCCAGTTTGAGCTTTATATATTTTTAGATGCCAACCTTGGGCAAATATGTTATGGCTCGTCTCCCCACACCTACAGATTCTATACCTTTTGTAGGTATTGTTAGATTCCTGCATCTTTGTCTAGTCCTGGGCATAAGGGAAAGTACCGTAAATGCTAGGAGTGGTAGGAATGCATTCGCCATTTGAATAGTACATAACTGTGTTCTGTGTTTGTCTACAGCTTCCTTGGAACCTGTGCAGAGTATCTTGGGTGGAGAGGAGTCCTCTCACTCATCCCATTTGGCACAGAATATAGCTACTTGGAAAGTGGGTAGAGTAGAGTCTCTTCTGCCCTTGCTAAGAACTGATTGCAACATTTTTATAATCCCCACGATCCTTTTTCATATCATGGTGAACATCTGTGGAATTTCTTGTCTGGGAATGAAAAAGCTTTTGTGAACAGTGTTTCTAACAAGCAGCTTTCCCCATGAGTAAGGACCATATAATAGAAAACTCTTCTTTGCCTTCATTTTCAAAAACAAAAAACAGCAACTTCTTAAACATATAGTGCTATTGTTGCTAGTCAATTAGTTTTTGCCTTTTTTAATATATATATATATATATTTACTAGCACTGGTATGATCACATTTTCATGCTGTAATCTCTTGGGGGTAGAGCTAACTTTTCTGCTTAGAAATGCTTGACCAAATGGCTCCGAGCAAAAGTAATTTGTAATTTACCCACACACACTCCAACACTTGAGCAGTGAGTGCTTAAAATAAGCTTCTGAGCTTTCACCAGCAGCTACTACTAGCTCATGGAGCACCTAGCCTGATAGATATGCAGATCATGCAAGTGCAGATTGGCACAAGGCCAAAACAATATTGACTTTCCATTTTGAGCAAGAAGAAGAATTTCAGGGTAAGGATGCTTTCCTCAGAATACAGCTGGGCATTACAAGATAGATAATCTTTTGTTCCAAGCCCATTAATTTCAGATGCTGACAGCATCACTAATAGACTTTTATTTTTAGGAGACTATGAAAACAGCCTTGGCTTCAAACTTGAATATAAGAATGAAAAAGGTTAGAATTCATTTGTAACATAGTGTAGGTAGACCTAACTTTTAGGTTGGCTCTTTGCTTTGGTTTGAGGGTTTTATGTGGCCCCAGGTTTGTAATGCTGGAGAATGGGGTGGACCAGATTCCTGTTCTACCTTTCCCAGTAATGCTATGTCTTAAGCCCTTAGGCCTCACTCTTGCCAGCCCCACCTGGGGGTGGGATGGAGAATGGAGCCATCTATAAAGTGAAATGTTATGTATAATAATTTATTATTTATACCCCGCCCATCTGGCTGAGTTTCCGCAGCCACTCTAGGCGGCTTCCAACCGAATATTAAAAACAATACAGCATCACACATTAAAACACAGGGCCGCCTTCAGTTGTCTTTTAAAAGTAAAATAGTTGTTTATTTCCTTGACATCTGCTGGGAGGCCGTTCCACAGGGCGGGCGCCACTACCGAGAAGGCCCTCTGCCTGGTTCCATGTAACCTCACTTCTCGCACTGAGGGAACCGCCAGAAGGCCCTCGGCGCTGGACCTCAGTGTCCGGGCTGGATGATGGGGGTGGAGATGCTCCTTCAGGTATACAGGACCGAGGCCGTTTAGGGCTTTAGAGGTCAGCACCAACACTTTGAATTGTGCTTGGAAACATACTGGGAGCCAATGAAGATCTTTCAGGACCAGTGTTCTCCGCAGCCACTCCCAGTCACCAGTCTAGCTGCCGTATTCTGGATTAATTGCAGTTTCTGAGTCACCTTCAAAGGTAGCCCCACGTAGAGCGCATTGCAGTAGTCCAAGCAGGAGATAACCAGAGCATGCACCACTCTGGCAAGACAGTCCGCGGGCAGGTAGGTCTCAGCCTGCGTACCAGATGGAGCTGGTAAACAGCTGCCCTGGACACAGAATTAACCTGCGCCTCCATGGACATGTGCTCCTTCAGGGGCAGTTACCCCATTCAGGATCAGGAAGTCCTCCATGTAATGCATAGACTGTCCCTGCTATTTGAGACCAAGGCTTTGGAGTACTTAGTGCAACTCTGGCACAATGTGACTTACCTGCTGCTTTCCCATAAAACCCCAGTCAGCCTACCTGTTGACTAACTTTGGGTTTAGCCCTGAAAATGTGAGGAAATGCAAGCATCCTACAATCTTCAAAGTGCTCTGACTTAACTGAGTGAGAAAACTGATCAAGGGGGTGGAACAGCTCCCCTGTGAGGAGAGGTGGCAGCATTTGGGCATTTTAGTTTAGAGGAAAGGCAATTAAGAAGTAGAGGTATATAAAATTATGCCTGGTGTGGAGAAAGTAGATAGGGGAAAGTCTCATAACATTAGAATTCATGGACATCCAATGAAGCTGGACATTGGAGGATGCAGAAGAGACCAAAAAAAATAATAATGCAGCACATAGTTAAACTTTGGAATTTGCTCCCACAGGAGGCAGTGATGGCCACCAACTTGGATGGCTTTACAAGAGGATTAGACAAATCCATGAAGGATTAGGCTATTGTTGGCTATTACCTACCCATAATGGCTATGCTCTGCCTCCATGGTTGAAAGTTATAAGCAAATTGCAGGAAACCACGGGAAGGGAGAAGGCTCTTGCACTCGGATCCTGCTTGCCAGCTTCCCACAGGCATCTGGTTGGCCACTGTGACAACATGATGCAGCTGGGTGAGATGAGCCACTGGCCTGATCCAGAAGGCTCTTTTTACATTCTTAATGGAAAAAAATACGTCTTTCAAGCCAAATTGTAGGAGGATCTTCTCTCATGCTGTGCCATCTTGGCTAGATTACGGGGCTATAGATCTGATTTGCATTCTTCTCAATGGAAATCCGATGTGTAGAACTCTAGGACTGGCTTGTTCTGAATTTCTAAAAGCTATTGCAGTGACTGCCAATATCATAAAAGCTGGGCCATCCAAAACAGGGTTGAAATCATTCGATGCATTATGTGGATACATTTAGTAATGCTAACTGTCAGTCATAATAGAACACTGAAGACACAGTTAAGATGTCAGGTAAGATATAATAAGTCAATGCATTCTACAATACCTGCCAATTTATTGCCCAATTCACTCAGTTTGCCGAGAGCTCCGAAAGGGAGCCCTTGAATCCCTTTCTGCTGCCACTCTGAATAATTTGGTGGTGTTTGCAAACTTGGGTCACTTTGCTGCTCACCCTAACTTGAGATACGAGTTATCAGTCCATAGGAGGACTTGTTCTCTTATCCTATGAATGCCAAGTTTCTTCAGGAGCCTTTGAGAGCTTCTCTCAAATTTAAGTATGCGATGTCCACTGGCTCACACCTGTCCATATGCCTGACACACTCCCCAAAAATGCTAAAATGTTCATAAGACAGGACTTGCCTTTGCAGAAGCCATGTTGATTCTTTTTCGTTAAGACTAATTCTTGTGTAGGCTTGGCTATATCACAATTCATGTTATCTTTAACATAGTCCCCAATCTACCCGAAACAGATATTAAGCAAATTGACCTGCACCTTCCTGGATTCTGGTCCTCTAATCTTTAAAAACTAGTGTCACATTTGCTGTTTTCCAGCCCTCTGGTACAAAGGCCAATCTTTGTTGAGTGGTAACCACCTGCTTGATTAAGATGGTTTGGCATTACATAAATGGGCTTCATGTTTGAGGGAAAGCTACAGCACTAAAGGTTACGCATTTTATACTTAGAGCAGATAACATGATGGAAAAAGTTGAAAGATTGCACTTTAAACATTTAACACAAACTATTCAAACCAGCAGTTGCTATAGTTACTGTGGTAGCATCTGCAAACCCATAGGACATCTTAAGTAGGCAGATCAGACTATCTCTCTCTTTCTAAAATGTGACTCATTTACAAGAACCAGATCCACTCTTCTTACTAAGTAAAGGAACTTGCAAGATGTTTGACCTTATAGGAGAATAACACAAATTCCTAAAATATTCGTGAATGGCAGTGGTTCTTTAAATATAGAATGAGTCCAAATGGATACAGGGCATCTTGGAGGGATGGTAGTGCAAAAATAAGATCATGAGCCCTGTGGTGCCTGCCTTCCTACGTTGTCCAACTCCCTAAAAGATAAGAGAGGGTTGTCTATATTGGATCTCTGGGATAACTTTCTATCTTCCAACCTGATAGAAAAGAAGAGCTGTTTGTTCTCTTCTAATGATGCTGCTCTGTATGGCTTTAGATAGTCTGATGCCTTGCTCTTCTTTTAGCACAGGTGATAATGCCTCATGCCATATATACTTGGCAGCTTTAGGATGTAGTGGCACCACTGTATTCAAGGTGTTCTGAACTTTCACCTGCAGAGCTGATGGTTAACTTCCATGTGTATCTTTACTTTTTGCCCTTCCCAACCCAGTATTAGCAGACTTTGAGAAAACACTGAGCTGATGTCTAGTAACCTTGTTACTGTTGGAGGATGTTTTGTGAGGATTTTTCTTTGAATACCATATTTTTCCATGTATAAGACACCCCCGTGTATAAGACAACCCCCCTTTTTTTAACCCAAAATTAAGAAATTAAGTTGTTTAGCTTTTTTGGAGGGTGGGGGAAGGTCACTTCCGCCAATCGCTCACCCGCCTGCCCGCCACTGCTGATCGCATACCTCGCCGCAGCCAATTGTCTGCCAGTTCACCACCACCAGCAGCCCACCCACCCACTTGCCACAGCTGTTGTAAATAGAAAGGTAATATTTTCCATATCACCAACATAGTACATTTGCTAGACAACTGCTACTTCATTAATAGTATCAAGATTCCCATCCCTTTTTGTGGGGTAAATCAGTATCCACATCTGCTTCCTTTGGGGCAACATCAGGTTCAGTTAACATGATTTTCCCTAGTAGGCAGTCCTTTGTCTTTTTGGAATTGCTGTATCTTCTCTGAACCTGTTCAGGGTTTTGTGGTGTTTTCTGGAACTGTAAGTACAACCATCTCGGAAGTGGAGTCTGTATAATTAGCTGCAGGCTGGCTTGATCTGAGCATTCTCTTGGTGGCACTCTTGATACTGTGTGGATACTCCTAAAATCTGTTGATTACAAGTAAGACTTGACACTTGACTTGTATCGAGACGTAAGCTATAGATTTGCCAATATAACCATGTAATGCACCTTGTGATGGCCAAAGAAAATGCAAAGACCATCCCGTCACTGTCAGCGACAGTGGTACCATTGACACACCACAGTAAACCTTTTGTTAGCTGTTTACTATGTATGTGCCCAAAAGGGCTCTTTTGCTCCTTCCCACTCACATTGGGAAGGAAACAAAGCATGATCCCTGGCTTAGCATTTCCACCCGAAATGAGGATTGGGCATTGTTTTGTACCCAACAAACCATGAACTCTAGCCAATGTTTGCTCTTGGCTTACTGATCAGGGTTTGTTGGGTGCAAAACAATCTACTATCTCTGTTTTGGGTGTAAATGCTAAGTCCACGGATCATGTTTTGTTTCCTCCCGGCATAAGCTGAGAGGGGCAAAGATTTTGCCCATGCATTGTAAGACATTGGTTTTCGAGGTACCATGAAGTGCATATGCAACCATTATTTGTGCATTTGTTATTGTTTAAGCTGAGCTGCAAGTTGTGTTTCTATGCTGATTATATTATTGCAAATCTTGTATCACCATTGTTGAGTGGTTGGAACTGGTGGCAAAGCACATATAAAAAGGTTGTCTTTGTGTTGCCTTAGAGCACATCACTCCGGAGTAAGTTAGCTTGTTATTAAAGCATATGGCAAGCCCCCCAACTTAATTCATTTCTTTACAGTTAATACTTTTTTCACTTTATGATTTTCTTTCTGGTTAGAGGTACGCAGTCTTTCATTGCCCCCCACCCCTGAATCATCTGCTTTTTCTTGGCAAACTTTCTCAAGACTGTTTACAGTAGCATCAGCAGCATAATTATTAGGACTGATGGGCTTGCTAGATAATATGCAGTCACTTCCCCAAAATGCTTTTCAGTTGAGCAGATTGAATGCAGGCAAGATGAAAGTACTCAATATGCCTTTAAGTTAATTGCACTCTTGGAGACACAGGACCCCTTGTATGTTGGTTTAGTGTTATAGCAATCAGCCCCCATGACTATGAGCTGGTTCATATGTAAAGCTAAGCCAAACCATGGTTTAGCATGAATGGGCGAGTTCCTGAGGAAACCCCAGTTTATTTCACTTCAGTGCAGCAATGGCAACACAGGAGGAACAAAGCAGCTACAATCTTCTCTTTGCCATAGTCTGGTTTAGCATTACAGGTGCCTTCTAGAAGACAATCTCTTCCCCTAAGATAAGATGACATCACTTGGATTCCAAATCAGAGTGGTTAAAAACTGCTAAAAGCTACTATGCACCAAAATTCCAAGGTTAGAGCCAGGTTACAATTCAACAAAATAGGTTCTTAACTTCAAAACTATTAATGGCGATAGGATCTTACAGGTTGAAGAATTAAGCTTATTTTCCATCCCTTATATTATACAACTTCAGCATAAATTTATATTCCCAGAGTGGCTAAGTAGTAAGGCAGTAGGATACTGAAATGAAAAATGGCTGTCATAATAGCTAATGCTGCTGATTTCTAGCACATGATTGAAGCAGATGCATTAGTATGTAAAATGCCATATGTACACATGCCTTAGCTATCATTAGCTATAATTGGTGTATGCTGTTAACCAGGAAATCCGTCTTTTGGTTGCATTCTCTAATGCGCTGTAGAATGTATTTTTTGGTAATACCTTCCATTAATATGAAAAGTATGAATCTGGTGGCAGTGGTTCTGCAAGAGGAAAAATGTAATACCAAGTTGTGAGAGCAACTGAAGCAAGTCACTTCACTTAACCATTACTTCCTCTTATTATTGCTCTGTTTGTTCAGTGGTGAGTATTTTCACTTTTTAAATACAGTAGCACCTTCCCTCAGTTGCATGTGGCAGGTCTCTTTGCATTTCGGCATAATGGAAGGAACTTGGAAGCTTCTAGGTATTAGTCCACAGAGGCAAGTAATTTATCTTGAACGAATTAGAAACCTGTGGCCTTCCAGGTGTTGTTGGACCCCAGCTTCATCATCATCCACAGCCAGGAAGGTCAATGGTCAGGGAGGGATAACAGAAGAGCTGCAGCCTGCTATAAGGTGCTGAGAAGCACTTGAAGTTGATATCTATAAAGGAGAACTTGAGTGTTCCTTTTTCCTCAGGAAAAACAAATTCAGTAGCAAGCTCATCTCTTATATGAAAAAGTCTGCATTTGCTGGTTTGATATGAAAAGTACTATTTTCCTAGAAAAAGAGGTGTTGGAACTCACCATGAATGCCTCCCTTGTTTTCTTATAATGCCAATTGCACCCACCCGAGAGGGACCGGAACTGAGTTCCAGTGAGTTCCGGCTGGAAGAAAGACCTGAAAATACCTATGTCGAAGTTGGTCCATTAAATATTTAATCTATGTTAAACAGATTCATGAACTTGGTAGATGAATAGATGAATTGCTGCTCTTCGTGATTTATTTATTTTTAAACTTGGGATTAATTCCCAACTTGCATGCATGCTTTATGGTATGTGGAAGTGGTGGGGGGACGCAGGTGGCGCTGTGAGCTAAACCAGTGTTCCCCAACCTTGGGCCTCCAGCTGTTTTTGGACTACAACTCCCATCATCCCTCGCTAGCAAGACCAGTGGTCAAGGATGATGGGAATTGTAGTCCAAAAACAGCTGGAGGCCCAAGGTTGGGGAACACTGATCTAAACCACTGAACCTCTTTGGCTTGCCAATCCAAAAGTCAGTGGTTCGAATCTGTGTGATGGGGTGAGCTCCTGTTGCTCTGTCCTAGCTTCTGCCAACCTAGAAGTTTGAAAGCATAATATTGTGAGTAGATAAATAGGTACCACTGTGGTGGGAAGGTAAACGGTGTTTCCGTGTGCTCTGGTTTCCGTCACGGTGTTCCATTGTGCCAGAGGGGGTTAAGCCATGCTGGCCACATGACTCAGAAAAGCTGTTTGTGGATGAGCGCTGGCTCCCTCAGCCTGAAAAGAAAGATGAGCGCTGCTCCCCATAGTTGCCTTTGGCTGGACTTAACTGTCCGTTGTCCTTTACCTTTTACCTATGTGGAAGTGATAGAAAATTCATGATGATTGAAGTTGTCTTTACTAGCGGTTAGAGCTGAACAGCACTGAGAAACCTACTTGAATATAAACTCACTTATTTTAATTTGGCAATGCTTTGTGCTCCACTATACAGCAACAAGTTTAAGATCTGAAGCACTGAGACTTTTGATGAGAGCTGCAGAGGAAAGCTTACTGCTATTGGTGCTTTCATCTATTTTGTGAGGGGAGAGGGGGAAGCTCTTATTTTTATTGATCCAAGTTTGGTATGGTTTCTTTACTTATTCTGCGTGTTCTGTATTATGTTTTCCTAAACACATGGATGTTTGTTGCAATTGTTGCTACAAATCCTAAGCATATGCAAAGCTTTGGTTTCAGTTCAAATTCCAGTATTAGTAATTGTTCTGCCTCCTAACCCATGTTTGAATCGGCCTCACCAAGCAACATAATTGCCGGCAAACTACCTGTACTCGATTTATACCTGTCTGATAACCCTATTATGCCATTCTATCTGTCTTGTTTTCTGAGGTGTAGGTTCTTGGAGAGGTTTGATCATTCTTGGCTCATTAGTTCACAGCTGTCAGCATTTGCTATTGCTAGCATTTAATTCAAGTGTACTTCAGGGGTCAAGAATATATAAAGACTGTTGAGCCACTCTGCCACACTGAGTTTCTGAAATCATAGTTTTGAGAATCACCTTCACTTTTTCAATCTGAATGCTAAGTTAGGTGATGTACTTAAATGTGGAGTTCTGCAAGTATCTGTTTGCATTTTAATGGTCTAGAGATGGCAAACTTTCCAATGCTTATCTTAAAGAGGAAGATAAAATTAAGCAGTTTCCTTTGTGCACTGTTACGAAGATGACAAGATTCTCCTCACTCAGTTGGATACTACATGTTTCACTTTTGGTGTTCTCTTTATTCTAGCTTCTGTTGGAGAATTTGATTTTTGTCTGTCTGATTCTTGCCAAAAGGATGTGTATTGATTGCCATCCTTTTTATATAACCCTAAGAACTGCGAGTTGTATGTTCTGCTGATTGTGAAAAATTTGTCACCACAACAGAGACCATGGAGTTGGCATGTTTACTTTGCGGTCTTCTTCAATGAGTTCTGCAATGCTACAGCTACATGGGTTAAAGCCTAGTTGCACACAACTACACATTTGTTCTGTAGAGACTTTTATATGTTAAACAAGTCATGTGAACTGGCCTCTACCAAGACACTGGAAGCACAAATTGCTGTGTGGATTCTTCACTTCGAATCTCTTTAATGGAGGGTGTGTTGTTGACAAAAAATGATGTTGTGTGTGCAGTTATTAACCAGCTGTCTTCAACAACTATGAGTGACTGGATGGCTGGAGTACTGTCACAGTGCTAGCAAATGGAGCAGTGCACACACGGATGCCATTCCTGCTATATATAGGTCTTCAGGGATTTCTCTGTGTACCCACAAGAAATCTTTCTGGACTGATCTGTGCTCACAACTGAGAAAGGGAGTATGGCTCCATAGTCAGTAATGTTAGCTGACCAACTAAAAATTGTAGACCTTTGTTAGCTAGTTATGAGCACTATAGGCGAGATCCAGCAATAGATAAGTCTTGAAAGAATATATATATTAAGGCTCAACTTCTAGACACATTTTTTGCTGGTTTAGTGGGATTTCCTGATTCCCTCTCCCATTTTTGCCAAGACTGGCAACAGTGGCTGTTTGTAATTAGCAATTTGTTGGGCCATTGTTTACATAAAAGTATGGTACCTGGAATGCATAGAGTTATTTCTTTGATCTGGAAGACCTGGATTCATATCCCATGTCTACTGTGGACTTGGAGTGACCTTCCCGTGGTCAGTGAAGTAGGAGTAAAACAAATGTATTGGAAGTAAAATAAGCTTCTTAAATATGAGTAGTCCAAACTTCAAAAGTTGCTTCTTCTAGCTATGTATACTTCAGATGGTATTTGGATCAGTTCCATGAACTCTGAGTAGTAATAGCCTAGTTCTTTGATCTTAACAGCTGTTTGACAAAGGCTTGTCTTGTCAGTGGTGCAGAGTGACCTGATACTCAAATTAGACATGTCATGTAGGTCAAACAGGATTCATCATTACTTTGGCCTAACTGCATCATACTTCAGACTCAGCATTGTGTTTATTTAGCTGACAAGAAGATCAAATATCAATCCAGAAAAACAATTTTGTTAACTTCTGTGCACGTTCTCTTTGCAGATATCGTTTCTGGTGCTCTTTATGTCTTTTTCCCATTTCTGTTAAAGAAGAAGAAGAAAAAAGCCAATAATATTGCAGCTGCCACATCCTCAAGGCACTTAATTCAGATTAGTCGCACTGTATCTGTTGGATTGCTTCTGAAATAAGTGGTTTGAGGATTGTAGTCTCCCTTACATTCCCCATGGCACAGACACCATCTGTTCCATTTGCTTCTTGTGGCGGCTTGAGCATAATACATGGATTGCAGCCTTTTTTTTCTTATCTTGAGCTTCTAGTGAAGAATACATTTAGTTACTAGTCCTTGTTCATAGTATACTTTCTTCAGCTTGTGAGTAAAAAATCATCTTGGTCTCCTAGCTAGAAAGAATGAAAGGTTTAAAAGGATGTTGACATTCTTGGTTGGAGATGGGACACCATGTAACCTCTTAGTTTCTAAGAGCACTTAAATAAACAACTTTTGTGTTTTTGCTCTTGCATGCTATGGCAGAACCCCAGTGGAACTGCTAATGTGATCCCTGGAGGATTAATAAACATCAAAGCAGGAAATGTTTACTAGATGCTTTAGAAGTATTGCATGTTGAAACTCTTGGTTAAAAGCACATTTGGTCAGTGATGAAGCCTTCGTTTACTGAATTGGAATGACTTAAAAAGTGGGATACTAATATACATACAGGGAATTTTTGAAAAGCCTTCTATCCACAGGAATGGTGGCAGCAATGGTTACTTGAGCAATATCTTGTTATAAACTACGGTTATTGTCCATAGAACTGGGGGAAGTCTCATAGTCATAAGAGCTTCTCTCTGTGTTCTCGGCAAGGAATGGAGTCTGTGGTTCAACGCCAACTGCTGTGTGCTTGACAACAATTTCTAACTAGGTCTAGTACAAAACCATTGCAATGGCTATTTAGGTTATTTTCACTCTGTCTTGCAACTTAAAAAAGAATCCTCAGGGTAGCTTATGAAACACAATATACACAACAGGGATCTGTGCTGCTTTCTTCTCCTGCAAACAGTGAGGGCAGGACCCAGGTGGGTAGTTTGTTCCAGGCAGGCTGACTGCCACTGTGGGAAGATAGAAACCATTGCTTTCCCTAAGCACCATCACCAGAGGCTGCTTCCTTTCTTCTCCTCTTCACCTGCCCCCTCCCAGCATTCTAGTCCACAGAGACATTTCTGAACATGGGGGGGGGTGGAGTTCTGAATGGAGACTGCACTGGATTTCTTCCAGTCTTGTAACTCTCTCTAGCCATATTAACGCAGCTTTGTTAATATAAAGCCAAGGATAGCTAACCTAGCTGGCCCTAGCTGGCCCTAGATGGTGTTAGACTATAACTTCTATTACCCTGGCCCACTGACTGTGCTGGTTAAGGATGATGGGAGCTGGTGTCCCAGTGGCATTCAGAAAGCCACAGGCTAACTGCTAATTTAGAATGACATTTACAAGCAGGAGTAAGCCACAGCAAGCCTTGAACTTGCACACTTCCGTTCTCCCTATCCTCCAGGAAGTGGCGTTTGGAAGCTTCAATATTAACCATGTTAGCCATGTGAACTTGTGGTTTGTCTGGAGTGAGATACCACGGGGTCAGGTCTGGACACTAAAGCCAAACCATGACTTAACTGCTGGCCGCACGGCGACAGCAGCAGTAACGAAGCAGCTGTGACTTTTGCCCCAATCATGTTTCGCTCTTGCTCGTTCACACTTCGCAGTGGTTTGAATTGTCCAGTGAAACTTAGCAGAATTCACTTCCAAGGTTTTGATCTTCTTCACAAATCATCTGAACTGTCAGTTTAAATTCTGTATTTTAGAGTTATACCCTACATTCACAATTGTATATGGGGTTGAAACACAGATAGCTAAGAGCGTATAAAAGATAATAGTTAAAAAGTAATTAATTACAATAGAATTAAAACAATGTAAAAACAAATCTGTTGAAATGCAGGCAGTAAAAAAAAAAACAGCACAGCACTATTAAAAGCTCTTTCCTTAAAAGCAGTCAATTCCCCAAAGCCTGCCAGAGCACGACAGATCTTCACTTGCTGGCAAAAGGACAACAAAAAGGAAGCCAGACTAGCCTCTCCATTAACGGAATTCCAAAGTCTGGGAGCAGCCACTGAGAAGGCCCTACCAAATGTGCCTAGAAGAGTGATGGGACTGAGAGAAGGGCCTCACCCAAAAATCTCAGACCCTGTGCAGGTTCATAAGGGAGAATATGGTCTTTCAGATAGCCTGGGCCTAAGCCATATGGAAATGGAATTGCTGGCCACCAGATGTAGCAGTGGCCAACCCATTAGATGGTGGATGGGAGAGATTGGTGGTAGAGGTGTGTGGAAACCTCTGGCTTGTAATGTCTACTGAATGTAGCCTACTGTACAAAGTTAAGAATTGCATCTGTTGCTGTCCTCACTTTTGCCTCTGGCCTTGCCAACTTAATTGCCTCTGGGGACATCCACCACTGTCATGTGACACACACCCAACTGTTGCTTGTGCATGAATTTAAAATGTTCCCAACCCCTTGTATTGAAAAACAAAGGCAGTGTGTGTGTGTGTGTGTGTGTGTGTGTGTGTGCATGTACACATGCGCTCTTCTTGGAACCAGACTGTGATTTGCTTGTTTTAAAAACGAGGAGTTACACTTCCCTATGAAGGACAGTCAGATTAACTATAGCTATTATAGATCTGTTAGTTGTCTTGCACGAACTGCTAGGCCTGCTCTGACTTACAACTTTGAAGTAGAAATAAGATTTCCTTTGCTCAATGTGCATTCGCTTAATACAAAGGGTTTAGAGCAACAATAGATGTTATAGTCTTCCCATCCCAGAAGCTATGTTCTGAATTTTACAAAATAGGGTTTACTTAACATCTGGACATATGTTATCTAAACATGGAAAAACTTTCCAGACAGTATGCCCAAATTAGATCCTCGAACAGCTGGAGAGTGGTTGCATCTGGATGTCTCAAAAGATTTTAGATTGAAGTAAGAACACAGATTTAGCATTTTGGCACACTTCAGATAGCTTGGATTCTAAAAGGGATCCCAAAGCATGTGAACTGTAATTTTTTTGAATACAGTTCATAGAACTTACTTTGTACACTAATAGTTATTATGGTATGTTACAGTTCTTAATTTATCACACACACACATGCAGACTACATTCACCCTTTCCTGACTTATCAAGGTGCTCCTGGTGTATCATCAGATGCTGCTGTGGTTCTTGTGGGCAATGGAGACCTGAAAATGTTTACCAGATTGGTTAGTCTGGCCAGGGCTTTTGCACAAATGAAGTTGTCTTAGGCAGAGTTGAGCCACTTGCAAAGGTTTCTCTCAGTCCTGCTACCTTGAGATCCTTTTAATTAAAAATCCTGGGCTTTTAGCACACAAAGCATTTGCTTTGCCTCTGAACAAAGCATTCTTCCCCAACATACCAAAATTTACCATTATCATATTCAAGACCATTTCCTTAGGATATAGGAGGGTCCTATCCCTTATAAAAGTACTCTTTCTGATTTGTAGCAACATAGTACACAGTAACCATTGTTTTTCATGCAAATGGCACTTCACCGGATAAGACAAAACCATCGTTCTACACTATGGCACAGAATGGTTCAGCTTTGTCTGGCTTCTCCCAGTCTTCAAAGCCAGGCACCAAAAACCTTGAAACAATAGAGTCTTCTTCAGTTTCTGTTGACCATCACTTTAATTGAAGATGCAATTTTGAGCAAGGCCTGAGAACAAAGGCTTCTCAAAGCTTGCCTCGCTGTGCCTGTCTCCATTGTGTTCAGTTCCAAGCTATCTGTATGCAGTTAGGCAAGCGTCTGTGGCATTCATACCTTCTGTAATCGAGTGAGTCTGCTGGGGGGGGATGTCAGTTGTGTATGTGATGTAAAATGTCGCTTTAGTAGTAAGAAGGAAAAGTTGGAGGTATGCTGAACAGACATAAAGGGATATGAAAAAAGTTTATTCAGAAAAGGGAAATCATTTTTAAGTTTCTTGGGAGGGGGGTGCTAGATCTCCAAATTGCATCTTGGAGTTACAGAGCTGCAGGAATAACACTGTTGTTAACAGTACCTCATTCTGTTTTTAAACACAACAATTGTAAATTGCCCTGCTTATAAAATTGGTTCTACTGCTATGGATTTGGGAATAAAGGATCTCCTGGGTTAGGAATGTCGACTGGTTTGCCATTTTATTTTAAGCATTAATATGCTGCTTAGTTATTTGCATTCTAAGCTACATGCATAAAAACAATCCATAGACAATAAACAATTAATGTAACACTACTTTAAAATGCGTGCTGCAAGCCTTAGTCACCCACCTGCACTTCAGCAAATAGGTTACCTGTCTAATCTCAGCTGGGAGGGAGCTTCATAGACTTGGTCCCACCACTGAAACTATTTTGTTATATCCTGCTCTACTATTGGTTTGCCTCAGTGAATCTGCTAATTCAAATTTTCTCCTCCCCTCACATAGATCAATGAACTGAGCCATGTTCAGATCCCTGTTATGTTGATGCCAGATGACTTCAAAGCATATTCCAAGATAAAAGTGGACAATCACCTTTTCAACAAGTAAGTGAAGCAGTTAGTTGTTTTTCATTTGGTTTATAATATGGTTTATGTGATTCAGCCATTTGTAATAAGCTTAGACAGTGTAGGGACGACCTACTGCATTTTTTGTCATATGGCACAGAGTTTTCTGTAAGTATCTTATGTCGAACTGTGACTACAAACTTACTGGAACATCTGCATGTCAAAAAGTGGTATTTGTTAATGCAGGGATGGCCAACATGGTGCCCTCCAGATGATGTCGTCTTAACGCGCTGCAGAGGGTGACGGGACTGAAGCGATGACCCATGGGAACTGCAGCCTCCTTGGCAACAGCGAAGTCAGGAACATACCGTATTTTTTGCTCTATAAGACTCACTTTTTCCCTCCTAAAAAGTAAGGGGAAATGTGTGTGCGTCTTATGGAGCGAATGCAGGCTGCGCAGCTATCCCAGAAGCCAAAACAGCAAGAGGGATTGCTGCTTTCACTGCGCAGTGATCCCTCTTGCTGTTCTGGCTTCTGAGATTCAGATTCCCCCCCCCCCTTGTTTTCCTCCTCCAAAAACTAGGTGCGTCTTGTGGTCTGGTGCGTCTTATAGAGCGAAAAATACGGTAATTGCTCTTTCAGTCCTGACATTCTCAGCAGCGCATCAGGACAACAGAACAGAGGAGGGAGGAAAAGATCCTTTCTTGCTCCTTCACATCCTGCTTAAAGGAAGGCAATTCAAGAGCAGAGGAGGTTTAGGCCCATTTGCCTCTAGAGTTTTATAAGGCAAGGCTAGCATAGGTCTCTTCTGGAAGTAAATGGGCAGCTGGAGCAGTAGCGTAATGTATTTCTGATGAAATGCCATCAGATGAGGAACTGCATCTTCTGTGAAGAGCAGCTGCCATTACAGTGCAGTACACTAGACTTGTCTCACCAGGCATGAAGGCATGAATGTCTCTTTGCTAGGTCTGAGTCCTGCAAATGAGGTTGGTGCTCTGTCTGAAGTTGCAGGCTCACCGATGGATCCAGGTTCTGCCCCCAGGCTGAGAACCTGCTTAACCAGGGGAAGCTGACGCGGTCAGTGGAAATCCTTTCCCTTCCTGCATATCAGGGCCTGCCAACAGGGCCTGCCAACAGCTACTAATGCAGGCTTGCCTGGATTAATCTTCAAGCAGTTTGCCTGTCACCAACCATGGTGAGGCACTGGTAAGCACCGGCACCTTAGGACCTTGGTTTCATTAAAGGGGCATGTAAGTCTAGCTAGATGAGCTTAAAGCTATCATAACACTCTAGATTTCCATATGAGCTCACCCGCTGGCCCTGCATGATTCCCTGCAGAGGTTGGAATGGGTGTTTTTGAGACAGCAAAACACACTCTGGCCTTTTGTGCCCCCAAATAGCAGAAGAATGCACTTTAATTTTGCAGGCGTTCATTAGGTGCATCCTCCTCATTTCCCTCTTATAACCGACAGTACTAGAAGCTGCCAAAAGAGTTAGTGCAGTAAACAGCATCCTAATCACTTAGACTACGGGTATCGAACTTGCAACCTTGGCATTATCAGCATCATGCAGTAACCAACTGAGCTATCCATGTTGTTAAGCTTCTCTAGCTCTGCACTGCCTGACAGCGGTTCTCCAGATTTTAAAGGAGTTTTTCCTTGTTCCATCAGGAAATACCAGTGATTGGATGCAGCACCAATATTATTATTATTATTTTGGTATGCAGAGCATGTGTTCTGCCACTGATCTATGAATTCCCACCCCCCACTGCCAATGCAAGTTCAGTTTTTGGCGGCCTTCCTGATGTTTCTGGAATACAATTCCATGATCCCTGATTATTCCTCATGCTGGCTGGGGCTGATGGGAGTTGGGAGGGCACTGGATTAGTTGAGCTGGAAAAGGCCTTTTCCGGAGGCTTTGGATTGCTTATCTCAATCTAAGTAGACAACATTAGGCTAGATGGACCAAATGTTGGGCACTGCTGTGCTATGTTTTTTTTAAAAAAAAAATTGCACATGACACAGGCCTCACTTTATCTAGCTAGTTGGACCTTCTAGGGAAATTCTTGGGCAAAATATAACACATTAAGTTCTTGAGCAAAATATGATGTTCAGTTCAGAGGTTTGTTACAGTTCTGTTTAATGCATGTTGATGTAAATATACAGTGTTCTGTATTATAGTAACTGTTGCTGTTTTGGAAGGTACTTGGTCTTGTAGGGGAGAAAGCTTACTTCTGCAGGTTTATCTTTATAAATTCTTAGCAAGTTTTTCCCCCTTCAAATCTTCTGTTTCAGAGAAAATATGCCAAGCCATTTCAAATTCAAAGAATATTGTCCAATGGTTTTTCGTAATCTGCGAGAGAGGTTTGCAATTGATGATCAGGATTTTCAGGTAGGCTATCTACCTTGATAAACAATATTGATGATTTCCAGCTTTACAGGCTGCAAGCAGGAGGGGGAAAGACCTGATTTGGGATCATTATTTGGTGGTAATTAAGTGCCCATATTTCATGAATGTGCTCTATCACTGCCTGTGGTTGGGACTGCCTGATCCACACTTGATACTTCTACATTTAAATTGTGTTGCAGCTGCTGTTCCTCCATCAGACCTCTTGCTCGTCTTCCCTCCATGCCTGGGGTGATCAGCAGGCCTGACTTTGCCCCACGGCAGGAGGGATAACCTTAGGCAACAGCTGATGGAGGAATGAGGATGAAGACCTGAAGAGCAATATCTACAGTTTCTGTGCCTTGGTGTGTAACCTTAGCAAAACTTTATTAGAGAGATATAAGGAAAGTCCTAACGGCACAGTTTTAGCGTCGGAAGTAGGTACACTGTGTTCATATCATCAGAAATTTTTGTTTTGTTCCACAAGCTTGTTTAGCATGGGCTTCCTCAGAAGTATTCTGAAATCGTACGTGGGTAACAAATGCTCCTTCCCTCATTGTGGAAATGATTTGCCTTGCCGACATATTTTTACACTTTTCAGTTTGTTTAATTTTCCTTCCACTTCTTTCCTCTCTGTCATTTAATATGGTCCGTGTACAAATACCTGCAGCGATAAAGACTCCGAGAGCTAGTAAAATAAAAATGTATTTGGCTAAACTATAAGGTTAAGTTAAAAAAACCCAAAACACTAATGTTTAATAAGTGCGATGAAGAATCTTACAATAAGCTCCTATATGGATCTGCTTGATTGCCGAGGTCATCTTCAGAGAACCTGCTCAGGGTGCCCACTTTCTGGGGTGAAGGGGGTAGCAGCAAGAAGGAAGGAGCCACTTCTGACGCCTTGCCCCTGGAACCTCCCTCCCTCGGAACATCTGCCAGGCTCCCTCTTTTATTTTTAGAGGACCATGGAAAACACTTTCCCCCTTAACATTCAAGATGGTGTGGTCCTTACTGCTGTTTATGCTTCTGTGTCATATCCGTTGGTTTCTTGTGGGTGGTTGTTTTTTTACTGATAAGTCTTATGCTTATTAGATTGAGAAATCATTGTGGCTGAGACGCAGGATACCAGTGTGTGGAGAAGGGGTGGCCATATCGTGAGCTTTTGCCTGGGAGAGTTCCAAATCATATATCAGCAGCAAAACTTGTCAAGGTATTGGTAAAATGACTCCCAAAGGCAGTGTGTCTAGACTCAGCAACACGTTATGAGAGAAGGCAGTAGTAGCTGAGGAGTCTTTTCTCATGGTGGCAAGCAGGTGATTTTGGGGAGCATAAGTGGGTGATCATTGGGTTACTTGAATCTTTTAACACTGACCAACTGCTGATATTACGGTAAGGAACTTAACCATCACGTCTGCCATCAGTGATCCTGATGAGTCATCCTTGAAATAACGAAGGGGGTTGATATTTGATGTTTCTCCAATTACCTAACAGGTTGGGGTTTTAATTTAAAGTACAGTGGTACCTCAGGTTACATACGCTTCAGGTTACATACGCTTCAGGTTACAGACTCTGCTAACCCAGAAATATTGCTTCAGGTTAAGAACTTTGCTTCAGGATGAGGACAGAAATCATGCTCCGGTGGCGCAGCAGCAGTGGGAGGCCCCATTAGCTAAAGTGGTGCTTCAGGTTAAGAACAGTTTCAGGTTAACAAATTTCCGGAACAAATTAAGTACTTAACCCGAGGTACCACTGTATTGCAAAAAGGGCCTTCAAGCTAAAGTTGCCCCTGAGGCAACTTGCAAGTGACTTAGACCGAAGGGGGTGGGACTTGTGTATTTAAATAAGACAAAATGTACATTGATTATTTAGATTAAGAGCTAAGCAATAAGATGTTCCTACACCTTTTCCAACCAGTAGTTCATTACTAGCCCCTCGTGGTTCTATGCAATTGGCATTGCTTATACAGTGGTACCTCTGGTTACGAACTTAATTCGTTCCAGAGGTCCGTTCTTAACCTGAAACTGTTTTTAACATGAGGTACCACTTTAGCTAACAAGGCCTCCTGCTGCTGCTGCTCTGCCGCCGCACGACTTCTGTTCTCATCCTGAGGTAAAGTTCTTAACCCGAGGTACTACTTCTGGGTTAGCGGGGTCTGTAACCTGAAGTGTTTGTAACCCGAGGTACCACTGTATTAATAAGTAATGTCTGTTCCCCTCCTTTGTTGCAAGTTGCAGTATTAGGAATTTCTGGTTCCAAGTAACATTCAGAGAGGCATTCTCCTCAATAGGGGAAATAACGTTTCATCTGAAAACATCGAGCTAAAATTTTAACAGCTGTAACTTAAATAGAAGCCTTTTCGTCTTGAGAAATGTGTTATTCAGCCAGAAGGGAAACACAAGCACATACTTGCAACTTCTGCTTTGCACCTCCCCACCCCCCCTGCTTCTGAAATTACCACTTCCTTTTGTTTCACAGTCAGCTGAAGTGCTCTGATAACCACTGCCATTCTGACACACAATATAGTATGGCTATAGTAGCATTGCAGATTGAAAAAGGGAGTGCTTGCAAAGGCGCATGCAAGTCAACTTGTCCATTCTTCCTTTTTGAAGCACTGAATGTTAACTTTTTCTACATATTAAAATATTTTGAGGTGGGGGGGAGAAGCTGGATTTGTTTCTAGCTCAATGAAGTGCACAGATGGCTTCTGTTAAGGCAGCAGAGATGGTTTACAGAGATAGGAAGTAAGATTGTTTGTCTAACCAGGATATATGCAGCTTCTTTTAACCAGAGCCCAGGCTATTTGTCCAGCATTGGCCACTCTGGCTGGTCCATAGAAAGCCAGGCCATTGGTCCATCAAGGTTAGTTTTTCCTTCAACCTTTTCAGACTCGGGCCCCACATGCAATTGGTGACTCATGTCTCAATCTTTTACCATATATTTGCATGGTGTGGCGCTCCTGTTGCATCGCAACCCACCTCGGATTCAGGCCGTAACCCACTTGTGGGTCCCAACCCACTAGTTGAAACTAGTGGTCCATGCTGACTAGCAGTGACTCTCCAGTGGTTTAGCCACAAGGGACATTTCCAGCCCCATACTAAGATAACAGTCTTTAAACCTGTGTATCACTTCTCGGCCTTTGGGCTAAGATCAAATGTAGTGTGTAGTTTAAACCTGCGACCTCCTTCTACATGTAAGGCTGATGGTCATACAACAGAGCTTTGGTGGCAAATGGATTCTCTCTACACCCATAATTTATAGCAACTCTAATTTCAATTACTTGAAAAATATGGCTTGCAAATGCCAGCCAGAATTCATTCTCAGCTATTATCGCTGTTATCGCTGAGCAGTGTGCAAGATGAACATGGGTAAAATGGCACACTTCCTGGTTTGTTTAATAGGGCATGTCGGTGTAATTAAAACAACTGTTCTCCCCAAATGTCTTTGCTTGGAATCTACAGTAGATGTCCTTGATAAATTGTCCCAGAGGCTAGACATAATGTGTTTGTAACATGAACTTTTCAGAATTAGGACTGCGTGTAAGTTGCGGCTATTACACTGAGATCTGAAATCCATTTTATGGAACGCTTGCAAGCACTGAAGTTTCAGAATCGCCTCCTGCACTTAAAGAAATGAATTGGTGTCTTATTTCCTAACCAGCAGTTCAAATTGTGTGAATTGTTGTGCTTAATCTCTGTATAAGAACAGGGGCATCTGGCTCCAGTTACTCTAAATAGTTTAAGCCCAAATTCACAAATGTCCCAAACTCACTCTCTCGTTTGAAATCAAGACGTTCTGGTCTCAGTGGTGTTTCTTCCAAGTCAGCATGCTTAGAATTGCTTCCTGAATAGTTTTTGAAGGTGCTGCAAAATGTTTTGTTTATTGAAAGTTTATATAACAGGAGAGGGCTAAATGGTCTTGATTTTTAGAATGTGCTTGTTAATGTTCTTCACTCCAGTGAGAGACCTAATCAATAGCTGTCAGACCACTGCCATAAAAGTAGGACAGTCATTAGCAGATGACTTTGACCTTTATCAGGCAAAAGGCTTACTGGGTTTAATCAGTTTGCTCACAAAGAAATAGCAAAACATCTGTTTGTTTTTTAAAAAATCAGCTGCTTCAAAAAACATATTGTGAGTTTCCTGTCTCAATTAAGATACCAGCAAAGGTTTCTCAGGGTATAAGAGGGTGAACGGCAGTTCTATTATTTTCATCTAGGGACCATATTTTTATCTCTTAAAATCAAGAGTTCACTTATATACTTGAAATAGTTTTGCACTCTCAGTGAACTTGTTCAGGGAGCAGAAATCTAAGATGGCCACCTTCTCCCCACATATTTGTAAGAGAAATGGAACAAACTGCTGATCTCTACCTTAATACTACCTTTGTGAAATCAGATACTCATATGATGTCCAGCATTTTTCATATTCCAAATACACTGGTACCTCGCTTTACAAACACCTCAGGTTACAAACACTTTGGGTTATAGACTCGGCTAACCCGGAAGTAGTACCTCGGGTTAAGAACTTTACCTCAGGATGTGAACAGAAATCGTGAGCCAGCAGCAGCAGTGGCCCCATTAGCTAAAGTGGTACCTCAGATTAAGAACGGTTTCTGGTTAAGAACGGACCTCCGGAACGAATTAAGTTCATAACCAGAGGTACCACTGTATGCAAGGACATTTCTTCAGAGTTGTTGATTTTCTATTTGAGAGTAGAGATCTCCCATTTTAGTACCAAACTTCCTGAGATGTTGTGCATTGGGCTCTTAGTGTCTTTGATTAGAAAAGGCACTATGTGGGCTTTAAACAATTTTATTACAAAATGCCCATTGATGCCTTGCCATCCATGACATCTTCCATCCATTGTGTAGACAGGGATAGTGCCCGCCAGCATCTCTGCTCTAGAGAACACCAAGCTCTGGTCTCCCTTCTGATGATAAACCCACAGTTCTATGATTCATGTTTTGTGCTCGTAGTATTCCTTGATAATCATATTTTCAGAGAGAAAGGTAGCAGCCCTTTGCATTATGGAAAACTTGTTTTAAGATTCCCTTTTGAGGACTTTTGTGCACTGAAGTTATTTAAAAGGGCCATTGTAAAGATGGCAATGTAAGATCAGAGCATCTACCAAGAATTTTATCCCAGATTTTACCCTGATGCATCTCACCTCTTGTCAGATACAAGTCAAACCAGCAATTATTTGTAATTTAAAGACAGAATGATGTATCTGTCATTTCTACTTAACCCTAACCTTTCTAAAAAGTTTTTTTAAAAAATATCCAGCTTTATCACCCATTTCTTCACCTCTGAAGAAAAAGATTTCCTCTACTGCATTTTTTTCTAACTCCCTTTTTAGGATAACTTTTGACATACTCAGTATGTAGATTAAATATATTGCGCGATTGCATAAATAATCTTTAGTCTTGTGAAAAGAGCAATTATAATTTAATGATATTAATATGCCAACGAGAGTATAAAATATTGGAGATTAGAGTGGGCTAATTAAATTGACCTTTAAATCCTTCCTACCCTCTTGGAGTCCGTTGCTAATCCCTAAACTCCCATAGTGCAGATAAACTTCAAAGGGAAATGAGGTGGCTTTTCCTCTGTCCCCACGCTGCTCCTGCTGCTTGAAATTTTCATTGAGAAATGTTAAGATAGCACATGTCACAGGACGGAAGGCATCTTATAATGCCTCTCTGAGTAACCAGCTTGTGCAGGGAAACGCCAAGACTTTCTACCAGCTGTGGGGCTTACGTAGTGTTACCGGAAAAATCCGAGGGCTCCCTTGGACAAAAAGTAAAGACACCAACCAGAGTAAATTGAAGCAAATCAGCAGCCTGTAGGCTTGGTCTTTATTGAAGAAAGACTGTCGCGACAGGGTGCTCCCCTCACTTGCAGGTGAGAGGAAAGACCCAGAAAGATGGTGTGCAAGACCTTATAAAAACTTTTGAAATTCCCACCCTGTAGGTCAAGCCCACCCCCAGAAACATCATGCATACATTACAGAAAGGAGGGGTTGAGGGAGGAGTTGTGGTGGTAACCTGAGTGTCCTGTCACCTGGCTGATTCCCTTCTCTCCCCCTCCCCACGAGTCACTTCCAGGAGACAAAGGGGAGTTGGCAGTTTCCTGCCCCCAGAGGGAAGATCTGATCATTGTCCTTTGTTTCAGTCCATGCTGAATCCACTCCCATATGCAAGTTCTTTGTGATCTTGATTGTCTTCTGTCTAGGACCATCAGGGTTGGCATAGCAACTGGGCAGGGCTCCTGTGGATGTGCTGGGATGGTGAAGGGATTATGGCTGGCCTGTATCAAACCTTCCCCATTTTGTAGTCCTTCCTTCATGGAGTAAAATAAAAGTCGAACAGTGCAAATCCAATGTATGGTTGATTTTCTATGAATTTATAACAGAAGCGTAGCGTATGTAGTGTGTGAGTGTGAGTGTGTGTGAAGTTTGTACAAACTGAATGATGGGGGGGTGGTTTCCTGCTACAGTTGTAAAGGATTCTCTCTGTTCCCCCCGTCGCTCCCTCCCCACACTATAGGAAAATCGCTAATGTCAGAACTTCAATTTTTGCTCAGCTCCCAATCTATATTTCCATCCTGCTTCTTTTTCTGCTACTTTACCTTCCCACCAGAGCGGTACCTATTTATCTACTTGCACTTTGACGTGCTTTTGAACTGCTAGGTTGGCAGGAGCAGGGACCGAACAACGGGAGCTCACCCCGTTGCGGGGATTCGAACCGCCGACCTTCTGATTGGCAAGTCCTAGGCTCTGTGGTTTAACCCACAGTGCCACCCGCGTCCCTTTCTCTTTTGCATACCTCATGCCAAATCTTAACCCACCTGTCTCCCAGTGCCCAGCTTGCCTTCTCTGCCTCTGTTACCGTTGTTTCACTGGCCTCCTACCCTGGTGGTGATGACTGGCCAGCTGAATTATCTAGACCAGTTGGTGGGAACATTTTCCAGGCTGAGCTCCACGTTCCCTTCTGGATAACCTCCTGAGAGCCAGCCGCATGCCAATAGCAGCCAGAGCCAAAAGTGGGCTGTGCAGCAAATCTGAATTTTACCTTTATACAATAGGCTAGTTTCTACATAGGTTCACCCACCTCTCTATCCTCCGTTGGGCCATTGAGGGATGTGGAGGGCCATTGAAGGACTGTATGTGGCCTCCGGGCCTCAGTTTCACCACCCCTAATCTAGACCCATTTTAATCTGGCTTCAGGCCTGGGTATGGCACTGAAACAGCCTTGGTTGTCCTGACTGATCACCTGTATTGGGAGAGAGATGTAGGGAATGCTTTCCCATTGATTTTTCGTAAGGAAGTAGCATTGCAGGGCTTCTGCATGGCCTCATGGCAGTTCTTTAGGGCCCTGCTAGGTTCCACCTTGTCTCTAAATCACTGCTGAGGAGTCATCTGGGAATTCAGACTGCAGTGCCACCCATATTCAGGTGGTTCCTTTACTCAGTCTGAATCATGGGAAATTGTGCAATGGAATGGATGAGGGCTGAATCTGAATCTTGATAAGGCGGGTGTTGCAGGTAAGTAGTTCCTGAGTGCGCGAATTGAGTAGACAATATGTTCTGGATGGGGTGGGACTCCACGTGAAGGAACAGGAGACATTCCTCTATTTCAAATGGTTGCCTGAAATCCAAGTAGCCTCAGTGACTGCATTCTCATGCCCACCTCTACCTGGTTTGCCAACTATTGATGTTCCTGGTCTGGGATTACCTGACATCAGTGATTCATGATCTGATAATTTCCTGGAGGACTATGTCACTCTACTACATCTTGCATCATCATCATCATCATCATCATCGTTGTTGTTGTTATATTGAATTTGTTAGTCACTTTATCTTGCTTTGGACAACCCACAGTGCCTTACAACCAACCAAACTGTCATTATATGTGGGATGAAATAGGGTTTTATGTCATCAATCCTTAAAGCACTACACTGCTGATAGGAGATATTGAGCCCAATTCAAGGTGTTGGTATTAGCTTGCAAAGCCCTGAGTGTCTTGGGATCCAGTATCTAAAAGAGCACCTTGCAATTTTTACTGGCCTTGCAATCGGCATGGGAAAACCTGCTCCTGGTCACCCTGTAAGACATGGCCCATGGGATGGTGGCACGGAGCTGGGCCTTTTCTGTGGCAGCGCCTCAGTTCTTGCTTTCCCCCTCAGTGTTTGGGCCTTTAACACAAAGGACATAGAATTGAACAGAAAAATTGCCATCGCATGCCGCACTAACCTTTCTGCTCTGTTGATTTTAAGACCGTAATTTTGCCTGGACTCTTAAGAGAGGAAGAGGCAGATACAAAAATATTACTAAATAATAATAATAATGAAAAACAAATAAAGATTTTTTTTAAAAAAAAAACCTGTTGGAAAGAAGCTGTAAATTTCTTTGGAAAAAAATAAGCTGGGCCTTTTTGGCTTCATCAGGCATATAATGCATTGGATCTAACAAGTGCCTGTACAGCCTCTGGCATGGGACATCTGTTTTGGTTTGTTTGAAGTTGTAAGTGTTAAAGGTCAGTTTAAATTTCATGACCTTCAGCAAATGCTTTTGCTCGACTGTTCTCAGTGCACATGGAAAATCTTTTTATTGACTTCTGCAAATACATCGTGACATTTTCAAGCAAAGGTTGCTAAGAAGGTTGCAGCCATTGGATAGATATAGTCGTGGGTTTGAAATAAGCTGGCATGTCTCTCAACTACATTCAATATCTGCAAGTAGTCCCCATTATGAGGGGGCAGGGTAGGTCTTGTCCCCATAGCTTTTATGATGGCCCCACTACTTAATGAGTTAGTGCCAGAGATGGGTGCCAGGAGAAGGTGAGGAATACTCACATGGCTTCAGCGAAATTAACTCTTTATTCAAAGAGGCCAGGCAACTCTTCCCAGTAGAACTTGCCCCTATGAGGCAGTTGTGGAGGACTGAAGGTCCTCGCCTTCCCATAGCTCCCTATGTCTCCTCCCTTGGTTCCTTCTTAAGCAGTCTGATGCTCTGTCATCTTGCCTGCCTTTGCTCCACCCTTTACATACCTCTTTGGGCCCTGGGAGACCAGGTGGAAGGGGAGCTGGTTGCAGCAGGAGGGGGAGACTCCCTGGTTTCTTCAGCAGTCTGCTTTATCCCTGCCTCTTGCCCCCCTCCTCTCTACCTTCTGCCCCAATTCTGCACTGCTCACTGTCACAGTCTCTTCCTTCTCACTTAAATTACCTCTTCTGCTTCTGACACACACACACAGAAATTAGTAGTGAAAACCTGCAAAAGAGGATAGCCAAGTCTGAACTTTTAGTGTGGGTTGAACTTGGGCTGGTAATGCATTTGCAGGCAGGTGATGATGGTGATGTTCTCTTAGGAATCATAGAATTGTTGAGTTGGGAGGGATCCTGGGGGTCATCTACGATGCAGAAATCTCAACACGTGGTCCCACTATTCTAAGTCCCCCAACAAAGCTTGCCATCAATACCTTACATACTGTTTTTCTTAACCAGTTTTGGCCATTGTTCTTTTTCCTTGTCCCCCCCCCCCCCGCCCCCATTTGGCATCGTATCTAAGACCAGTGACCTGTACTGGAATCTACCCTCTCCCTTCTCTCCCCACCCCCTTTAAAAGTTAATCCTGAGAAGAAATTCCCCTGTTCTAGACAGTCTCTCGATTTCTCTGCCCAGTCTGGCCTTAGACCAGATGTGTCGGAATATGGTTGCTTGTAGGCCCAGCAGTCTTGGCAGATAGCAAAGGCCTTTCCTTTGAAAAGCTGAGACCCCAGAATTTTCAGAGCATGGCTTCCAATTTGACTTCAGACGAAAGTTCCTGCAATGGAACAAAATGCCCACCTATGGTTTCTTTGTTCTGGCTAAGATGTCCTTGGGCAGCAGGGGAAGGAATTTTCTACCTTAGAACTTGTGGAAATGGATTCTGAGATACTAGGCAATGCAAAGTCAGGATAAGTATTGGCCATATAGATCTCATGTGGGAGAAGATCGGCCCCCCTCCCTCCAGATTTTGAAATGCCTTGTTTTTCTAGTGAAAATGCCTAGTAACCAATTTCTTTTAAAACTGCATTACTGTACCTTTATAGGTTGTGCAGAATTGCTGTCTTGTGATCTACTTTGCGGCTAATGAACCAACTTATTGAGACTTTTATAAGAAACGTTAAGTGGCCGTAACCGCCTAGAAAAGTTGAAGTGTCAACTTTGGGGGTTTTTCGAGGGGTGTGTGTTTCAGGTTGTTTAAGTGAAACTGACGGATAAAGCAAGGTATCGAGTTTTTTAGGTTTTTTAAAAGGTGTTTGGCCACCAGATTGCTGCCACAATATGTTGTATCTTGTCTAGATGCTTTTTCCTGTGCCAATTTCAAGCCATCAGTTGGATATACTCAAGCCTTCAAATTTGTGGAATAATTTTTGTTTCCAAGGTGATGTTATGAAAGATGACATTTTGATCTGGATGTCAAAACCTTCATATATAGAAGACACAAATGGATTTTTGTAGTGGTTTGATGGACACCAGAATATTAGCTTCAGTATGAATTAGGAGAAAGAACTTATTAGATGTGTTGGTCAAAGTTGGCAAGATAAGAAGTATGTTTTATAGAAAACTCATGGGGAAATTCTCATGATATTACAGTTCACATCCCAAGTATGTTTAACTGAATGCACCATACGGTCAGTTTAAGACATTGAGTAAGCAAACTAAGGCCCGTGGAAGGTCTGCGAATCAGTTTGTTTTTACATGAGTAGAATGTGTGCTTTTATTTAAAATGCATCTCTGGGTTATTTGTGGGGCATAGGAATTCGTTCATCCCCCCCCAAAAAAATATATAGTCCAGCCCCCCACAAGGACTGAGGGACAGTGGACTGGCCCCCTGCTGAAAAAGTTTGCTGACCCCTGGTTTAAGAGTTTTGATGAGAAAATCAAAATCTTCTTTTGATTTTTCTGTAGGGAATAATTTCACTTAGCTGTAATTTGAGGACTAAAGCAGTCCCAAATGACATATTGAAATCAGCATGGGGGGAAACATCATAATACAGGTTTTTGTTGTTGTTGTTTTTAAAAAAGAACTGGATTTCCAGGATTCCTGTGGTTAATACATCATGACTATTTGTGGAATTGCTAACGTTATATACTCTCGTGATTGACTGTTCTGTGCTTTTTGGAATATGTTATTAAATGGTTCTGTATTATAGGCATTGATCTTTAGGCAAAAGATTGATTCCTAGTTTATTGATAGATCTAGAAAAATAGAGATTTGTGAGGGATGATAGGTATCTATGCCTAATTGGAAAGGCTTCCATGGGGCCTGCATGTCTTTAATAATCAGCTGTCATCACCACTTCTGATCTCCCTGACTTTCAAACCAAAGAGCTGCAGGATTTCCTGAAAGTATGGAAGTGGAGCTTCTCCAACCCCACAGGTCTCAGTTGTTCTGTTCTTGTTCTCTCCTTCAAACCTGTAACATGGACCCAGGCTGGTTAGGCATATGGGTGAGACAGATCCTGATCTGGATCAAAGTTAATCAACCAGAATCTTTCAATCTAGGATATTTTATTATTTGTTGTCCAAGGGTAAAGCAAGTGAGAAATAATAGGTCACCCCTGAAATAAATTAAACCGTATATTGTAACTCAATCCTACACTTGCTGTAGATCCTAGAATTAGTTGTACTAATTGGCAGATGAAAGCATAATAATACTAATTTATTATTTATACCCCGCCCATCTGGCCAGGTCTTCCCAGCCACTCTGGGCGGCTCCCAGCAGAATATTACAAACACGATAAAATATCAAACATTAAAAACTTCCCTAAACAGGACTGCCTACAGATGCCTTCTAAAAGTCAGATAGTTCTTTATTTCTTTGACATCTGATGGGAGGGCATTCCACCAGGCGGGTGCCACTACCAGGAAGGCCCTCTGCCTGGTTCCCTGTAACTTCGCTTCTCGCAGTGAGGGAACCGCCAGAAGGCCCTTGGAGCTGGACCTCAGTGTCTGGACTGAACAAAGGGGGTGGAGACGCTCCTTCAGGTATACTGAGTTGAGGCCGTTTAGGGCTTGAAAGGTGAGCAACAACACTTTGAATTGTACTTGGAAATGTACTAAATGTCAGTGGTATAGTGGGTTTTTTCCCTGGAGCTTCCCCAGGCAAAAGCTAAGGCAAAAGCATGTTCATAATGAACCCTTTCTGTATTGTCTTCAAGGGAGTGGGGGGGGGGGACAGCAAGTGACCAATCAGCTAGGGTCCTAGGCTTCCTCTGGTGTCATATGTACACAGGATGGTGATACTGAATATAAATAGTAGATAATTTTGCCAGCTAGCCACGTTTATCTTAGGTCACTGCTATCCTTGAATATATATACATGTGGTTCTTACTGGTGGTGGTGATCGTTTTTGGGGTGGGGACTAGAACAATTTTCAGGCTTGTGGCTCTTGCTACTTATAAAATCTATAAGAGTGTTTGTTAGTGGCTTCTATAGTAAATTATTAGTTGATACTGATAGCCTTTTTGCTGTGCCTATCAATTATTTTTTATTGTTTCATGTTGCTTACTTAAGCCATTCCGACTCCTTCCTGGAATGCAGATTATTGCATATTTAATGATAACAGCACCACTGAAGGGATCTACATGTAAATAAAGATTCAGTTTTTTAAAAACTGAGCCTACACTCTTGGCACCATGTTGTGATGGAATAAACCTCCTTTTTCAACACGTCCTCATTCTTTCAGAATGACGCTGCTTTGGACAAAGTGATGCATCGAGAAAATAAAATGCATTGCGCTGTGCTGCTGTTGTAATTCTTGCTCTTAAAATATACCAAGATGAGATACTTGCTGAGACTAGCACCATTTGACTAGCACAGTATTAAATTGCAAAGCTCGAACCTGTATTGTATTGTATTGAAAATGACTGTCTTGCAGAAAAACCAGCGCATTTGTTTATCCAATGCTTGCTTTTGTGCTTTTTTAAAAGCATATATTAAATTTCAGCTTGCATTATATATGACGAGAGGGGGAGATATCTGTTCATTGCCAGTAATGTAGCAGGCAGGTGGCAGTGGGTAAATTTCAGAAACGCTTAAACTTTTTTCATTCTAGCAACCGCAGGGATTGATTAAATAGTGTTGTCTTGGAAGAAAATTCGAGAAACAAATCTTGTTTGGATGCGGCAATGCAGAACAAAAGGCACTTCAGTTCACTTAACTCTTGCCATGTAGGTCATGACATTAACTAGTGAATTTAAGCTGGAGTTGAGGCAAAAAGGCATTTTGTCAAGACTCTGCACTGCAAAATAAAGCCCCCTTTGGCAACTTTTTTCTGGAGTGGCACAAAAACAGAGGAAGTGTTTGTGTAGCTGGTATCTACCCTTAGAGCATTCTTCCGCTCTCCACCATCCCAGTATCATTCTGGAGCACCAGTTTGCTTTGCTACTTTTTTGCTGACAAACTGGCACGAAAGTAAACTTCTGGAGGTCTTCTATGGAAACATTTCTCTCCCCTGTCCCCCGCCAGCAAAGTCCTTTCTGAACATTCAGTGCAGCCCTGATTTAAATCTGCTGCTAGTAAACCACCTTTCCCGAGGGTTTTTTGTACCATAATAGTTCTGCTTTAAGGATATTACAGTACTGCTAAATTGATTCCCCACCTTAACCTTTTCCCCAGGTGCCCATGTTTTGACAATGGTATGATCCAGCTAGACATCTTACGTTTTAATTAACGTCTTGTTCTGATGCTTTCCTCCTTTTTTAATGTGACAGAATTCTCTGACAAGAAGTTGTCCCCTTGCTAATGATTCCCAAGCACGGAGTGGCGCCCGATTTCACACCTCTTACGACAAAAGATACGTCATCAAAACCATAACAAGTGAAGATGTAGCAGAAATGCACAATATACTGAAGAAATATCACCAGGTAATTAATTTCTTGTTTCAAGGGGGTGGGCTTGTGAGGAAAAACACATTGATTGAAGTTTTTATAATGCAGGAAACAGAGGTTTTAAACTAGAGTTGGTTTGCCACTGTATTTTCAGTTGAATCAACACTTTGGTACATAAATTTTAAACATTATTAGTGGCAGAGACTAGCAGTTCGAAAGCACGTCAAAGTGCAAGTAGATAAATAGGTACCACTCCGGTGGGAAGGTAAACGGCGTTTCCGTGCGCTGCTCTGGTTTTGCCAGAAGCGGCTTAGCCACATGACCCAGAAAAACGGTTTGTAGACAAATGCCGGCTCCCTCGGCCAATAAAGCGAGATGAGCGCCGCAACCCCAGTGTCGTTCGCGACTGGACTTAACTGTCAGGGGTCCTTTACCTTTACCTTTGTTACATTAAAACAAACAACTCTAGACATTTTTGAAGTCTGCATCCCATCCTGAAATATCAGCCTGCTCAGGTCCTTTGAAAGCGTCCCATCTAGTTTTTCAGCACCAGAGGAAAACTTTAAGTGGTGGCACCAACATTTTGGTGACGATGCCTCAATTATGGAATTCTCCCCCCCGGAAGTACAGCTGGCACCAACATTGATAGCGTTTTGGTGCCAGACAACACTTGTCTGTTTACCCAGTCATTTATGGGATGTTAACCAGCTGCTGCAATTGGTGTGTTGGAGTATTTCATTTATATTACAATCTGCTCTTATTTTGTTTGGGTTGTTTTAAATGTTAATTTAACCTACCTAGGAACCAAGTGATGGGGCTGGGTATAAAATGTTCTTAATAAAATCAGTAACGGTAGCTGGCTTGCTATAGTTGGGAAGATTCCCCTCATAATAGCATCAAAATTTATTTGCTTGAGTGTTTTGTCTTTCAACCTCCTCTGTCCAATTTTTTTCTGTGCCCACATGATACTTTAGCTTTCACCCTAATACCATGAGTGCCAGTCAATATGGCTGCCGTCAACTCCTTACCCATATAAATTTGGTTAAGCAGTGCAGGCTAACGTTAGATCTAGCACTTACCCTAGAAGTTTTTAGGTGCCTGACTTTAACAAATGAAAACATCAAATTCAACATTACTATTCCAGTTAAAATGGATATATGTGTATCGCATTACAATCAGAACAATTAAAAGTTGACAATTACAGAAATAGTGTCTGATATTAACTTGAAACAACTATTTGTGACCCAGTTGTTGATGTGTGAAATATACCTATTTTTGCTATAGTAGAGGCAAAATAATAGGAATCACTGACCATTTTGTATATGTATCTATGGCATACTAATTTGGCAGCATATCTTGCAGGAACACATGTCAGGCAGCTAAAGGTGTGGCTGGTTCTCCGGAATGTGTGCATAGGATAAAGCAGACACATATTTGACTTTGCAGTTCCATGTAAATGAGTCCTTAGTGATCACAGCTACATCTGGGATTAAACAACATGGCTTTAGATAAGAGAACATGACTTCAACCATTGTATTCCAAAAAGCAACTATATGTCAATCATTAGGGTCATATACAATTCATTAGCCATACAGGAAGCAGTGATTTTATTGCAATCTGAAATATATATGGAAGGAATACACATAAGGAATGCCTGTTTTTGAAGCACTTTTTGGCTTTATCTATCTATGTAAGGCATTTTTACCCTCTTTTAAAGAAAAGGCTCCTAGAGCAGCTTACAGATCAATAAAAAGCACACTGGGTTTTGCCTTCAGGCTTGCAATCTAAAATACACGACACAAAAGAAGATAGGAATGGTGAAGGAGGAGGAAAAGCAAAAGTGCCAGTTCTTAAGGTTACATTTCTTATCAGTTCGTGTAGCCAGTTCAAGGGAGCCTGAGGACAGATGCCAGTCCATAACTGAGATGCAGTTGATTTATCCCAAACACATCATCCTGCCCTGGACTTGTTCTCCTAAAAACAAGTAAACCCCCACCTTCTGAAAGGCAAGACAGAGCAAGTGTCAATCTCTTCATCAATGGCTAAGAAATAGGGCCAGAAAGTGTCTTAGTCATGTTTGGAAAGATGCTCCTCTCAGTTTCATTTTTTCGAATTGCCTCTAAAGGTGGCGACTGTCCCTTCTTTTGGGGGGGGGGTGTTTTGGGGAGGTCAGCAAAGCATAAACAGTGTTTATCATGTCTTTCTTCTTTCCTTCCCTCAAATCTCTGCTTCAGTAAGCATTGCCCAACTGAGGAATAGGAAACACTTGAACATATTGAATGCAGTCTGTTTTTAGTTCCGTTTCAGGCATGCACGTTTACTAATAAATATGCTAAAGGGCACTATGCTTGCCTCGTAGATTTAATAGTCCCAGGAGTCCTGATAGCTGCATTAAAAGCCTATTTATGTTAAACAATCCACATTTTAAACTTAATTGCAGTGTATTTTTTATTTAAAAAAAACCTGTGGTTTATATCTGCAGACTAAAAATAAAATATAGTTCTAATCCATCTGCTGCTGCAGCCAACTTCAGTTGACTCTCTTCTCTTTTTCTTCTACCACGTGTCGCCCCCCCCCCCTGCATCTGTTAATAACTTTGCAGCCTTTTCTTTCCATTGCATCCTTTTTTTCCTGTAGGACAGCTTCCTTTTTAGCTTGTTATACTTCATTCCTGACTACATGTAAGTGGTGCTGATTTCAGTTGAATTTTAAGGTGGAGTTGCCCCACATTCCTTTTTCAGCTTCATGCTAGTGTTTCCCTTCCACCACTTTCCCCTGCCCCAAAGTCAGCATGCATAGGAAACATGGCAGGACTTTGGGGTGTGTGTGTGTCTAAATTTACCGTTATTGTGTGACTATTCTTGATTCATTGGCTACTGGAATGCCAGAGGAGGGGCTTGCAACTATTTTTCTACGAACAGGTTTTGCTGGTTTATCTTGCTTACAAGTGACCCAGTTCATTTCTCACGGAGCAAACTGCTACTCACTGTATGTTTTAACGTGGGTGGGCTGCATTCTTAGCATGTACGTCTCCTTTAAAAATATAGGGGAGTCTGTTTTTGTCTTGTTTCTTCCTGGTAAGATTTGGTCAGTTTTGTCTTTTGACCTGGGTGTTGTGAAAACCCTTTTCTGCTGTTGGACCTAAATTGTAGTTGTTAAAAATGAGAATTTGAATCTTCTTTTTTTTAAATGTACATATATGCCTTCCTTACATATCAAGCTTTTAAACCGATGATTTAGGAGTCGTGAAATGTTTTACTGTGGTCTATGGTCTATGTCACCATTGTAGGGACGCAGGTGGCACTGTAGGTTAAACCACAGAGCCTAGGACTTACCAATCAGAAGGTTGGCGGTTCGAATCCCCGCAACAGGGTGAGCTCCCGTTGCTCGGTCTCTGCTCCTGCCAACCTAGCAGTTCGAAAGCACGTCAAAGTGCAAGTAGATAAATAGGTACTGCTCTGGGGGGAAGGTAAACGGCGTTTCCGTGTGCTGCTCTGGTTCGCCAGAAGCAGCATAGTCATGCTGGCCACATGGCCCAGAAGCTGTACGCCAGCTCCCTCGGCCAGTAAAGTGAGATGAGCGCCGCAACCCCAGAGTCGGTCACGACTGGACCTAATGGTCAGGGGTCCCTTTACCTTTACCTATGTCACCATTGTAGCTACAGTAGAAGTACTGTAGTAGTGATCTAGCATGTATATATAGAAACAGCTTTGTAGATAGTCAGGAAACATAAGACTTGTATGGCCTCTGCTTGCACGTAAAAGTAATGGGGAAGTGGCATTAAATGCCACAGTTTCTTATTTGTTACCCTGGAAGAGATCTACACTCAGCCATGTAGCTCACCTGGTGACTGGGGGCCAGTCACAGGACTGCTCATTTTTATTTATTACATTTATAGGCTACCTTTATCTTTCAAGGATCACAAGGTGGTATAAATGGTTCTAATTTCCCCCCATTTCATCCCCACAACAGCCCTGTGAGGTAGGGCAGGCAGAGAGGTAGTAGTGACTGGTCCAAGGTCACCCAGTGAGACTTCATGGCTGAGTTGGGATTTGAACCCTGTTCTCCCAAATCCTAGTCCAACATTCTAACCATCTAAAGACGTTATTCCCTCTTAACTCCTCACAAAACTCCTTCTGGCCTATAGGGTTGAGTGGTGTGCATTTTAGCTACTGCTTTAAAGTAATGTACAAATGGACTTTAATCTTCTTTAAGGCAGGGTTAGGAAACCAGGAGCTCAGGTACCAAATGCAACCCTCCAGGCTGTGGTCAGAGGCAGCAATCCTTCTGAATACCAGTTGCAGGAAAGGTCTCTTGTGCTCAGTGTTATGTATTGAAGTGCTCACCCTGGCCACCAGGGGTATTGTGTATACAGTGGTACCTCGGGTTACATACGCTTCAGGTTACATACACTTCAGGTTGCACACTCCGCTAACCTAGAAATAGTGCTTCAGGTTAAGAACTTTGCTTCAGGATGAGAACAGAAATCGGGCTCCGGCGGCGCGGCAGCAACAGGAGGCCCCATTAGCTAAAGTGGTGCTTCAGGTTAAGAACAGTTTCAGGTTAAGTACGGACCTCCAGAACGAATTAAGTACTTAACCTGAGGTACCACTGTATAGTTTTCACTCAGGTCCACGTCAGTTAATTTAGGTGGGAAACCCTGGGGTGTTGTTACAATGTTGACAGACGGCTGCCTATAAAAGCAGGCCGGCTGAGCTGTTCAGTTCAGTTCAGTTCCAGCTTACTATAAAGAACCACTTGGAGAAATCTGTGCATTTTCTTTGTCAACACACTACTTAATACTCAGGTCCTCTTTGAGGTTTTTCCCATAGGCACCTGGTGAGCCATTGTGTGAGAACAGGATGCTGGACTAGATGAGACCTTGGCCTGATCCAGAAGGGATCTTTTGATGTTCTTATGTTATATTCTCTGCCTTGGGATTTCTCCCCAGGCCTTCCCTTGCACCCCGAGGTTTTCTGTTTGTTTGACTAGAATGCGTCCTTGAACTCTGCTAATGCCGCTTGCTTGGCTGGATGGAGACAGGGTGTGTGTAGAAACAGGCCTATTTGTATAGAGGTGAAATATTTGTAACTCTACCCACTTTGGTTTGTGGCCAGTATTTCTATGTGGCCCTTGGGAGGTTGCCTAGAATGTAATGTGGACCTTGGGTTGAAAAGAGTTCCCCCACCTCTGGTTTAAGGTATTGACACTCTATCCTTCAACAGGGGTTGCAGTGGTGACTAGGATTGGGTGTTCTGCAACTCCCCACTCAAGCCTTTCTTGTGTAGGGGCGTGGATGGGGTTGTTGCTTAGTTCCTGCTCATCCCATCAGCCAAGTTGGCTTCCAGAATTGCTGGGTTACAGCTTCTGATCTTGCTCTGTGTGCAATGGCTGAGCTGTGGGCAGCAGAACAGCTAGCAGACTTTTGTAATTAGTGTTGTGGTATAGCCAAGATTATTGAGATTTCTGTACCCCCTGGCTACAACCTGTAACATTGAATGAACCTGAACATTGAAAACATAATGATCTGCTTTTTCACACCTGACAGATCACTGTCTTGCCAAACGTATCTTCTCAGGGCTGATCTAGAAATAATTTAATGAGGCCCTCTATACAACAAGCTTAAACTGAGTAGGAGATGACTCTCTAAATTGGCTTCACAGCACAGAAACACTCTTTTACCAGACATTTGGCATAAGCTGTAAAGGTAAAGGTACCCCTGCCCGTACGGGCCAGTCTTGACAGACTCTAGGGTTGTGCGCTCATCTCACTCTAGAGGCCGGGAGCCGGCGCTGTCTGAAGACACTTCCGGGTCACGTGGCCAGTGTGACGAAGCTGCAGCTGGCGAGCCAGCACCAGCGCAGCACACGGAAACGCCGTTTACCTTCCCGCTATAAAGCGGTACCTATTTATCTACTTGCACTTAAGAGTGCTTTCGAACTGCTAGGTGGGCAGGAGCTGGGACCGAAGGACGGGAGCTCACCCTGCCGCGGGGATTCGAACCGCCGACCATACGATCGGCAAGTCCTAGGTGCTGAGGTTTTACCCACAGCGCCACCCGCGTCCCTTTGGCATAAGCTGACCACCCTTTAAAACAATGCAAAACCATTCTGTTCAGGCTAGCTGGGATTAGAGAAGAATTTTTGTCTAGCACATCTGTATTTGAACTTTTACTTGTCAAAGCCTTGTCGTTAAATGCATAGTTCTCACCTTGAACATTTTTAGGGCAGGGTATTAATGAAGACTCATTCAGACTTGCATCCCTTTTTGTAAAATAGCTTTTATTTACACTGTGTGAAGCAGTGCAGCTTTAAAAATATATAGGCCCTTTAATCTCAAAGGAAAATGCATGTCTTTTTGTCAAAACGTATGCTGAAATGCTCTGGAGGAATTATTCTGGAATATATTGAAATGATCAAAGCACCGGCAAACCAAAGAACAAAGTCGGAAACGATTGCTGTTGCCAAGTAAGAGTTTCAGCAGCAGTGACAACCGCAGAACTCTTGATAGACATCTCTGTGCAAAGGAGATCAATGTAAAAATATGAAGGTTTAAATTATAAATACCTGATACAGTTGGCTTCTTTTTATTTCAAGAAGGTTCCCAGGGGCTACTCATACAGCAGATGATAATGATGGATTTCACTGCTGTGGAATGAGTTGTGGTTACTGATGATTTTTCAAGGGGAGGGAAACCTGTCGTCTTAGTTAGCTCCAGCTCCTTTAGAACCACCCACCAAACTGGCACTACTGATATCATAAAATGCCTCTTTTTTTATTCTTTCCACAATACACAATAACAGGGTTGTACTTGTCAGGGCATCCCCAGTATGGAGCCTGCTGCCATCTCTGAAGTTTGCAGACCTTTCTCAAGCTCCGCAGCATTAAGTTATTGTGCTCCAGATCACACTCCAAGTGCAAGGAGTGTTTTGACACACTCCTGGTAATAATGTTCACTTTCTTCATAAAAAGTCTGCTAGGAACTGTAGAATAAACCATTGCTCATAGATCACATATGGACTTCCGCATTGTCACAGTGAGGTATGTTCTGAAGAAGGTCCCTTATGGTGCCAGAATTGTGCCTTATATATGAGAGGAAGGAAGAAACTGATGGTAAAATATTCTTCATTTCACTATGGAGAGTCAGGGATTATATTTTTTCTTGTTGGCTTGGAACTTTGCATTCTGTTCATGCTCTGGAGCTTGAACATAATGAGCCACTGCCTCTGGAATTTTACAGGGATAGGGCCTCCTGGATAAGTGAAATCAGCATAATTGATTTGTAGGAAGGATAAATCTTTTTTGGGGGGACATACACACATAGATGAGGGGACACACCCATAGTTTTCTAAGACATGGAAACACCCCTTCAAACATACATTCCTGAAGATACACTGGAACAGCCAAGTTGTGCTGAGGGAGGAGTCCATAGCTCAGAAATCAGTCTGGTCACCAATAAGTCAAGGATATGGAGTCCATGGCTCTCCATTTGTTGGACTACAATTCCCATCACCCACGCCATTGCTTGCTGGGACTGATGGGAGTTGGAGTCCAATAACACCTGGATAGTCCTAGTTCCCCATCCCTACTCTGAAAATGCAGTGCCACTAAATTAAAGGAAGTGCCCAGTCTTTGAAATTACGTCTTTGGAGGATGTACAAGGACAGGGAGAAAGGATAGATAACCTTTTCCTCCCTCCCCAACCCCAAACTTCGTCAGCAAGCTTGTGTAACATGCTGCTTTTTCCTGGTCAACTTGTAGATTTATAGGAGCGTATACTGTACTTCATATAGTAGGAACACACACTATATAAACAGAACTTTTTATTTTAAAGGAAACCCTACTTGGTGTGTTTTGTTTCTGGTTTCCTATTTTGGGGCCATAGTAAGTAGGGCTAAAAAGTCCCAAGGATGCGACCTAGAAGAAGCACCACACAGCATAATATCTCAATTTATCTTAAATGTCCCAATGGCTTGGACTTCTGATGGTGGCAGTAAGGCAATAACCTGTCTGAAATCGCCCTCCCTGAGCAAATCTTGAGTGTTAACAGTTGCTTTAGCAATGAGTTATTTCATGTAATTGTATGTACAATCATGCAGGTTCATGTTTAAATTTGGAAGGTGTATACTCCTTAAATGCTTAGTTGTTTACAGCGCTGAGCATCTTCAGAAAGTATAATTAGCTCAACACTGTGCATGTCTTACAAATCATGAATTTAAAAGCCTTCTGCTTAGTATATGCCTAGCATGTAGTGGATGCCAAACTACACAATTGGGGCAGCTGATAATTTATGCTATATCCCCCTTTCACTTAGCATAGATGTCTTCTTTTAAAAGGCATTTTCTCCAAATCACATTGTGTTTATTAGCAATTTGAGTGGAAAGAGTGCAATTGCATTCCCCCCCCCCTCTCTCTCTCTCTCTCTCTGTGTGTGTGTGTGTGTGTGTGTGTGTGTGAGAGAGAGAGAGAGAGAGAGAGAGAGAGAGAGAGAGAGAGAGAGAGAGAGAGACTGGAGCTCCTCTTTCAAGATTTATTGTAAATGCAACACAAGAGTGCAGATAATTGCTGCCTTGATAATCCATTGCTTTTTGTGTCTGTAACACAGCTATATTAATATTTTCATCAGGGTAGTGGCATGACTGGCAAAATAGTTTGGGGATCAAATAGTTGGTGAGGGGACTTACACTGTGCAGAAGCCTGATAAAACAATAGTACCAAAAGACTGTGCACAATGGAATTGGGCAAAGACTACACACAATGGAATTAATTTGGTGAATGTAGAGAGAAGTGGCTCAGGTTTGTAATGCTAAATTTCAAAAGACAAGTGGCACATCTTATGAGGACACACACACACAGAGAGAGAAGAATAGTGACTAATAAGAGCTGTTGGATTTAGTTTTAATACTCAAGATAAATTTTAGTATACGAATTCTGGAATTTACTGTGTTAAACAGAGACGGAATTATACATTGTCAGTACACTATGCAGGAGTCTTTGTCTGCTGGCATCTAAGAATGAGCAGTATGTGAGGCCTTTGTTTAAAATGCTACAGTACACTCGCTGAATGTGTTTAGGAAAATTAGTGTTTTTTCTTTTCTTTTCTTTCTTCCCATAGGGCTCAATTTGTCTTTTATTTATAGATTTGTTTTTAAGTAGTGAAAGCTTTAGACAGTTTTAAAAATAATAATAATAAAGAACACTGAATTCTTGGAATGTATCAAACGAAGATTTGTTTGTGACTAGATTTCCAATTAATGTGTAGGCAAAAGTGAAACTGTCAGTTAATGGGCACCAACGAAAATCCTGTAGCCCTTTTTCCGAACAATTAATTTTGTTTGCCTACTTTCCAACAGAAATAGCAGGAATAAATAGGTTTTAAAGGGGGTGGGAGGTAGGAAGTTTTAGATTAATTTATTAGGTTTTTGGATGGAAAACTTATTTGCCCCTCACCACACCTTTTTTGTGTGTTTACAGTAAGCTTTATTAATAGCCACAGACAATTCCCATTTCTTTGCATAACGTATCAGGAAAAAAGGCAAGAGCTCTAACTAGTATATATGAAAAAACCTGATACAGTCAAACCAAATACCTCCGTTTTGGAAGGTTTTCGCTCGCGAACAACGAAAACCTGGAAGTGTGTGTTCTGGTTTTTGAACATTTTTCGGAAGCTGTGAATGTCCACCGCGGCTTCCACTTGAGTACAGGAAGTTCCTGCAGCCAATCAGAAGCCACGCCTCGGTTGTCGAACATATTGGAAGCCAAATGAGCTTCCGGAATGGATTATGTTCGACAAACGAGGTTTGACTGTAATGTAAAACCCTGGAGTGTGGGACACGGGTGGCGCTGTGGGTTAAACCACAGAGCCTAGGACTTGGCGATCAGAAGGTTGGCAGTTCGAATCCCTGCGACGGGGTGAGCTCCCGTTGCTCGGTCCCTGCTCCTGCCAACCTAGCAGTTCGAAAGCACATCAGAGTGCAAGTAGATAAATAGGTACCGGTCCAGAGGGAAGGTAAGTGAGGATTCCGTGCTTTGCTCTGGTCTGCCAGAAGTGGCTTAGTCATGCTGGCCACATGACCCGGAAGCTGTACGCCGGTTCCTTCGGCCAATAAAGCGAGATGAGCGCCGCAACCCCAGAGTCGGCCACAACTGGACCTGATGGTCAGGGGTCCCTTTACCTTACTAAAACCCTGGAGAGCTGCTTCCAGTCAGTGTAGACAGTACTGAGCTAAGTGGACCAGTGATCTGACTTAGTATAAGGCAGCTTCCTTGAGGTATGTGAGTTGTGAAGAGCACACAGTGTGCCATTTATCACTTCTCTCCCTGAGGGAGCAGGGTGCCTGTCAAGGATTAGATGTGCCAACAGGGTTTCCTTCCTCCTTATCTCCTCCAGCTGTGCGCCTGCTGTTTTCTTATCCTGCCAGCTGCCAGCATGCCAGCGTATTTAAACCTTAAATTAGAATACCTGCTTTAGTCATCACTTTCCGGTCCAATGCCATCATTTATTTTAATAGCCAGTGTGGTGTAGTGTTTAAGAGCGGTGGACTCGTAATCTGGCAAACCGGGTTCGATTCCCCACTCCTCCACATGCAGCTGCTGGGTGACCTTGGGCCAGTCACACTTCTCTGAAGTCTCTCAGCCCCACTCACCTCACAGAGTGTTTGTTGTGGGGGAGGAAGGGAAAGGAGAATGTTAGCCGCTTTGAGACTCTTTCGGGTAGTGATAAAGCGGGATATCAAATCCAAACTCCTCCTCCTCCTCCTCCTCCTCCTCCTCCTCCTCTTCTTCTTCTTCTTCTTCTTCTTCTTCTTCTTCTTCTTCTAGCTTTTGCATGTTTGGTAATGGAGTATTATCACTGGTCCAAATGAGACTAGGGGTACTTACTTAAAAAAATTGAACAAATATACTTATGATTTATGAAATATTAATATAATGGTATGTTTACTTTCAGGTAAGTTCCATAATAAAGCTGGGTTTAATATCTGACCCAAAATATTACTGTTACGGGTCTTACAGCTATTTTAAATCGATGATACTTGAACATTAGTGTTACTCATGGTTTAAAAAGACAGCAAAGTGTTTGCTCAAGATCTTTTCCCTATACGGTAACCAGAGTCAAGTTATACTCCCTAAGCCCACCTCTGTTTAATTCTCAAATTTATTAAGAGAGCATTCCTTGTGTGAACTTAATTTGATAAATAGAAACTAAAATCATAGTTGGATGGAAAGCCATCTCTTTCATCAGTCTGGGAATACAGAATATATAGTCCTGCGAGGTAGCACAGTACAGCAAATATGGTTTGAAAAAGAAACACCTATATTGTAGAACATTTTTGTTTTTAAAAGATAGGGCAAATGAAGCAAATACATTTTAATGCTATGTGGTTTTTTCCTGGAAGAAAAGACATGCTGAGTGAAATTCAAAATAGTTGTTATCTTTGGATATGAAGAAAAGGCTTGTTTCACTCCATATTTATGTCACAAGTGTAGTGTTTTATATGTCCCATGAGATTAACCCCCAGTCTGTTTCTATACTATTATAGATGTTGCTAGCAACCTGAAAAGCTGTTTGATTACAGCTAAGAAGTGTCTCCAGATATGGTTAACTTTGTTCATTGTATTCTTCTAAATACATTTCCATTTAATGTTGAAGTCACTAAACTAGGTATTTGCAGAACTCCAAAAAATAATAATAATTGTGTAAATTGTTAACTTTTGCACTTAAGAATTTGACTTATTCTGCTGTAAAAAAAGGAGTACTTTTTATTTTTTTAAAAATCCTTTATGGCATTGTACTATGCAAGTGTAGTCAATGCCATCCATCCTCCAATATTCATGTTATTGTATTCTCAATAGTACCGTATTTTTCGCCCTATAGGACGCACTTTTTCCCCTCCAAAAATGAAGGGGAAATGTGTGCACATCCTATGGGGCGAATGCAGGCTTTCGCTGAAGCCTGGAGAGCAAGAGGGGTCGGTGCGCACCGACCCCTCTCGCTCTCCAGGCTTCGCGGACCTCTCCGCAAACAGCGGGAGCCCGTCGCTGGGCTCCCGCCGCTTGCGGATAGTTGCCTGCATGCTGAAGCCTGCGCGCCCTGAGCTCAGCACGTCCAGGCTTCGCGGACCTCTCCGCAAGCAGCGGGAGCCAGCGCTGGGCTCCCACGGCTTGCAGAGAGCTGCCTGTTTGGGGGCTGGGGTCAGGGGAAGCTCGGGCTTCCCCCGTCCCAGCCCCGTGCCTGGGGGGGAAATAATTTTTTCCCCTTTATTTCCCCCCCAAAAAACTAGGTGCGCCTTATGGGACGGTGCGTCCTATAGGGCGAAAAATACGGTAATGCAATTCTAGGTGTCTTTTGCTTGGGAGAGTTCGGACTTTGCACTAAACCATAGTTTAGTGTGATGAGAATGATTCTCAGGGAGCTCCAGGCTCATGAGCTTCCCTGCCCCTTGTCCACCAGTGTAGCCACAAGGATATGTTGGAAGCTTTTGCTTCTGTTTTCCATTAACTACAGTCTAGCATTCCATTTGCATCTAAACTATGGTTGATGTTAACAGTGGGTCTCTGGAAACAACAGGGGAATAAGAAGCTCCAAGGTTTAGCATGGCTTCTAAATGTAAGCACTGAAATAAAGCAGAGAAAAAATTTGCACAGTTAGGTAGGTAACTTCTATTTGGTATAAATGGAAGTATCTGCTGGGTCATAGGCATGGACTGAAATCCAGAGGAATGCATACAGAAAAAGGATATATCACTTGGGGTGCTGCTCCCTGACTTTCAGGAAGGTTGGGGAGATTCTACTACTAGGAGTTGATAAGCCCCTATGAACCTGCTGAACACCGAATATGGTGTTGCGGATCTAGGTCCTTTTCTGGCTCCTCATAAATGGTTGGGTGTAATTCTTCCTTCCATTAACTGAAATAACAGAAGTTTCTTTTTTCAAAGAACACAACCCAAAAAGTATTTTTGATGCATACTGTGTTTATATCTGCTAGCTGAACGGGGCATGATATCTATTTTGATAGCTACCATATATCTGCAGGTGGCAGGCTCCAAGGCGGACATCCTTTTTTGTGAGGGAATGCTGAGATCTTAGAAGTGAAATACATAGTTTCTACCTGCTGGAAGTGAACTGTGTAATCATGAGGTGCAGATTTGAGGTGAGAACTAGTAGAGAAGGGAATTGCTAGGTTATGTGAATTCTGACTGTTTGTGAGAGACGAGGATTAGCGAAACACCTTGAAGAGATTCCTAACTAAATGGGGGGGAAATGTGTGTTCACTTTTCATATCTGTGTGGAAGAACCTTTTCAAATTCTGCAATTACCCTATAGCGTGGCCCACCAACAGTTAAGGAATGTGGGCCTTCTAGAATTATTTTTTCTAATTGTTTGCATTGTGGTATAACTTTTCTCATCAAATCTGTATGTCTGAATCTCTGTTACTTCTGTGTATCTTTGCAACAGATATCCAGTATGTGTCAAGTTCTAATATTAATTTTTTCCTCCTAGTTTATAGTGGAGTGTCATGGCAACACACTACTTCCTCAGTTTTTGGGAATGTACCGGCTTACTGTTGATGGAGTCGAAGTATATATGATTGTTACAAGGAATGTATTCAGCCACCGTTTATCTGTTTATAGAAAATATGATTTAAAGGTGAGCACTGAGCGGCTTCTGTTATGAATATTGCAGTAACTGCCTTGATAGTCCCCTCCCCCCCAAACGGTACAAATTTCTGTGGGTTCTTAGAGGCTATCAGTAGCAGTACACCAGAAAGTATCTAGGAAACTCTTTCGTTAAGCTATTATTATTGAAATTGTTTGCGGCTTATCTAACGCCCAAACCTTTTATGGAAGTAAGATAACGTTGAGTTGTATTGTGTGCTGTAAAGGAAGTGGCTTAGCAGAAGTATGCTCGCTAAAAGTGGATAAGTGCTAATGGTTGCAGTGAAAACCATTTGAGGGGTAAAAAAATAAAAATAACTGAAGCAGCTCTCATGTCCTTAATGGATTCTGTAGACTGTTACAAATCAGCCTGCATGCAGATTTTTTAAAAAATAAATAAATTAATAGAACCATTTTAATGGAGTTAGGAAGAATGTGTTAAAAGTTGAGCTAATATTTGTAGATTCAAAAACCCTAGTAAGCAACTTCTATTTTCTGTTACCATGACCAAATATATTAGGCTGCAGTCCCACTTAGCAAGGGAGTAAGCCCCAATGTACTTAATGGGGTTTCTGAGTAGACAAATATAGGATTGCACTGTTGGTTTGTTTAAAGCTGTCAAACTGGCTCAGATTAGCTTATTCATATCCTGTCTTGTTTCCTTAGCAAGGAACGTGGCAAGCTGAAAAAAAATATGTTTCAATTGGAAACTGGCCTCTCAGGAAGACTGACTGACCTCCAGTGCACTTTATTTTAACCAGCTGATACATGCCCTTTTAGCAAAAGAAACTGGTGTATACCTTCCCATATGATTTGCACCTTTGCATTTGCTTACAGACTGAAATGTAACTGTAGGGTGGCCTTGAGAGCTCAAAATCCAGAATGCAAACAATCTACGTTCTATTGGCTTAAATAGACGTGTTTGTTGGCCTAGCTTATTTTGAATGACAACATAATTCTTTCACCCCCTTTTGGCTGTAGCGTACCCAATGCCTTCTCCCTTACGTTAGTATAAATGGTTTTCTGGAGACAACAAAATTACTGCCTGTCAGTTCTGCTACCTGCCAAGAGTGGCATGCAGCTAACATTAATACTCCCAAACATCAGGCCTCCTCGGTTCCTACAAATTCAATTATATGTACATTGTACACCAATTCAAAATTTTAAACTTGTCTCACTAGCTGCAAAAGTTGGTATTTGGCAGGGCTGATATGCTCGTCAATTGACAAGTCCAATCATAGATTCATAAAATTGCAGAGTTGGAAGGGACTTCAAGGGGTCATCTGTTGTAAGCTCCTGCAATGCAGGAATCTCAACTACAGCATCCATGACAGATGGCCATCCAAACTCTGCTTAAAAACCTCCAGTGAATGAGAGTCCACAACCTCCCAAGGAAGACCATTGCCCTGTCAAACAGCTCAAATCAAAGATGGTCAACCGCCTGTTACCTTTTTTTCATGGTGTCATCTGGCAAGAGTTCTAGGTTGCAATTGGATGTTCTGTCCTCAAAGCTTCGGTCACTGTATCCCTGTTTTTAAAATTGCAGACATTTCCAGATGGAAACACATCAGGGATAGGGGCCTCTGCTTAACGTACTGCTATGCCAGAATGTTTTAATTGCTTTTGAATGTTGCATATACTGTAATCTGAGTGTGTGTAACTTTGCATCAGGGCTACAGTGAAAAACCTTACTGTGAATCTACTGGAGAAATTATGCATAAAAGAACACCTATGCCCTTCAGTTTTATCCCCAGCAGCAATTTAAATACAGTATTTCTGTTTCAGGGGTCTACAGTTGCAAGAGAAGCCAGCGACAAGGAAAAGGTATGGCAAAGGTTATGTTTCCTTAAGTTGCCTAACTTCAGCTTTTAAGAAAGGGGGAAACAGTGATAATCATGTACCATGATTCTGCCTGTAAATAACAGATGCTGGTTTCAAAATAATTACAAACGTTTATTTATACAATAAGAAGCATAGGAAATCAGACAGCATACACACATTCTGAATTTCAAGCATTAAAAAAAACATACAGTACTATTAAAATACATACAAGTACTGTTGAGTTAAAAGGATCTCAGTAGTTATTTCTAGGCTACTGCTTGGAGAAGCAGATCTGATTGGTTACCAATTTGCTTCTGGGCATAATTCAGAGTTTGCCCTCAAAGAAAAATGGTGGTTGGGTATTTGCATGCCATCGCCCTCTGCCACTGGTGTATTTTCTGCACCAGTGCATAGGTGCTAATGGGGAATTTTATGGCCAGAGTCAGTTGGTGCCCCAAAGTATGGATTAGGGTTTCTGGCAGTGTGTGTAGACTCACATCACCAGGCCTGAAATGCTCATCTTACCTTGTGCTTCCTTTTTCTCTTCTCCTTTGCCAATGCATCTTCACCTTCCTTTACTGCTTCCTCTGCCTTTGTGTTAAGGACCAATTTACACATATCCCTGTATAGAAGTGTGAAGAAATAAGCGTGTGCTGCCCTCTACCCAGTCACCCTTCCAGAAGTTTTAGCTAAAAATACCTTGCACAAAAATGCTTTGTCTTTGTTACAGTGACCTGGTTCACATAAACATTGGCTACAGTTTGTGGTTCAGTGAGGAGAGCTTCACCACAAAGCCATTTTTGGCTGAAACACTAAGCCAAATCTGGGCTTAGCTCAGCGCAGTATGGGAATAAAAAAAGGGCTTAGGAGGAGCAAAGCAGTGAACCAGGCCACTGAAGCTTCACATTAACTTGTATGTATGTCTTACATTGGCATACCTAGAGAACAAGTTGGAAACCTAGCATGCCCTTAACTTTTTGAATAACCTTGGGCATAGCACAGCTATTCAATCCAACATGCTTTAGCCAGATATCTCTTAGGGCAGGGGTCAGCAAACTTTTTCCACTGTCCCTCAGACCTTGTGGGGGGTTGGACTATATTTTGAGAGAAAAAAAGAATGAATTCCTATGCCCCACAAATAACCCAGAGATGCATTTTAAATAAAAGGACACATTCTACTCATGTAAAAACATGCTGATTCCTGAACCGTCCGCAGGCCAGATTTAGAAGGCGACTGGGCCGGATCTGGCCCCCAGGCCTTAGTTTGCCTACCCATGTCTTAGGGCAGCAGTTCTCAACCTGTGGGTCCCCAGATGTTGTTGGACTACAACTCCCATCATCCCTGAGCTCTGGCCTTGCTAGCTAGGGGTGATGGGAGTTGTAGTTCAACAACATCTGGGGACCCACAGGCTTCTGAGATCAGGGGTGGAAATGTGGCTTCTCCCAGTGCTGTGTGGTGGCAGTGGTGAGGAAGCGCATGATTCATGACACCTGCTCCTGATCTCCCTATACCAGGGCCGGATTTAGGTTTGATGAGGCCCTAAGTTACTGAAGGTAATGGGGCTCTTTATATAGCAGGCGGGGCCCATTACTTACATCATAGGAGCCTACACAACACAAAACACTGTTGCTGTATGTAGGTTTTATTTTGTTTTTTATCTTTTGGAAATGTACATCCATTTTTTTTCCTTCAAATTTTTTTGGGGCCCCCAAGAGAGTGGGGCCCTAAGCTATAGCTTGTTTAGCTTATACGTAAATCCAGCACTGCCCTATACCATAGTTAACTTGGGGAGCAGAGTATCAGAATTGGGCCCTTTGGATGTGCAGCATTTGTGGGGCGTTTTGATGAGTGCAGCTGAGCCCCACACCTATTTCTTGTGCTAGACTTCTGACAAAACAGATGTGTGTGCAACGACTCTTGACAAGGTGAAGGCTGGTCTTGCAGATGAGCAACACGTTTCCTTTTTTACTGTAAATACTCTAAAACGGCTTAACTTAATCAAATCGGTCATAAAAGCAAACAAGGTCTCAATTAAATGGGAAAATACGATGCTCTGTTCCTTACATTACTTGTGTGCACTGGAGCCGTAGCTCATTTGTGCCCCCTTGTGGCTATTCACATTTTGGATAGCTCTGAAATACTCCCCTGCGCTTTTGATCAGGAAATTCCTTGTTTTCATTGCTTGTTTCACTGGGCTCATTGTTTTGAAACGGTTTTTATGCGCTAGCTTCCTCTTGTCCGTTTCAGGCCAAAGAACTGCCGACATTCAAAGACAACGACTTCATCAACGATGGCCAGAAGATTTATATTGATGAAACGAACAAAAAGATGTTCCTTGAAAAGCTTAAAAAGGATGTTGAGGTAAGGGGTTGCTTGCCTGGTCAGCTCTGAAGCTCACCACACTTAGCAAAAGCCATAGTGACTATTGTTCTCAGACCTCCTAGGCTGCTTTACCCCACCAATTCAATATTGCAAAATGCTGCAAATAAATGTTATAGTGACCTGTAAATTATTTGTCCTCCCGATTGTAACTGGGATTTTGCTGGTGTTTTTTCATGACAGCAATATGTTATGGAGGGCACCCATCTAATGCTCAGGAATGCCAGTGCCCCTGCCAGTACTTCTCATGGTACCCACAAAAGCTATCAATGAAAATTCCTGATACAGGTGCCTTTTCCCCCCTCGATGGGGGGGGGGCATGCCTGCACCATTTTGTGATTCTGTCTCTTTTTCTGCTCTTAGATGTGGCAGCCATTGCACAAAAGCCCCACAGCAGACATTTTATGGTGTGCCATGACTCTGCAGCGCCATTTCATGACTGGTGCTCATGGCACTTTCTCAAAGTTCAAAATGCATCCACTGGGTCAGAAAGGTTGGAAACCCCTGAAACGAGGAGATAAAGGGGGGTTAGAGCCATGATCTATTTACAGGAGGAATGCTGAGGCTGGGGCAGGCTATTACGGTACTTCCCTTAAGCTGGTGGTGTAAACTAGCATCAGGGGGAAAAGCACAAATGTTGCTTTTAATATTTATGGCACTGCATCTTGAACTGTTAAAATGCTCCGTAAACACTTGATGTGCCTCTGAAATATGGGCAAAATTGCATTTTCTGCTATTTTAAGTATGACAGATTCTTGGAAGGTCAGTCATGTAATTGTGTTTGGAGTGGCTTCTATGGCATTGATTAGAATTCATATTGAAGGATCATTAAATTGTGTATGTAGGCAATTATTGTGTAGTGGTTTGGCATGCCACAGTGATAATGGAAAACTAGAATTGAATCTTGGTTTTACCTTTCACATTCTTATTTTTTGGGGGGAGGGCATGCTAAGAGCAGTAACTATGCTCACAAAATAATTTACCCCAATATATTTAGTTGAATGTAATTCAGTTTTAATCTTTGATTTATGTTTATAACAGGGACTCTCTGGATCACGGCTTTGCTTCCTGAGAGTCCAGTTTTTCTGCAAACTCTGCACTCCGCTTCTGAGTTTGCTTGATTATTCAGTATGGCTTTTCAGTTGCATGCAGCTGGGATGGGGCTAAGATGCTCAACAAGCCTTCATGGCAGCCATCTAATGTATATCCAATTATTGCACTGCTGCAGTCTTGTCTTTAAGACCGATCTTCAGGATCAAACTAGTTGCAACATGGCAAATTGAAAGGGAGGGTTGATTCAAATCAGGACAGTGGCAGGAGCAAAGGGTTAAAAGCCCCTTTCTGCATCCCCTCATCTTACCTATTAGTTTTGGGGTTTTTTAAAGTAAATCAAGCAATGCACATGAACACTAATAAGTGTCATCCACACTGACCGGCCAAATCTGTTTTCCTTGCAGCTAGCATTCTTTTATTGAAAGTTGTCATGTAACAAAGCATTTCTTAAAGCAGCATAAATCTGGCTCTTCTGCCTTGCTTCACCAGTTCAATTTTGCCCCCACCCAGTCACTGTTCATGCACATGGTCCAGGTAGTATGTACTCTTGGAGCGGGATATACAGTGGTACCTTGGGTTAAGTACGTAATTCGTTCCGGAGGTCCGTTCTTAACCTGAAACTGTTCTTAACCTGAAGCACCACTTTAGCTAATGGGGCCTCCTGCTATCTCTGCACAATTTCTGTTCTCATCCTGAAGCAAAGTTCTTAACCCGAGGTACTGTTTCTGGGTTAGCGGAGTCTGTAACCTGAAGCGTATGTAACCCGAGATACCACTGTATAGGCTTTGAGTGCATGATCTAGTTGCAGGGTACAGATCATGTGTTCAGAGCCTTAGGCACACTAGGGTGCAGTTTTGCAGACTCCTGTGCAGAAGCTGTGGTCACTGTATGGCATTCCTCTCCCTTGTGTACATACGCAAACAGTGGGATCATTGGAGCTGGTGGGAAATGAAGCCATGTGTCTCACCGACATTTAGATACAAATACATTAGTTCCATACTATTTTGCTTTTAAACAGTGGTTAGTGAATTCTGCAAGTTTCAGACATGGTGATTACAAGAAGTTTCCTACTAGATAATATCAAAGTCCTGTCAGCCAGAGCATTCAGTATCCTACAGAGACAAACCAATAGCCTGCTGAAAAGCCTACAAAAGGCATGGAGGAAAGTCTTCCCCACTGCTCTGACCCATCGTACTGCTTCTGGATAGGGAGGTTCCATTTAGCCATCAACTGATGGATGGATTTTACCTGAGCTAGTGGCCATCCATACACTCATTCTGTCACTAAATTGTGAGTTGTGTGAAGAATTATTTCCTTTCGTCTGTCAGTCAGTCAGTCAGTCTGCTGCCACTCAATTTCATTGGCTGGTTTCCTAGTTCTAGCACTATGTAAGAGGTAGAAAAGTCTCTTAAGCAACGTTCTGCTCAAATTCTCAAAGCAAAAAATAAAACCTCAAATCCAAATTATAGCTAGGGAAACTGTCGTGTTTCTCCTTTCGTGCCATGCATAAAATATACCAGACTTGTTTTCCATTGAAGCTTCCTATTTTGGCTTTCACTCAAGTAAGCCTGTTGCAGTAGAAAACAACATTTGCTGCAGAAAAGTTACCTTTTCCCACCCCCACCCAACTGGATCTTGGAATTTTCTACCCCTTGGTAACTGACCTTCTTTTATTGTTGCCTTCAAAGTTCCTTGCTCAGTTGAAACTCATGGACTACAGCTTGCTGGTTGGAATTCATGATGTTGAGAGAGCAGAACAGGAGGAGGTTGAATACGAAGAGAACGATGAAGAGGAAGGAGAAAGCGATGGGGCTCATCCTGTTGGAACGCCTCCAGATAGCCCAGGAAATACACTCAACAGCTTGCAGCCTTTAGCTCCAGGAGAATTCGATCCAACCATTGATGTTTATGGAATAAAATGCCATGAAAGTAAGTATATTTAGACATGGGGGAGATTTCAATTCTTGCACCAGTCTCCGAGTCTCTAGAAGGAAAGAAAACTCCACCAAGGCAAAAAAGCACGATACCCAATTATCAATTGCTCATCTTTAGTAGGATTTTGAAAACTTTTTGGAGGGGGGTAAGGGATCTGCAATGCATGGCTCTGATTTTAACATGTCATTATTAGGTATTGTCTGAATACAGTAAAAGCAGTTCACTTATAAATGACTACAATACTGCATTAGCCAGCTATATTGCTAAATGCTACAGAAAGATAGAGATTCTGAGCTGATTGTCTTGAATACTCCTTTTTGCTTTCATTTGAAAGTCTACTGACAGCACATTGGACAGTTATTTACAATGACAAATACACCTTGCTCGACAAAAGAAACAGGTGATTGTTTTGGCATTTTCCAGAGGTTCTCTGTTTAGATTTTTACATTGTGCTGTGGGCAATATAACTACCAAAGCTGATATAGAACAACAATTAAAACATTTTAAACAAGTTGAAATCTTACTACACACTTAAAATCCCCATCAAACAACCTGCAGCACTTACTACAAATAAAATTGCAAAGTGTGGGAGTGAGAATTCAGCCAAAGGACTGGATGAAAAGATGCGGTTTTAAGTGGTGGCAGAAAACTCATCATGGCACTACAGATTTTTTCTTCTAGTCTAAATAATAATAATAAATTTTATTTATACCACGCCCTCCCCGGCCAGAGCTGGGCTCAAGGCGGCTAACACCAGTAAAATTACAGTAAAAACATAATAGGAAAAAACCCTAATTTAAAATACAGGTTAAAATGCAATTTAAAATGCAGCCTCGTTTTAAAAGGAGCCCAAAGATCAAAACCATAAGGGGAGGGAAACATAAGGGTCAGACTGAGTCCAAACCAAAGGCCAGGCAGAACAGCTCTGTCTTGCAGGCCCTGTGGAAAGATGTCAAGTCCCACAGGGCCCTAGTCTCTTGTGACAGAGCGTTCCACCAAGTCTGGGCCAGTACTGAAAAGGCCCTGGCCCTAGTTGAGACCAATCTAACCACCTTGTGACTTGGGACCTCCAAAATGTTGTCATTTGTGGACCTTAAGGTCCTCCGTGGGGCATACCAGGAGAGGCGGTCCCATAGGTACGCGGGTCCTACTTGGAAGATTAAAAAATAAGCACTTTTATCTCATTTAAAAAATATTATTGTAGGTCACTTTGATGACCTCAGGCTATGAAGCAGTTTATAAATGTGCTTTAAAAAATCTTCAAAAGCAAATCTAAAATATTTAAGCAAAGTGTTAAGGTCCTTACAAATTCACTCAGTCATCAAAAAACTTGTAAACTGTAAGTTATGGTGTGGAAGTTTTAATTCTGCAGTCACTTTATTTGTGCTTTCTTGCAATTGCAGCAAAGTGCACCCACACTTTCCCCTCTCTCTTCACTGATAAGTGTTATCTTTCTTATCCCTTAATCAATTATCAGAGAGTGAAAATATTTCTAGGACTCACATACATCCTTTGACATATGGTTTTTAAGACACTATTAGAATAACTTCCAACTTGCTTTGGCAGAGTTGTTTAATCTCTTGGCTACAAATATGTGTATTTTTAGTACTATGAATTTCTTTCACAGATGCACCCAGGAAGGAGGTATACTTTATGGCAATCATTGATATTCTTACTCATTACGATGCAAAAAAGAAAGCTGCCCATGCTGCAAAAACCGTCAAACACGGCGTAAGTTTCATTGATGTATATATTCCAACTTAGTCAGTTATGTTCACGTAAGCGCTGGGCAATACCTGGTTTTCAACTTTGCGATATATCACCAGCTAAACACCGCGACATACTGAGATATCACAATGTCTGAAATAAGGATGGAGCTATACAGAGGCTGGCTTCACGGTTTTCCCCACATTGTGATTTTTGCATAGCGTGCTCTCTCTCACACACATCATGATTTGTGATATATTGCCGGGTCAAAAATTATAAAACCAATATCATGATATGGACTTCAAAACCAGTTTTGGATCATATACCAAGATATCGCCCAGCCCTAGTTCAACATTAGAGATCAGCAGCATTTTTAGACAAGTGGCCGCATTTTGAATTTTGAGTTCATGCTAGAGGAGCCAGTCACACCTGTGGTATATCTCAGATAACACGAAATTAGAGATACAGCCGCCCACTGCCACCACCGCCCCCCGACAGCCTTATGCTTACCATGGGAAGTCAGTCATGACTTGCTGGTACTGATTGGGGAGATCACACAATATTGAGTTCACATAAACATAAACTGCTGCTCAGGGGCGCCATTTTGAAGAAAATATTGGGGAGAGGGCAGACAAGAATGGTGATATGGAAGGGAGGGTGGGAGGAAGAAGGGATGGCAGAAAAGAAACCTGAAAGTAAAAGGCAAAGCTCTGGGCAAAGATAACTATCAATCAAGCTGGAAAGAGTCAGAGAGGTAGGAGGGGCTTGGATGATTGGGTAGCACAACTTCAAGAGTCATCACTTGCAAGGCACTGGCACTCCCCCAACATGCTTTGTTTTAGGGCAATGTCTGGATTGTTACTTTTGCTGTCCTCCTCCTAAATACCATGGTTACCATAGTGTGTGTTTTGTGACATGGACATCATGAACGCATCTCCTGCCACAACAAGCCAGTTGTTCTCTTAAGCTGCCTCTTTCTTTTTCAGGCTGGTGCAGAGATTTCAACAGTGAATCCCGAACAGTATTCAAAGCGGTTCTTGGACTTTATTGCCAACATCTTGACGTAACCTAATGTTCCATTGGACAGATACAAGGTCTGGGAACAGCAGCAATGGCTACAAGTGTGTAAGGGATAAAAAGCTTCTTTTAAAAGGAACTCTCAAAGTGCTATCTTGCAGAAGGCAGCCCCCTTGTTTACATCTGCTGGCAAAGATGACTGACTGGGGTGAAATACTCGCTTTAACAGCTGCCTGATTTATGCCCAGCATAGTTCTAGCTATTTCTGATGCGTGTGTGCGTGTGTGTGTGTGCAGAAACAAATATAAATTAACTAATAATAACTAAAAAAGATCAGCTTCTTACTCGGTGTGCATTGCAACAACACTCCGTGGATACTAGCTGAGCTGGAATGAATGGTTAGAGGTGGGTGGGGAGGAAGGCATTATATGCATGTTAAGTTCTACAATATTGGTGTCGAAACTAAACTGTGGATCAGTTTACGTTTTGAGCTGAGAGGTGCAAGACAGTATTTGGTGGCGATGAGGACTATGACCTTACTGCAAATGTTATACTTAAACTACCCTGCATGTTGGCACTCTTTGAAAATAGAAACATCATAAGCTCCTTATGCCGGAAGCTTTCCTGTTGGCACCTTTTTCATTTAATTAAATTGGCCCATTGCAACAGGAAATAAGTCTTCCAGCAATTCAGAGGTCTGGCTCTTGTTTTACCAAAATCTAATGTCATAATCATGCTGTGTGTTCTTTGCCAAGGGTAGGCATATTCTGAGGGAGGTGGAGCAGGAACATTAAGACTGTTTAATTGTCATGTTACATGAAGATTTTACACTGTATGTTTATCGTATAGGAGCTGAGTGTACTACAAAGGAAATCAATGATGCTTTTTTTGGAAGAAATTAATCATTTTGGGCAATAATAGCATTTTACACCACATGAACAAAGGAATAGGAAAGTCTGTTCACCTGTAACTGATCAAAACCGAGACATTTAAATGCTTACATTGTGCTGTTTTTAATATTTTATTAAAATATTCTTTTTTTAAGCCCTAAATTTTACTGTTTACATTAATAGGAAAACAGGGATGCTTTGAGTATGTCACAGTATGTGAATCTGAAGTTTACATGTAAAGTTATTTTGCAGTACAGATGAAGTAATTTCTTGAAGTATAATATGCAGTAATGTACCCAAGTGGATATTCAATTCACCTCCATGATAGAAAATATTTTTGCAGTCCATGGTGACAGGTTGTTTTGAGGTTATTTTATATGGCATTTTTATTACCTAATTAGCTCTGTTGCTCCAAACGATGCTGTGTTAACTGATTTGCCTAAAATTATGTTGTCGCCTATAACCTGCTTTGAAAAACCTCAGATCACTTGGGGAGGGGGGGGGGAGGTTCCAAACTTTGAGGACGACAGAATTAGATACGCTTAAAACTACAATTCTCTACTTAATACACTGTGCTAAAATTGTGCCTTTTAAAAATTATATGTTGAAACAGACATTCATGGGCAACTCAAAAAATAAACCACACTCTCTCTCCCACTCTGCAATGTAAAGCTTGTTCCACAAATTCCAGGTTGCCTTTTCCACTTACTTAATGCCAGTTCTGTTAAGCTTGCAGCTGAGCATAATAAATATGTATAGTTGGCTTCAGAGAACTCTGATAAAACATAAGCTGATCTTACTCTCATGCAGCCAAAGGCAATATATCCTATTACACTGCACAATATTTCAACAGGGCTGTGATCATAGAATTAGAAGGGACTGCAACTCCAACCCCCTGAAATGCAGGAATCTTTTGCCCAACATGGGGTTCAACACCCCCCCCCAAACCCTGAGATTAAGAGTCTCATTGCTCTACCAACTGAGCTATCCCAGGCTGTGTTACCTTTTTAAAAAACGTATCTAATTCGGTTTTATTTTCCCACCGAAGATAATGAATCTTAAAGAGTGATGGGATTCTCAGTTATTAAAAGCAACCACCTTCCCCCTTGCTTTTAACCCACAACATTCCTGGACGCTTTAAAAGGCCATGTTTCTATGCGAAAACAGATGGATGTTGAGATTTACACTGACCTTTTAAGACCCTCCATCCACAATAAGTTAACCCAAACTGCTGATCCTTTTTGGTCTCTTGCAACTCTCCCTTTGTGGGGTGGGGGGAGGTCCATAACTAAGTGTTGGAACACCCACTCTGCCCGCAAAAGGTCTTCAGTCCAATCCCTACCATCTCTGGGAGAGATGTCTGAAACCCTGGAGAGCGTCTGCCAGTCAGTGTAGACAGTACTGAGCTAGATGGACCAGTGGCCTGGCTCAATATAAGGCAGCTTCCTATGTTGCATCTCATCAGTGCTGTTATCTCCTTTCCCTCCTGCTGTCTGGGCATACTTCCCAGCCAAGCTATTAGTGACTGCGAGGCAAAAGGCACAGCCCCACATGGCTTTCTCACCACCTGAGTTCTCCTTCCCCTTTGATATATTTATAATGTTAATGACCAACTCGTTACTGTAGTGGGGTAGGAGAGCTGAAAATAATGCCCATAAGCCTCCTAGAGCAAAATATATACATCAGGAGGCGTAGTTTGACCATAGCAGCTAGAGGGATGTGAAAATTTGTATCCCGGGCTTTTTAGACTCGTCTACCCCCATGTACTATCTGATACCAAAGGGGCACATTGGTTGCCAGATGTGACCTATGTTGGCATTATTTTCAGCTCTCCTGCCCCACGACTGTGTTGCTCAATACAGATGGCGGTACCCCCTCTTTAAAAGTCAGCTGTTGCAAATCTGGATGGCAAATTTCTTTAGTAGTTTGTCCAACATCTTGGAATAGCTGTAGCTTCTGTCTTACTGAGGCGCATGATACTCATAACTGCATTCTCTCCGGTTTGGGATTGATTACAAAAACACTTTTCAGGTTGATGCAAGGAATGGTTGTCAAGTCGTTGACAAGGGGTAGGTCATGCACTTTCCACACACGTCCTACTACCCTTGAGAGACATTACTTTGAACAAATCTTTTTTTGGGTTCCATTTTCTGTTTTGTGACGTAATAGCCTCTGAAATTCCCAGTCATTGCAAACGTACCACCCAATGGACGGCGCACCATTGTAAGTTTATAGAGCTCCACCTAGCTGAAAAGTCTAGGGAAAATGCTTCACCAAATAAATGGCCATCTCTTTTCTCACCTGAATCTCTATTGGTACGATTGGATGTATTATATATACTGTATACTTGGGTGGACTGTCACAACAAATGCTACCACCAGTGACTTTTCAGGATTATAAATAAACTTAACTAATTTCTACTGTGCCGCTAGATGTGTCTCTTCACTTGTTGTGCTATTATACACAATTCTCACCACCCCAACCCTGTGCTAGCAGGTTTCCCAGCAGATCTACCTTAATGACCTGCATTGCAATTTGCTGCCTTGTATCCTGTGCCTGAGTGTGCAGCTAGGGCAACAGAGGTACCTTACTAGTCCTAACAGCATGTTGCTTTTCTCCCTTTTCTCTCGGGTGCCACAAGCAACACAAGTGTTACTTAGTTGCTTCCAAACATGATAAACATTGTGTAGCATCCTTGTTTGCACGCCACACTAAACCAAACTATGATTTGCCAGACCTGCGCAAATATGCTGGCATCTGGAGGGGACCTTGCACCCCTTTTGCTGTTTCCCAGTCCGTTTTGCTTGGGGTAACAACTAAAGTAAGATTTGGCTTAGGCCCCATCCTCACTATGCATTTAAATTCTGAGTTTCCTGGGAAGGGGGGATTGACTGTTAAATGACTGAGAATTGCAGCTTGATGAGCGGACCAGGGGGTCTCCTAACAACTCTCTGCACCCACAACAAACTACACTTTCTAGGATTCTTTGGGGGGAGCCACAGCTGTTTAAAGTGGTATCATACTATCTTAAGTATATCGTAGAGATGGGATCTAAGCTTGTCTGAACCTAGAAACATTGTCAAGATAACTCTTCCTTAACCATGGCCTATGGTCACAGGTTGTCTATGGTTAGAGATCATCCAATGTGGTCTGGAGTCTCTGAATGTCACACTAAGCCAAAAGTATCTGTTTGCTTCTGTGCCACACTGTGCTGAAAGGACGGAGAAAGGAGCAAAGTGGGTGTGAGCTCCTCTCTGAGGCCCAGCATCTTTGTGTGCTCCCAGTTAGTCAAAGTTTGGCTTACCATGATGTGTGAACCAGGCCAATGTATTACCTTTTTTTTTTACTGATTCATATTCACAAAACAAAAAAAAAATTTCCTTCCAGTAGCACCTTAAAGACCAACGAAGTTAGTTCTTGGTATGAGCTTTCGTGTGCATGCACACTTCTTCAGATACACTGAAACAGAAGTTGCCAGATCCTTCTATATAGTGAGAAGGTGGGGAGGGGTATTACTCAGAAGGGTGGTGGGAATGGGAATGGGAATGGTGGGAATGGGTACCCTTCTGAGTAATACCCCTCCCCACCTTCTCACTATATAGAAGGATCTGACAACTTCTGTTTCAGTGTATCTGAAGAAGTGTGCATGCACACGAAAGCTCATACCAAGAACTAACTTAGTTGGTCTTTAAGGTGCTACTGGAAGGAAAAAATTTTTTTTTTGTTTTGACTATGGCAGACCAACACGGCTACCTATCATATTCACAAAGCTTTGTATAATTTTGTTTCTCTTTCCCCTGCTGGCTCAAACATGAGCATACTGGTCTCATCTCTTGCCACTTCCTTGCTTTGTCTTTCTGCCATTTTCTACAACTTACCCACTTCTCCCTCTTGCTTAAATTTCTCCAATTTTAAATACAGATCCAGTTTGGAGCCGTTCCTCTGGAGCTATTCATTTGCCAACTATTCTGTAAATGAATATTTTGTACATTCCATCTAACTGAAAAATCAGTTCTAGGTCAGTGTCTGTTTATGGGTATAGGTTGTATCTTGGACTGACTCCACCATTTCTATATCTATACACTGGTTTCTTTAGACATTGTTACCTTGACACTCTCAAAACATGTTCTTGATCTACCAAGTGCCTCTTTCTATAATAATTGTTCCTAGTCTCATTGATAGGTTGCTATCAATGCTCCAGTATTTCTTGCTTAACTTCATCTGTGGCACAGCTGGATTCTCCATAGACTAGCCTTCTCCATCCAGATTTTCTCCAGATGTTTTGGGTTATAACCAGTGCTTTTTCTGGGGGTACTTAAGGGTACATGGTACAGTTGTACCTTGGTTTTCAAACAGAATGCATTCCAGAAGTCCGTTCAACTTCCGAAACATTCGGAAACCAAGGCACATCTTCCAATTGCACAGGCGTGCCGGAAACGATAGCGGAAGCCGCATCGGACATTTGACTTCCAAAAAAAGTTCGAAAACTGGAACGCTCACTTCCGGGTTTCAATCGTTCGGGAGCCAAAATGTACAAGTACCAAGGTGTTCGACAACCAAGGTACGGCTGTACCAGCACCTTTCCCCCCCAAATGTTAAAAGTGTGGCACTTTAACAACTTCATGGTGAGTATCGGCATCTTTTTTCTACAAAAAAAAAGCACTGGTTATAATTCCCATTATCCCTGAATTGGACCTACTTGAATGGGTCTGATGGCAGTTAGTCCAAAACTAGTCCAAAATGCACTCCTTTATTTCCAACCCATTGCTGTAACAAGCAGGATTGTAACTTTGCCATTCATTCACCATTCTCACCATGAGCAGAGCTCTTGACTTTCTGCCAGAAGTAATGTACCTTCTGAAACTAGGTTGCAATCTTAGTGCTGTCTGGTTAGTCCATAATTATTTACATAAAATGCACAACCAATTTCCCTTCTTGAAGTTCCTCTTCTCCTTGTTCAGTCTCTACTTGGGCAAGATGTTATCTGCTCCCATGCTCAAAGATAAATATTTTGCCCTTATGGCATCTGGGCATAGGATGGAGGAAAATGCTAAGAAGAGTGAAAGTTGAATACAAAACCTCTCTTCCACCACCACACCCCAAGCTCTCTCTGCATACTTCTTTGTGCAAACACAGCACATAAATTGACTTTGGTCTCTACAGCTTCAGCTCGTCTGTTTTTTGCCTTATGGGGCCTATAGTTGGGAGTCCTGCATTTATACTGGTTCCCATGTTTCTATCTCTGCTCACACAGTATTTTTGCAAATACCGTACTTTGCTATTCTATTTCTCAGTAGTCTTAAAGATGCAAACTAGTATTTGCTGCAGTAGCACACTCTGTCCTCCAGACCTATCTTAACACACCGTTACAGACAGACAAAAAAAGCTTATTGCAAGACTTACCAATCCTAGAGTTCTTCCTACGGCAAAGGCGTTCAGGATTTCAGGATCACCTGAGAAGATACACAGGGCTGCATACAACTCCTAAGGATGGCCCAGTCCTTTTTATGCCTGTTTTGGACAGAAATCCAAATGCAAGGGTTATATTCCATATGTGATCTACATCTATATGGTAGAATGCCATGTTATCAAATATGTTGACCTGTCTGCAAGTTTTATTCAAAATGCTGGTAAGGGACTGAGGAGCCTAAATAAAGCTTAGAGTTGATCTACCCTGGCGCTTGAAGTCTTCATGGGCAATGGGAGCTTAACTCCCTCCCTAAGGGAAAGCGGTGGTCCACAGGTCTGCCACCTTAGTTATCTGACAAGGTAACAGGCTTATTAGAAGTCAGAGCAGACCCAAGTCTCACTCCTAGCAGGCAGCAGCATGTCTATGAGAAGTATAGGTCAGGTTTTTCTCATAACCACCCCACCATGTCGGCCCAGTTCCTGTAGCCCATCTCCAGAATCCAAGGCTATCCTGAATGCTTTTGCCATGCCCCTTCTAGTGATGCTAAAAGTTTTGTGCTAGTATGCGTACAATCTTGCATTTTATGTATTTAAATAGATAACTGTGGCTTGGCTTGATTTATTTCTTCCTTCATACATGCACACTTTCTCTGGCACAACTTGAATGTTTTATTTCATACGATAAACAGTGGTTTCTAAGGTACGGCGAGAATGTAAAGGAACTAATAGGAGGGCACTAATAGGAGGTACATGTTACAATAAAAGAGTAAATATTCCATTGTGGCCAATTAACATATGCTCTTTTTTGGGGAGTTAATTACATATCCCCCCCCCCCTGTAACAGTCTTTGTCACTCATTACTGTTAAACTGCTCAGAGAGGGTGAGGACAACTCACTTTGTACCTCCTAGTTCTAAAAGCACATTCCAGACATGAGTAAGGCTTTATAAAATAAAGCACTTTGATTTGCTAGGAAAACCCCTTGTCCTCTTTTCTTTCGTCTCTACCATGTGTTCAGTCATTTCTGCCGTTTTATTTTGGGTGGTTTTAATTGGCAAACATGTTAATCTCAAAACCAGAAGGCTGCTTTTTATTGAATTTTATATTGACATCTAGATTTGTTTCGTAACACTTCTGTGGAATGACATAAGGCGGGAGACAAACTTGATCCCCACTGCAAGTTCCTAAAGAGAAGCTTAAGAGAAGACCTTCAGCTGTAATATGGAGTCCTCCACCCATTAGGCCAGCTATAAAAGAGCTTTGTGTTCATAGTAGCTGGATGCATTGTATTGCTGCTTTGCAGAGAAGGGAGTGGGGGGGATAACTTTCTGGCTACGCTGACATTAAACCTGCAAAGATGGTGGTGGTGCTGCGTTGATGCAATTCTGCTTCTGGAGCTAAGTAGGCCCAGCCCCTGTATGTTTGCCTGGGTAGGAAACCCAGTGGGAATCACACAGAAGCTGCCAAGTATAACAAACATAAATGGCTAAAACTGCAGAGACATGCTTCTTCAGTATCCGACAGATGGAGTACAACACTCGAGAGAAGGAAATCTTATTTTAAAACTCACAGCTTTAAAAAGTTTGCAAAGTAGTGGGATGCTGTGGCAAGAAGTCATGGCAATTCATGCAATGATCTAAATGAGCAGCTGGCACTTGAGCACCACAGCCTGTAACTGTTTGTATGTTTAGAAAGGTTAAGCACAATGCCTTACTGCACACATTTTCCCATACTAGCCTGCCCATAAGAACGTAAGAGGAGGGTGTGCACTCGGGCCAGTGGCCCAGCCAGTCCGCCATCCTGTTAACAACAGGATGCCTGTGTGAAGCCTGCAAGCTGGACATGAGCACAGCAGCACTCGGTCCACCTGTGACTCCCTGCATGATGCCACTGTGGCTAGCAGCTGTTGATGGGCTTGTCCTCCGTGAATTTGTCTAATTCCGTTTTAAAGCCGCTGAAGTTGGTAGCCATCACTGTCTCTTGTGGAAGTGAGTTCCATACTCTAACTACACATTACATAGAATCATAGAACTGTAGATTTGGAAAGGACCATCTAATCCAACCCCCCCTGCAATGTGGGGATCTTTTGCCCAACATGGAACTTGAACCCATGACCCTGAGGTTAAGTCTCATGCTCTACTGACTGAGCTGTCCCAGATGCATAAGTACCTTTATTTTATCTGTTGTGAATCTACAACATTCAGCTTCATTGGAATACCCACAACTTCTAGTGTTACAAAAGAGGGTGGGGAAAAAACTTCCCTCTATCCACTTTCTCTACGCTATACATAACTTTATAACTGTATCATGCCATCTCTTATTTGCCTTATCTCTAAACTAAAAAGTCCCAAACGCAGCAACCTTTCCTTAAGAGAGGAAACTTTCCTTGAGAGCCAGTGTGGTGTAGTGGTTAAGAGCAGTTGACTCGTAATCTGGTGAACCGGGTTTGATTCCCTGCTCCTCCACATGCAGCTGCTGGGTGACCTTGGGCTAGTCACACTTCTCTGAAGTCTCTCAGCCCCACTCACCTCACAGAGTGTTTGTTGTGGGGGAGGAAGGGAAAGGAGAATGTTAGCCGCTTTGAGACTCCTTAGGGTAGTGATAAAGCGGGATATCAAATCCAAAGTCTTCTTAAGGGGAGTTGCTCTGTCCCCAGCTCTACAGAGTCCTTTTGAGTTGTGATGGCCAGAACCACAGGCAATACGTTCCAAGTGTGGTCGCAGCTTAGATTAGCATAGAAGCACTACGAGTATTTCCCCCACCCTTGTAAAGTAAAAGATATGGAGGAGTACACTGGATCTTGTCAGCTGGCCTTCAACAGTGCTGTGAAATAAAGGTTTGTTTTGGTTTCATGCACGTAGATACTGCGCCTTTCAATCAAATGGTTTCCGAAGAAGCTCTCATCAGAAAGAAACACAAATCAAAATTAGCCCAGATCCTTACAAAATCAGACCTAACTCAAAACAAGTAGGATCAGCAGTTAAAAGCAGCAGGTTAAAGCATTTTAAAAACTAAAAAAAAAAAGCCTTGGAGAATTAAAAAAAGGGTTAGACATCAGCTTCTTGGGGGTAAGCTACTGTTGTCAGAAACAGGATACTGAAGTTGATGAAATGCAGAGTTGGTTTGGTAACACATTTGCTTCTGCCACCCAAATGATAAGACATAAAACAGACCCTGTCAGGACTGCAACAAATTGCAGACAGACAGCTACTCACGCCTGCCTATGTATTCCTAGGAAATGCCTCTTACCCGTTTGCAGGCAATGCTTATGTCTCTTACGCCACAGATACCAGGCCAAAATTATTCCATGAATAGATGTTCTCACCGTGCATTGTCCTGACGGACAAATTTAGGTCACACCTACTTTAGGGGAAAGGTCGTGGCCCAAGGGCACATTGCCTTCTGTACATGTAGACGGGTCCCGTGTTCAATCCTTTACAGTTCCAGCTTCAAGGGGCCCTGGTCATGGCAGGGCTGTGAAATAGCTTTTACCCTGCCAGCCAAGGATGACATTTTGTAGGCTAGAGGGAGCAGTGGTTTGATAAGCCATGGTAGCGTCATAGGACCATCTCTGTCCTGCCAAAAAAAAGGGGGGGGACTGAGGACAACAAATTGGGGAAAGGCTCCAGGCTAGATCCTTTGGCATAACCAGACATAGCTAGGAAAGAGCTGTGGAACCTTGGACAGCAGCTGCCAGTCTGTGATGACAATACTTAACTAAATGTCCCAAATTGACTCAGTGATTTGATTGCAGCTCTTAAGGAAAGGGAATATACTGCTGTATTTTATTTTACTTTATTTTTTGCTTTTTTGCTTTAATTTTACTGCATTATTTTTCCTCAAAGTCCTTTTGAGCCCCCTCTTCACCACTCCACAAATCCCATTAGTGTATTTTTTACAGTGTTGGGAAGATATCCCACTGAGAACAAACATTTAATCTCTTCTACGGTTCCATTACTTGCTTATTCACCCATCCACTTCTGAAAGAGGTTTACGGAGCACTTTTAAAGTAAACCTTAGCATGTTACAACCCTGAGTACTGTGGTAACTTGCTAAACCTGACTGCCATAGCCACAGATGCTCTAGGAACGACGAAAGAGATCTGGGGGTGGGTGGGGGGAGTGAAATGGAGCTCTGATGCTGGACTCCAGTTGAAGAGCGAAACCTCAAGACTGCACTTCCTCCCCAAACAATGCTGACACTGAGCTGCAAAGGAAGCGATTTCAACTGACTTAATGTTCTTAATGTACCCAAATGAGACCTGACGGATGGACTATGACTCAGTGGTAGAACGCATGCCTTATAAGCTGATGGTTGTGGAGTTCAATCCCTGGCACCTCCCCTTATAAGGGTCAATTAGTAGGTAATGAGGAAAACCTCTGCTTTAGAAGCTGAAAAGTAACCCAGCATGGCTGGTGGGAGTTGTACTCCAGCACCTGGTGAAGGGGACCGGAAAGCCTACAGTAAATAATACTGCTCCAGGTAAACTACCGTATTTTTTGCTCCATAAGACGCACCTAGTTTTTAGAGGATGAAATGGGGAAAGCCCCGTTTTGGGAGGGATCAGCTCAGTTATGCAGCTTCTTTTGCAAAGGGGAAAAGCCCCTTTTTTGAGGATCAGCTCAAAGTTGTTGAGCTTACTTTGCAAAGGGGAAAAAATCCTGTTTTTATGGGTTCAATTCACAGTTCTGCAACTTCTTTAGGAAAGGAAATGGAGCCGTTTCTACAGTTTCCAGACAGATAATCTAATCAGCCAGTCACATGCACAACATTAAACAATGGAGGTCTGGGCAAGGGGGCAGGGCCGGAAAGGGAGCCAGTGATCGACCACACATTCGCTCCATAAGACGCACAGACATTTCCCCTTACTTTTTAGGAGGGACAAAGTGCGTCTTATGGAGTGAAAAATGCGGTAATACTGAGCCAGGCTGCCAGCCACAATGGCTATGCTCAGCCTACCCAACTGGAGGCAGTAATGCTTCTGAATACCAGTTGCTGGAAGCCACAGGAGTGGAGAGTGCGATTGTGCTTTGATCCTGCTTCCTGGTTTCCCATTGAGGCATCTGGTTGGTCACTGTGAGAAGAGGATGCTGGGCCATTGCTCCTGATCCAGCAGGCTATTCCTGTGTTCTTGTGAGCAATGGCTTGGCTGAGTAGGAGACAGCATCTTTTTGTTTCTCCTGCTTTGTAATCTATACATCCTCGGCACAAGTTTACTCTGATACGAATCTTTAACCTTCACTTTTATTGTGGCAATTTAGGGTGGAGCACCTAAGGGGAGCTTGCATAACTTGACAAGAAAGATTTGCTTTTGCTGCGAAAGCTCACTAAAGTGAAACATCCTATCCCGTTGGTCGGTCTGGGCTTGAAAACTTGGATCACTCTCTTTTGTGCAGTCCAAGCCTTTGATCCATTGTTCACTCGAGCCATATATCTGAACTGGTGCACGCAGAGCCAGAGAGGCCTGGAGGCTTTTTCAGCCATTGATATGCTTTAAAAGGAGAGCAGCCAGGATGCTTAGCTTCGCTCATTTCCAAAACAACAGCTATCACAACAAACGGCTGGCCTGCTCCAAGAGCTGTTAAGTCAGTTAAAAGGGTTCTGTTAATAACTCTTTCTTTTCCCACCATACAAACTGAAGCACGCAGCCAGGCCAGGTCTTTTGACAGGTCAACTTCACCTGCTGCAAATAATGCAAAACAATTCAGTACAGTGGAACCTTGGTTCTCCAACTTAATCCGTTCCGGAAGTCCATTCCAAAACCAAAGCGTTCCAAACCTAAGGCACGCTTTCCCATCGAGAGTAATGCAAAATGGATGAATCCATTCCCGACTTTTAAAAACAACCCCTCAAACAGCCATTTAACATGAATTTTACTATCTAACGAGACCACTGATCCATAAGATGGAAGCAATAAACAAAGTACTGTGGTCACACAGTCAATCAGTGGCTGAACTTGGTTACACACAGTAACATACACAAAAGAGCCGCAAAAACAAACAGAGCTCAGCGTAACACTCAAAATGGAAGTGTGGCACTCAAAATGGAACCATGGAACCCAAAACAGAAGTTTTGGCACTCAAACCAGAAGAGGAGCACGTTTGGCTTCCAAAAAAAGGTCACAGATTGGAACACTTTGCAGTGTTTGGGTACCAAGGCGTTTGAGAACCAAGGTACCACTGTATAGGGGGAAATGTACATCTGGAGTGGTTTTGGCCTTACCATCAGCTTGACAAAGACCAACATCCTGGGTCAGAACATCCTCAGCACTCTACACATCAACACTGGTGACCATATGCTTGAGGTGGTAGATGATTTTGCCTGTCTGGATTCCAGCATAACCAACCACCTTTCCATTGAAGCTGAGCTAGACCAAGCGTACTGGCAAGGCAGCTACAGCAATGGCTCACCTCTCCGAAAGCATATGGGAGAATGTGATTTTAATGTCCAATACCAAGATGAAGGTCTACCAAGTTTGCGTGTTGAGCACGCTGCTTTATGGAAGTGAGTCGTGGACAACTTAAACCTGCCAGGAGCGATGCCTGAATGTGTCAGGACAATTTTGGGCATCACATAGCAGGACAGGGTCTCAAACAAAGATGTGTTCTCCCAAGTCCACATTCCCAGCATGTTTGCACTTCTATCTCAGTGATGCTTATGCTGGCTTGATCATGTACACAGAATGGAAGGCGGCAGGATCTGCAAGGATGTGCTCTATGGGGACATGGCTTCAGACACCAGGTCTGTTGGCAAACCAACTCTGTTACAGAGATGTCTGGAAATAGGACATGAAGGCTGCCAACATCAACCCCGCTGTGTGGGAATCCCTTTCAGATGACCTCAGAGCCTGGAGACAATCACTCAGGTGATGTATCCACAACAGTGCCCAGAGGAGGAATGACTGCTGCAAGGAGTGCAGAAGGAAGAAACACATGGTACACCTGCATCAGCACAACTGGACACCTTCATCTGCCCCAGCTGCAACAAAACATGTCTCTCCACATCAGTCTCTACAGCCACAGCAGGTGCCGCAACCTTCCAACAGTTAGACTCTCATCTCCAAAGGCACACTCTTCCATCGTCTCCCGAGAGAGATGGATGCCAATGACATATTGCAGGGGGACCCAGTCATTAACTATGTAACAAAGTTGAGGAAAGCAATAGAGATGGTTTTCTTGCTCTAAACAAGCTGGTAGCTTAGAAAACAACCACCGTTAGAGAGAGAGAGAGAGAGAGCGCACACACACACACACACACACACACGACAAACATACCCTTTCATCAGAGATCCTCCCAAAAAGCAATCTTTGCTGACACTTTCTTGCAATAGATATAAACAATCTACTCAGCAGTTAAGAGAGAGGCAGTTAATAGGTGTAATCATCTGAGTCTCAGACTCAGATTTAAAACTGGTTCATTTTACAGCAGGAAACCAATCAGGAAGGAAATAGCTGGCTCCTTGCAATGGCGGCAGTGCCACTACCCAACAGTGAGATGTCCCCAGTATGACAGCACAGATTGAGCTTTGGTAGGAGATGGCTACCAGCTATTGTGTTCCAGTCAGCGCTAGCAGCAGTGTCAAGACTGTCAGTGTTTGTTCTGCCACATGGGGCCATCTTTCTGCTCCCTTGCATTCCGTTTGCACTTCAAACCAGTAATTAGTGCCAATCTTCTATGGTACGTTGCTCAGAATCCCTCTTCCCATCTCATCTCCTTGGCAGGCAGTATGGCTCCTATGACCTTCAGCCCGTGTTGGGAGATGGTACACTAATGTGTGACGTGGTGTATGTCACTGTATTCAAAAGCCTTGCCTCCGTCATGCAGCCCACGCCTATTGTTTTAGCATCTTTGTAAGCCAAAGGCATCAACAATTCAAACAGTAAGAGGCACCCTGGGAAGCGCTTCTTCAATCAATATGCATGGTAGCTTCTTTATTTGGGGGGGTTGTTATACTGCCAGTCCGGCGACTCAACACTGCCACTAAACTTGTAATAAATTATCCATCAACCCAGTGCTTTCGAAAGACGTTTTAGAATTGTTCCCACCATTTTCTACGTAGGCCCATAGCCAGAATGCTTGTGATGAGCAGTCAAAGGGTGGGAAAGAATCCTTGCAGAACAGCCAAAACAGAAAAACAGAAGGCCTCAATTATTGCATCAAATATTAATACAGTAACATTTAATTTTATAATACTTTTTAAACCACAACAAGGGCCTGTTGCTTGTCAGTCAGGAGAGATGAGCACCCCTTTGCTCACCCTGGGAAGTTCCGAGTGAAGACTCACAAAAGCTTGAGGGATTTGCACACATTCCGTATGAACGCACACAAAACACTCACCTTTGCCCCTGCCCTTTCCCTTGCTGCCACCCGCTCCAAACAAACAAAAATCACATAGAGGCTCATCTGAGGCAGGTGAAAGTAGAGGTTAAGAGTGCCAAATCCCAGTGGAGCATCTTTTTCCAAGTAGCGGTATCATGGTACTTTAAATGTATAGTGTGAATGTGGCCTTGGACTGGCACTGTTTAACCCACCTTCACTTAACTACCTTGATTGATCCAGGCAGTAAATTCTACACAGGAGCTTTCTGAGGCCAGATGCAAAGGCAGGTGACTGCTTGGGATACTAGGGACCGCGATCAGGATTTCGCACGCCTGACCAACTTGCTGCAAATCCTTAGACCCTTATACTTCCATCTGAGAAATGATTTAAATGCAAGTGGTTTGGCTTGTGGCTTCTGGTTTGCAGCCATGATTTTCAGACTTCACGCCACAAATTTGAGAGATCTGGCAGTAATCCAACTGAATCAATTAAACGTTCCAGAAGGATGCCTGGGGGGAGCTTGGTGTCAAGCAAATTTCACCGCATTCAATACAAATTAATTCTGGAGTAAGTGTCTTGAGTATATTCAGAGACCTAGTACAAAAACACACGTTAAGAAAACCTGAGGTTAGGACCCCTTTCTACTGAAAAGTCCTTCCTGACTCTCTTGGTATAACACAGCTGACAGTCCTGCACAATACTCTCTGCGCAGTTTCAATGTGTGTGGTTTATTTTAAAGTCCTTATTTTGCCTCCCAACAGAGGGAGAAGGCTCAATACTGATCAGCCTTTAGGGAGAAATGTTGAATGCAACCTTTTTAATAGAAGGATCATCAGTGTGGATCACACAGCTTTTCAGCTTACTTTTCTGTGAGATTCCATATTGCTGATGGAGTTTATCCCGGTGTCATCAAAACAGCATCCAGGTTTATCTCCTCATATCTTGCTTCTAAAGCACTATATTTGTATTGATTTTTTCAAGGAGTTCCATATAGCATTTCATCTTGCAAGTTCTTGTAAGCATGTATGTAACCCTCCCCTCTTTTTCCCCCTAGTTTTTTTGTGGGGGTAGCCAGTCCACAAGATTTGCCAGCTAAAAGCATGAGGTGAGCTCTGAATTAAGGACACTGTCTCCTCTCCTGTCAGGAAACACAGCCTTCACCAGCCTGGTGCCCTCCAGATGTTTAGGACTACAACTCCCATCAGCCCTTGCTAGTATTGGATTACACCAGGCTGGGGAAGGCTTGCAGCAGCATAGGTAAGCTGCAGGACATCACAAGCCAAAAAGAAGGGGGGGTGTTTTTCTATCCCCCACCTTTCTATCCAGGTCCTCAGCAGACATGCACCCTAAGTTTTGGAGGGGTTGAAAGGACATTATCTACAAGGGGACAGCTGGATATAGAGACAGGTAACCTCAAGCTCAAGGGCTGAATGTGTGTGTCTCTCGCTCTTTGGCCCTCAGAACACTGGCCTTCCTCTGCACCCTCCTCAATTGATTTTACCTGGTGGGGCTATTATCATTGAACTGTTATACAGTGGTACCTCGGGGTAAGAACTTAATACGTTCAGGAGGTCCGTTCTTAACGGTTCTTAACCTGAGGTACCACTTTAGCTAATGGGGCCTCCCGCTGCCGCCACACAATTTCTGCTCAAGCTGGAAAAAATTCCCCACCCCTGCTTTGCAGTGAGAATCTATTACTGCTGGTTGCCCAGGGCAGGAATGAATCAAACAAATATTGTCCTCCTTAGCAACTTCCTTTCATCAACACTGATGATGCCAAGACTGCCTACATCCATTCTCCTCTCTGTCTCTCTCATACACATGCCTAATGACTTTGCTCTGCTCTTCTGTTGCCCTGTAGGCAAGTCTATCCTGCGCACGATCCTCAAACGCACCACAATATTATCTGCGCAGTCTCCACCAATTTTGTAACATATTATAGCTTTCTTTTTGTATTCCCCACCCCACTTCAGGTTCTGTAAACCAGCAAAGTTCTAATGCCTACAAAGACGTCAGCCAGTTAGCATGCAGGAAAGATACTGCTATGCTCTTCTTGACCTGGGCTACAAAGGACTTTTATGGGGATGAGACTGGAAACCGCAAACCATCTACAAGGGCCTAATTACAAAACTGCAATTGACATACTACAATTTTCTAAAACAAACTTTAAATACAGCGGTTTCCCACATGCTGATCTATGTCCTTTTGCAGACAAGTGAAACCTACAATTAATGATCTTTTGTTCTTCCTTTACTGCTAAAGTACTTGGAACAAATTACTTGATCTCTAAGGTATCCTGTAAATGACTGTTAAATCAGTTGCTTTTTTCTGCTGTTGCCATCTGGTTTTCTTTATAAAAACTGGAACACAAAGGAGCTATGTGGTCCACTGCATACCTGTACATCTCAGGACATTTTTGGCTCCAGTTTTATCAAACTTGCTTCAGGTTTTGCTGCAATTGTTAGCAGCAAAATTATTCCAACATACCACCTCTAACAGTATATACTGCAAAGTTTAAGCAAAATCCCTGCAAAACACAAATAACCTCATTGCTTACGGAACTGCACTATGGATGAAGCTTTCAGTATGGCTTTCAGTCTAGGCATTTATTTGCTGGTACCCTGATTTGGCGGTTCGAATCCCCGTGACAAGGTGGCTCCCGTTGTTCAGTCCCAGCTCCTGCCCACCTAGCTGTTCGAAATCACGTCAAACTACAAGTAGATAAATAGGTACCACTCCGGCGGGAAGGTAAACGGCATTTCCATGCGCTGCACTGCTTTCCCCAGAAGTGGCTTAGTCATGCTGGCCACATGACCCGGAAGCTATCTGCAGACAAACGCCGGCTCCCTTGGCCTATAGAGCGAGATAAGCACCGCAACCCCAGAGTGGTCCACGACTAGACCTAATGGTCAGGGGTACCTTTACCTTTTTACCCTGATTTGTAGACCATGTCTGCACTGCAGGTCATTCTTGGCCCCCAGAATCTGTACCACTTCAGAAGGCAGGTTGGGAGTTCATTATCCAGTACTTCCCCATGCTGTAAGCTTGGCAGGCAATCCTTGTCTGGTCTTCTCCCTGCTAGTTTTCTGTCTTTTTTATTTTTTACACTGGGAACCATTCAGTCATGCATGCTTCATCTGAAGTGGGGTAATCCCAAGACAGCTACACCATGCAACTTTCCTAAATACATGTTAGGAGTCAGAATTCTGTTTCAAATCTCACTGAAATCAATGGCTAATTTACTGTGGGCTTCGCTTTTTTCTGGAATGTACCCTTTTACTTTCCTGTTTTATAAAATACTTAGAATAATTAGACCAGTAAACACTGTGTTATGCTGCTGAGGCTAGCTTTTCTTTACTAACTTTAATTGGGGAAACGCACATCTTGTGTGAGGTATATTTGTGAATCTGGCACTGCCTCCATTTCTTTGTCATGGGACCTAAAATATGCAATTGAGCATGCAACAAATGGCATCAGGGAAACGAGCGCTTCTCTTCCTCTGGTCCGATAAAAATCACTTCCCATCCCAGGGAGAAAGGACACATTTGCATTTATCACTTACAGTTCATTGTCCAGGAAACCGCTGTCACAAACGAAACAAAAGCCATCTCACCCAGTCCAAATGTGCCTGGCTTTAGATTTGCCTTATCTAATTGCATATAGCAAGATCTCTAGCCTGTGTCATGGCAAAAGACACAACTGTCAGTTGAGGCAGGTTTGGGGAACCATAAATGTCAATGCCTGGCTTCTCTTCTTTTTGCTGTTTTAAAGGAATCTCATTCTACCGCTCCAAACAAAGAGGCAACAATCCACCCACCCACGCAGATCCACTGAGTTGAACGGGGCTGGAGGTTCCTCTTTGCCTGACCCAAAACAGCTCCACCCAAAAAGTGGTCCTGGCATCACTCCTCCACGGTGGAGCTCCCTGTTCTGCTGGCCAACAGGATTCTCACCAGCCGCCTGCAGAAAGTGTGGAAATTGGGTCTTCAAGGGGCTGAGCCAGGCTGGGATCCACTGGATCCCAAGCCCCGTGCCACCAACTGGTGGCATTGTGCCCCATTACTATGCTAGCTCCAGGCTGGCATAATGCAGATCAGGGGTTTGCCAGTCTTCTAGCTTGGCTGGCATGAGCGGAAGAGCTGCAGATGAGGCAGCAGCTAGGCCCTGCCTGTCAAGAAATGCACACCAGAGCAAAAAATAAAATAAAAAATAGCAGGAACTTCTGCCTCTTTGCAAATGAGTGGCTTGGCTAGAGGCCAAATATGCTTAGAGCCTATTAAGAGTGCTCAGATTTAATACACCCCAGAAGTACAGGTGCCTGATCTTCCTTTATTATTTCTGTATAGTTATTTGTTTTGATGTTCTGTGCTTTTTTACATATAAACATCTCTCTCTCTCTCTTTTTTTTAATGCTCATGCTTCCCTCTGGAGAAAATAATCAGTATATAAACTCGGGACTGGGAACATTCTCACAATTTCCGTTCCTCTCAGTTTCTCATTTTTCCAATCTATAAAGTTCAGCTCTCCCCATTTCCACATCAGTTTGGCAATTAAAAAATAATAAGTTGTCTTGGAAATTCATCGCATTTTAGTATGACTTTCTCCCAATATACATATTTTTGCAAAACAATTTTCCCAAATCGATTGCATTTTTGTATGCTGTTTTCACTAAGGGCTCGTCCACACTTCTGCTTGTCCTATGCCTGGGATCCAAGCAGTTTTGCCTTTGCCCCACGACTGGAAACCCCACTCTTTAGTGCTAAATCGGAACAAATGGCAATCCAAGGAAAACCCATTGCCATTTGTTCCGATTCAGCGCTAAACCGTGGGTTCTCCTGGGGGAAAGCGGCAGGGCAAAAGGAAGTGTTGATAAGCCCCAATACATACACATTACATGTACAGTTTAACCCTAGTATTAGAATTTTTGAACACATGACTTGGCCGGAGAACTGCATTGCAAAATTCAAGCACAAATTTCAAAGGATGGCTGTGTTTTTGCATTGTATATTGTTTTGGAAGGTGCAAATTAGGTAGGTTTTATTTTAAAGGCAAACTGAATCAAATTTATTCCCCATCCCTCATGAATACTGGACCCAGCTCCTTATAAAACCTTGCTCAGCATTCTGCTCTGCTGATTATGTGACACTGCAGAGAGAAAATGTAAGCCTTTTGGGAACTTGGCCTCTTCTCTATTGCTGTAGGTGCCAAAATGAAAGTAGCACCTGAAAGAGCCTCTGGGATTGGTTCAGGTAAACAGAAATGCAGGTTATCATCACTTGGTAATACAGATACTGCAAATAATACAAGTTATCTTTACTTAGTACTGCAAGTGGAAGACTGCACGTTTAAATAAGTCCCCATCCTTGAAAGGAAGAGTCCTATACATAGAAGATCCGTATGTCATACCTTCTCCCTGGCATTTAGTTTTCGATGTGGGGGGAGATTTTATTTTCATTTTTTAAAAAGTATGGGGCGTGTTCAATCAGACAACATTCCCTCTACTATCTCAAATGGTATGGCCCACAGTCAGTCACTGAGACACACAAATTGAGATTAAATGGGGTGGAGTTGCTATACTGGGGGGGGGGGAATTAAGTGCACATAGAAAACTAGACTCCAGGCAGAAGAATTCTCTATCCAAGAGAGTATAAAACATGATGAGCTGTTTGCCAGGACTTCAGTAGTCCTTCAATGGGCTAAACACCGGAAGTGGGAGTTCAACCTCAGTTCTCTATCAAGATGTGCTTTGTTTTTTGCTGCTGCTTCTTTTTTGTTCAACACTTCATCCACAGATTTGGGCAAACAATAACAACCTGCCCCCAAACACTCAAGCCAATGAAATATCATCAACAGAAATGCTTAACAACAGGGAAGCTGGACAAAAGCCTACGCCTTCAGATCTAGATCCGGATAAACACTCCCGCTGCAAAACTCTGCAGCTGACAAATCCAATCCCTGATTTAAAATATGTTGTACGAAGGACACAAATATATCCTGTATTTTATCAGCTTCATGCCTTTTCAGCTATATTAAATATATGAAACACAGATTAATCTGGCATTTAATCAACATGATGCAATCATTTGTACATCCTCTATGAAACAGAAAATCAAGGAACAGATTTGGATACGGCAGGCCACAGGGACAAACAATAACTCATCTTCCTGATGGCAGCACTGTACTTTCAAAGTGATCAAATAATATCCCATTGTAATTGCATTGATTTTCATGAGAATTTAGAGGCTACTTCTGGTTCCAAAATATCTCCTGATGCTGAAGCTTCTTTGCTGCTCCAGTCTTTACAAACTGAGATTGTGCAAATAATATTTTGAATTAAAACAATAGAACACTGTGTGCATGAAAGAGTTCTATCAAAACAGAAAATTATGGGACTTCATTTCAGTTGAATTTTCAGTGCCATTTTTGTTATTAAATTAAAACCACACGAGATCATATAATTCCCCTCTAATATGTGGCTGAGTGCCTATCAGAATGGAACAAAATTGGAAACACCCCAAAACAAGGTAGTGACTTCTGCACACTCACAGAAGTGCTTAGGTTTGTGAATAAGATGGAAAACAAAATTGCCTAAAGGAAACCTGCAAACTTGTATAATATGAACATAACTAGTCCAACATCCTGTTCTCACAGTAGCCACCAGATGCCTCTGGGAAGCTTGCAAGCCACCGCAAGAGCTCTCTCCCCTCCATAGATTCCCAGCAACTGCTGTTCAGAAGTATTACTGTCTGCAGCTGCAAAGGCAGAGCATAGCCATCATAACTAGCAGGCACTGACAGCCTCCATGAATCTGTCCAATCATCTTTTAAAGCCAGCTGGTGACAATATGTTAATGGCAGATGAGCCTGCAGAGTGGAGTAGGGAGGGGCAAGGTCTAAGGAACCAGAGGTCAGGCAGAGTGTGAATTTACTAATCCAACTTTGTGCCTACTTGAGACACTGACTGTTGGGTGTCAAAGGCTGAAAAGAAAAGTGGAAGGCAGAGAAAGAGTGGGAACTAACCTACTTAAGACCCTGATGTCTTATAATAAATATCCTAGAGCAAGAGAGAAATTAGGAGGAGGATATGCCTTTATAATTTCCAGAACTGCATGCCCCCATTCTCTATTTAATTATAATATACTCAGGCACATGGGTGGAGCCAGAGGGGACAAAAACATCAATAAAAATCAAGACAAATCTGAGGTTCTGCCCCTCCCCAACAAAAGCCTACCCCCTTAAAAAAGCCTTCTGCCCCCCAACAAAAATCCTGCTCAGGCAGCCTTCCATTCAAAAGATAACAATTCTAAACATGCTTATTGGGCAATAAGCTCCAGCAAACACAATGGGACATGAGTAAAAATTCATAGGATAGTACTGTAAATATGTATTATACAGCCAGAGAAGACAAGTATTGAACAAGCAACCCCCTTTTTTCTTCTCCTCACTCCTGAAACACACACTCTCACACTTACCTCCCCAAGGACCTGAGCACTACTCCAAGGTAGGTTGACCAGATGCAGAGGAAGGCAGGGCTCCTTCATCTTAGCAGTTGTGCATAAGAGGGATTTTCCACAGGTGCAAAACAAGGCACATGGGCGGGAACTATGCAACTATTAAAGGTACAGGAACCTTCTCTTTCCCCCCTGGGGCACACACACCTTTTTTAAAAAATAAGTTTTGCATATAAAAACATAGATTCATAAAGGAACAGGAGTTTGTCACCAGTACAGTCAACCTTGTGCGTGTACCATAAGGAAGTGTATGAAATCAATGGCTGATGTCTGGTTGATCCACCATTCATATTTGTGATGAATGGAAACTCTGTATCCAGGAAACTGTCTCTGTTTCAGCTACTACAATCTGCCAAATATTGTTGATTCAATCACTGACCCTGCAGCCAGATACCAATGTCCAATTTTGTGCTGCTGCAAGCATGAAGATTATTAAATGTTTTAAGCAAAAGTTTGGTTTTGATTATCTAGAAATAAAGACAATGAACAAATTGAAATTCTGGTGTGATGTATGATATTAGGCCAAACAACCGGGACCCAAAGGTTTTCACTGAGAGAAATTTCTACCACATATACTAGTAGCTGGCAACATAAGATGAGCCTGATGGATCAGGTCAGTTGTCCGTCCAGTCCAGCATCCTGTTCTTACAGTGGCCAACCAGATTCCTACAGGAACCAAGCACAACAACTCTCAAGAACCTCCAGCCCATGGCTTAATTAAATCCACCAGGCCTCCATTTGTCCAAAGAGGCTGTTTTGGCCAAACCACACACACTGGCCCTAAACTTGATGTAATAATATGACATCAGGCGAGAGGCAACTACAATTCACAGCCACACAATAAATGCATTTGCAGGAGTCACCAATCATATACAAGGGCATTCTTTTTTCAGAATTTGCTTCTAAAAATGCTGTCTTCATCATCCTACTGCTATGAGTTTTGAGTGTGGGGGAAGACTCCCCATAATTCCTGGATTTAGTAAACATTAGAATTAACCAATGTTGGAGTAAACTGTGCCAAATGCTGAAAACCCCTGGATTTAGATTATGCTAACAACCCAGACCAGCTTGGCATAGTCATTAACAGGGGACAAAGAAGGCCAGTGAAACCATTGGAGGGCCAGTGAAACCACCAGAGGATAAGACTGCGAGACAGGGAGGATGTCATGAACTAGCTCTCTGACAGAGGGGCTCCTACTGCAGCTGCGTGTGTTAGTGGGTGGCGAAAAGAAAGGGTTTAAGGTTTCAGTTTGGACTACAGAGGATGAAGGGAAATTGTGGTGTTTTGCAAGTAGATTGAAAGGCGAGGGAGAAGTGGGGCCAACAGAACTATTGGCAGACTGGCTAGAGCAAGCTGTAACAAAGGGACAGGTGGTATGGTTGGTTCTTCTGTCTGTAGACCTAATCCTACTTCTCCTAAGAGAGGAGCAAAGAATCGTCTTGAGAAGTGAATGCTGGAAATCCTTCCACTGTAGACTCAGGTTGTATTTATGTGTAAATAAATGATATTCCATAAAGACACTACAGTCTCCGCTGCACCTAATATCCGAAGGAAACACAAACCCTGGGTAAGCACTGCCAACTTCCCGGGATACTCGATCAGAGATTGGAGTGGCGTATAACAATACCTTGTGGATTTGGTTTACCAAGCCATAAAGTTTTCTAGCGCTTTTATGGCAAATCTGGAGGGGAGGAAATTAAAATAGTCTAGCATATGATCAGTGCTTCAAGTAAAGCAGTATATTATGGGATATGCACACTAATGGTGCTGTGTTTTTATTTTAACAGTTTATTCTTTCAGCTGCTAGTATAATTTCCTCCATGGAGGAAAATAACACGTGACAGCGTTAAAACAATTTATTCACTGCCAATTTCCTTCTGAAAGTGAACAATTATATTAGCATTTAGAAGAACTGGACACTTCCCCAAAAGTTCCTTGCGCGTAATCCATAAAGAAACAGAAACTCGGAAGCTTTCTTTATGTATAGCTAATTTCATCACCGTATTTTGCCTTTCACAGAATTGTATAAGACAAGGTAAGCATTTAATCTCTTGAACAAATGTTTCAGTGCCGCGGTCAAATTTACACTAGATTGTGAGCAAATTGGCAATTTTAATGGTCAACATAACTAAGCTAAATGTGAATGGTAAATACAATTTTATCTGATTTTGTATTTTTAACCAACAGAATCTGATTCTGCAAACAACTGTGCAGAGCTTCGCATTATGATTTTTATTGCAATTAGGTGAATTCCTTGAATAAGCTCTTTTTGGTGGTTTCTGTTCTAAGAGCTTGTGCCTCTTTTCACAAGCTACTCAAAAGGGATTGCGGCTGACAACAGATTCAAAATGTCCCAAGGCACTTCCAGCCACTCTTTTAATTATGATTTACATAGAATAATGGGCTATTATGTAATCTATGGACAAAATTTTACCAGTGCTTTAAAGCAATGCTAGAGCAACACAGCAACCAATAAAAGTCATAGAATCATAGAATCATAGAATTGTAGGGATGGAAGGGCCTCCAAGGGTCATCTAGTCCATCCCCGGCAATGCAGGAATCTCAGCTAAAGCATCCATGACAGATGGCAATCCAAGCTATGCTTAAAAACCACCATGGAAGGAGAGTCCACCACCTCCCAAGGGAGATTGTTTTCCTGTTGAACAGAGTCTTCAGTCATTTTAAAGACTAACACATTTATTGTGTGTCTAATTTATTTATGACCCAAACTGATTACAGCTCTTACAGCAAACTCATAGGATCACTACTTATGAATCGCTTTTAAAAAAAGAGGAAATGCATAATCATAAGAGAACAAAAGAGGAAATAATTTGCATAGAATGTGCATGTGCGTCACACACAGAGACACAGAAACTTAGAAAGAACTGCTATGATTTCAAAAGAAACACATCTTACCCACAGTGAGGACAGCTGTGAATCTGTGTGCCTGCTCAGTCTGTCTAGGTGGTGTTGATGGGAAACTTCCAAGGCCACACTTGGTCTCCCTTCTTAAGACTCCTTCTGTTTACTGAGGATTCCTCCTGACTTGCTTGCAGGACATTTACGCAGTTAAGATTGTATCTAGCCTTTATTGAGCGTTTGTTCTGATCTGTTTGCAGGGAGGTCCTATGACAAGGAGCCAATTCGTTCCTAGGAAATATAGCAAACAGGACATCAAAAAAATATTAAAACAACAAGAAGCACGATTAATATTTTTATTTAAAACATTACAGCCAGTAGGATTTAATTCCGAATTTGATCTTTCAGTTTTCATTTAATTACAGCAATGGGTATTGAAATGTGTGTCTAGATGTGAAATGTATGAGATGTAAGTACGAATAGTATCATGTCTATCCTCTACTCCACCTCCCCACCTCTCTACTAATGTAAAACACCTATTGAAAAACCCATAATGAGAATGTGTGTGTGTGTGTGTGTACACACACACATCTATCTCTCTCTCTCTCTCTCTCTCTCTCTGTAATCAACAGGGCTACCTTGCTAAGCTATTCAGTCTTGTATGCTTAAGCCAAGAAATTGTCTCTTCAAAGATATGCAAGTACATAATTATGAACTTTTGCATCAAAATTGATTCTTTGTATATAGTGGGAGAATTTATATTTACTCTGTATTCAGTTGAACACCTAGAACTGTACAGTGGTACCTCGGGTTAAGTACTTTATTCGTTCTGCAGGTCTGTTCTTAACCTGAAACTGTTCTTAACCTGAAGCACCACTTTAGCTAATGGGGCCTCCTGCTGCTGCCATGCCGCCAAAGCACGATTTCTGTTCTCATCCTGAAGCAAAGTTCTTAGCCCGAGGTACTATTTCTGGGTTAGCGGAGTCTGTAACCTGAAGCGTATGTAACCTGAAGCATATGTAACCCAAGGTACCACTGTATTATGTTGATTCTGATAAGATTCCGTTTGGGTTATTATCAGTTAGCACTAGTAGATGCATTGATGGCATGAGACAACTGAAGAAGCCCAGAAAACTGTGCTCAGGGAGAGTGCTATCTACCAACCCCAACAAATTGGCCCCACTGGGGGCGAAACAGCAGCCTCTCAACTGCATGGACTGCTAGGGCGAAACAGGAATAGAATGCTGGCGCCCTGCCTTTTTTTATTACTTCATACGCTGCTTCATCAGCACCTAACAGAATGACTGCAGCAGCAGTGTTAGTAATGGGGAAAAGTAATATCTGGGAGATCCTGGATTTATCCCTCGGAGTGACCTTAAACTCTAATTCCAAATACAATTTGTGAAATAAGGTAGCAACTTATACTGCAGTATCCTAGGCCAGCTTCTTAAAATATGTGTGTACCTATGAGAAAGAGAGGATGGGGTCACAGCCAAAAGCAAGTCAGAGTTGTAATTCTTCCTGGCATTTCCATTTAAAAAGGGGGGGGGAGTGGGGCACCTGTGGCCCTCCATAAGCTATTGGATTCCAGCTCCCATCAGCCACAGTTAGTATAGCTAATGGTCAGGGATGATGGGAATTGTAGTTCAACAGCATCTAGACATTTGGTCTTCAACCCTGGGCTGTTGTTGATGGGACTACAATTCTCACCATCCCCAGCCAGTTGGCACAATGATCAGGGTGATGGGAGTTGTAGTCTAATAATATCTGGAAGGAACCATGTTGGCTACCTCAACATATCCTGGTGCCCTCCACATGGTCTGCACTACAGCTCCTATCGTTGGGGGCTGATGGAAATTGTAGTCCAAAACGTCTGGAGGGCACCAGCCTGAGGAAGGTTGACCTAAGGTGGAATCTTTAAAAAAAACACCTAATATGTTAAAGTCATATAATTGAATTAAATATGAATACTATTTATTTATTTAAAAAAATAAGCGTTTGGGGTTTGTTAGATATACTAGTGCAAAGTTGGTTCACACCTGTGTGTTCATCACTTGATAACCGCAGCATCAAGTGACAAGCTGTGTCCATAAATGAGCCATAAATCGCGCACGGTCAGCTGCAAGTTCTCAAGTCCTAAGTAATCAGGTTGATTACTTGCATATGTGAAAAGGTGGAATCATGGAGGGAATCAGTATGGTATGTACTGTTAGATTGGCATATGCAGGAGAACAAGTGAAATAAGAGCAAGAGAAAGGCTTCTCTTCCTACAGCACATTTTGCACTCTTATTTTCTGGCTAGGCGGCTTATGAGATGCATCAGCGCAAGCCATCCTGACTCAAGGTAAGCTCAGTTTCTACACTGCACATCTGTTTCTTCTAAAGCTTTTCAAAGCAAGGGGCAGCTTGCAAGCTGGTCATCATTTAAATTGGGGACGGGGAGCCTGTGGCCCTCCAGATATTGTTGAACTGTGGCCTCCACCACAGTGCCATATTTAGTGTGGTGCAGGCAGTTCCCCTGCACAATGTGCCAAGTTGAGGGGGTGTAAAATAATAGCACCTATATTTAAACAGGTACCTACTGAGAAGATCCATTTAAAAAACTGTAATTCCCAAAGGAATTAATGTGAAAATAAATAAGATTTAAAAATTCCTTCCTGTAGCACCTTAGGTGTTACTGGAAGGATTTTAAAATTCTGTTTCGACTACGGCAGACCAACACAGCTACCTACCTGTAACTGTGAAAATACGAGGTATTGTAAGGACAAACTTTGTCCTCGCTCAGGCACCATATTACCAAAGTCTGCCCCTTCCTGTCCATCAGTCCCAGGCAGCATGGCCAATGGTCTGGGCCACAGGTTCCCCATCAATGATTTGAATCTTAGAAACAAAATGTGTGAAGTTTCTCTCCCCCACCTACGCTTTGTGTATAACTTAAGCTACATAGCCAGAGGATGATTCCTGATTGTTGAGAGGTATTTCCAGCAAACCATGCAAGGTTTAGGAGGGGGAAAGGCCAAGGTGAATAATGCCAGAGCTTCCTTTTGAGGCCTAACACCATGTTGTGTTCAAACAAGCACCTGCCCCTTGGCCCAAGAGTGTGCGTTCTAGAGAGCAGCTTCTGATGCCACCCACTAATCCTGAATCACAGGAGCTTCTCCAAGGAGCTCAGGGTGGTGCATGTTGTTTTCCTCGCCCTCATTTAATCCCCACAACAACCCTGAGAGGGAGGCTAGGCTGAGAGGCAGTGACGGTGAGCTCCATGGCCCAGTGGGGATTCAAACCCAGGTCTCCCAGGTCCTAGTCCAACACTCTAACCCTGTAGTTCCCAAGGTGGGGCACGTGCCCTACAGGGGGGCAATTTGATTTTTAAGGGGGGCAATTTGAGAAAGAGTTAGACCAAGTTAATGGCCTTTTAGGCTTCCTCCATGTGAATAGGAGTTCACTTTTTGAATATTAATTGTATGTCACGGGGGGGGGGGCATCAGGATATTAGAGATGCTTAAGTGGGGCATAGGGACATGGGTGGCGCTGTGGGTTAAACCACAGAGCCTAGGACTTGCCAATCAGAAGGTCGGCGGTTCGAATCCCCGCAACGGAGTGAGCTCCCGTTGCTCGGTCCCTGCTCCTGCCCACCTAGCAGTTCGAAAGCACGTCAAAGTGCAAGTAGATAAATAGGTACCGCTCCAGCGGGAAGGTAAACGGCGTTTCCATGCGCTGCTCTGGTTCGCCAGAAGCGGCTTAGTTATGCTGGCCACATGACCCGGAAGCTGTCCGCCGGCTCCCTTGGCCAATAAAGCGAGATGAGCACCGCAACCCCAGAGTTTTCCGCAACTGGACCTAATGGTCAGGGGTCCCTTTACCTTTTGAAGTGGGGCATGGCCAAAAAAAGGTTGGAAACCACTGCTCTAATCGCTATGGCACACTGGTATTTGAGAGATCAATTTTAAAAAGCACAGGTGACCTTTTATCAATGCAGGCGGGTTCCAAAGAGGTCGGCCATTTTAGAAGAAGCAAGACGCCACCCGCCACCTCAGAAGTGGGGTCTCGGGCAGCCCAGGAAAGCTCTCCCGGCCCCATAAAACGGTTAGGCCTTCGAGGTGCCCCCAGACTCCTCCTCCTCGTTCTTCCGGCAAGGACAGACGGACGCAGCGCTGCCCGCTGTGGGATTTCGCCGGGCGTTGCAGGTAGCTCCTCCTTCGCCTGCTCTGGCGCGAGGCTATGCAGCTCCTTTCCACCCCGGCGCCGGTCAATGCTGAGGCAGGAAAGCGGGGCTCTCCAGGGACTCCCGCCGCGCGGCTCCCATGGCAACGGGAGCTGGCGGGCTCGCGCTTGCCGCTGCTGCTCCTGCTGCTATTTTGCAGCCAAGGGCGCACGGGGAGAACCGTTTTGCTCCGCAGACCCGGGCGGGGTGTGTGACTTGTCGAGGGTTAATTCGTCTGCGGCTGGTGGAAGAGACCCGCTGACCGGAGGAGGTGGTCGCCGCGGTGCAACCAGCAAGCAGGGCTCTTGCAATCCCATGCAGCGCTTGCTGCTCTGTGCATGGTTTTTTTAAAAAAAAAATTTTTTTAAAAAAATAGATACTAAGCGCACTTGCACTTCAGCTCCGCTCAGCTTCTGCCAGGAGATGCAGTAGTCGGGAACGATAAGACTTGCAAGCCCCAATCGCGTCTGAAGGGCCACCGAATTTCTTATGGGCCCCCCCACCGTGGGAAATTGTTTCATTTTATTACTGTATTAATATTTTATTGGAATAATTTCATTTATATAAAAGAGTGACAAAAGAAAAAGTGAGAATGAAAAAGAAAAAACCCTCAATTACATTTCCATACATTGTATATAGATGTGTATAATCTTATTATCCTAATACACACATCATACACGTGGTTTCATAACTATAATGCAATAATAATTCTCTTCTTCCCAAGAAGAAAATCCAACTGAATAATGTACTTAGTCATTTGTGCACTGACTTGGGACAAAGTTGTTTCTATTTTTTTAAAAAAATCATACTACATATATTAATTAGCTTATCAAACAATTACTGGTTTGGGTTCTTAGAATGGCTGTGCCAACCAATCAGTGGAACTTACTCTGTTTAACTTCCTCCTGATTTCATTTTCTTCAAACAAACAAACAAACAAACAAACCCATATTCTTGTAATACTGAATAATGTTGCAAGCAACTGGTGATATCAAACTACTAGCTCACATTTTCCCTATTTTAATCTGGTTTTACTCTTTCTGGGAGAAATCAGTTATATAGTATTTGATCTTCTTTAAATGTTACCAACAACCTGTTCAAACAACCTGCTTGCAGTATTAAGCCCCCACCTGGAAGCACCCTGGGTCCCCATTAGCTTGACTCCTCCATCATCATTTCCAACCATAACCAACTCCCAGGCATCTGGTTTATTGAGCATTATCCTGATTTTGTTTGCACGGAGTTTGCAAGGATGTTAGATAATGCTGATTGTTTATGGAGTATTCCTTCTGATTTGTTTTACTGGAGGTTGTACAACATGGCAGTTATTATCCAACACTGTCCAGTACATTTCCCCTACCATTTTTGTAAACACAAGAACTCTGATTTGGGGCAGGAAGGAGGTTTGTTGCACAAGGGTACCAAACCCATTTTAATTACACAACTTGAATTTGCCAGTATGAGACTGAATTCTACTTGCAAAACAGTCTGAGAGAAATTGAAGGAGTTGGTCAGAAGTACTGTACAGGGAGCAACTTAGAGAATGAACTGATTTTGCTGAAAGATGGAACTGCTTGGTTGAGTTCTGGAATCTTGTGTTATGGAAATATAAGATTATGAATATTTTTGTTTATTAAACTGCAGTAGTAGCGTTGCCAAAGGATGGAACTGTTTTGCTGATTTTTGGAAAATGTGTTTTTGAGATAGAAGAATGCAAGGTTTGCTCTTGCTATTAATTATAATAGGAATAAAAGTTAACCAAAAAAATTAGAATGTGAATTTTGAAAAATACAATGAACAGATCATACTGAGTTCAGAGTTGCTTACATTTAATGTTAGGATGCTTATAAAATTGGGATCAATAATCAGTAGATATATTGCACTTTACTGTTTAGTCTGAACAACTGCTGTTAAGACTGTGCTTTTAGCAGATTCTGTATTTAATCCTACCATAATCTGGATCATTAAACTTATTAAGATCTTGTTTTTTGAGGGTGAATAAAGCACAATATGCTTTTTGCAACTGATAGCTTTATGACAAAGGGAGAGTCAGACCTTGGCAAAATAAGAGTACTGTAGAAGGCTCTCGGGAACACTTTTTAAAAATTTAACATATTGTCCTTATTTATTTGCTTCTTTTTGACTTTGTGTGGTTTGTGGAGTTTGAACTATGCAGATGACACTTATTTATTTATTTATTTATTTATTTATTTATTTATAACGTTTTTTTCGCTCCCGCCATCCTTGCTTCTTCCCTGATTAACATTGAAATGAGTTTTGTCTACCTCATTTCCTCCGTCTTTGTGCCGTTTCTAATGATTTTGGGCCAATCCTAATTTCCATTAAAGTAATCGATAGACAGACTCCCATTGATTTCGGAGGAAGCTAGTTTGGGGCTTTGATGTTTCCTTTTCTTGCAGCTCAATATTATTTTCCCATTCAAAAATGTAAGAAATTGACTTGTTTAATATTTTTCTTTTTATCCTTGCCCTTTACACTTTTCACCCAAAGTGCTGAATAAAGGAACACTTACTGGTATGACCCTGCTCCATTAAGAGCCCAGATGTAAGATTTTTGCTGGCAAGTAAGTGCTTAGGAATGGGGTGTTCCAGGTCGCCATGTTCTTATTAGGTCTGTCAGTGGCTATTAGTCATGAAACCTTAATGGACCCTCCATATTCTGAGTCAATAAATTGTTGATTATCCACTGCTGGAACCAAACAATAGGATATGGAAATTTCCATTGTTCCTACACGTGAGAGGCAATGGCTGATCAAAATTAACTTTGCTCTGTGCCATCAAGACCATTTCTCACATGCTTATATATTGGTGAAATGTCACAAAACTTTACTGTATCAAGTTGAGATTCTCCCACTAATTTTCAGAGACTGTATGGCCCAATGAACAGAAAGATAGGCAGGTATGAGTTCTGGTGCCTGCCAAACTTTGATTTCAGTAGATGGTCTTGATTTGGGCAAGTCATTGGCCAGGTTTTTGGTGTAAGGCTAAACCATTGTTTATTTAGCTTAGCTCTGGTTTGTTTGAACATCAGAACCTGCCCGAAGCAACTAACTATGGTTTCTTTGGGGCCAACAACCACAACCTGAAATTATAGGTTGCCTCCATGGCGTTGGCATTTTTCAGGAAGGGTATACGAGAAATTTAAGTTTGTGCAATTAAAGTGGATTGAAGCATTCTGCTGCCTTGGTGCAACAAATGACAAGAGAGCAACCAAGCAGCAATTTTCTGTCTTCTACAAAGCACTTTTGTATAAGAGCCAGGTATACACAGAACGCGCAAGGAACAACAAACCAATGTTAGTAAAACAAATGTGGTTTGCTTGATCATCCATGAACCTGGATTTTTCTACAAACCACAGATGTTTAAAGCAAATAACAGTGGGTTTAGCATTATGCTCACATGCAGTCATTGTCTCAGTCTTGGTTTTCTTGTCTGTGAAAATGGGACTTCTAGTTATCTACTTCTGTGTGTGTTAGATGTGATAAGGATTGTGAAGCAGTACACAGTAAAAGTTGTTGTTTTGCAACTCCTATAATTGCTATTTTAATATTAAACTTACATGGGCCACTTCTATTGTAAGAAAATGGCTCTTCTAGCTCACATTAACTTAGTGTTCACATGAGTGCAGTGTGAGAGAAGGCCCAAAGTGCTGTTTGTGTAATGTGTATTTCATTGTTCATATGTATATAAGGCTTTTTTAAAGTGTTGGTTCCATAGTTTGTTTCCCATTCTAACAATATGATGCTGCAAATTTTACAAAAGAAAGAAAGGTGAAAAAGAAGTATTAGGAGAAAACATATATTTTACCTATAGATGGCTACTTTGTATATTTTAAGAAGACAATTCAGTGTGCTGAATTTATCTAATAAATGCTGTCAGTTAAAAGTCTTTATCAATTATACAGAAGTTAAGATAAAGATTTATTGGTCTGGAAGGTAAATAATGACCAAAGATGAACCCAAAATCAATATTGACTTTGAAGGATAATCAGACCTGAGAACTGTCTCAGTATTAAGTCTGTGGTACAAAAAAAGGAAGTCTTCGCATTTCTAAAACCCACCCCTACAAACCCCACTGCTAGGTTGTAATAATAGAAAAGCAAATGAATTATAATAGAAAAGCAATAAAAGACAATTTGCTTTACACGCATATATGTATGCAGTGTGTGATGTTTGCCCAAACAAAAAAATATTTTTTTCCTTCCAGTAGCACCTTAAAGACCAACTAAGTTAGTTCTTGGTATGAGCTTTCGTGTGCATGCACACTTCTTCAGATACCCAAATTTAGGGATTTAGGATTTAGGATTTAGGGAATTTAGGGATTTAGGATTTAGGATTTAGGATTTAGGGAATCCTCAAAGGCTTGTGTATCCCAAATAGGAATCTTTCCTTTTTCTATTTGAACAATAAGCTTTTAAAGGAAAAATGCCTTCATTGCAAAAACCTGCTTGCCATGTAGCATGTCAGTACATTCTCCTGACCATGATACTGCCTTGCATATGTAAACTTTAGGGCTTCTCAGTTTTAACTGGTAGATTAACTGACTGACAGTGCAATCCTATGTGTCTTTAGAATTAAGTCCCAAATTGAAACTGAATCCAGAGAAAATTGAAGTGCAGTCAGTGGGCATGCCTTATGTTCTGGAGCTGGCAGAGTTGCCTGTTCTTAGTGGGGTTGCACTCCCCCTGAAGGAGCCAGTGTGTTGTTTGAGGCTGCTCCCAGAACCACCTTTGGCTCTCAAGCCACAGGTGGCCTCTGTGGCTAGGAGCACCTATGCCTGCCTGTTGCACCATTTCTGCATAAGGATATCCTGGCTAGGGTTACGCATGCTCTGGCAACCTCCGAGCCCAAAATGTGTTCTAGGAGCCTTTGAAAATGTTCCAGAAATAGCAGCTGATGTAAAATGCCGAGGCAAGAACGCTGTTCGGAGAACTAGGCCACGAACGTATCTACACAGGTTGCCAATTGTTTTCCAGCTCCAATTCAAGGTGCTTGCTTTGACATTTAAATCTCTCAAGGGCTTGGGACTGCAAGAACACCTTCTCGCGTTTTGTGCTCAAGAATCAGTAGATGGGGCCTTCCTGGTGGTCCCTCCCACGATGTAGTAGGTGGGGTGGGGACCCAGAGACAGGCCTTTTCAGGGATGACTCGCAGTTTCAGAACTCCCTACCTACTGAGGCGCACCCAATATACCCTCCAACATTTCTCCAATGAAAATAGGGACATCCTAAGGAAAAGTGCAACATTCCAGGATCAAATCAGAAATCGGGGACATCTCTGGAAAATAGGGACACTTTGTAATAATGTGCGATAGCTTTTTGATAACTAAATTGTAAAGCAACTTATAGTTCCTTCAGCATCTTAGAAAACATAATAGACATATTTTCATTTAGTGTATTTGTTTGGTTGGCAGCTCTAATTATATTCATCAATTTGTCTGGTTTTGCTCTTTTTTATTAAAAACAACAACAACAACCAATGAGACTAACATAGTTTGCCTAGTAGATTTCACTTGTGAGAGGCTATTAAAACCCTACTGGGGCACAGAAAATACCTATGCAATTATAAATACCCTTTCCAAATAATTTATAATTCCAAAATAGTCCCCTGCCTGTGCTCCAGAGCAGGCTGTTTAAGGACTTTGCTTTTTGATCACAGTTCTAAAGAATGGTCAGCTTTTAATTGGTCCTGGTAAATTTAACTCCAGGCTCTGCTTTTCCAGAATGGCTAAGACGTTTAACTTTATCATATGCAACATCCTGAAATCACTTCTTTTGGATTGCCCTGAATCGTTCCATGGCATTCGGCTCCCTTATGCATCAGAGAAGAATGTAGCTTTTATATACCTCCCAAGATTCATTCTGAATTTTGACAGATTACTTTAAGTGCCTTCTTCCTTTGTCATCTCTTTTAATAGATTCCCTGCCCCCCCAGGTCTGTCAGTTTCCTGGGCCAAGAAGCTGCTTTCGTTCACCTCGGGAACAAAGAAACTGCTCCTGTTTAACTTAATCAAATACTCTCTTCTTTCTCATAGAAAGGGAAGCAGCCAATTTATGTCCCAGCTCTATTAAGCCTGAAAACAAATTTCCTGCATTCCGCTAATATGAAGCCTTCCCTCCCCTTGTCTACCTTTTTCTTCAGCTTGTACGATGGTGAACATTTTAAAAGCACTTTGCACAAACATGTTCTATATTAGTTGCAAACCCCATTCGCGTCTTCATTAAAGCATTATAACTTAAATATTTCCCCTCCAAGTCACTTAACTGTTTTGTTTTTTTCCAATGTAAAAATTGCTGTTTGAAAATCTGAAAGCTTTATTTTTAATTTTGTTTGTTTGCTCAGTTTCTAAGCCACTGTAGAACATTCTTTCTTTGGGTGACTTTGTGGCAAGAATCAAGTTGCATCAAATGCAATTATAATGTAACTGTGATTGTTGTTGTCGTCATGTAAGGATGGGGAAGAAAGTAATTTCAAATTTAAAGGTAAAACCACCTAATTCACACTTTCCAAAAGTATACAAAAAAATCTGAAACAGCCATATTTTGAAATTTGCAATTCTCTGAAGTTTGCAATGCAGTTGTCCTGTCAAGTAATAAGTGCAAAAAAAATCATATACTATGGTAAACTCAGCATGACAAAGCATGGATTAGTTTTAATGACATACAAAATTGCATTATATTAGGGGGAAATGCATAGCATTTTAGACAAAGTAGCATACAAAAATGTGTATATTGGCAAAAATTATTGTTCAAATGCTGGTGGGGAAATGTGAAAAACTGAATTTAAGATTGGAGAAATGAGAAACTCAGAGCAACTGAAATTGACAGATTCATTCATCCCTAGCGCCACACAGAGAAATACACTGGAAAAACAATGAATGGTGTGGCTAAGTAGCACATAATTTAGATTTTACTTCAGTTGGGATGAGGATTTTGAAGGATTTTTTTCCATGAAAAAAATAAACATGAAAAGCTTGACATGTGTCCATTGCATGCGCCCATTTCCCTGCAAGAAAGCAGCAATAGATATGAGCTTCCCAGTACACACATGGACAGATGTGTGTGTGGTTGCCACACATGACGAGGCTCATATTGATGAAACCAGCTTCTGCATGCACTTCTGCTGCAGATTTGTATCACTCTGTAAATCTACATCACAATACTCAGCTTCACTCATTGACGGGGCTGAATTATTTTGGGGGGAAGCAGAGGGGAATATGCACTGCAACACAGAACTGTTGTGCATGATTAGAGCTGAATCGGGAGCACAGTGTAAAAAGCCTGACAGTGCAAACCTAGGGAGGTTTCCTCGGAATTAAGAAGTGTGTATAGGATTGCAGCCCACATATCAAATGAGTAAGCAATGTTTTATTGGCTATTTAGGTTCATTTAGGGGGGATCTCTGTTTTTGCATTTGTTTTGTCTCTCTGAGTTCTCTTTTTTTTTAATAAATAGATTTATTTATTTTTAGCAACACATTCTTTAGAGGGTATTTGGCAGCATAGCAGAATTCCATTCCTGTGCTGAAAGTTAAGGAAAGTGATTACTCATACATATTTTACTTGGATGAATAAGTACTAAAATGCTGAGCAGTAGAGAAATGAATATAAAAAAATATATGAAAATGCTCTGTATATAATACAATAAGAGAACTGTTTCAAACAGAAAACCAAATAAAACTGGCTTGAGAAAATAGAATTACTTTGTCTTTAGAGCTGCAACCTTTTACTCACTTCCCTGGGAGTAAATCCCAGTAAACTCGGGGTGGCTGACCTCTGACTAGATGTAGATAGGCTCTTGCTGCACACTTATTATTTTCTGTTGATCTGTTTGCACATTGGATTAAAAATTATATATCACACACTGTTTTTCTCTCCATGATCTATTATGCAATATGTGTGAATAATACTTTATGTTAATTGTTAGAACTGTATATATAAAATTATATATATATATATATATATATATATATATATATTGTATATACATTTCATTTATAATAAGTAAGCACATACTAGGTTTATTTTTTTTTTTATAATATATTTATTAAAGTTTTCAAATAAAGCATATATTAAATAAGCACTTATCATTGTCCATTTAACATCTCTCAATTGTTACATGGGACTCCCCCACACCTCCCGCATACACTTACATCATTATTAAATTAATTTCAAACAAATTATCATTTAACTCATCTTAATTAATAATCCTAATTTGGTTTGACATATAATTCAGCCTTAAATCTAATTTAATGGTAGACAATTGTCTGCACTGGCATCCAATTCAGCACTCAGCCAAATTACAATATTTTTGTAAATAAATCTTAAATTTCCTCCAGTCTTCTTCCATCCTTTCTTCTCCCTGGTCTCGAATTCTGCCGGTCATCTCGGCTAATTGCATATAGTCCATCAGTTGCATCTGCCATTCTTCCACAGTGGGTAGCTCCTGAGTTTTCCAATTCTTGGCAATTAATATTCTTGCTGCTGTTGTTGCGTACAAAAAGAATGTTCTGTCCTCTTTTAACACACTCTGGCCGACAATACCCAGGAGAAAGGCCTCTGATTTCTTAGTAAAGGTGTATTTAAACACCTTTTTTAATTCATTATATATCTTCTCCCAAAAGGCCTTCACTCTAGGGCAGGTCCACCAGAGGTGAAAAAATGTTCCTTCATTTTCCTTACATTTCCAACATTTGCTATCAGACGAATGGTATATTTTAGCCAGTTTAACAGGGGTCATGTACCATCTATACATCATTTTCATCACATTTTCCTTCAACGCATTACATGCAGTGAAGTTCAGCCCAGAGGTCCACAACCTTTCCCAATCTTCAAACATAATATTATACCCAATATCCTGCGCCCATTTTATCATTGTTGATTTTACCATTTCGTCATGTGTGTTCCATTTCAGCAGCAAGTTATACATTCTTGAAAGTACCTTAGTCTTAGGTTCTAACAGTTCAGTTTCTAACTTTGACTTTTCCACTTGGAATCCTAGCTTTTTGTCATTTTTAAACACTTCTTTAATCTGAGCATAGTGTAGCCAGTCTCGCACTTTGTCTCTCATCTTTTCTAAACTCTGCAATTTCCAGTTGTCACCATCCTTTTCTATAATCTCCCAATATTTTGGCCAGTTGGCCTCCATATTGGCTCTTTTCCGAGCCTTAGCCTCCAGGGGTGATAGCCACCTCGGAGTTTTATTCTCCAGTAGGTCTTTATATTTTGTCCAGACATTAAAAACTGATTTTCTGACAATATGATTCTTGAAGGCCTTATTTATCTTAGCTTTATCATACCATAAATATGCATGCCATCCAAACGCATTATTAAAACCTTCCAAATCCAAGACATCCGTATCTTCAAGAAGTAACCAATCTTTTAACCAGCAGAAAGCTGCAGCTTCATAATACAACTTTAAATCTGGCAGGGCAAAGCCCCCTCTTTCTTTCGCATCTGTTAATATTTTAAATTTGATTCTGGGCTTTTTGCCCTGCCAGACAAATTTAGAAATATCTTTCTGCCACTTCCGGAAGCACTCTGTCTTGTCTACAATCTGCAGTGTCTGAAACAAAAATAACATTTTTGGCAATACATTCATCTTGATGGCAGCTATTCGGCCTAACAAAGAAAGTTTTAGTCTTGACCAACTATCCAAGTCTCTCTTAATCTCTGACCAACATTTTTCATAATTATCTTTAAATAAACTCAGATTTTTTGCTGTTATGTTTACCCCTAGGTATTTAACTTTTTTAACCACATTTAGTTCTGTCTCTTTCTGAAGCTGTTCCAACTCAATATCTGTCATGTTTTTCCCCAAAACTTTAGTTTTTTGCTTATTTAACTTAAATCCTGCCACTCGACCAAAATTTTGAATCAGTTGTAGTACTCTTTTCAAACTAGACTCCGGCTCCTGTAATGTCAGAACTAGGTCATCTGCAAAAGCTTTAAGTTTATATTGTTTCGCTCCGACCTGAATCCCTTCCACCAACCGGTCCCCCCTAATCATATTCAAGAGCACTTCCAGAACCGAAATAAACAGTAATGGGGAAATCGGGCAGCCTTGTCGTGTACCTTTTTCAATTTTAAACTCTTCTGTAACCACATTGTTAACTATCAGTTTAGCCTTTTGTTCTGAATATATTGCCTCAATCCCGTTCTCAAACCCCCGTCCCACTCCCATTTCTTTTAAATTCCCCTTCATAAATTTCCAAGAAATATTGTCAAAGGCTTTCTCCGCGTCTATAAAAATTAAAACTGCTTTAGTGTTTATGTTTGTTTGTAAAAGTTCCAATATGTCTATGATGTTCCTTGTGTTAGTAAACATATGTCTGCCCGGGAGAAAGCCTGCCTGGTCTTTATGGATTATCTCACTTAAAACTTTCTTAAATCTTCGTGCCAAAACATCTGCAAATATTTTGTAATCCACATTTAAAAGGGAGATGGGACGGTAATTCTTGAGTTGTGTCTTTTCAGTTTCTGACTTTGGAATCAATGTGATAAATGCTTCTTTCCACGATTCAGGCGCCTTCTTCCCCTCCATTATTTCATTACTGACCTCCAACAAAGGTTGTATCAAATAATCCTTCAATGTCTTGTAGTAGTTAGAGGTCAGTCCATCTGGCCCTGGTGATTTGCCCTGTTTCAGACTCAGGATGGCCTGTTCAATCTCTTGTCGTGTTATTTTGCCATTTAAAATTGTTCTATTTTCTTCTGACAGCTTTGCTAATCCATTTCTCTCCAAAAATTGTGTAATCTCTATTTCATCTTGTGGCCCTTGAGTATATAACTTTTTAAAATACCTCTGGAAGCACTTTCTAATCTCTCCCGGGTTCTGAATGTTCCTTCCTTCAACCTCTAAGTTTGTTACTGTATTTAATCTTTGTCTCCTTTTCAACTGCCAAGCTAGCAGTTTCCCACATTTATTTGCCGATTCAAAAGTTTTTTGTTTCATTGTTTTAATCTTCCATTCTATTTCCTGATTTATCAGCTTGGAATATTGCGCCTGATAAAGTTTGATTTCTCTCAGAATCGGTTGGGACTTCGGGTTAGATCTTAACTTCTTCTCCAACTCTTTGATACTTTCCAGAATTTTATCTTTCTTTTCATTTTGCAGTCTTTTCTTTAAGGAATTCTGTTGAATCAAGAACCCTCTCATCACAGCTTTACTTGCATCCCAGATAGTTCTTTTTTCCACCGTAGTGTTCAAATTAATCTCAAAATAGTCCTTTAAGGTTTTTTGGGCCTTCTTTACAATTCTTTGATCTCTAAACAGGCCATCATTCATCTTCCATCTAAAGGAGCCGATTGGGATCAATGTCATATCCATTCTCAAGGCGTTATGGTCGGAGCATGTTTTGGGGCAGATTTCCACCTTCCTCACCTTAGGTGCCAGACTTCTAGTTATCCATATTTGGTCGATTCGTGTCCAAGTCAGTTGAGCTTCAGAAAAGAATGTTCCTTCTCTTCCCAGGGGGTTTCTAACTCTCCAGATGTCAACCCAGTCCATATTGTCAGTCATTTCAAAAAAGGTCTTAGGTAGTCTTCCCTCTTTAGTAATGTTCTGGTTCTGTGACTTATCCATATTTGTTGATACGACCCCGTTCATGTCCCCCATCATGATGACGTTGTTGTAATCCAGATAATCCAGCATGATCTCGTGCAACTTCTTATAAAAATCCGATTTTCCTTCATTTGGAGCATAAATTCCTAATATCAAAATTTTTTCTCCTTGATACTGTACTTCTATTGCGAGGATTCTTCCACTTTCATCTTTAAAGAGAAATTTTGGTGAAAGGCTCTCTTTTGCATAGATCACTACACCTCTCTTTTTAACTGTATCCGATGATATAAATTCTTGACCAAGCCTTTTATTTATTAACACCTTTCTATGGAGCCTAATCACATGTGTTTCTTGTAAGCATATAATGTCCAATTGTTCCTTTTTTAAAATATGAAAAATTTTAGACCTTTTTTCGGGACTGTTACAGCCATTTATGTTCCAACTCAAAAGCTGCAGAGACATCCTGGATAGGTCTGGTTATTCTTTCTGGGGTGGTACCTTGTTCTCCGGTCCTTGAGGATCCGAGGGGGCGGGCTCCCCTGGAAGTTCTGGCGCTGGCAATCCAAGTCCTTTGTGGAGGTCTTCTCCGTGTGCTCCCAAAAACTTGTCTCTATCCTCCACTGTTTTGATTTTGATCTTTCTCCCTCTGTAGGTAAAGGATAATCCTTGTGGAAACTCCCACCTGAAGATAATTGCGTTGCTTCTCAACAGTCTTGCCAATTCCGTGTAGTTAGATCTAAGGTCCAGCAACTGCTTAGGAATGTCCTTGTAGATTTCAATTCTCTTGCCCAAAATGTCTAGTGACTTTTCGTAGTGCAGGCCCAAAATCTTGTCCCTTTCCTCCTTTGATCTCAGTGTTATCAAACAATCTCTGGGCTTCTCTGTCCTTCTGACTCTGCCAAGCCTGAAAGCAGATACAATTTTAAAGTCTTTTTCCTCTAACTTCCAAAACTTGGCAAATTCCTTAGTTAGAAATTCAATAAAATTATCTTCTTCCACCTCTGGTATTGACCGTATCCTCAAGTTGGTCTCCCTGTTTCGCAGTTCTGTCATCAAAAAGTAAATCTGATGTTCTCCAACTTGTTTGCTGAGTGGTCTTACTTCTTTCTCAAGTTCTTCCAATCTTTGACTAGTATCTTCAGCCAGTTTACGATTTTCACCTACAGCCTCCTTTAATTCTCCAATAGACTGGGCATTCTGTGCAACTTGTCCAGTCAGCTTATTTAAGCTTTCTGTGTTCTGTTCAATTTTAGCTGTATGCAAATCAGCCTTCTTGTCCAGAGCCTCCAGTTTCTCCAAAATTTTCTCCAAGACAGAGCTACTTGTCCCTGAAGCCATATCTCCCAGGTGCAGCTCCTCTGTCTCACCCTCCCCTGCCTGTATTAGGGAGGTCGCCTCTATGTCTGGAGGCAAAGAAGCACATACTAGGTTTAATAGCAAACCTAAGAAAACCTCTAGGTATATATATTTGAAAGGTAGCAATTTTTTGGAGATCTCATCTTTTTGAGGGTATTTTAAGCAATGACTAACACTGAATTATAATTGTAAATACTGGAAGAGGCAATTCTTAGTATGTAGGCTTGTTTCTGTATTATTTATTTCCTAGAGTAGTTTTAGAATAGATTTCCAAGGAACTTGGGGCATGCCTTTAGAATGCTTTGCTGAAGACTTTAGCACATGTCAGAGTGACCGGTGTGGCTTTAGCAATGTCTAAAGATCCTTGGAAGAAGCAAGTAGTTAGGTGATTATGTTGCTCTAAGACTATGCAGGCAATAATGATGAAATGAGGCCTCTAATACTTTGCCAGACAAGTCTATATCTAGCCCAGCCCATGATCCCCCCCAGCAAATGTCAGTACCCAGTAGAGACTGGTGGAATGCAGTTGCATCACCTGACCTCCCAGCACCAAAGTTACTGCTGTTACTGGGAGAGGCAAGGTGGCCCACGCCTTGCAGATGCACCAGCAGTCAATACAATGCCTCTGCTGGTGTAGCTCCTTGGTACCAACCTCCCTGCCGCCCTTCCCCTCCCACTCTAAGCAACAGTGACACTGCTGGTGGGAGGTCAGGTAAGTGTCGCCTCTCTCCCTATCATCTGCTACTGGCAGTAGCTCTCCAGAGTCAGGCAGACTTTCACCGAAGTCCTTTGCAACTAAGCATAAAGGTAAAGATAAAGGGACCCCTGACCATTTGGTCCAGTCGTGACTGACTCGGGGGTTGCGGTGCTCATCTTGCTTTATTGGCCGAGGGAGCCGGCGTACAGCTTCCGGGTCATGTGGCCAGCATGACTAAGCCGCTTCTGGCGAACCAGAGCAGCACACGGAAACGCCATTTACCTTCCCGCCGGAGCGGTACCTATTTATCTACTTGCACGTTGATGTGCTTTCGAACTGCTAGGTTGGCAGGAGCTGGAACCGAGCAACGGGAGCTCACCCCGTCGCGGGGATTTGAACTGCCGACCTTCTGATCGGCAAGTCCTAGGCTCTGTGGTTTAACCCACAGCGCCACCCACGTCCCTGAGCATAGCAGTGGTTGAATCCAGACCCTTTCCCTTCTATATCCAAAGTGTATTATTGCTATGGGTGCAATCCTGTCACAATTATTTAGCTGCAGTGAATTCAGTGGGCAGTGGCACAGTTAGGTCATGTGAGACTCTGGACTCAATGGTCTTAGGAGGAGCTTTCTTAGATGGTAATACTTACTATTTCACTGTACAAGGTGAGAGCCTTTAACAGGAAAAGGACAGGAGAGAGTATGAACCTGTTACTTCTGCTTGACAATTCAACATCTTTTGTTATCATCAACCAGTATATCCTACTGGATCCATTCTGTGGTTGGCACTTGGAGCACTGTTATGAAGTGATTTCAGCCCTACCTTCAGGGCCAGTTCCAGAGTGGGTGACTCTGTAATTTCCCCCTCTCCCACCCCCACCAAACTATATAATGGCTTCTATATGAAGTCATTGGAAGTGGACACTAGGATCTTTGGCGCATGATATCGTCAGTATGCTGGTGGCACTCAGCTCTATTTCTCCGTAACGTCTGAATCAGGAGTAGAGTCTTGAACTGGCATCCAGATGCAGTGGTAGCCTGGATGTGGGGACCAATAAACGGAGACTGAATCCTGGCAAGACAAAGGCCCTGTGGGTAGGTGGTTTCTGGGACTGAGAAACTGGCCATTTCTCCTTTTCTGGATGTGAACAGTTTATAAAGCTTTCACAATTAAAAAAAAAAAGATAATTTGATTTCAAAATGAAGGGAGCGGGTGAGAAAAATGTAAATAATAACAGACACATCCAATTTGTTGACTGCCAAACTTAATTCCTGCAGTGATCCCAATACTTGGCTGTTTCATTAATGTTACATCTATCAAGCAGAAAGCAACACATCAAGATGAGAGGTATTAGTGGGTGGGTGTTTTTTTGCCATGTCGGTAACATCCTGCTTTGGGTTTTTAATATGGCTGCTTGAGCCCTACTTAATTGTGTGATGTGAGCATAGCTCCCTCTGTTGGTTTCTGTCCAGAGTTGCATCTAGTTGATGGTATTCTGAGTGTACCGATGATGATCTGTAGACCCTATTGCAGCGCTGTGGAGAAGGTGCCAAGGGTTTTGGTATGCTTGGGTGGCTTGTAGTGCTGATATTCAGAATCATTATAATACCAGGCGTGCATATATTATACTGGGCCCTTTACTAGCAGGCGTTTAAGTAACAGCTACCTGTATGCTGTGGGAAAGCTTCCTTGTATTTTACAAGAAGGATTTAATAACATACTGGAAATTTAGGTTTCCACAATTAAAGTGGATTGGAGCGCTCTGGTGCTATTATACCACTTTAATAGCATCTGCCAAAGAATCTGGTGCAGTTTGCTTAGCCCGGTGTTAGAAGATCCCTGTTCCCCTCACAGAGCTACGATTTCCAGAGTTCCCTGGGAAGAGGGACTGATTGTTAAACAACTCTGGAAATTGCATCTCTGAGGATTCTCCCCCTTTCTCATCCGTTGGTGGTTTTTATTGGATTCACTGCTGATTTTTGCCTTGGTATGGTAATTGTTCCATGCTTGCTCTTTAACAAAAAAATTAAAAAAATTGAATGATGTTGCTGGTCTTTGAATTTGTTTTAGTTTTGTGGTTTCTATTGTGTTGTGCCATTCTGGGAGAACTTGCGGGGGGGGGGGCTAACAATGCTTTAAATAAATAAAGTAACAAACAAACCCTGGTGTGACTGTTAGCAGCCAAGACTGATTAAAAAAAAAAGTTTAACTAAACAAAACTAATTCCTTTCTTTATTTGGGGGAATTGATTTGGTCTGTGAGGGCCGCATTGCAAAACTATATGGTTAGATCCTTCGCTGTGGGCAGTGCCTGCTCTCTGCAGCAACCTGCCTATGAATAGTAGGCAAACACATTTTGCTGTGTAGTTTTTGGTGCCTGCTAACAGCATTTTGGTTGAGTCACACCTACTCAGATGCCTAATTTTTCCATGCAGTTTTGTTATGTGTATCTGTTTTAAAACTTCTAGTTTCATTTATATTTTGAAGGGGGCATTACTTCAATTTGCTTTTAGCGTTTTATCACATTTTAATGAATATTTTATATTGCCTTATGCAAACAGCTTAGAGGTTCCTTTCAATTAAGGTATGCACAAATCTTGTCAAATAAAATTCAGAGGTGCCCTTCTGCTAGCATAAGGCCTCTTGCACTCATGAAAGGGCCTGTTTCCAGCTTAGCTGAAAGAGGTTTTGTGGGGGGAAATGGGATGCCACCTCCCAAGGAAGTTCTTCTGTCCATACGAGTCTTTGTACAATGCCAGTTTACACTGGTGGTTGTATATAAATTAGTGATGTAACCTTTCCAGCAGTTAATACAATTAGGAAGGGATAGGGTTAGAAATCTGATTTAGTTTGCAAATTCACACTTTCTGAAAAGCTATGGGAGCCAAAGCATAGCCCACCCTTCAACATTCACACTTCAAGCCAACTTTACAAGTTAATTTGTACAGATATGCATTTACTAAGGTGGAGTGTGCATATAAACACATATATTAGTGAAAATAACATACAAAAAAGGATTACATTAGAGAAAATAGCTTTTGTAAAAATGTAAATTGCGTATGAAATAGGAGAAAGTCATATTAAAATGATGACTTTTCATGAGGACTTATGTGTTGTGTGTGTTTATCAAAGCTGGAGCACTGAATTTAAGATTGGAAAAATGAGAACTGAGATGAACTGAAATGGACAGATTTGCTCATCCCTAGCCATAGTTCAGTGGCATAACTCACCCTTTTGCATGCAGAGGTTCTAGTTGCAATCCATGGCATTTCCAGGCGGAACTGGGAATGATTACCCTCTGAAACCTTGGGGAGCTACTGCCAGAACTAGATGGACCAATGGTATGGGTCTGTAAGGCAACTTCCTATATCCTTAAATTAAACAACTTCCTTCAGCCTAGCCAGTGTTCACAATGTGGCATATGAGCTTCTAAATTAAAATGAGTGAGTTTCTGAGTGAGGACTGCTTTGTTAGTTAGTTTCAATCTTACACAGTGATTATAGAAAAAAGCTCCTGCATATTTAATTAAATTAGAAGTGTGCCTTGTCTTGATCCCTTGAGTTACACAGAGACATGGTGGGGGAAATAACCCACAAAAGCTCTCCCCTTTTAAAAATACGGGGGGGGGGGAGTGGTAAATTGTCACTGTCTCAACCATTGGTTGGAACTTGCAGGTTATTGCTGAGGCAAAGCAGAGGACATGAATGAAGTAGTCATACGTTAACAAAGCTGGCAGATCTCTGGATGCTGTGCAGTAAATCAGCATGGTCTTCTGACTCCCAGTAGCTTAACAAAAGTATTTTTAAAAATATTTGTTTATTAGCTTTCTCACTCATAAAATATAAATACAAATTTGCTGCCTTTGAGATGGCCCCACTGTGTCTCTAGTGGCCAGATTCCAGAATCACTAGCCTGTGATAACTCAGAGTAGATTTGTACTTGTACGCAGTGCTATTTTTCTAGAAAAAGAGGTGCCGGAACTCACCATGAACTAGGGGTGGAGGAAGGAGGGTATGGTGGGTGCGGTGCGCCCCGGGTGTTACCACTGAGGGGGAGTGACAAAATGCTGGGCGGCACTCACCGCGGGGCCTGCAATGTGCCTAAGCCACACGTCTCTCCTGGGAGAGACACGGTGGCTTGGGAGCGCACAGGCTCCGTGCTGCCCAAACGGTCCGCCTGCTGCCTCCCACTCCCCAGCTGTAGGGTGGCTGAGTGGGAGGAGGTAGGCAGACTCTGGAGGCCCCGCAGTGCACCCCGCCCCTATGGACAGCTCGCCCTGCCACTGGCTGCGCCACCCCAGGCGCCCAAGCGGCTTCCTCCATGAACATCTCCCATTTTCTCTTATAATGGCAATGGGGCTTATCACACACGCAGCCCAACAAGACAATTACAAAAACCCACCAACAGCATACAAATCAATATGGCTAACCTGACCCAAAACACACACCCGCCCCACTCACACGTGAAAACAAAGACCACCACAGCCAACCACAAATGAACAACCACACCCTAGGCCAACCCCAACCTCTCTCACCACCAAAGGAACACAAGTGAGCAGCAAAGAACCTGCACAAGCAACGCTGACACCAAACCCCACATATATTAAGTAAAATAGAAACATCATCACCCCCCCATCCTTCCCCCCACCACCTCTTTCCCCCTTTTCTTCCTAATGTCTCAACAAATGAAACTGATTTGTAAAAATGTTACATGGGGGGGGGGAATGAGAGAGAGAGACATTGCACATACTTTTGTAAATCAAGGAAATCTTTAATAAAAATACATTTTAAAAAATAATAATGGCAATGGGGCCCAGCTGAGAGGTGCCGGAACTGAGTTCCAGCGAGTTCTGGCTGAAAAAAGCCCTGCTTGTATGTGCAGGTTATCCCAGCGTATTGCACAGCATATTGTCCTAAACAAAAGGACAAAAGGGGGCACAGATCTGCATTTCTATGTATAGCTGTAAATTTAGAAACAACTATGGTGGGGAGGAAGATTGTGACTGGTGCTCACAGCTGATGGGCAACTTCAGGGCCTTCAGTCTCCCTTCTTAGGGTTCTTTAACAGGAAACATTCAGCCAGATAGCCTTCCAAATGAAGGACACATTCAGGCAGAGGTCTGTCTTCTGGCAGCCCTTCAACTAGACGTCTGTCGTCCGTAAAGCAGGACACCTGGGCACCCTAGTCAGCTTAAACATAAGTACTACCTCACCAAACCATACTGTGGATAAAGCTGTCAGAATGTTTTAAGTTTACACAGTGAGATGGCGGCCCTCCTTACGCATGTGGGGCTGGAGAATGATGTTCCTTTACCCAGAGCTCAGATGGAAGAGACACTTTCCATGCACAGCAGCTACTACTGCTAATAACTCCTGCTCCTGTAAACACGCCTGACCTCTTTTTGACAGTCGCTAATAACACTGGTGGAGCATCGACAGTGCTATAATTACTCTCAAAAATATGGCCATGTATATGTGACCTTGCCTTAAGACCCAGGCTGAATTTAAAGCAGTGACCTCAAAGGAAAGGGCTCTGAGGCTTTTAACGAAACCCCTGCGCAATACATTTCCCCCTGTCAGGATGTTGTAATCTAAACAAACTCCTGGAAGGTTTCGAGGCTTCTGAGCTTATAGGGTGGTAGCCATCAACCTCCGGTGAAGATTGTGGGCCCATTCATGCATTGCGCTCCTCAAATTTCAAGGAGGATCTTGTCTCTTCTTTTCTATCCCAGTTGGGATTTTAGAAAGCAGCGTCCGGCAGGCTGGGTTTTAATTATTGCTTTCCGTTCACTTGTTTCGCGGAGAGTCCATCTTTGCTCAGATACTTCTGTGTGACAGACTGTGCGTAAGACTGAAAGACACTTCAGTCTCCAAGGGAACTGCCTGAACTATGATAAGCTGCTTTTGCCCTCATTGGGGACACTCTTTTCCTATTACTGTTTTCACAACCTTAGACTTGATCTGCACCTCGGGTGACAGCTGCTTGTTTAATTGGCTGTCGCTGACATTCCTTCAGGGTTGTCACAAGTGTGGAGAGGCAATGCCCAGAGAGAGAGAAAATATTGCATGTATGTGCTGCGTGCCTGTGTGTGGGCCTGACAGGCGCTTTCTCATATTCTTTCTGGTATACCATTATTTTTCGTACCACTGCAAATGCATGAGGGGTGGGGAGCGGGATATATATATATATATGGTGTGATCACACACAGACCATGATACGGGATGACAGGGATCATGTGTGTGTGTTTTGTGTGGAAAATGCCTTCCCTGTAGCAGAAGCACCAAACCGCGCCAGCATTTTCATTATGATTCCAATATTCCCGTTATCACAAAAGCTGGCAGTTTTAATGACAAACGGCTGTCATCGCATAAAGCATTTTAAGAACTAATAAACCTCTCCTGAATACCAGGGTGAATCATATTAGGGCTGAATTCCTGAATTCATTAGTAAAATCAAATAGTGTGTGGTAGGAATATATATTCTGAAATCTATTCAACGTAACTTGATTCTACGCTGTCGGGAATAACGTGGCGAGCAACTCTCTGTCTCCTGCCGTAGCTTTTCAGCCATCACGCAGCCTCCTCTGCCCTTTTGTGTTCCTAAGCCTGTAGATTTGCATATCATTTTAGATTTGCATATTTTAATTTTCAGGCTTGCTTGTATTTCACAGTTGACAGGTTGGTATTGCTTTTTCACATTAATCCCAGTCAGATGCAGAAGTTAACGAAAAGGCAGGGTGCTTGTGGGTGGGTGGGGGAAGCCCCAGAAACCAAACATTTGAGTGGTGATCACTTTATATTTGTCAGCAGTTAGTGGTTCCTCATGTCTGATCCCTCATGCCATGCCGGCAATTGAACACTGAAGGATGATGCCCACATTGTGTGGCTACATGGAAATACTTTATTGTCACTTGTACAACTTGTATACAGTGAGATTTCACATGTGTCTCCCCACCCTCACCCCATTGGGAATAGAGTTTGCTTTCCCATGGGCAAATGCGAGGCTGTTAGCATGTGTGCAGAAACAGAGTTTTGAGGTATCCCAAAATGAATGATGAGGCTCTTGTCTGGTCCGTGGTGAAGCCCTTGCATGACCTGTTCACTGTGAGCAAACTACAATTCAGTCATGGTTTCAAAAACACAAACAGATGTTTTCACTTTTCCTCTTTGATTTGCCCCTCTGGAACAGGCCCGGGCCCAGTTTGTTCCATGTTTAAAAACCCAGTACATTTTTTAAAAAATGGTTTGGCAACTACTCATTATAGTAACAACTTCCATAAGGGTAGTTTTCATAGTATGTTGCAGCAAACACAGCCAGGAGCTTTGTGACTCCTCTTGCTGGTACAGTGGTACCTCAGGTTAAGTACTTAATGTGTTCTGGAGGTCCGTACTTAACCTGAAACTGTTCTTAACCTGAAGCACCACTTTAGCTAATGGGGCTTCCTGCTGCTGCCGTGCCGCCGGAGCCCGATTTCTGTTCTCATCCTGAAGCAAAGGTCTTAACCTGAAGCACTATTTCTGGGTTAGCGGAGTCTGTAACCTGAAGCGTATGTAACCTGAAGCCTATGTAACCTGAGGTACCACTATATAAGATTTTGAGGGGTACAGTGGACAGCTGCGGGCAATATGCACTCTTGAAGACCATCAAGCTTTGCCTGGCAATAGTGTAGGTCCAGTGCAGGGTCCCACTGAGAAATCAAAGAAATGCTACCTCACATGATCTACAGTTATTGTGCAACTGTCCTGCAGACCCTAATAATGCACTGAAAGGCAGGGTGTCAAAAATTTAAACAAGCAACATTTGTGTACTATATACAAACAAAGTGAGACAAAAAGCAGCAGCAGCAGCAGCAGCAGCAAAACTTATTCAATACATCCTTTCCTACTATCCTTAACATTCCCACACTTTTTGCAGTAAGGAAAGTGAAAGATAAATGTACTAGAAAGTATGGTAAAACATTCCACTGACGGGAAGCTGCATAACCTCTGGACAAACAAATCAGGATAAATGCTCAATAATCAAGATATTTGGAAGTGAGACTAGCGCCATGAGAACTCAGTTGACTTCTCTAGGGAGAGGGAATTAATTTTTAAAAATCAGGTTTGCTGTGTAGATCTGCTTCTAGAGGGGCTGACTATCCAAGTTCCCCCTGCTGATTGCAGTAGATGACATCAGAGTAACAGAGATCAAAGCTGCATTAAAGTAAGCAGTGAGCCAGGCACGATTGGAAGCCTGCCTTCTCTCCTTTAAAAAATGAAGAGTGTGCTTGGCTGCCTTTGCAAATATCTATTTCTATACGGCCTGATAATGGAGAGAGCTTGGAGCTCGAAGGAACAATGTTCTTCAGTCCTATTCTGCAAAACCATCCAGTAACATGATTCAGTGGCCTTTCGCGTTTCTTTTCTGCGGTGGCTCTGGGAGAAAGAAGTGTGCAGCTTATCGGCTCCCACTGCTCTGCCACACTGTGAAACCAGACACCCCTTGAAGGGGCCCACGGCAAAGCATGAAAAGATTAATAAGAATATTGCTCAGCGTTTGGCGGGTAGCTATGGGTTACCTTGCTGCCGACTCGCATTACCTCTGAGTTTTCGCTGCATATCCAGCAATACTAGCTGTGTGTCCTCCTTATTGCTAGGACCCCAGAGCAAGATACCCAAGGTAGCTCATGTTTTTATATAAATAAAAGTCGTCCCTGGCAAAAACTTTGCAAGTGCTGTTCTTTTAGTCATGCAGAGACATAATAATGGAGTGAACCAATCGACTATAAAGTGGTACCTCGGGTTAAGTACTTAATTCGTTCCGGAGGTCCGTACTTAACCTGAAACTGTTCTTAACCAGAAGCACCACTTTATCTAATGGGGCCTCCTGCTGCCGCCACACCGCCAGAGCACGATTTCTGTTCTCATCCTGAAGCAAAGTTCTTAACCTGAGGTACTATTTCTGGGTTAGCTGAGTCTGTAACCTGAAGCGTATGTAACCTGAAGCATATGTAACCTGAGGTACCACTGTACAACTGTTACAGATATGAGTCCATTCTTCATTGGATTGCATATTGGGCAGTTTTAAATGAGACAGTTTTAAATACCTCATAATAACTGGAGATATCGGTGGTTGTCATCTGGAGAAGCAATCTTGTATCCTGGAAAAGCGAGGGGCACTGATTATGCCCAGCTCTCTTTATATGGCACCCGTGGCATGACAATCACCTTTGGGGAAACTTAAACTGGAACTTAATCCTGGCAAGAGAGAAGTACAGTTAGGTACAAATACAGCTGATTTGGAAGAGGTGGCTTAGCCTGTATACAGTGGTACCTTGGTTCTCAAACTGAATCCGTTCCGGAAGTCCGTTCCAAAACCAAAGCATTCCAAAACCAAGGCATGCCATAGAAAGTAATGCAAAATGGATTAATCCGTTCCAGACTTTTAAAAACAACACCTAAAACAGCAATTTAACATGAATTTTACTATCTAATGAGAGCATTTATCCATAAAATGAAAGCAATAATCAACGTACTGTACTATATGAAATAATACAGTATTGTAGATGATAAAAAAAATTTTAAAAAATCTTACCTGCACTGATGATAGTCATTGTTTGGATGGAGGGCTTCTATCCATTTCTGCAGTCACACAATCAGTCAGTAGCTGAACTAGGTTCCACACAGTCACAAAAACAAATTAACTGAAAAAGCCTCAAAGACGAAAAGGCAAAATAGCAAAAACAAAAGCACCAAACTTAATCCGTTCTGGAAGTCCATTTGACTTCCAAAATGTTCGAAAACCAAGGCACAGCTTTTGATTGGTGCAGGTGCCCCGGGAAAAATAGCCGACAGCCGCATCGGACATTTGGCTTCCAAAAAACATTCAAAACCCGGAGCACTTACTTTCGATTTTTTGCCGTTGAGAACCAATGTACCACTCTATCTCTAAAGCAGGGCCAGGGAACCTTTTCTCACCTGAGATCTACAATCCTCCCCATGTAACCTTCCAGGTTCTGCGTGCTAGTAGCAGGACCCAAGCATCATTCCCCCCCCCCCCACCAGGCCCAGTGCAAACATGTAACATAAGCTTCCACCTGCTCAGTTTCATCGCATCCATACAAACACGGGAGCCGTGATAAAAAGCTTTACTTTTAATTATGTTTTCTACCTGTCTGAAGTTATACTAGGCCAAACGGCTGCTAATCTACCATACCTTGCCCCCTTTATGTGTGCCTGTTTTAATATAACACCCAGTCTGAATAAGAGCCCCTCCAGAGATTATATTTATTGCTCATTTATGATGATTTATGCTCACAATTCTATAATGGTGGCTATACACAATTGCACTCTCAGTGCCATTTGCACTTGCCGTTATACTTCTTTGGCTATGATCAGTGCATGCCCCGTAGTTTAAGGATAAAAAGCCATTACTTTTTTAAACTACAAATGTTCCGGTTCTCCTTTTTTTCAAGAGCAGCTTTTAATGGCTGGCAATGGGCTGTGGGGGGTGGGCAGGAGATATGTCAAAGTTGTCTTTTCTCCACACACATCCTTTCTAGTGCAGAAGCATCCCATGAGTGGAGTTCTGTTCACAGGAACGTTAAATCCAATCCTTTATGTTGCTTGTTTAGTCGTTCAGTCGTGTCCGACTCTTCGTGACCCCATGGACCAGAGCACGCCAGGCACTCCTGTCTTCCACTGCCTCCCGCAGTTTGGTCAAACTCATGTTTGTAGCTTCGAGAAACTGTCCAACCATCTCGTCCTCTGTCGTCCCCTTCTCCTTGTGCCCTCCATCTTTCCCAACATCAGGGTCTTTTCCAGGGAGTCTTCTCTTCTCATGAGGTGGCCAAAATATTGGAGCCTCAGCTTCACGATCTGTCCTTCCAGTGAGCACTCAGGCCTGATTTCCTTCAGAATGGAGATGTTTGATCTTCTTGCAGTCCATGGGACTCTCAAGAGTCTCCTCCAGCACCATAATTCAAAAGCATCAATCCTTTATACATAACAGTAATTAATAATATACAATAAGCTGGTCTCTGTTTTGTAGGCTTGATGTGTGGTTTTTTTTAATTGACATGTTGTCTAATTTATATTGTATTTTAATTTCCTGTAGGCTGACATGTAGGTTTTTGAACCAAAAGCCATACGTTGGCCATTAATAAGTCATTGACTTAATCAAGTAAAACTCCACAATTGTGTCAGCTGAAGGAGTTGAAACAAAACCTGGATTTGAAATATTTCAGCCAATTATTTAACTGAAGGAATATTACAAGCTGTCCTTGTTTTAAAATAGTAGTTGCCAAATATACAGAATGCGGCAGTAAGACTGGTGACTAAGTTTTGCAAATAAGTTTTTTTCCTATTGTAAACATAATTATTTAAATGTTATTTTTCTTTAAAAGACTAAGCTTCTTGACCTCAGTATTACACTGATTATTTTGAAAACAGAAGCCCTTAATTCCTCCAGAAAACAAAAGCCAAGTTTTATCATAGTAACTTAGCTACTATTGAACGTTTTCAAAATATTTTTGCAACTTCCTTCATTATCTCCAAAATGTCTACATAAAGAGAATAGTACTCACAGCCTGTCACTTTGTAGTGCTAACAAAGTTCTAAAAATATAAATGCTTTTGAAAAGGAGGTTTAATGCCATATTGTTGAGTACGTTAATAGGCAAGCATGTTAATGAAGCAATGCAAATACTCATAAACCAATTCCATTTTGTGTTTCAAAACACAATTGTGTTCCATATCTTATGTTGCTTTATCAAACTCAGTAGAATTTCTTGCTCAAATTACTCCCATTATGGTATAAGAACTTACTTGCCTTGGGAACTACCTCTGCAAATCTATTTCCCTTTGGGTAGCAGTTATAAGGAACTCTTACTAGTATTCGGGTATTAATGAAGTTTTATCTGTTGAATTGCCTCACCTTTTTATGAGAGATCCCTGGGATTAACAGACTCAAGAACATGAGTTTGCTTAATACCTATAGATACAGACTATAGAGGAGAACTTCATACAGTGGTACCTTGGGTTAAGTACTTAATTCATTCTGGAGGTCCGTTCTTAACCTGAAACTGTTCTTAACCTGAAGCACCGCTTTAGCTAATGGGGCCTCTTGCTGCTGCCGCGCTACCGGAGCACGATTTCTGTTCTCATCCTGAAGCAAAGTTCTTAACCCGATGTACTATTTCTGGGTTAGCAGAGTCTGTAACCTGAAGTGTATGTAACCTGAAGTGTATGTAACCCGAGGTACCACTGTACTAAGGACTCCCCCCCCTTAAAGTAGGGCATATGGCTACCCTGCTAGCCAGTAAAAAAGTGAGATATATCTATAGATACAGTATATAGATATATATTCCTAGAATCTGAATATTAAATGAAAAAGGCAACAACAAAAAAGATAATCCTTCATTAGCATAATTTCTCATCTGTAGCAGGTTGTCTAGGAATTAGTGAACATTAGCATATTATCTGCTACGCTGGTTCAGGAGTGAACATTTCAAATACTCAGGGCATTGCCCAGCATTGGGTAGAAGCCTGTTTGTGCACCACACTGCTGGGAAATGGGGGAGCCAGCCAGACTCCTGACAATAACATACCTGCGTCTGGTCTGCCTTGTTGTTGGGCAGACTAGGCTAGGTGTAATGCTTCTACAACCAAGCTTGGGTGGCAGCATCATACAGGGAGAACCAGAGGGAAGACTTCTCCTACTTTGTCCACTTTGGGCCTACGTAATGAGCTGAGGCCCGCAACTCGACTTCAGCCCTTTTCAAGCTGCTGGGAACGAAGCAGTAGTGATACAAGTGGAGGATGCAGCTGTAGTGAGAGCAATGGGAGAGGGAAGCGCCTGCGTCTGGAGATAGGGGAGCATAGATGGGCCAGATAGAAATTGCTGGTGGTTTTTTCCTCCCTCTTCCCAACACACTCCCCACTACTGGTGCATACTATCCTGAACTTCTTGAGAACTTATGGAGCGAATGCCTGAACAGGGCTGCTGCCTGGGACATTTGTCTTTCCCCAGCAATCCTTTAGCCAAACACCCTCTCTTGGGTTTTAAATCAGTGGAGGGCAGGCTGTTAGTAGCCAGTGAAGGCTGCTTCATTAGGGCAAATGGGGCACACACGGCCAACCTCATTCTGCCTTCAGGGAGTCCACACCTGCCTGCCTTCTTACCGCCAACCAGTCCAGGGGATGGCACTGGCTGTCAGCGTCATCTTCCTTAGCCCCTATACAACTCAACCAAAGTGGTTGTGGGGGACAAAAGTGTAAGTAGCTGTTTGCACCTGTCACTGGCTCTGGCACCACCCTCCTTGCCTTCTGCCCTACTGGTCCCACCAGCCACCACTGGAACTGACAGAACGGAGCCTTTGGCAATGGTGTGGTGGTGTTTGGGGTCCCTTGGCAGTATGAGAATAAGCATGTTACAATGTTGGGGGTTGTGGAAGCATAGTTAATCAGGTTGTGAGCTATTGTTCATCCAGGCCGGTGCGTTGCCTCCTTCCTGGCTCCTTCTACTTCTCTCAGTGCAGGCGAACAAACAAGCAAGGGCAGAGCAGCTTGTGTTTTTCTTGATTCTTTTAAAAGTGAGTTTCAGTTTGAAACGCAATCTCTCTGCAGGCTCGCCTTGCTTTGAAAAGTGAGAACAGTACAGTGGGAGATATTTATAATTTCCTTGGCCTTTCCCAAGATGGTCATACAGATGAGAAGCACATGTTCTGCTCTTTGTGTACAGCAAACATCAAGCAATCTGGTGGCCAGAATAGAGTTGCAAGGAAAATAAATATGCAGACTTTCACTCTGCCATGCAACACAGCAGAGCATATCTCTTCCCCATTTTGTTCTGGCATCTTTTGCAAACAAGCAAAAAAAAAAAGTCTTTTACATTTAAATATACAGTGGTACCTCGGGTTAAGTACTTAATTCGTTCCAGAGGTCCGTTCTTAACCTGAAACTGTTCTTAACCTGAAGCACCACTTTAGCTAATGGGGCCTCCTGCTGCTGCCGCGCCGCCAGAGCACGATTTCTGTTCTCATCCTGAAGCAAAGTTCTTAACCTGAAGCACTATTTCTGGGTTAGCGGAGTCTGTAACCTGAAGCGTATGTAACCTGAAGCATATGTAACCCGACGTACCACTGTATAGTGAATACAGTGGGGGAAATTCTAATCTGCACTTCTCAAAGCAAACATGTGAACTGAAAAGCAGCTGTCCTCTGAAACTCACACTTCTCTGAATCTTGTAATGCAGTTATTCAACCCAAAACTTCTATACAAGCATGTACATATTAGGGGAAAGTGTGCATTAAAATGCATATATTGGCAAAACTTAAACATTTGCCTAATATGCTTTTAAAATTCATCTTAGGTAAAATTATGTATAAGTCTACATAAATACAAGGAGAAACATGCACTGAAATGCTGAGAAATTGTTGTGTGGTTTTTTTTAAAGTGTAGAACATGTGCCAATTGAACTTAAGGATGGAAAGAATGAGTAGCAGAAATAAACCAAAACTGGCAGATTCAGCCATCCATCTAGAGCAGTATCATACCAAAGTCATAGCTTTCCCCCAAAGAAGTGTGCTGAGAGTTGTTAGGAGATTCTTGTTCCCCTCACGGAACTACAATACCCAGAATTCCTTGGGAAGAGGGATAAATTGTTAAACCACTCTGAGAATTGTAACTCTGTGGAGGGAATAAAGGTAAAAGGTAAAGGACCCCTGACAGTTAAGTGCAGTCGCAGACGACTCTGCGGTTGCGGTGCTCATCTCACTTTACAGGCCGAGGGAGCCAGCGTTTGTCCGCAGTTTTTCCGGGTCATGTGGCCAGCATGACTAAGCGGCTTCTGGCGCAATGGAACACCGAACACCTCGAGTTACAAAAGCCTCAGGTTACAAACGCTTCAGGTTTACAAACTCTGCTAACCTGGAAGCGTGACCTCAAGTTTAGAACCAGGATGAGAACGGAAATCGTGTGCCGGCGGTGCAGCGTCAGCAAGAGGCCCCATTAGCAAAAGCACGCCTCTAGTTAAGAACAGTTTCAGGTTAAGAACGGACCTCTGGAACGAATTAAGTTCGTAACTAGAGGTACCACTGTACTTCTTTTAGTTCAATATGTGCTGTGCCCACTCTGCATTTGTAGACACACCTGCTCCTTTGGCTGAGTGGGACTCTAGACCTCAAAGTCCTATCCTAACAGCACTACGGTTTAACAATAGTACAGTCACCACCTATCCACCTTTACTTAATCCTTGCCTAATGCAAATCTCACAGCAATTCTTCTAAACCAAAATCAGGAGCAAAGTATGATATAGCAAAATGATAAATAAGGGGAGAAATGAAGCCAGAATAACTACTAATGGCAGGGGACAGAAAACAGGGTCAATGTGAGGGAAGATAAATTCTGTGATGGTAGCAGCTGGGGGCTTCCACAGTTTGGGCCAGTCTCAAAGAGTCCAAAATATTTTATGTGGGGAGAAGCAACAACTTTGCCACTGAGCTGACTTTTATATTCTGTTCTGTTTCAGCTTAGAAATCTCATCCTTTTTAAAAACAGCATGTCCAAACCATGTTTAAACAGTCAGGTTACCAACTTTTACTGTAAAATAGTCAGGGATGCATTGTCCATTTTATATATTAGTTGCTGCTGTTGAAGAAACGAAGATGTGCCGCTAACAATGGTTGTTTTTATTCCTCATGAGCAATTTAACCACTGCATTGCATATACTTTACTCAAAAGTTGTGCAAAGAGCTCATAGTGTTAACCTGTAATATATTCCTCTTTAGTAGATCTGCATACTTCGGATGGTTTGCTTTACCTTTTGTCTTCATAGACCTTGCTAGATTGGGTGCCTCTGCAGATGCATTTTATAAAATTAAGTTGTCTACATATACTTTAAAGAATGTGTTTAACTTAATGTGTAGCTGGCCCCAAGTCAAATGGAAAGGATCATCAAACAAAAAGGAAGGAAATATACTTATTGACATCCAGTAATGGTGTACTAAGTGGTTGTGCTGAAGAAGCAGACATAGTACTATATAATAAAAGCAATATGTTGTGACATTCGTTGCAATCTGCATTTTACTTGTCCATGAATAATACAGGTGATTGCAGTGTAAGTCTTCCAGAATGTTGACATTCCTGTTGACAACTCAGTTGTATTTGTACAGCTAAAGAGATGTGGAAGGGGAATTTGAGGTCTCCGTAGTTTTCTCTTGTATGGTTAGCGTAAACATCACTGTGCAAGCCAATAATGGATTTTAGCCTGCTCAACTCAAACTGATTCATGCTGTTTTGCAATACATTTTTTTAAGTTTTAAAAAATACAACACATGTGCTGTGAGGATAGGAACATCCTTAGCTTTTCCATCTTTCAAAATTACAAAAGACTCAACACTATCAAGTCCACAGGAATTTAAATTTGTTAGGATGTGGCTTTGGGGAGAGCGTAATCCAGCAAACAATTATGCAGCATTATGTTATTACATACAAAAGTGGCCTTACCAATGAATCAGCCTTTTAAAAACCTGTAAACTAATTAGAAGTGTCTGGTCATAGGTACTATTTAGCAGAGCAATTCACCAGATTGCTTTCTGTCCAGCAGTCTTTGGCCTCACTGACGAGACAATGTCCAACTTACATATTTATCCCCCACATTCCTAATTATTTCACAGCTTTTCTGACATCCATAGGGTGAAAACAGGCCACCTCCATGCACAAATTCCCCACTCTTAAAATGTGTTTACTGAAACAGCAACAACCGCAGTTCCATGGAGTTTTAAACAAAGGTTGCTTCCAGTTTGTTCAGAATTCATCCTGATTTGTTTGCACAAAGTTTGTGAGACGTTAGATGGCACTGGCTATCTATTGAGCATTCACTCTGGTGTGTTATAGGGCAATTCAACAACTGATGAAGAAGGGCAGTCTTCAGTCGCCACCTGCCACACCGCAGACAGCAGGGGCAGCTGAAGAAAGGACTTCTGAGGACAATCTCTGTGGATGGGTGCATTGTCAGGAGCAGGAGTCAAGCGTATGTCAGCAATAGAAAAACACGGTGTAAGTGCAGTTAACTTTGTATTCAAAGAAAACAGAACAGTGCAGGCCTAGTGATCCCAGCAGGTCTTCTCCAATAAGGCAGTTGTGAGGGCTGAAAGGTTCGCACCTTCCCACCACTCACTAAGGCTCCTGCTCTTCCCAAGCTATCGCAAACTGCGTCTGTGCACAACCAATCTCAGCTCAGCTCTTTTCATTTCTCTGTGTTCCAGACTGGGGGTAGGGGAGCTGGCCACCACAACAGAAGTGGGGGAGACTCCCTGGATTCTTGAGCCTGCCTCCATTCTGCCTCTTGGCCCATCTCCTCTCTGGCCTCTGCTTCTGCCTCTGGATTGCTTTCTGCCACAGCCTCTTCCTGCTCACTAAACCTTGTTACCTCTTCAGCGGCTGCTCCCTCTGATTACCTCTCTCAGTCTGCTCCCTCTGATCACTCATCATCGTCCCACCACCAACCCTCTGGCTCTCAGCCTTCTTCCCTTGGGGGGTTCCCCAGCTGCTGCCTCCCACCACGCAGCTGCATCCAGCCAGTCCATGACAGCAGTCCAACGGATATTTGGGTCCTAAGTCATGTAAGGGTATAAATTGAGCTTAATAGCTGTCATAGTTTGCCCTGGCATACCTTGCCCTGAAGAAGGTGCAAAAGCAATAAACAAACACACAATAAACAAAAACACACAATCTTTTTTTTTTCCAGTGATGAAAAATCATTGTGATTTTTTAATGTTATAGAGCTTCTTTGATTAAATGAGTTATTGACATATAGTACATTGGCACTGGGACTGGGTTTGACCTTTCTAAATTCCAGATTTTAGCATGTTGAAACAACAGTGAGGATGCTATCATGATCAGTTAGGTCAGCATGTTGAGAGGCAGGTGGAGGGATGATAAATGTCCATCCTGGGCTATAACAAATCTTTGCCACGTCACTCTGTGGTCCTTTATACTGACCAAACTGGCTAAGAACCAGAAAGATCTGGCAATATATGCTAGTTTAAAATAAGGCAAGGCTAGGCTGACACAAGGAGGCTCCGAATCATCAGCCAGCACAAAGAATCAGGTTCATCCTCTTCTCCGAAACATGTTTTCTGTTCCTTATATATCCTTTAATTTAATCTTTTGTTAAACATGCCCAAATACTGTGCAACAGTAATAGTCTAATTGGTATTCACACTAACCCAAATTATAGGGCTGGCTGCAGCATGTGGCTTCTTTTTGCCAATGCCGATATTATTTATGTATTGTTTAAAAGGAAAGGGGGGAAAACAAGGAACTATTAATTTTTATACAATAGAGTGAACACTGGCAGTGTCACTTGGATTCCTGCTGGATTTTCTTGAGAACGCTTTCAAAATGTGCAAGCCAAATAAAAAACTGTACAGCTGCCATAAGCTTTGGAGCCAATTGAAAGTCTTTTTTTAAAACACACACACCAGATACTAGACACATGAATCTTTGTACTGATTAAATAAATTATTGGCTAGAAGTATTTTGCATTATTTTAAAAGGTGCATTAGCTTCTTGATGAGAACGGTAAGTGATATATTATGATCTAAATTCCTGTCTTATTTGCATATAAATTTGACAGGCAGGATGTGTGCATCCATAGTCATACACGAGATCTACATCCCATTTTATTTTACTATTTCATTCTAATATTTGCTTAAAAAGGATTATTATTTTTTCCTTTTTAAAGGGATGTGTTGTGAACTGCCAGGGAAATTCAGCATTTTAAGTTTATGTTGCAGTTTATTTAGGTCTGAGTTAATTCTATTGATACTACTATGTATTACTTTCATACTGTTATTTTGCAAATGAACCAATCTAATCTAATACGCGAGAGCTGGCTTCCATGTGCCATCACAACTAGACACATTTCAAGTGACATCCTAAAAAGTCAAATCTGCCTGTGGCAGCAAATGCACACAACCAGTTCTTTATGGGCATGTAAGTGTCTGTACAGGCAAGCCTTTCCCCAGTATCTCATGCCCAGCTGGTTGTGCAAAAAGGCATTAAGTACCAGTTATTTCAATGGAAATCACATTAAAATGTGAACCAGACTGAATCTGTCCCAGCCAGCATAGCCAATGATTGAGGATGATGAGAGTTGACCAACTGATGTGCTGATCGTGTTCATTTCTTTGGCCCCTCCAACAGGATGGCCAGTCTTACTCAGGCTCAAGTACCCTGAACTAGCTGAGGCACAGGATTGCTACTGGTGGTGTATGGTTTGGTCTAGTTATCTTCTCCAAATTATGTAAGAAAGGCATCCTGAGGAGGGGACCAAAGAAAGAACATGCTGAAGGAGGTGGCATTAAGAAACAACAACACTTTCTGGAGTGAATTAAGAGTTCCCACCTTTTCCCCAACAGGCCAGCCTTCCAGGTCATACCAGCTTACCAAGATTTTATAGGATGGAGTGCAACTACTGGAACCCAAAGGGAAGAAGAAGGTTGGTGGAGGTCACAATCAAAATTATGATCCGACGAACGTAAACCTCACCCCTCTTGGTCACGAGATATTTAAGGCTGAGGTCAGTGACAAACATCATAAAAAAGCAGTCTTGGTGGTGGGTGATTCACTTCCTTACGACACCACCTTATCACTGAGCATCGAGGGAAGCCCAAACATCTTTCAGAAGTAACACAAGACTTTGCCTCTTGGGGTGCTTTTCATTGCTTAAGGCCAAGAGTGGCTAACTGAACCAACTGTTGTGGTCTGCACTAGCCCAGAAGACAGACAAGAATTTAAGGGTGTTTGTTATGTTAGCTTTGTAGCTTTTGTGCAGTAACATTCCCTCTTCCAAACACCTTTTAACTTTTACCTGTTATGAATGTTAGGCAAACAAGACAGGCACAAAAGAAAACAACTGCATGTTGGCTGAAGGAAATTGTCATATACATTCTGTTTGACTTACTATGTAGTTTTATTTGTTAGTATCCAGTGCTATCATTTTGAGTATGTGGAAAGTTGCCAAGGTACAATTTTTAAATATTATTTTAAACATTCTCTCTTTCCGGAGTTGATAAATTTTCAAGTAAAATTCAATGCCATGCTTATTTTCAGTTTTCCTTTAATCACTCACCACCTATCCTTTCAAACACTTTGTTACCCAAATCACAGTTCTTTTGAAATCCACTCCTAAAAGTTTACAGAGACAAAAACTGTATCTTTGGGGGGGGAGGTGAAATACCCATCAATTTACCAGTTGCACCTTGGTTCTTCAAGGTGCCATGGAAAGAGTACTTATGTGGAGGTGGTACAGGGGTCAGTGAAGAAGTGGGGTGTGGAAGTAGTTTGCCACTTGTTTGTTCATTTGAAGACAATTCCTACTTGGACTGGGTAATCTCAATCTGCACCTCTCTGCTGAAATGAACAAAGGCTATGCTGGTCCAGTGCTTATTGGATGAGGCTGTAATCCTCTCATTCTTTGTCTTAAGGACCTGATTGGACAAACTGCTCTGAAGACCACAGGTATATATGGGAAGCGCGCTGGCCCCTTCAGGTCCTCAATAACTTCTGAGAAATGCAGGCCTCTTAACACAGGTGTGTAAAAGTCTTTGTTCTCAGGTAAGGTTTCCAGAAAACCAAGTGTAGATTAAAGGTGGAAAGGGTATGTCTTCCTGTTGTCATAATTGATTGGGAACAGAAGAATATAGAAAGTTAAATATCTCCCAGACTAGAAATATAGTCACTTGCCACTCAAAAACACAGATTGGAAATAGGGGGGTGAGGAATGCTCTATCACCAATGATGAAGGGTTTATAGAACTGGCTGATAATTTTCTACCCTTTCCAGAAGTGCTTCAGAATATCCAGGGGAATAATATCTGAAAGAGAAACAAGGGTGCCTTGATTAAAAACTCAACATGCTAAATACCAAACTACCATTGAACACAGAATTAAGCATACTTAAACCTGCTGAAAGAAGTCAGTGGGATTAAGTGCATTTCACTCTGCGCTGGGTCAAGGCCAAAGATGACACATGATACATACCAGCATGTTTATGAGGAATAAATCAAAGAGTTAGGATTTCATCTTAAGCAAGTATGCAACTATTAGGGCATCAGTCTTTAGTTAATTAGGTAATTGGTTGGCTCTATCAGCTAGAACATTTTAAAATAATAATTTGTGGGCCAATATATTAGGGGCACCCATTTTTTTATTTTTTAAAAATCAAAACAACTACTTATAAAAACTGTAAATGGGAAGAACCATCTTAGGAGGGAATTCCTCTAAACAGGGTGAGAGGTGGACTCCATGTGGTACGTCAACAAAGACTTTTCTCTGCCTTGAAGCTCCCACCACTCAGTTTCATTGGATGACTCTGGCTTTAAGTATTATGTAAGAGGGTGAGAAACATGTCTCTGTCCAGTTACCTCCACATCATAGATCATGTCATATACAGTACTGCTATCATGTTGCTCTCATTACCCACTTTTTTTCCAAAGTAAAAAACCTTTTTGCTGGCAGTGAATGCCTCCCCCCCATAACAGTTCAAACTTCAGCCCCCCCCCCCCCAATTAGGTCCACTACTGCTCAAACCTTGTAACTTTATATTGCAGAATGGATTAGATGTCCACCAGATATTAACAAGAGAAGTCTATACATGTTTACTCAGAAGTAAGTCCCACTGAGTTCAAGAGAATTTGCAACACAATCCTAACAACTACTTATTCAATGGAATTTATCCTCAAGGAAGTGGGATTAGGATTGCAGCCTATGTTGTTGTTTTTTCACCTTCTACATCTTCTGTGCTGTGTATTATGGTCCTAGTCATTTGCAATTTGATGTTACTGCCTAGGAAATGGAACCATGTGTTTGGGCCTGTGCAGGGGCTGATTAGTTCTAAAGACATTTTAAGCTGGTCACTATGTATCTGAATCCCTCCCTCCACTGGCCCAACTCTGCTTGTCCTGGTACAATATGTCAGGAAAAAGAATTACACATTCCCCTTCACCATTTGGAGAGGACAGATGTGAGTCTTCAGGATCATCACTAATAATAAATAATAAGAATACTATACAGTGGTACCTTGAGTTAAGTACTTAATTCGTTCCGGAGGTCCGTTCTTAACCTGAAACTGTTCTTACCCTGAAGCACCACTTTAGCTAATGGGGCCTCCTGCTGCCGCCGCGCCGCCGGAGCATGATTTCTGTTCTCATCCTGAAGCAAAGTTCTTAAACCGAGGTACTATTTCTGGGTTAGCGGAGTGTGTAACCTGAAGCGTATGTAACCCGAGGTACCACTGTACTGCCCTCCATCCAAGGATCACAGGACAGTTTACAATATATCTGAGGTAATTATGAGGCATACATAGTATTCACACCATTTTTAAAAAAAATACTTGGCGTTCGGTCTTTCTATCCAAAAAGAGGCCTTTGACCCTTGCTGTGAATCTTGCTCTCCTCCATTCTCACTGAAACCTGAAATTGTACCCTCTGCTCTATTACAGCTTTGCTTAGCGATGACAAAGAAAAACACAAGCAGCCAAAGGCCTCCCACTGGAGAATTTGCTTAATGTTGTTTGGATCCCTTAAAGATTTTACTTGGAGGAATTTACTGCTGTCTAACAATTCCCTCTTGGGCATGCAATCAAAGTATAAAAATGTGTCCCAGCTTCCCTTAGATCCCAGCACAAAGGTCAGATTTAAAAGCAGTGTGTGGCATTTAAGACAAAACAAAAATCAACAGACAGTAAGAAACTGCAAAGCAAGAAGCAGGACAGAAACTAGTTTCTTAATGTTTCAAATGGCATCACTGTTGCCTTTTCTAGACAAAGAGTAAATAATTTATGAATGCAAAAATGAACAATAGCCTTAACTTCTCTAGGTGAAACTGCAAGGAAGTGGAAATCTAAAATAAACAAGATGATATTTCAGTGGACCAACATCTGTTGGTGTGGGAGTATGCAAACCTTTGAGTAACAGAGAACACTAATACATTAACAATGTCTGAGTGCTATGTAAACAGAGAGTTTGCATAATTTCCCTCTTTCTGCTAGCAAATTGATGGTGTTCTCTCAATGAAACTACAATTCTATGCACACTTTCTTGGGAGTAAATCCCACTGAAACCAACAGGATTACTTCAGACTAAAAAGTCATGGGCTCAGACTATGTGCTTAACCTCCCCCTGCCAGTTAATATTGCACATCTTAAATCTTGAACACGAGATTAAAATAGACTGTCACATTGATCTAGCACAGGGGTCAGCAACCTTTTTCAGCCATGGGCTGGTCCACTGTCCCTCAGAGCATGTGGTGGGCTGGACTATATTTTTTTGGGGGTGGAAGTAAACAAATTCCTATGCCCCACAAATAACTCAGAGATGCATTCTAAATAAAAGCACACATTCTACTCATGTAAAAACACGCTGATTCCCAGACGGTCCATGGGCCGGATTGAGAAGGCAATTGGGCCGCATCCGGCCCATGGGCCTTAGGTTGCCTACCCCTGATCTAGCACAAGGGTGGGGAAACCTATGACCCTCAAGGTATTGCTGGACTCCCATCATCCCCAGCCAGCTTGGCCAATGGTCAGGGGTGTTCTGAGTTGCAGTTCAGCAACATCTGGAAGGCCGCACATACCTCTAGCACATCTGCCTACCAGGCCAGCATAATAAAATCTCTGACATCCACTTAATGATGTGCTCCGGTTTGGTGACAGAAGTTTAAGACACTGAACCATCGAAGGAATTTTCTTTTATGGGGAAATTCCAGGTCATTTAATTTTATTCAGTTTGCAGGTGAAACTTTCCCAGCTCCAACAGGACTGAGTTACAGAATGCTCTGGAAAATGCAGATGACCAGCAGAGGGAGTGCAATCGCCTGGCATAGGGATGGCCAACTTCTTCCCTCTTTGTTAGCACAGAGCTGATTGGGAACCCATTCAATTAGGCGTTCCTGGAGGAGGGACTATGGGAGCATGATGGGTCTGTTCCACTTTAGGAGCTTATGACTCAGACAGGCAGGAAATTTGGAGGCTACGAAAGTCCAGAAACTAAGAGGAACGGGCTACAGCCATGTCCCTTACATCCTACTCCTCTCAATTTTCTTTTGTGGACAGGATAAAATCATATTGACAGCCAGACACTACATGCAATCCGTAGCCTAGCAAATCTAAAATCCTGGAGGGCTATTCCGTCTCCTCTGAGTGGATTTGCAACTGGAGTCCATTCCTCACATTTTCATTAGTGTCAAAAGCTACCCTCTCTCTGCAGGAATTGGCTATCCAGCCCTTTGTGGTGTGGTGGATGGACACTGTTCAGAAAGTTGTGTTACTGCCTACTTTGTGAACGTGCATCCTGAATATTGGGTCCAAGGACCTCAGGCCATCTAATAAGACTTCTAGATATAATCAAGTACCTTTGTGTACTCAGGAGCTGATTCTGTTAAAACCCTTTTTACCATCTGAGCAGCCCATCCCAACACAGCCCACATCACAAATTGCTTTGGGAACTTCCCTCACTATCATATGTCATATGGCATAAATGAAACTACAGCATCGTTTCCCACCCTTACCTGACTATTTCCTCTGGATAACAATTGTTAATTGTGTAGATATACTCTTGAAGAAGTGACCCAGCCTCTGCTTTTATCTCCTGAACCTTTTTAAGGCCTCCACTTGTTACAAAAAGACGCCGTGCTTTGGAATCATGGGGCAGAACCTATTTAAAATGAAGCATATAATAGTAAGAAATTCAGCATTTCTTTGCAAAGGTTATTATCTCCTGTGAAGTTTTAATATTGAAAACAAAATTGAGGGACACCAAGAGCACAATCTAACAGAACGTTCTCCTCTGCAAGCCTTGCTGAGACAAAATGGAGGAGGGAAAGGGAACAATAGCAAAGGCACTTGTGCAGAAAAGCATACCACTGGACTGTGCCCAGAGAGTGAAGAAGAACTTCAGACTCACACTTGCTCAGGGCACTTTCATTAACAAGCAGGAGGCTTAAAGCAGTTTTTGCTCAAATTGATTTGTACACGACTGCAAAACCTACAGTGGTCAGCATGCACATCTGAATTACAAATGCCTCTCTTCTGCTTCCTGTTCCACATTAGCAATCCTGATCCTATGTGCACATTAGTAGCAGAAAGAAGGTGCAAAGGCAACTTTAGCTTTGCAGATAAAAAATTCCCTAGTCGGATACAAAATATTCTGTTTTCTAAACTTGACATTCTCTTGACTAGCCTTCCCCAACCTAGTGCTGTCCAGATGTTTTCCAGTACTCTAAAACTCCTATCTCTGGCAGTTGACCATGTTGGCTGCTACTGATGGGAGTCGGAGTCCAACAACATCTGGAAGCATCGGAGTGGGGAAGGCTGCTCTGGACAGAAAGCCCATATCAGGATCTTACTGTCCTTAGCAGCAATACAACCCATCATTTCAGAAGAAGCTTCTCTAAACTCAAACTGTTTTGTTCTGCTTAGCATGCATTTATACTAGCTTTTCCTCTTGATCTGATCCATGCCGTAACCCTCCTAATAAAATCTTTAAAGAACAAAGGTTATCCTTTTATTTCACCTTCGCCTTTGTGATTATTTCTAATAGTTTAAGGTCCACTGAGTATTGACACCAACATGTACCACTCAACCGAGAGACAGATTCAGCTGAGGCTACTAAGGGTAAGCTGCAGAATAGAATGGGATGTGGCAGGGAATGTATGCCAGAGTTCTTTTGGCCCTGCTTCCCCCCAAAAGCATCCTTGCCACATAGCAGAGAGCAAGGGACTACATAGGGGTTGGGAGGGGCAGCTCTCAAAATAAAGGGTGGCCCTTAAAACAAGAGTGATATGGTAAACTACGAAACAGGGCTCCACTGGACTCTAATAAGTGTGCTGTTTCCAGTGCAGGGATTGCCTCTATTTAAATTTTCAAGTAATTCCCTCTGCCCCCCCCCTTTTTTTGCAAGTCTCAGGGCTCATCTATACTTCCACTTGTGTGCTGCAGTGATAAAGCACAGGTCCAAGTGGTTTTCCCCTTGCCCCACTCCTTTCCAAGGGAAAGCCCACTCTTTAGCAATAGATCAGAACACATGTCAATCCAGGGGAAACCTCAATTGCCGTTTGCTCCGACTGAGCGCTAAAGAGTAGTTTTCTCTGGGGAAAAGGACAAGAGGAAGTGTGGATAAGCGCTCAGAGCTCTATTTGGGTTAAGCAGTCTCAAGTGGAAATCTTGCCCTCATTTCTTTAAAAATGGCAAGAAGAACAAAGAAAAGCGGCTTGATTTCTTTCTTTTACATTTTTAATAATAATAAAAATAGGAAGGGTAAAACATTGTAGACAATACGTTTTTGAACAATAGCCCTGAAAAGTTACTGCATTATTAATATAAGCAGGCAGTTTATTGCAGTAAGATATATAGGGCGGAATTCTATTAGAGTTCCAAAAACTGATGAAGGGAGCCCCTTTTCTTATACATTTATTGGCTTGAGGTTTGCAGAGACAACTAACAAAATATATTGTGGCTGGATTTCTTGTTTCCTGCATTTCCTAACTTCAGTTTATTCTAGAAAAACATTGACTTTTCATTCCATCTGAGGCATAAAACCATGGAGTGTCATATTAAAAAACATGTTAAAGAAGAGGGGACATTGGTTGTCAGGGACTCAGGAGTTATGCACAGAGATGCAGTGGTCTGTCGTTGCAGGGGGGTCAAAGACCCGTAACTAGTTCTGCAGCAGGATCCCTGTCTCTAGCATCCTATTGGCATGAAAGGGGAGCTTTTTAGCCACTGAGAAATCTTCCCATTCTTTGTGCTGACTGGAGCCAATCAGAGTGAAAGGAGGGGAGTCAGAATACATCCCTAGTTATTATTTTACAAGATTACTGCACAATCTTAGAAGGGAGCAGGTGGAGCTGTGAGAGGCCATGGCTGAGACTATTATGAAGAGGCCCTGCACTTCTGAATTTGCCACTACACTACTGGTTATGTGAGCATGGGCCTGAGAGGGCAGGTTCATGCAAGCACTGCCCCTTGCACCTGGCAGGCAGTATGAAGCCTATGAATTAGACAGGCCAGCATATATAGCAAGAGTATTTTCCCTTCTTCCCTTGGCTTGATCTACAGAGCAAAGCCTTTTTCCTGCTGCACTCTTGGCTGTTCCCAGCAAGTGATTTCAAGTGTCCTCAACAAAACACTCCAGAACTGGATTCAGGTACAGCTGCCTGCACAGATGCACAAGAACAAGACCAAAAGCAGCTGTAACAAGCATCCCAACACAGAAAGAAAGCAGCAGCAGCACAGAATGGTCTTTATTCCCCAAGTGTTAAGACCAACCTATGCCACTGTTGTTGTTGTTTTCTGTGCGCAACAGCTGCCCTTGGCCCTGAGAGTGCTAATCAAGCTACCCAGATTGGTTTTAGAAATGCTGGACACGGATGGAGCCTTTAAGAAGTGTAAGCAAATGCTCATTTACCTTACTGAACTGGCCGACTATGTGCTTCAGGATGTTTGGAGGAGCATCATGCAATAAGGGTTCGAGTGCTGGCAGATGAGTGCACTTCTGCAGGATGTTCTTTAAAGCTTTCTTAGTCTATCAAAACACAAAACATTTTCAGTAAGGCATTGGCTGACAATCATCTTCAAGAAGTTACCAAGTCTGCTTGGAAAAAGCCAGCCTTTTGTTATTTCTATAATGAATAAACTTTAAGTATCCTTTCTAGATCCAGGAATCTTGAAAATGTTTCTTGTGCATCAAGTCTGATTTATTTTGGAAGGCAGTAAGTTTCTAAATAAACAGATGCACACTTTTTTTTTTAAAGCCACAACCTTGTGAACTGTTCTGTGTTCTGTTATATCCCAATGAAATCAATGAGATTTAAATGTGTGTATCTTTCAACTTGTGTCAGATTGTGGGTGTTAAGTATTGCAGCCCCAAGGGAAAAGGAGGAGGAAGTCAAGGCACCAACTGAAATGAAAGGCCATGTTGTGTAAAACAGGTACCGTTTAGTGTAGCCTACAGGTTTATTCAAATGGATCTTGACTCGGCATGGCATGAGGCAAGGACTTCATTGGCATTCGCCAGCTCCAATATTGTAAAAGTTGTCTGATGCAGATATGATCTAACTCTGAAATTCTCAAAGTCTGTTTCATGGATCACTGGTAGTCTACAAGCTCCGTTCAGGTGATCCATGGGAAGGTTAGAGAACAAATGAAAAATACTTGTGCTTAACCCAGCACAATTTGTATTTTTCTGATGATCAAGGCTGTTTTGATCAGAGACGGATTTATTGGACAGACTAATAAGGCTCTGATCTAAGGTCTACAATTTTCATAATGCAGTGATGGTGCATTTCCTCCCTAGAAATCTGCAAATTAAAGTGGCCAGTCTCAGCAGCCTGGCACCTGTGATTTTCATAATTTGGTGCTGCTTTTGACAATGGTTTCAGTGAAAAAAAATGTATTAAGTGGTCTGCTGAGACCCCTAGCAATTTTCAAGTGGTCTGGAGTCAGCAAAAAGGTTGAGAGCAGCTGACCTAACATGTACTTTGTCTCCTGCAACTCTACACATTCAGTATGCATTTCTGTAGTCCAAAATGGATCTTCTGTATCCTGCAGGGATACCTGTCTCTCCCTTGTGACTACCTGAGGCTCTACTAACCCCAAATGTAATTAGATAATGACATGATATTCTATCCCTCTGTACTAACGTTGCAAGTAGATTAAAATGCTACAATGACTAACAGCTTGTATCCAGCTTCCCATTCAAGGAGTTTTAAAGGCAGACACAACCGAGCTACCCACGGCTGGGTGTTTAAGCCCTTTGTGTGGTTAACTAACATTCACCATTCAATTAAACCAGAACACTGTATTTGAATTGAAAGACATGAATTCAAATACATCAAGGACATCAAGGAAACAGGCAGCCAATCCAAACCATAATTTTAAATGTCTGGGGGAGTGCTTTAGGTCAGCAGTAATAGGGTAAAGGTAAAGGTAAAAGGACCCCTGACCATTAGGTCCAGTTATGGCCGACTCTGGGGTTGCGGCGCTCACCTCGCTTTACTGGCCGAGGGAGCCGGCGTACAGCTTCCGGGTCATGTGGCCAGCATGACTAAGCCGCTTCTGGCGAACCAGAGCAGCGCACAGAAACACCGTTTACCTTCCCGCCTATTTATCTACTTGCACTTTGACGTGCTTTCGAACTGCTAGGTTGACAGGAGCGGGGACCGAGCAACGGGAGCTCACGCCGTTGCAGGGATTCGAACCGCCGATCTTCTGATCAGCAAGTCCTAGGCTCTGTGGTTTAACCCACAGTGCCACCTGCGTATAAGGTTCAGGGTCCAATAATAGAATCATAGAATTGTAGAGTTGGAAGGGACCCTGAGGGTCATCTAGTCCAACGCCCTGCAATGCAGGAATCCTGTCCACAGCCGTCCCTGGATGGGTTCAAACCACCAACCTTCTGGTTAACAGCCAGATGCACTGACCCATTGCACCACACAGACCAATCCCTAGGTAGCCGCTACTGGTCAGAGTAGACAGTCCTGCACTAGATAGACTAATGGTCTTGTTCAGTGTAAGGCAATTCCATATGTTCATATATCCTTGTGCCATAACAGTTCAAGCAGCATCATATGCAACACTGAGACCGAGTGACATCACCCTTCTCCCATTTGCCTCTCCCAGCCTTGCTGTACCAATTTGTCAGGGAGGCTTGCACCAATGTTATCAGGATAGACCCACCTACCTAACACCTCTCTCTGTATCCCCCCTCTGCCTTTTGCAGCAGACATCTGTATACGCTCAAATTCCCGCAAATTATCAGGAATACCTCCTGTTTTCTAGTCCTTGTTGCTATTTTCAACTTAAAAGTTAGTATGAGTTTCTGGAGATGTCATTCTACAGAGTTTGGCTCCTTCCAGAGGATCTGTGGAAACTTAGAATTTCTGAGAGTGATGGCTGGATTCATCTCTAGTGCCTATCAGATTCAACCAGCCTCCACCCATAAACTCAAACCAGCATTTCTGAAATCAAAAGTTGGCAGCACCAGTCAGCCCTGAATGACCATCCAACTGTTATTCTAAGAATGCACATGATCACCAAGGGCCAAACTAGATAAATGTGAAACACACAGATATATAGATATATATATATATTTTAAAAACTAAATAGCACTGCAGCCAACTCTGCCCCCAATCAGGATCTGAACAGTGGCATGGAGGAATGAGATGTTAACTCTGCCCCTGCCCAAGTCCTGCAGTTCCAATTAAAATCCCTCCTTAAGCTGCTATTCGCTGCAAGAGGGGTGGGTCTATAGCTCATACTTGGCATGCAGAAGGTTACAGATTAAATAATGAATGTTTTCAGGGAAGCTTTTAATGTTTCATAGACTATTGTATTTTAATATTCTGTTGGAAGCCGCCCAGAGTGGCTGGGAAAACCCAGCCAGATGGGTGGGGTATAAATAAATAAAACAACAACAACAACAACAACAATAATAATAAATAATAATTAATAAAAAATTACTATTAAAGGGTCATGTAGAAGGTAGTGGGAAGGTTTTCTGCTTGATCCCTGAAGACTGCTGTTAGTCAGAATAAGCAATACTGGGCCAGAGGGAGAAAGGGTCTGACCAGCCATAAGGTGATTTCCGAAGCAGTCTTTGACATCAGTGGCAACTTCATCCTCCCAGGTGGAATAGTAGCTTCAGGGGAGGGTTTTATTCATCAGGATTGCAGTACTGGGACAGGGTGGGGGTGGGGGGTTGATGTCCTCTACCAGTGTGCCATGGCCTCAATACTGACTGGCTTCTGAGATCTGTGAAATGCATCCACACCTTTCACAAACGGAAAGGCACTGTGCTAGGCACAGCCTGCCATTTCACATACTGCAGCTGCTGACACATATTTTGAACTTCTGGCATATTGGAATAGAGTTACGTTTTTCTTTAAGCAAACACATCCTTGGCTTATTTATAAGACAGGCTACGACAAAGTAAACGAACACAGCATGCGGTAGGTGGAGGAGAGCCTTTTCCAGTGATAAAATAGGGGTGCGGGGAGAGGACTCAGATCCTTCGTATGGGAGCTGACATGTTATAAACATATATCTTCTTCTTTTTTAAGTTGCGAAACACTGGCAATAATGTGTTGCTCCAGTGCTGATGCAGCAGTGCCAATAGCTGACACCAACATGGTACAGGAAATAGGCATGGACAACACCCAGCGTTGCAAATGATTTCCCTTGCAGTAAACAGACTAGCATCCAGTCTCATGTGCACAGTGCAGCGTAGAATCACAGCTTGTAAATGAGCTTGCATATGGATTAGGGTGCAGAGAACTTTCAAATTACCTAAGCATGTAAATGCATCAAGGCCTGGGTTAGTCCCCTCTACCCTGTGGATGATATGATGCTTACTTGGTCACCAAGAAGTTCCTGAGAAAAATGGACGGCCCTGATCTGTACAGATTCCAGCAGTCAGCATGGACAGGTGGCACTGACCCCTCCTCCTCCTGCTGCTCCACTGCCCCCTGCAGTGGTGAATGCTGCAACAGTGATGGCCTGGGCACAGTGAGTCATGCAACCTTGATTATTGCAATGAACTCTATATAGGCTATCCTTGGGTCATGGTCTGGGAGCTCCAGCTAGTGCAAAATGCTGTGGATAGGCTGCTGGTGAGGAGAGACTACTACCAACACCTAATTGCAGAGTGTAAAAGCTAACACTAGCTGGCCATATGTTACCGGGCCAAGTTCAAGGGTCCCATATTAATTTACAAGGGTCTTAACAACTTGAGTCTCGGATGCCTTAAGGAACACCTGGTTCCTTATATCCCTGCCCAGTCACTGAGATCGTTAGTGAAGGCTCTTGTTAGTGGTTCAGATGCATGGCTTGCGTCCACTAGAAAGCATGCATTCAGTATTATGGGCCTGATTCTGTGGAACTTCCTCCCAGCTGAGATCAGATGCTTGAAACAGACCTTTCTATTCCAGCAGGCATTTTAAGGAAGTTTCAACTTTTTCTAATTAATTTCAATTTATTCTAGTCACTGTAAGGTTTTTTTTTCCATTTTATAAACACCACTTAGAAACTTCAGTGATTATGTAGTATATAAAAAGCTGAAATAAAATGAATATAAATAATCAGCTACCACAACTGACAGGCAGCTACCCAAAAAAGCAGCTAGAAGCTGTGCTCTGCACAGGTTTATCCCATGCCATAACTCCAGCTGTGGAAAAGGCCAAGAAAATCCAGGAAGCCCTTGTTGTAATAAGAGATTTCCCCTCATGTGGTTCTCCTATGCTTGGAATGAATTATGACTCCTGGTTTCAGAGAGGCATGATTTGTAGCTCCTTGGATGGCTGACCATCTGGGAAGGTATGTGTGCACAAACTACAGTAGCAAATGGAGCTTAAGAAAGGCAGAGCCAAGAAGAGAGAAACAGGAGAGAGGAGGAGAACAGATTGGTGGCCTCTTGCTTGTGTGGCTCCGAATGTTTCCTGCGTGAGAGTGCAACTTACGCTCTTTGTTACCGTACTTTCCATGTGTCACTCCCCAGCCTGCACACTTCTAAGCAAGTTGATTTACACTTTACACTCCAGCTGCTATCCTCAAAAGGAAGCAAAAACCTAGAGAGGCCCCAAAACTTTCCATGACTCAGACAATATTATGTCATATCCTGTACAGCAGCAACAGTAAATACGAACGCTCTGATCTTAACTATGTTTTTTTTCTTGGAGGTAAGGCCCAATTGATATGTTACTGAAACACTGGGGGGAGCCACTTCCATATAGCTTCACCCTGTGCTTCTCTGGCAATGTCCTGGCCTATGCGCAAAGCAGAACGAAGGTGGTGGAATCCTGATGGAACAGAATGGACTGTACCATTTCAGATTACAGGTGGGGGGGGAAGACATTTCTGAATGTTCTCTGAAATACTATGTTCTGAAGTTTAAAATAAATCACTTTCAAGCAGAAAGCAAGCACAGCTGAAGTTTTCTTCCTGGTACACTAGTTTTCCATCTGCAAGGAGTTTTGTTTTCACATAGTCTGAAGTGGTAATCTACTCTAACACCTCAGGACTCTTACCACCTCATTCTAAGGCATATATAGTGCACACCAACAGAGGAACAAGATGGTTGAACCAAACAATGTGTTTTCTTTTACATGCAAACACCACCTTTGGAGGTCTAGGAGATGCTCATGTCAAAAGAACTACATTATGTGGCCCATTGATACTAAAGTTGCATGGGAAGCAGCCATGGGGAAGTGGCTCTTCCACTGATGCACTAATGTATAAATTGGCCATGTCCCACTGAGTGGGTGGGACTGCAACTCAGTAGAAGAGCACCTGACTCCAGCAGCCCTAGTTAAAAGGATAAGGTAGCAGGTGATGCTTGCCTAGGGAGAAGCTGCCAATCACAACAGACAATACTGGGCCAGATGAGCAAATAAACTAGTTACTTGCTGTAACTACGGCAGGTTCCTATTTCATAGTGGTACTTGCTTTCACATATGTAGCTTGAATCACAGCCTATAGGGATGGGATGGTTGAAGCAGAAGGTCTCTAAATGAGAATATTGTACCTTTAAAACAGCCTGGCAAATCCACCAATTGTAGTTTGATAAAATGATAAATTGTGCTAACGGATCTATGCAATTTAGAGCAGCCATCTGGCTTACTATATATTCCTAGGCAGGGTGAGCAAATTGCCACCCATTCCCAGAAATCTACTATTTATTACCTTAGCACCAAACTGGTTGCTAACCCATAATCGAATGTTATTTGTTTTCTAGCCCACCCTGTCTCAAAGCGTCAGGCAAATCTACTTACTTTGACTTGAAGATCTTCTGAACTTTCAGGTGACATATACAGGGAGAGCAGCACAGGCAAGACATTTGCTACTGCAACAGCACGGGCATGTTCCGGAGTGTGTCTCCCAATCTGTCCCAAAGACCAGGCAGCTGCTGCCTTAATATGATCTTCTGGCTCTTCTGACAAGCACACTGCCAGCTGTGGAACCCCCTGTGGTATTAATCAAAAGCACAAAACACTATGAATCCAGGCTGGGTTTGGAGAACCTTGCAAAGATTGCTGGGGAGGGAGGGGATGGAATAAAAAGATTCTCCCTTTCTCTGTATTTATACATTCTCAACTCAAAGCACCTATGATGCCTCTGTCACTTGCACCGTCTGCAAGGATTACTCCTGAACGCTACATATTTAAGCATCAGAAGAATATTAAATCTGCAAATTTCTCCGAGATAAAGGCTGTTAGAGCTGACACGTTTATTGCTTTCCAAAGGACTCAGAGAGCAGGTGCCACAGTTCAGGCAGAAAGCAGAAAGCAAAGCTGGCGCTTTTATCAGGCACTGAAATTCCAGGGTTTCAGGTTTCTTTCCCAGGTTTCCTGGAAAGCAACCAAGCACTGCCTCTGTGCCCCCTCCGTTCATTTCAGTAAGACTTGCACGAGGCTGCCACACAAGCCTCACATAAATGAATGGATGGGGGACAGCCATAATGCTTGGAGGGAGCAGGGTGGTTTCTTCCACCACTCCAAGCAGGATATTTAGGTCCTTTTTACTTGCTTTTCTTCATTTGCTCCACACAATGCCGTTAAACACAACAAGTTATTATTAATGTGAGCGTTGACCCTTACAGATGTATATTGGAACTTTCATCAGTCAGGTTGCCTTTTAGTCCTGACAATTTTATAATTAGAACACTTTGTTTTTTTTTAAAAAAAGCATCAATACATTCTACTATCCACCAGGAACCATTTGATACATTTTTTTAAGGGAGAGGGAGACACAATAGCATCAATACCTATATTGCTCACAACGCAGTGAAATATTACATTTTCTTCCTCACTGTCAGGTTATCTAGCAACCCTCATCTCAGACACAAAAGCTTGCTTAGCAGTCTAGCCATTTCAAATGAAGCAATGCAGGAAAACCAAAACAGAAGAGCATTCACAAGGGTTCAAAACTGCAAGTCATTTCATGATGGAACAGAGCATAAATGTGTTTCACTTTTTTGCAGCGTTTAATTCCCCACCACCACCACACACACTTTAAATGTACCACAGCAGGAGCAAAGCAGGTACATGTTTGTTTTATGTATTCTTATTGTGAAGAAATTTAAAGTGAGACATCAAATATTTATTCTAAGAAGCCAATTGCCAATTTTGTTTCTACCATTTGGAAAAACAACTCGATTAGCATCTCATGAAAATGCAAGACTGTGCTAGCAAACTAATCCATAACCTTTCTTAAAACAAAAAACAAAACCCAAGGCCCTGCTATTCCATTACATTCCAGGCCCAATGAGTAAGAGCATAACTCTGGTTATGGAACACAAATTAATACATTCAAGTGATTTTTTTGCTTTATAAACACAAACACCCTACCTTTAAGTGGACGTAGTTATCATATTTCAATGACATTTTTAACAATGAATTTCTTTCTGATTTCTTTAATGCTCCCTAAATAACTCTGAACATCATTATCTCTATGGTACTTTTAAAAAGAATTATGGAAGTTATTAAATAAACAAAGGCACAATCCAGCCAAATGTAGACACTGATTTAACACGGACTCTCTCTCTCTCTCTCTCTCTCTCTCTCTCTCTCTCTCTCTCTCTCTCTCTAACACACATGGGGGGAAAGAGGGAGAGGGAGAGAGAGAATTAAATATGTGCATAACTCTCCCTTTGAAATCAACAGGATTTAAAAATGTTTAATTCTGGCAGAATTGTGCTAAAAATATTCTTTCTAAATTGGGATTAAACAAACACCTTTTTTCTAAAGAGTTTACACATAATCTTTTAAATACAACTTAGAATTTTTATGAATAGGTTATAAGTGGGATACAAAGTTCATTCTTTTGGAAGCAAGAGCCATTGAAACCAGCAAGGCTGGTATCTAATTGTGTTTAGATTACATAATGAAAGAAGAATTCCAGTTGAAGTGTGAAATGTTATTTTCATCCCTGTCCTACAGTTCATGAAAAGCATCCAAGATGTTTGAATCAGTAGCTAGCCTATATTCAGGTGCTTTTCCCGTTGGTTTACAGTGTCAAGAGGGTACATGAGATTTATGTTTGTTTTGTTTGTTTACATTGGGTTGCATCCTATGGCGGCTTTGCCTTAGCAGATAGGGCTTCCAATTGTACAATCCAGATTTTTGCCAACCCCACCTATCCAATATAGGCCTCTGCAACATATCCCATACCGTTCTGGAGGGTCCCTGATTCTTCAGAAGCAGCTTTTCAGGTGGGACTTAAGTGGAAAGGGAGTGACAGGCAAAAATTGGGTGTTCCACCTTAACTGAAAGGAAGCGTTTTCCAGCAAGGTAAAGCCACCATTGGATGCAAGCCATTTATATCCCACCTTTCCTTCAAGGGACTCCAAACAGTGCACATGGGCTACCTAAGAGATAGTGACCAGCCCAAAGACACCCAGTGAGCTTCATGGCTATCAGGGGATCAAACATTTATGAAAAACAAACTTGCATTCTTTGTCTTCAGCATCCTCACCAGTCTGATAAACACACTGTTGTGACATCTAGCCTGCACAGCCACGCGCATATACATAATCTTCTCAGAATCTCATTATGATTATAGCAACCAGCAAGAACTAACCTTTGAAATGATCACTGCCATGGCCAGGTTCTCTGAATGAGCTGCCACATAGCCCAGCATCATGATACCAGGAAGTCTAACATTTCCTTTGCAGCAACCAACACAGTCAATGACAGCAGCAACTCCCCCTGCATTCACTATGAGTTGTGAAAGCTGAAAACAGATAAATCAGAAAGGATTTCAAGTAACTGTCAAACAGTGCAGTCAAGCAGTCTATGGCCAAGTGACTCCATCCCTATTGATGATGCACACCAAAAAATAAAAAAAATAAAAAATGAGCCATTCTATTCATATGGATATAATTGAGCTGAAGAAGCCCCTAGTGCTTAATCAGCCACATTATATGCTAAACAGATACTTACAGATGTATTCAAAATAGCAAAGTATAATACAATGCAGCCTTCCACTGAAAGGATGGAGAAACCGTGGTCCTCCAAATGTTACTGAACTATAACTCCTATCATCCCTGGATATTGGCCATAGGGCTGAATTCACACTATCAGGAGTGGAACAGGTTTATCATCCCTGTTCTACTGGCCCTAGCAACCAGGGCAAACCCATTTTGCTCCACAGAAATCTTAGGGTGCAAGTGAAGACAAGGAGCTTACTAGTAAGCATTAGGATGTATTGATTTGTAAGTGAATAGCTAGATTTGATTATTCTCGTGGATTCAGAGGTTTTGGTCCACAAGGACTTTCCCATTTGCTTCAGTGGAAGAGCAGTGCTGCACACACAAAAGGGGTGTATATGTAAATACATCGCTACATATGCAACACATAAGGAGTTATGGCGTAGGGTGTAAACCACTGTCACCCACAGGCGTATAGAAGCCCCTTCTGTTCAAGATATGTGCATAAGCGATGACCTATATGAATATTGGTTCATCTAGGTCCGTGCTGTCTACAGTGACTGGCAGCACTTCTCCAGGGTTTCGGACAGGAATCTTCCCCAGCCCTATCTGGACATGTCAGGAGTTGAACCTGGGATATTTTACATGCAAAGCATATGCTCTACCACTGAGCTATGGAAGTGCTTGGTATACTTCCTAATAAAGAGTAAGGCAAGCCTAAATTTATTTCAGTGGTTTAAGGGGTTTAAGCACATTAAGGGGGCTAAGGGGTTTAAGCACATTCAAACATTTAGGACTGTGCCTATACACTAAATGCAGGCCTGTTCACATTCCTGGGTGTCTACATGTGCACTGTGCAGTGTAAAATGTAAACTTTGAAAGTTTCCAGCTCTTATCAAGCAAAGTTTGAAAATTATATTGTCTGTGGAATTAAAGCAGAGCTATGGAAAAGCTTGTGTGGGAATAGGATCCCAAGGTTCCTATTCTTTCTCCCACTGACCTGCTCTTTAGTGTCATCTCTTTCTTGCCACAACTTCTTTCCAAATTACTCTATTTTTTTCAAAAGACATGGCCAGTTGGGGATGGGAAGGATTAAGTCAAATTTATCATGGACAAATGAATGAAAAGCTGAACATTCTGAGAACAGAATGAATGCTCTTGGTTCAGCATTCAGAACCTTGCTTCCTTTTTAAGGGTGAACATTCCCAAGAACCCTGGTAAGCGAAGGTGTGTTGAGTCACCACTGGAGTCCTAAGAAAACTGGATGAAGATTATTTAAACCCAATACGAAACTCATTTAGCATTTTTAGTTTTTGATTTTCATCCCTACTTGAAAGGTTCAGTGTTAATCTCAAGAGAGAACTCACTCAATAGTAATCTTGACCTTTAAATTAGCCTAAATAGGATCTTGCCGCCACCCCAAATACTTCTAGAAAATATTCATTCTCTGGCTTTGGCATGTATCCAAGAGGAGGTAATTGGAAAGAGGCCATCAAGAATATGCTTTCATCACACAGACGGAATTGCCAGCTTTAATTTATCACATTGCCACCCTGCCTTTTCTCTAAGGAGCTCAACGTGATATCCACAGAGTTTCTCAATTCTGTATTTACAACAATCCTACCAGGTAGGTTAGGCAGTGAGGCCAAAAGCCACATATGTGAATTTCACAGCCACCTGGGAGCTTGAACCCAGCTCTCCAAGCATGCATTCTCCTTCTAACTTAAATTATAACAAAACTAGGAGAGCAAACTATAGACATAGCTGTCTGGAATTGTTTAATCCAAGACCTTATAGGTTAAAACCAGCACCTTGAAGTGTGCTTGCAAAGCAAATTAAAAGCCATCGGAGCTTTTGGATCAGTGATGCAAAGTGTCCCCAGCGACTGTGTCCTCTTTTTTCAAAACAGTCTCTAAAAGCAGAACACTGTAGCAGTTAGTGAACATGTTTCACCACTGAGAAATGATATTCATCATGAGTGTAGCCAGGATTTATTTTAGAAGGAGCCTGGCTTTATAGGGGGTGGGGCAGTTATCTGCGACAGATTTGGTCAGTTAAGTATTTTTAACTACTTACTTGATTTGGTGGGGGTGGGGAGGCAGCTACACCCATGATATTCATGGAAGCATAGCCTGCACAAATTTACTTAAAAGTTCCACTGAAATCCATGGACTTGTACACACATCACTGTGCAGGACTGCATCCTTAATGGATTTTTAAAATATGCTTTTCCAAGAGTCTGCTTATGCCACTACTTTTCAAGACTATACTCTTATCACAGTGAAGAAACCTTCAAACAGACTTAAAAAAAAAAACCTATATCTACATATGTCTATCTAAAATGAGAGCCTAATCAGAGACCCTTTTCTGGGGTACCCTGCCCATCTAATGTTTTGTGGATGGCTACTGGGGAAAGGGCCTTTTCATTGGAGGTGCTCCAATTGCAGAATGCTGTCCCCAGGGAGGCTCACCTACAGAAGGTTGCCAGGTTTGTAGGGGTTCTGCGAAGTGGTCCCCGGAGTGGTCCCTACAGTACTGCTGAGGTTGGGCACCCACAAACTTACCTGATGGCAGCAGTGGCACAGAAAGCAGCAGAGCGTGTGAGCAACAGAGAAACATCAGGTGAGGCATCTGCAGCCACCACCAACTTAATTTCCCCAGAAATTTCCCCAGAATGTCTCTGGGCCCCACCTCAGAAGCTGGAGGGATTCTGGGGATATTAATATGGTGGCTACAGCTTCCTCACCTCATGGTTCTTTTGCAGAGTGCTGTGCTGATTTTTTTTATATAAGGAAGCTGATGTCTGCAGCAAGTGGACCTGGCATTTGCCTCACCATGCTGGGGGCTGACACCAGACCTATTTGCCTGACACCTATACTGATGGCATTTGGGCACCAAGCAAAGACTTTTTAAATTTTATTTTACTTCAGTTTGGTCTGTTTTATATTGGCAGGGCTTATGGGTTTCATACCGCTCCTGTTGATTTTACTGTTTTAGTATATTTCAGAATATTTTAAAAGTTGTACATTTCAAATTTATTTTGCTGCATTTCTAAATTTTGTAACTGCCCTCAGAATTTTATGGCAGGGCGGGTTATAAATCCCTCAGATAAATAAATAAAGCCATTTTTTCTCTATTTCGAGGGCTATTTACTCAAGCAACTCAGTTGAAGACTTTCCAATATTTAATAGCCGCCTCTCCGGCTAGCATTTAAAGTCATACAAGGGCTGTGCACTGCTTTAATTTTTAACAAGACCAGCCAGCCTGACAAATGAAAGCCAAACAGTGAAACTAATACTGTGCGTTGTTTCAATTTGGCTTCATCATTTGATGCCAATTTTGTTGGCTGAATCGCTTTGGAAAACTAACTGTGTATATGTAGTACGCTGTCCTTTGAAGAACAAGTATCAACAGGACTCTCTCAAGATCAAATCCTACATCCGAGAAAAGGCCTGGTGAGAAATAAATCCTCGTCGCTGGAGCGCAATACCAGATTCATCTACAGAGGCTGCTCCAGCCTGCAAACCAAGCAGCCCCTCCCCCTCCCAATCCTCTGCTTCTAATGCATGAGCTTTGAGAAGCAGAGCGAGGACTCCTGTGGAGATTGTGCTCCTGTGGCACAAAGGAAGTTTTGACTACAGCAAGGATTCCCCAAATCCTTCCTCCTCCCCCCACCCCCAGCAGCACCAGAGCTACCGAAAGCAGCACCTCTCACATTATCCCTGTGGCATCTGGGGGGTTTTCCCTAAAGCCCCAGAGCACCTGAAATAATGAGAATATCGGATTTCGACGTGGGGTTTTGTGGCTTAAATTAATAAAAAGCTCTCAATAATGAGACCCTAGTGTGCTCTAAATGTTCACAAACCACAAGAGGGGGGAGCTCCCCCTCACACACACTCTTGTTTCTTTATAACCTTCTCAGCCTAGCTGATAATATTTGAAGACTGGGTTTTTTTAAAAGTCAAGTTATGGAGCATTTGGGGTACTGAGGTTCCGCAACGTTTGCAGAAGAAATGTAAGGAGTAATGTCCCAAACCTGACATGTGGAGCCCCACATTTGTTTCAGAGGGAAACAATTATGCAGTATGTGATTCACTGTATTTAGTTCAATGGAGGTAGATGAATCTCACTCAGTTATCAGTTTATTTTTACTTTACTCCATAGTCCATGCACTGAGCTTAACTCAGATCTGCTCAAAAACATGATGTAGAATTCAGAGATTTTCACATCAGTATACAATAAGCATTTTAAAGGTAATGTAAGTATTAGTATCTTGCTAGGGCAGCACATTTAAAAATGGATTTCACACTGATTGGACATCCTGAAGGGGCCACGTCACAAAAACTGAAGGGCCACAATTCAATGCACCCTGAAACATGCATAAATCTATTGATTTGAGGGATCTTAACAGCACTTATCTGTGTGTTGAATGGTAGTTTAAGAAAAAACGCACTTCATAATTGCCTTCCCTACACTCTCCTTTGTGTCCTAAACGTTAAGAATACTCTCCATAATGAAACCCACAAGCAAGGAAAGCCTATTTTGCCCATTTCCCTATTTGTATTCAAAACACATTCAATAACAGCAACAAACATTTCCTCTCTTTTTTTTTCCACCAATGGAAATTCCACAGAGCTTTTCGCTTTGCCTAATGACAGAATAATACTGGGAATTTTTAACATTTATTTAAAGTATACACACTAATAACATGACCTTGTATTTGCATTCTCAAGGTTTTACCTCAGGCGTATGCCTTGCTATCTCTCTAATTAGAGTTGCAGCATTTTTCTTGACATATTCATCCGAGTCCTTCAGGCATGTGAGTACAACAGGGAAAATTTCTGCTTCAACCACCATTTCTGCCAGATCCACAGAATGCTTTGCTATCTGGCTGAGAGCTGAGAGCACCTGACGCTGGTAAATAGGAAGGATTGTTTTATAAATGGCTTATTGGGCAAACACTTTACAGACGCAGACACACACACATATAGAACAATAAAAAAGAAAGAAAACTTCCTCTCATGCTGTGAAAGAATGAAACCACCCACAACTTTTACAAAACTCGCAGTCCTCCTAGTGTAACAGCAACAAACAAAGAAAATATAATTATCAAGAAAAACACATTTACTTAAAGAAAGTCTCATTAAGTTCAGAGGGGCTAGTTTTGAGTAAATAAAATATGGAATCAGAGTGGAAGAAAATGCACTCATGCTACAAGAAATTCAAAACAGAAGACATGCAGTTTATTGGTCTCATTTAAAAGCATTACACATGAAGTAACTGCTTTTTTCTTTTAAGTTACAAAGTACAGACCCCACAATTTTTCATCAGCTGTTATAATTTAAATTTTAATATCTGAAATAACAATTTTTTTAAAAAACTATTTTAATTAAACATGCATGTGGAAAATGCCATTTGCTGTTAATTGGCATAAAATACCATATTATTAAAAAGACAAAGGAAGTTGAGGTTCTTTAAATAACTATCCAGTTTATTGTGTCATGATTTTCTGTAGAAAACAGCTATGAAATTAAACAGTAAAAAAGAAAACATGTATATTATGAGAAACCTACAGTCCTGTAGCAAGTTTCTCAGCTGATTTAGTAGGAACCAAGTACCACTAAAAGAAATGAAACTATGACCAAATGCATGTGCTTAAGAATGCAGAATTACCATTTTAAGAACCCCATTAAAACACTTCACACTATATATTAGACCTATTGAATCAATGTTAGGAAGGTTTCAAATGTAAAGAAAATACCACTATACCTTGGACTAGCCCTTGAGATAATTATCAGATATCTGAATGTGGACTGCTGATTAGAAACAAAATAATCTCAACATTTAAAGGTGAGTGGGCTCACTTTTTTCCCACCAGTTATTTCCACTATGTATGCAGAAGTCACATTAAAAGCAGTCGGATCTCTACAATAGTCAAGTTAGCAATGTGTCTTTTGGGATAAGAGTCCTTTAGAATCCAACATTTAGATTAATACGTTTTTTTCCTCAACACGCCATCGCAGCTGAAAATAGGTTCCATGTCATGAGAAGGGGAAAATAGTTTGAAAAGTACCTTTAGTTTGGCATCGGGGTTGAGGATCATCTGAGCCAAGTGAGCAATTGCCCCCGCGTCCACAACCGTCTGTGCTAACTCCGGAGAATGCTTTGAAACATCACTGAGCGCGGAAGCTGCAATCCTTCTCAAAGCAATCTCTGGCTCCTGGATACAGAGGACTAAGAGAGGAATGGCTCCAGCATCCACCACAGCCTGTGACAGTTCTGTTGGTCCAATGAAAGTAATTAAGCGAGTATGGGTGACTGACCCTTGTGCAAGCCATTTTTCACCCTGACAGATACAGCAGGAGGGGGAGAGGGGAGGGTGTACTTCAGTGCCTTGACATCTGCATTTCAAATCAGCCCTCCTAGTTTCATAAACCATGTGGACCAATCCTTGGCTGAAAAGAATACAGGTCAATAGATGGACCTCCATTTACATGTACACATTTGAGGTAGATTAGGCTGAAATGGTTTCGTTACCGTGTGTGTGTGTGTGTGTGTGTGGTGTGTGTGTTTAAAAAGAGTAAGCAGATGTCAGCTGTTTAAGCCCTGACTGTTGGGGCACTGATCAATAGGCAAGCAGTTTCTGCACAGCTAACAATAAAGAAAAGCAAAAATGCCAAAACGTGTCCCCCTCTCCCACAAAGCTAATTTAGATGGCATTAATCCCCATTCGTATACAAAGCAAAAAAATAACATGCCTAAATAAATGCACTCAATTTTTTTAAAAGAAGAAGAAATCTATATATAATAGTATACTCCACTGCAAAATCTGGCTTGCTAATTTTGGACATCAAAATGTTCTTTCTTTCTTTCAACAGCGCATTCCTCATCAGTAAACTACCAATAACCGTCTTTCCCTACGTTAAATCACTGCAACAGACAGTTGCATTAAGCTGCCATGGCCAGTTGCTTGCATCTTAACCCAAGAACCCACAATTAACTGATATAGTCAGCGTACTGTTATAACAGAAATTCATTACCCTCCCTCCACATATTTGTCATTAGCTTCAGTACTGAAGTAGAAAATTGCGGGATAGCAAATGCATGGAATAGAACAAGGGCTATTTTTGGAGATGATGAAAAATGAACACAAACCCCATTAATTTCAAATGGGCTATTATAGGTTCTTAAATAAGGTTTTGTTAGGTCCTCTCCTTGTTATGCACATACTCTCTTATCTTTAACATTTAACCCGCCTTACACTGCCATGGCAACAAATAGCTGTTGTAATTCAAGGATTCAACTTTGATTTTGCATTTACAGTCCATCAATCAAAGCCTTCAGTGGAACTTTCCCAATCACCGTGTTATAACCACAAACTTGGATTCTGCACTGATGTGCTTGCTCATGGCATAATTTATATATTTTATTATTATATAGTTACTAAAGAGCACCATTCAGCCAAAATGCTCCAGTCCTCCACATTAGAAACAGGGTTTGACACAGCTAAATCTAAACAAATTGGTGAATTTTATAATTTAAAGGTTTGATAATCTGCAGTCCTGAAAGTTTTTAAATTTACTCTTGGATGTTCTTATTTGGTTTTGTATTATTAATATAGTAACAGCCATTGGCTACAATCATTAAAAATCTGACTGATGGTATTGTATTTTGCACCTATAATGGCACAAAAACAGCATTCTTAATTTGCTGTTAAATTTAGTTGACCATTGATACTGCTCTTATGGGCTGAAGTACGAAAGTCTACTGTACTATATTCAGGATCGTACTTAAGATCAAATACATAGGTCAATATGAAGCCTGCATTTTATTTACAACATACTTGACTATTTTGCATTTGTCATAAAACTCAAAATATTTTTCTATTGCCTAATATTGCAATAGATGCATATTGGTCTGTTTGCTTTTATAGCATAACTTACTGGAAAATGCAACATTCTGAACAACCTAACCTATCATAGTCTAGTCCTAAGACTTAACAGTGAAATTTCATCCCAATGGACTGGATGCTGGTAAAGAAAGTCCATAAATAAAACAAAACATTCTACTGAAATATTTTCCCCACTTCTTAGAAACTACGTTTTACATTCAACAAGGAGAAGTAGGTTTGGAACTTAAATATGATACCTATACAACAACGAAACTGAACAATCCAAACAAAAATCTAAAAAGGATCTTAAGCTAATAGGCCAGTGCATTTAATTAATAGGCCTTTGCTTGAATTGTTGCTCTTTTAGTATGTTGCTGTTAAATACTATAGGGTTATCTGAAGAGATGTCTGACTTGTGACTTCCCTCTTTTCCCCGTGTGTCAAGCCAACTTGTAGATAAAATATAATGAATATGATCTCATCTTAAAACAGAATATTGAAAATATTCTCGTTTACATTTTTAGATTTGAAGAGCTCTGTCATAAGTTTAGGTACATGCATGTTTATGTATAAAAGCTTATTTTCCCTTTCTCAGAAAATAAATACTATATAGATTTTGCATTGTTTATCACACTCCAGAAACAACACTATTTCACTCCAACACCCACAACCTAGATGAAGAAGGGGATGGTGGTGGTGGTGATGATGGGATTTTTAAAAAAAGAATTAGGCTATGGGAATTAATTCTAGTTCAGAGGAAAGGCACAGAAGGGTTCTGAACAAAGAATGTTAAGTTTAAATAAAGGGAGCAGATGGAAGACCTATGTGAGGTGATACAAGGGAAATATATATATATTATAAATCAGATTGTATCATTCCCCGTAAGAGTGAACTTAGGAGGTCAAATGCCTGTCAGAAAGCGAAATGGGGTCATGCAAGAGTAAGCCAGCAATTTTTTATATATTAAAAAAACCCTGGCGTTGTAGAAGTATATAAACGTCTAAGTTAAAATTTAAAACAAACATTGCCTGATTAGGATCTACAAGCTTCCGGGGTGTACATAATGTTTGTGTCAGTGAAGGAAAAACATGTAAACTGGAGGTGGAGGGATGGAGACAAGAAACATGCATGTTCAAGCTCTTAATAATTTATAGTAAAAAATCTTGGAGGAGTGGATTAGGCTTAGTATGATGTGAGCTGGGGGGTTAAAAATCTCCCCTCCTTGAAACATACAGGAATTTTCTCTAGAACTCCACCCACTGCTATGTAATGCTTAGGTCTGGAGTTTGCAGTGAAACCTGAAAACCTGATCCCTCCAATGCTATGGCACAATAGGGAAGACCTCAATATGGTGGAAAGGGGGGAAATGTACAGTATCCTATTCTCCTGTTCCCCTCCTGAAAATCTCCCTGCTCCCCCACAGCAAAGAATGAGACCACTGTTCCAGGCTGGCTGAGGAGGCGCACCAGGAAAACACTGCAATATTTTGTTGCAGGTTCCCCTGGTTTTATTGTATCAGCAAAATTGTGGCCATCTTGGATTTCCATCTTGCATGCTAAAATCAACATTAGTTCAGAAGATTGGGAGGTACATACTAAGATGGTCAAGATGCATCTGGAAACCCCTTAACACCATTGTAAAGGTCTTCCTTTAAACTCCAAGGTATGCCTTATTGCCCACTAGGATTCCAGTACCACTGATTATACTGATCAGATTTCAGTTCACTTTCTAATTCTTACCTGCAACCATCTGCATATTGATTGTCCACTGTTAATTGGAGCACTTCAGAAAAGTGGTTTGTGGTTTGGCTCAGCCCCACAAGGTCTGATGTCATTCAGAATCAAAGACTGTGATCCGTATGAGAGAGAGGATTTCCTGATCGGCTGTGTGGTCCATTTTGTTTGCTATGTATTACTGTTTCCATGGACACAGGTTCTCTGCGTGTCTGAATCTACAATTGCTTCATGAGAGGAGAAGAGGCATAGCTCTCTAGAAGCATGCTCTGGTAATTTACGAACTCTTTGTAACAAGTATTTTCCCCTGTCTTCTAGTCTTCACTGTCTAAACTAGGATAGTGTACATGTTAGAAATCTATTCAACATTTCCTTTATTTTCCTATATGTCTGGTTTTTCCTAAATAAATCTTGCTCTCTTTTTTCTTTTTCGTAAGTCATTATTTTCCCTCCAGTTTATTCAGGAGCTTTGTCATGCAAGCTTTCTGTGATTTAGAAAACAAATTATTCTGATAATTTAGTGGAAGATTTGAAAAATATGGCCAAGGATGTAAGTATAATTCTATGATTTTTTTAAAAAATCACTTCGTTGTTTCTGGTTTCTAAACATACTTAAAAGGAGGTTGGCAGCGAGGAAACAGGGAGCACAGATCTTATATATATATGGATATTTGCTAGCTATTAGCATATTGTTCTACAAAGTGCTAGTTCTAGGCTTGGGAGGGCGATCCTTGGGACACTTTTCTGGGTAGGCCCACCTCCTCTTTGTTTACAGCCCCACTGCCAACTGGCATGCCCTCTCCCTCTAAGCCCAAGCCACACAACCACTCCAGAGGAAAAGAACAGGACAGGGGATGTTGCTGCTTCACCTCCTCACTCTTGTCTCTGCATGCTTGGAGAGGGCAGGTGAACAGGCAATGAGAACAAGCAGGAGGAACAGCAGCTCCCCAGGGCTCAGGGATCTGTATTGGACCTCTGCATGGGGTATGGGCCTTTGCAAGCCCCCCAAATCACACAGGTGATCTCATCATTCAGTTGTCAGGTGATTGACAGGTGGCTGGCCCTTGTCCTGTAGGGGGATGGTAGTGGGGAAGATAAGAATCTGGACCACAAACCAGATCCACTTCTCTACCTCTGCTGTACATTCTAGTAATATTATTTGTGAGTTGGCAGTTTATAAATATTCTTGCAAATACACAAATAAATATGGCCTAGGAACTCTATAACAAAGCAGTTGTGATTATGGGCAGATCCACACCATACATTTAAAGCACTGGACTCCTCTCCAAAGAGTCCTGGGAACTGTAATTACGCCCCACCCACAGAGCTACAATCACTAGATACAAGTGGGAGATTTAGGAAGTAGTGCTTGTGGTTTCACTACTGCCTCCCTTAATTCTTCCCTCACTCCTGATTTATATGCACTTTCTTGAGTGTTCAAATAATTTTGCATGCATTAACTCTGTGTTCCTGCCAACAATTTTGTAAGGTGGGTCAGCATTAATATCCCCATATTCAATTTTAAGGCAAAATTTGAACTGGGGAATCTCTTATCTGTTGTGCTACAATAGCTCTTATCTGCTAATATCGCATCTGAGACATGCTGTCCTATGAAGCTACAATGGATGTTGCTTGGCCTGTTACCTGCTTATTTGGCAATAAAGGAGCTGTGACCATGCTGCTTTCTGTGTTCCCTCTGACAGTTGTCACCATGTTAGCACACACAAAAACATTATCAAAAGTTAGGAATGCTGTTACCTGCATTGTGTCTCGCTATATAGCCGAGGGCCCAGGACGCAGCTTCCTTTACTCCAGGGTCAAAATCCTCCAAGCAGATGACCAGTGTGTCTAGTGCTCCACAGTCAACTATCGCCTGGGCTAGCTGGGGAGAATGTTTTCCAACTGCTCGCAATACAAACGCAGCTGCTTTCTTGTAGAAGCGCTGCAGAAGCATCAGGGAGAGGAGAATACACTGCAATTATCTGAGGGTTTTTCTAAGGTCTTGCAAGATAGAAAAACTTTGCACTAAACGATTTTATACAAGTTGAGCAATTTGTTCCTATCACACATGAGGGGCTTTCTGGCGTATTTTTCACTGTGAGAATACTGTATATATAAAGGGAGTATATTTGGGAAAGGGCCAGAGGTCAGAGTCAGAGTAGCTGCTTTGCATGCAGAAGGTCCCCATTTCAATCCCCAGCATCTCCAGCTGGGCTGGGAGAAGCTCCAGTCTAAAATCCTGGAGGGTAGACAAGACTGAATTTGAGGGAAGGCAGCTTCCTATGTAGGGAATTTTACAGCATGCTCTTGCGAGGTCTCTAAAGATACATTTGATATGCAGCAGATGACTAAACTGGTCTTTGAACGTCCTAGCAGGTTAGGAAACTTTAAGCTAAAAGTGCAACCCTGCTTCCCCCAGCATGCTACATTGTGGTTTGCCCTGTAGAAGCCAAGCAGAACCTCCCTCTCCCCTCCCACAAGCCACAGTCATGTCCGTATACTTTATTACAGCCAAGCAATATTCCCCAAGCAGCAACCCATCTGTGCTTTGAAGGGACTATCCAACAGACTGTTTGTTCTCAGGACCCATCTATAACTCGGAGTAAAAGTATGAACAAACTGCTGGTTTGAAGTAAAGCACTGGCGGTGTTTTTAAAGGAAAACAGGTATTCAGGAGTCAGATACTCCAGTTCTTTCATGTGCTGGGAGAGTGAACATAAGCTCCTCCAGACCGCTCAACTGGACATCCCGTTTTGGGGGCTGTGCTCTTGAATAAGAGCATAGTGCCCAAAAATGAACATTTTGGGGGTGTTGTGCTCTCGACTAGGTCATGTGACTCACGCAGTGAGTGAGCCCCAGAAGATGGGTGTTCCAGTTTCCCGCTGCAACACATTGGAGGGTATGACTCCTCCCTTCCACCAGCTGTCTAAAATGATGGGTACTGTGGGGGAACCACAGCACCTCTAGAGGCGAGGGTCCATTTCTCTATCGCACAAAAGGGTTGGGGCCAGTTGTATTGTGCCTGAACCAGGGCAAAGTCACAACTGACTTCCCCTGTCATCCTGCTATACGGTTGTACCTCAGCTCCCGAACACCTTGGGAGTCTAACGTTCTGGCTCCTGAACAATCAGAAACCAGAATTGAGTGTTCCGGTTTTCGACCGTTCTTTTGGAAGCAAAATGTCCGACAGGGCTTCCGTGGCCTCTAATTGGCTGCAGGCGCTTCCTGCAGCCAATCAGAAGCTGCGCTTTGGTTTCCAAAAGTTTCGGAAGTCGAATGGGCTTCTGGAACAGATTCCGTTCAACTTCCGAGGTACGACTGTACATATTGGAAATCAGTGTGGTAAAAGGTGGACAAGCTCCACCATTTCAACACAGGCCCATGCAGAGCTTGCCTGAGGCCCAAGGTGGGAGTCTTGTTAGAATAAAGTTATGAACTCAAACAAAAAAGCAGCCCATCCCTGGCAGGGGAACCTGGGCAGCTTAGCCCACCAAGGCCTGGGGTAAGTGTACCCAGCTACATCCCCATCTCTGCACAGGCCTGTTTCAACAGATGCATACACAAAGAGGTGAGAATGACTAAAAGGATGGAACCCACTTTACAGATTGTGAGGTCTGAACCAGGAAAGTGATAGGGTATGATTTTGAGGTTGTGGTGCAACTAGGCCTCAGCAGTCATCAGCACCCCTGAAATGATTTGCCTAGCTGCTGTCCATGCACACATATTGCAAAGAATTGTGCAAGGCTTGCATATGAGAAAGATACTATCTAAACAAGACTCCTAATTTTAAAAATAATGAGAAAATACCATAAGAATGGTCAGTGTGAATAGACCTTGATCTTGAAACAGGAAAAAATAAACCCTGTCAGCAGCTGCAAAGACTGGCTATAAAATATTGCAAAATGTTGATGGTTGCTCAGAGGACAACAGTTTAAGAGTGCCAGCATTATTATTAGCAAGTACTTGTATGTGCATCAGAGCATGCATATTATTACTTTCAAATAATTATGTTTTAAGCAGGAGGCTGTGTTTCAAAGGCTTTTTAATATCGGTCGGTAAAATCTGCAGGGAGGCCTATCTATGCAATTCCCATTCATTTCACTGGTGCCTGCACAGCTAAACTCCCAAAGGACTGCATCCATTATTATTATTCAAAATGAACTACTTCTGAAATAATACACATTACAAAGCGTCACAGACCCAGGGGCTGATGTCACTGCACCAACACGCTTCACACACTCAGAGCCAGCTCAGGGATAACTTTTAGCATTGGAGAAAAAATAAGACTAACCAAATTTCACATCAGTGCTGAGACTTTAATAGCTGCCACTCCGCTGCCACATTTTATGCCAAACCATGAAGAAATGCCCAAGCAGCTGGTACTGATGTAAAGTCTGTGCACCCCTTTTTCAGTGTCTGTTTACCATAGAGAGATTTTCAATCTTACCAGCTATCTTCCTAAGGAACCATTTATCTGAGTAACAAGCAGAAGAAAAGATTCACTAGTAAGAATGTTTTTATAGCTCAGGGCAAAACTGAACATTTTTGGCAGGGAAAAGATTTTACAGAAAAACAGAAGACAACATAAGATCGGACAATAAACACCAAAGCAGCACACAAATTTAGCTGAAACATTGCAGGGATGTGAGAAATACCATGTTCGGTGCTTCATTCATTCTAGATTATTCTTGGTTCCAAAAGGAAGTTATTAGTTCACTGATAGGAAAATAAGTATAGCCAGAAAGCACAGCTTATATAAGGAATTCTGGATTCCAAAGAGGGTCCTTGTTTAAAGGAGAAGAGAGCAGGAACAAGCAAGATTCTATGCAAGCAGCAAAAGGGAGAGGATGAGAAAACCAAGGACTGTACAGGCAAGATGTAGCTGCCCCTCCTGATGCTTTGCTGGTGATTTTAAAAGACATGGCATCCCACACCAGGTTGGAACCTGGAAACCCTAAGACTACAACTCCTATCATCCCTGATTATTGGTCATGCCAACAGGGGCTAATGTGAGCTGAAGTACAACAAGATCTGGAGAGTACAAGGTTGGGAAAGATTGTAATAGGTCTTTAAGTCCCTTTTCTGTCACCTTTATTGAGTTGGTCTTTAAAAAAAGAAATAGCCGGAGGATGCATGTACCCCAGCAATCTGGTGCAAGACCTACACCATGTCACAAATGCCATGCATGTTGTACACTATTTCAAGAAGATCAAAATGATTGAACTACTTGACTATATAATGCAACCTATTTATCAGCAAATATAAAAGTTTTTAAAAATATTTTGCTACTCAAACACAAACACATTTGATATTACACTGCTAAGGGTTTCTAGACTCTCATGTGTTGTGGCATCATTTATGCTAAAAAATTTAGTCTTACGTGCATTTTACTCAGTCACTGTTAACAAATAGCTAATTACTGGGTGTGTTTTTTCCAATTATTTCATCTACAAAACAACCTTCTCTATGCCATCATTTCATTAAACAGTTCAGGAAATAAAATTACCAGTAATATACTTCAGCTAATGAAGTAAGAATAAAATCTTTTCCTTTTCCTTTTTTTTAAAAGGGTCATTAAATTACAATTATGGACACCTTCTATCAAGAGGGATCAATGCACTAAGCATGTATGTTGTGGCAATGACAAAACATGAATCTACAGAGTCTAATTAAGACAGAATAGTTTTTCATTAAAAAACATAATGTATACAATCTATAAAATATACATAAAACAGGTACATATATAAACATAAGGCAGAAGATTTTAACCCCATATGGCAGTGAGAAAAGGCTTCTTTAAGAAAATAATAGTTCCTTACATTCTGCTCAGCCAATGAATACACGAGCTGCGGAAGAATATCTCCCTTAACTACAGCTTCTGCCAGGTCATCATTATAATTGGCAAGTCTCCCAAGGGCCAAAGCAGCTGTCTGTTGAATATTTGGAACCACATCCAATAGGAGCGGCCTCAGCAGAGCCATTACACCTGAGTTATGAGAAAGGAGGGAAAGTCCACACAGTAATTAGAGAAACGAATCAAATGCTACTTTTAAAAGAGAAAAATAATATAAAATAAAACACACTGAATGCTAACATTAAGGAAATCTGTTGCAAGTAAACCTAAGCTCTGTGTTAAGAACCATTCCTGGAGTACACATTTTACCCATCCAAAGTGGGCCACACCATTAGGAATCGGGGAGAAATTCAATTCAGTTCACATTTAAAGGCCAACATACCTAATTTGCCCTTCTTGAAGCAATATGAGAACCAAAACAATATGAGAATCATCCTTTGAAATCCATATTTCCTCAGAATTTGTGATGCATGTCCCCAAACAATGTTTACAAGGATGCATATATTAGGGGAAAGTGTGTGTTAGCATGAATATAATGGTGAAGAAGAAAAAACAAAAATGCAAAGACACAGTAATCACAATCTATGATACAGTTTTATACTGCTAAATTATTAGAGTAATTTTATGAGATATTAATACTCTACTAATGTGGCTTGCTGATATTGCACAAATGCAGCTGGTGAAGCAAAAGAGACCATCTGATGATGTTCTTGCAGGCTTCCCATAGGCATCCAATTGACCACTGTGTAGTGTAGTGGTTAGAGTGTTGTACTAAGACCAGAGACCAGGATTCACATCCCTATTCAGTCATGAAGCTCACCAGGTGACCTTGAGCTAGTCACACAATTGTTATGAGGGGAAAAACAGGGAAGGGGAATAATATGTGCCACGCTGAGCTCCCTGGAGGAAGTGTGGGGTATAAATTGAATAATAAACAAACAAACAAACTCAACCTATACCACATTCTTCACATCCAGCAAAACTTCCAACTGTTTAAGTCAGCTTTTTAGTCAATATGAAGAATACTTTTTCAGCACAAACACACAACAGTCGGCTTGTAGTTTTTCACTGGCCAGTGATTCATTTCTAGAAAAAGAGATGCGCCAGATCTAATCTCTTCCTGTAAAGTCACATTCTGGGACACACAAACCCGTCACCTAATCTCAGATACGGTTTCGACTACTCATAGTGAAAAGAGGGCGCCCATGGGGAAGTTTCCTCCAAAGCAAATGCCACCTTCGGTGTTGGAACTACTGTAATCCCAATAATGGGGCCGTCTCCTCCCTTCATTGACGCTATTTGCCTTAGGAAAAGAGTTGAAGAAATCCACACATCACCTCACAAAAACCAGTTTCCACTGGGTACACCACAGTGGTCTGAAATTTGCCTGTGCCCGCTTCCTGCCCATGGCCACCTGGTGGTGTGCAGCTGCTGACACATGCAAAACTCAACTCTTTGGCACACAGCTGCAAATTTCTTGGGGCGCCCAAGAAAGGTCACCTCTTCCCATGGCTCATGCTGAACACAACCAGCTGGCTCTGGAGAGGGAGCTGCCACGTAGGAATTCCAAACAGCTTTGTGCAATATCAGCTTGAGTGGGTAGACTTCTATCCTCTGAGAGAGCCCTTGTCTGAATCTGTTGTTGAATGACAACCTCTATTGTCAATCAGCAAGATGCTCACCCTCCCCCAAACGCACTGTATTTGAATAGCAGGTGTAAAATTTAAAATGTTTGGAAGCAGAGAGAACTAGCTTAAAATCATTGAGGGTAGGGAAAGAAGAGGATTAGAAAAATGGAGATCTCAAAATGGAGATCTGCATTAACTCAAGAGGATTACAACTGGTTCTTGTATGAGAAGAGGAGGCTATCGGCTTTTTCTCTGTGGTCACTTCCCATGCTGTACCAGGAACACTGGAACAGAAATGTTTGCATGTGGGAAGAGTTGGCACCATGGTGACTTTCCATGCCAATACTACATTTTTGTCTGGGAATAAGGAGCAATTTCCCATGTGAATTTCACGTCCTAATGTCAGCAGAGCATTATGGGATGGAGTCAAAAGGAAGCAGCAACCACATTGCTCCCAGAATGAAAGTACTGCCCTTTCAAAACAATGTAATTTAATCAGCAATTTTGGTCTTATTGACCTTCGCCTTCTTTTTTTGCTCTAGTCTTTTGTAAAGTAAGCCTGTACTTACTCAAATAAATTATCTGTTTTAAGCATTCCCATCCCACCCATCCAAAAAAACATTCCCAGGACAGTGCATAATAAAATATGCAAACTAATGTAAAATACAACAACAAGCACAGGTGTTCTAAAGACACATGTACCCAATATACATAAGACTGCACCGTTGTACATTGTGGTAATTAATCTGGAATAAGTATAACATTCCATTTGTACTCACATGCAAGTCTAAATTCCCATCTTACCCACCCACAAACAAAAGGGTGAGAAAATTTGTCCTTTAATGATTTTAAAAGGCAGTTCATCTGTGTTAACAGTCTTAAATATGAGCCCACCAATTTACCTTAGCTATGTTGCAGCCACTACCCTAAAATAACCTAGTTTACCCAACCACTATGGGCCATGAGCTGCTTGGCAGTTTATGATAAATTAAGGAAACCAATGTAAAATGACTTTGTTCACAGAAAACATGTCAATGGGCTTAGGTAGGGAGCACTAAGCCCTAAACAAAGGTTGTCACTGTGAACTATCTGGAGATGTTCCAAGGACACGTGAGACCTGTTGTAACATCATGATTTCGGTGTTTTTTTAATGTTAAGCTTCTAGATCTCAGCAGTACACTGAATATTTTGAAAACAGAAGCAGTGCATGTCTCAAAAAAACAAAATTTAAAATTTAAAATAACTAATATCTTAAAATTTAATGAGCATTTTTTAAAAAATGCAACTCCCTTCATTATCTCAAAAAGGATCTGCAGTTGGTGTCTGTGGTGTGCAAATATGTTTAATTCAAACTGATAAATGAATTAATTAGTTAAAGGGCATGTGATCAATAAAAATAATTTAATTGGTTGTGCAGACCTAGTTAATTTAGGAAACCTAAAAATAGAATAGTACTCACCTCATCTCACTGTGGTGATAACAGTGTTCCAAATATCTAAATGATTTTTAAAAGGTGGTCTAATTCTGTATAGAAACATATGCTAATATGTTTCAATTACATCAAAGAAGAAATGCAAATACCCATTAAAAAAATTCCATTGTGGGGTCCAAAACTTAAGTATGTGTCATATCAGCCCATCAGAATGTCCTGAAGGAATAACACCACATTGTGCTACATATATGAGAAACAACTTAACTGGGGAACAACCTCTATAATGTATTCCCTTCGGATAGCAATTATAAGCAACCCTCAGCGACTCTTGTTTATTTATATACTTAATTACAGTAGCCCTCACAGCACTTGTGCTGAGTCAAAGCTAGACAATGGCACAGTCCCTGTGTAAAAGATTCAGCGTATGCCTACTGCGTGGTGCAAGGTTTTTTGAAGCAGTATGTTCCATAGATAAGTGAAACTATCCAGAGAGAATACCAAAATTACTCAGTGGTAGTGTTCAGCTACAGTTTGACATGTACTTCTGATTTTCTTTTTATTTAAAAAAAAAAACCCTACTGAGCAGGAAAAAATAAGTCACTTGAATGAAAAGAACAAATACGAACTAAAGCTTGAGTTTATGTGCATAATCAAGTGCCATGATAGCAGTTTATGAAGTTATGAACAATATGGAGAGAGAAATCTTTCTCTCTGTGTCATAACACAGGAACTCAGGTCACCCAATGAAGTCAATTTACAGTAGATTCAGGGCAGAAAAAAAAGAAAATGCTTCTTCACACTACACATAATAAACTTAGGGAATTCACACACATACACCAAAGATATGATGATGGCCGTTGGCTTAAATGACCTTTTTAAAGGATTAAACAAAACTCCTGGCAGCTGGGCCTATCAACAACTAGCTAAATAAAATCTCCATCTACAAAATCAGAATATTTCTGAATACCACCACTAACAGGAAATGACAACCACCTTCATGTCCAATTTGTAAGCATTTAGCAGGCTACCACTGAAAGCAGAATACTGGGCATCTTCAGCAGACCTTAGTCTCATCCAGAAAGGCTTTTCAAAAATAATCACCTCTTCTTCTTCTTCTTCTTCTTCTTCTTCTTCTTCTTCTTATTATTATTATTATTATTATTATTATTATTATTATTATATTGCCGCTGCTATTGCTATTATTAACATCACTTCCAAAATATCAAAATAAGACATGATAGAGGAAGGTAAGCAATATATATTTAAAGCAGCCTAGTTAAAAGGAAAACAAAATGCTATCTTAAAAAAGAAAATCTTTACAGATAGAAATCCAATTCAAAATACAATAAGCTCCATAAAATATCATTAGTACCTAAACAAAAGAACGGAGAAAGGAGCTACATCCTCACACCCCTCTCTCCCCTGCAACACAGCAACCACTTCCAAAATGCATCCTTAGCAAGCCTCCCTAGCCAAGCCTCACTCTCATGTGTTCTCATCATTTAGAACACTCATGAACAACGTTCTTGAATGAGCACACCGTTACCTTTTCCCACATCAGAAAATATCTGCCATGTCCCAATGCAAAAAAAAAAAAAAAAGCTCGCGGAGAATACAATAGCAAAACCAAAACCTGGCCAGTACCCCTGAAACCTGATGGACCCGAAACTAAGACCTGGTGGAGATTGGGACAAGAGGAGAAAATTTTGGAAAAGCAATCTCAGCCCTGTCCAATGCTGTGTCTTAGGTGAGGCCTTAACTAATGGAGGGAAAGGCAAAGAGGAGAAATAGAAGAATGAGGTTTTCAGAAGGGGGCGGGAAGGATTCAGACCAACCAACCAGGAGGTAGGGAGAAGTGTTGCCATGGTGGAGGAGAAGAGAGCAACATCAAAGTGTGGGAGTGTCTAAACCCATTGTAGGATAACAGGTCAGAACTGTGGTCACCAGACACAACCTGACTTGTGTGCCTTAAGGTAATCTGTTGTCTTCAGGTGCAGCACACCAGGGGTGGGGAACCTTTTTGGCTCAGTGGGACAGACTGTTAACTGTGAGCCCCACCTCTGTGAGCCAACTTTGAGGGGTAGTTGATTCATGAAGTCAGCTGAATGACAGGTGAGTTGCCCCTCCGACCTGTCAAAATCCCTGTGCAGTCCTTTCCCTCAGGCTGCAAAATGTCTTAGGATGGTCCTGGGGAGACGAAACTCTCCATCCATAGAAAGCTGCCTTATACAGTGGAATCTTGGTTCTCGAACGCCTTGGTACTCAAACATTTCGGCTCCCAGTTTTCGAACGTTTTTTGGAAGCCAAACATCCGATGCGGCCGTCGTCTATTGTTTCTAGGGCGCCTGCACCAATCGGAAGCCGCGCCTTGGTTTTCGAACGTTTCGGAAGTCGAACAGACTACCAGAATGGATTAAGTTTGAGAACCAAGGTACCACTGTACTGAATCAGACCACTGGTCCATCTCAGTATTATCTACACTGACTGTCAACTTCTGCATGCAAAGTGGAAGGGTATTCTATATTCTGAGAGTAATCTTATATTCTCAGGAGGAAGATAAAATCCCAGTGGCACTTGTGGACTCTAAGAAACAGGGGGCTCTAAAACTCCCCTACGGTTGATTGGGGGAAGAGAGGATAGAGATAGTTTCAGAGAGATTAAATGCAAGCAAGGAAACACTGCTGGAAATGTGCCTGCAATCAGTGCTGACTGGCTCAGAAGAGATACTTCACCACCCCCATTTTAAAAGGCCTGGCCACCAGCTGCCTATAATGATGCATATTGAGACCAAACCTCCAGATCTGAAACTGCCAAAAGGATATAGATATGCTTAAAAGGCAATGCCTGAAAGAAAATATTAAACACAGAAACAGACCCGGAACATAAATCACAGCGGGGCAGAAATAAAAAGTTGATGGGCAAATTGCTTGCCAATATTTTAGCAGCATTTTCATCAGAAGAAGTGCTTCTCCCCACCCCCACGCCACCTCCATATGTCGGGACCTGAGCATCCAACATCTGCAGCCTTTCATCGGGCTGAAGGGTAGCACTCCCAAGAGAACACAAGGAAAAGTCTACATAGGAGGATATGGTGGCAAAAGGGCTTCTAAACTAAAGGCATCACATTCTCCCACATACGACATAATGCTCCCCCCAAGAGGAGCTCTTCCCTTGAAGGCTGCATGTTGCCAGCTGTGAGACATTCAGCAAGGATGCCTGCTTTTACTGCCGCAATGGGATGGGAAATGACTTGCTGACTTTTCACCGCTACAAAGCAAAGGAACTAGACTACCTTTCCTTCAGGTGTTGACAACTCTACGCAAATGGAATGGTTCAAATTGATCCCCAAAGCCCTTTTTATCAGTATTCAAATTACAGGGGGACAGTAATTTTGTGGTGCCCTCCCAGCTACCATTTTTAGAAGGTGGGGTATGATTTAGCTAATATTGAGAGGAGGGACAGGGGATGGAATATGGATTTCACTAAAGCGCCCCCTCCTTTCCTCCTAGAATTCAAGCATTGGTTTTTATACACTGTGGTTCTGCCGCAAATGACAGTGTGCTAGGGATTAAGCCACAGCTGAGGATCTTCCCCTGGAAACTTAGCAAAGACCAAACCTGAACACTGGGCGGGGCGTGAGACTTAAATCAACATTGGGATTATTTAAATTCCCATGTTGTATTGTGGCATGTTGACTCATATTTTATTTACAGATTTGAATCTTCGTTTTAGTATAGCTGCCTGCCCAAACCTCTAGGGATAGGTGGGCAAGTAGTCTAGATCAGTAGACTGATAGAGGAATATACAGATAATGAGTCTTCCCCCTTCCTCTTCCTTCTGTAACATGGAACCCAAACCACATAGAGAGGATCTCTGCATATGTTTGCATTCACTGTAAAAGTGCAGAGACCTGTCTGTGCAAGGCAACTGGAGGCAACTTGGGCTATTCTATTTTTAAACTCAGTTAGTACCATATATCTGTTATCACAACTGCCAAATGTTACTGAAGGAGCAGAACAAATCCACAGCAGGATCCAAGATTAGTATCCCAAGAAACATAGCAGAGAATCCAATTGCCTGTGCAGTGCAGCTTCTAAACTGATGGGTAGTAAATTTTACTCAGAGTAGACCCACTGAAATTAATGGACCTAACATAGTCACATTCATTAATTTCAGCAGGACTACTTGGAGTAAAACTTAGTTGAATACCGCCTATATATTTATTTATTGCATTTACATTTTTTTTATTACTTCTCCAAGGAGCTCAAGGTGGCCTACATGGTTTCCTCCCTCCTCAGTTAATCCCCACAACAAGACTATGAGGCTGGTTAGGCTGCAACACTGACTGGCCCAAGGTCATCCAGTGAGCTTTGTGGCTAAGGGGGGATTTGAACCCTGGTTTCCCAGGTCCTACACTCTGACCTCTACACCGCACTTGGCTCTCAGTATTGTTACACCGCCTTTCTGAAAATTACCAAGGTGGTGTAGGCAGATCAAGGTCAATAAAAACATCACAGTGAACAACACCACAAAAAAATTAAAAGGTCAAATTTAAAAGATGTGCCTATACCTTTTCTAAAAACAGTTGCACTCTGAATAAATTTGTTGGTCTCTTCCTCACTGGGGATAGTCATGTTCCAGCCCCTACACCAAATAATTGGTTGTACTCTTGTGCTGGGATTCCTTTATTTGATAATAAGCACATCAGAACACCATTTTATATCCTACTTCCAATTTCAGAGAGCGTCTGCACTTTTGAAACCGAAACAACAGTGACAAGCCCAAGAGAGGGAAGAACCAGCAGACTCAGGAAAACCCCAAGGTTTTCAGAAGCACCCAAAAAAAAAGTATGGGGGGGGGAAAACCTAAGGGAGAGAAATCCCAAAACAACCCAGTGAGGGACTATACACACTCAGTGGGGACAAAATGTGTACTGATTGCCGGGGAGAAACAGAAACCAAATGCTAAGAAAGAAGAGCTAAAAAGGGAGGAAGAGACAAACAGATATAAAAAAGCTTAGACAGACCAATCTCATTGTCTGCATATGTCATTTTCTGGCTCACGCTGAGAAGCTATTTTTACATGTCCCCAGGGATGGAAATGAGAGCTGCCTATGGTAATTGATGGAGAAATTCAATATTTTAATATAGCTATGATTGGGCACCAGTGTGTCCACGCCACACACACAGCAGCAGCAAAGAGAAGACTTCCCACTCTTTCTAACTCAGTTCTTATTTAGTACAGAATATTAAAAGAACAACCCTACAAATGCCAAGCAAATGCAATTAATAGTAAATTTTCCAAAATGGCTTATGACAGACAAGTAATGTGTAGTTCACACTGCATACTAGGCTCTGACTGGTTCACAACAACCCTGCAGTGATATTAGATCCCCTACTGCTCATGGGGAGTTGAACTGAAGCTGAGAGATTGTAACAACCCTTGATTTTGTTCCCCGCATTGCAGGCTGGGCAGTAGTAAACAACAACTCTCCAGTATAACTCACTGCTTTACTCCTATCACTCCTAGAAGGGCTGCACTGCAAGTAGCTTACAGCAGCCCAGCAATGTCACTGTGAACACTGCAAGGCAGAAATGAGGCTAAGGCTGGCTTGCACTTCCCATCAAGAGTCTCACATATCTCTCAGGTTGCAGCAAAGGTCATTCTACTTACATTGCCCTCCCTCTAGGCCAAATCAAGCATTCAACTGCATGCCGCAACCTTAAGCTGTACTGAATGGATGCAGACTGCTTACACTTTTAAAATGTTCAAAAACTACCGGTACTTCTTTTTTATTTGCAGATGGTTTAAGACCCAAGTTAGAGCACAGACTTTCTTGATATTAATTTTTGCTTGTTTTCAATCCCCTTAGCCACAGGATCAGGTCACACACACACCAGGGACACAATACAACATTTTGTTGTGTGGCCCTACTTGTTCCCTCTGATAATGAAATTCCAAGGGCTTCATCAAAGCTGAGGCTGTTGAAGAGGCCAGAGACCATCTTGGCTGTGAGCCCTGGAAGATCTGCTCCCTGCTTTTCTGGCCTGACTGACTCCAGCTACAAAAGCTGCTAGACAATTCTTGTGGTATTGTTTAGGCTGTTTCGTTGGGGGTTGTTGTTGTTAACTTATACATATTCATTTTTAGATATTATTAGGGTTTATGTGGAAATGATTTCAATTTGATTGTGTACTTTCTGATGTGGCTTATTTTTTGTTTGTGGCTTTTGTTACGTTTGTAATTATGTAAATCTTGTCATCTTGTGAGCCAACTTGAGCATGGTTTTAACTATGGAAAGGCAGCATACAAATAAAATTATGAACATGATGGTGAAGTTTTATTCCTCCTGTAGCCAAAGCAACAAAATCCACACATAAGAGGGATGTATCAGCAGACTTCGGGGAACATCTAGGGTTTGTAGAATTAAGAAGCAGCTCCAAAAATCGGTTCAGTCAGGACTGAACATGGGGAACAGAAAACTGGGTGAAGAGGGGAATGGAATGCTGTTGAGGAGAGCATGGCTGGCAGGCTGAAAAGCTGAAGAGGAGCATGGCACTCCATCTTGTTAATGTTAAACCGAATTCTACCAAAAAACCAGTATATTAGATTAGAATCGGGTCTAATGCAACCACGCACTTCTGGTGTGGATCAGTAAGACAGCACAGATTTCTTCTATTGTGGGGTAAGCTCTGATTACAAATTAATCATGGATGACCCCCCTGCTGTGCTCAGGCTCCCCTCTCTCTCCCAATGCCTGGTATGCTTATCTGATTTCATCCTTACCTGGCACTTTGATATAGCCACTCTAGGGTGTGTGTTTTAGCTTATATACTGTTCTAGGCGACAGAACAGGAAATGACTTCATGACTGTCAGAAGGCCAGCCAATCTGCACAACCAGCAGAATCAGGAGCATGCCTTCCACTAGGCTAGGTGAGGAGGCAACCTTAGGTAGTAGCAGCAAGGCGTTGGCAGTTGTTTTATGTGCCACGTGGCCTACCCTGCACCTACTGCTGCCCTCAGGTGCAACTGAAGACACCCTCCCATCACTAGCATTTCATTAAGATTCAATTGCCAATTTGCCTGCCTTCTGTATATGGAGTTGTGGGTGGAAATGCGGGTGAAGGTGCATCTCCCCTGCCTCAGGCAGCAAAATATATTGGGCCAACCCTGGGAAGGAGTTGCTCCCAAGCTCAATTCTCTTATGTTGGTTGTATGTATACAGAGAAAGCTCTTAGTGATAGATAAGCTGATAGCAGAAGGAGATAATCACAATTCTTTTCCTTTTCAGTGCCATATAAATAGCTTCATTCCAGGCTTGGTTTTTATTTAGAGGCAGCATAACAGATTTCTCTGTTGTAGGCTAGACAAGTGTTTCTCAAACTGAATTTCATATTCCTTTATGGAAATAATTAACTACGCTCATTTTCTGCCGTAAGAGTTTCTAGTCAAAATATGACCACTGTACCAATTCATTACAGTCAGACGATTTGGACAAGAAAATCCTACTTTTAACAACAACAAATATTTAGTCAAGAATAATCACAGTGGAAAAATATGTTGTGATGCTTGTCATTTCTTTGTAGGTTAATTTAGTGATGAAGAAAGAGATTAACAGCACTGGAAAGAGCTATGCATGGGGTGTGGTGAGGAGTGTTAAGCACCCCAAACCAGGGAGGCAGAATCTGTATTCCCTGAACACACTGGTAGAAATACTGACATAGTTCACCATTCCATGCATGGGCCTTATATTCTGAGAAAGACTGAAAAATATGACACTAAAATGTGCTGCTTCACCTGATTACTACATTCGTACCTCAGAAGTTAAACGGAATCCGTTCTGGAAGTCCATTCGACTTCCAAAATGTTCGGAAACCAAGGAACTGCTTCCGATTGGCTGTAGGAAGCTCCTGCAGCCAATCAGAAGCTGCGGAACCCGCATCAAACGTTTGGGTTCCAAAGAACACTCGCAAACCGGAACACTCACTTCCAGCTTTGCGGCATTCGGGAGACAAAAGGTTTGACTTGCAAGGCGTTCGAATTCCGAGGTGCAACTATACTGAGTAAAAACTGGATTTCCCAGTTTGGTTAGTTGCAGTTTGTCAAATGTCCTTACTTAAAGAGGTTGTCCTTGTCTTGAAAGGATATACAGTATCTCCTTCTACACTACATATTTGTAAATCAGACCTGCACAACTTGTGGCATATGGGAAGCTCAGTTCACTAGCCACGTAGTGTAGTGATAACCCCCTCTGCTTTTGAAGATCCAGACTACAGCAACAAAAAGATTTACTGGGCTCCAGGTAGACCACTGTATCAGGGCGTATGAGCTACATTCAGCATGGTGGGTGGTAAATGTGCAGGCTGGGTCATCAAAATTCTTTGCATTGTTTCAACATACAGGTCCCTTCCAACATGAGAAGATTCCAACATACTCAGAGGTGCTGCAAGAAGTATGAGAAATATAACTGAAAAAGTGAAAAGGATACTTTTTATAGGTGAACATATGATTTAAAATATTATCACCAGTTTTTGAACGATACATTTTTCATCAGCCATAGCAACCATATTGTTAAACACAATGTTTATTTATGTCCCTCTTTTTCCTTCAGCATTTAAGAACCAGCTTGTATTTTCATACTTCACAGGCTGCAATTCTTAAAAGAGTTTCCTCTCTTGCAATCGTTATTTAAATCAGACTTACAGATTAATTTTTTTAAAAAAATTGAAAAATATCACACAAGTGAGATATCCTGAGATGTACAAGTATGGGGCTTAAATATAAATATTACCGTAATCATTTCTCATTAACAATTAAAAGTTATAATCTGAAATTAGAAGGATTTCAGTTGTGGTGAGCGCTATTTTCAGGGCTGGAACAAGGGTTCTTTTTAGAGAAACAGTTTTTTCAAGTTTAAAATTTTTTCATTGTATTTCTACACTGGATATTGCACCCTTAAACCGTGATCTGCTGTTTTGCACCCTTAAACCGTGATCTGCTGTTATTGAAGCAAACACCTCCATTATGGTTTTTTTTTATTTAAAAAACCTCCTCAATGAAGGTTACACACATTACAGCCTTGTTCTGATACCTCTTATCCACAAGAGTATAATGCACAAAATTATAGCATTTTAAGATACGTTCTTACAGTAGGTTATAAAGGTGACAGCTATTTTTTGGTATGTGTCACCTTCAAAGCCCATCTTAAGAACATACCTTAACATGCTATAATTTTAACACAAAGCCCATTGATATGAAAATGTGTTTCTTTCTTCTTCCTTTTCCCAGGGCACTTCATGATAAAAGCTCAGTTTTGAAAAGATACATCTTACAAAATTGAAGAGACATATTACCAGCTTAAGAATTTTTGTAAGCTTACTGATATTGAAAAAAAAAGAACTAGGTTAGGAATTTACTAACAACAGGGTAAATGTTGATAGTAGGAGAACAGGAGAAGGATTGGTTGGGGAAATCCTGAAAGGTTGCAAAAATGCATAAACTCACAAAATTTGCATGGTTGACTTATGGCAGACAACAGATGAAAGGATTTCAGGAATTAGTGGCTTCAACTGATTTAATTTATGAAAATCAGATATAAGTTGAACATTGACAAATATATAATGAACATGAATGGATCCAAGAGCTCTTACATCGCTCTTGTAAGACATCTTCTATATGCAGGGATTTTTATTATTATTTTGTATTGAGGAGTATTCAATCATGTCAGAACCTACTCCATCTGCAGTCTGACAAAGCACTGTCTAGTTACAGGTATAAACATCAGTTGCTGTTTGTGAGCACTATGCCATGAATAGTCAATATGGAAGAAATCAAGCACGTGGGATTTCACACACACACACACACACACACACACACACACGGCCACAAGTACAAATCATGTCACTATTTATAAACTACAGATCGGCTAAATTAGAAGAACGTGCATTTTTATATTTGGTGAGGTTCTTAGGATTGTTTTAGCATCACCATCGTATGAATGTGGTGTGTTTTTTTCAGAAGTAGCCCGGCCCCCACTATGTTCTGGGACATGGGACTGTAGCCTAGCAGAACAATCCTATGCATATTTACTTGGAAGTAAGTCCTATTACATTCCATGGTGCTTTGTCTCTATTAACTGTGATTAGACTTGCAGTCTAAAACTAAAAATATTAAAATTTAAATAGATCACTCTCCAAGTAAGTAACATTTCTGTAATCTGGCCTGGGAGGGAGGGCAGTAAGTGACTCCTGCTACGAAAGCTGAGGTTGCTGAACACACTCTTGGGCTGGGGTATTGTTTAGGAGGTATGAGGGAACCGTTACTGCTATTGATATTTTAAAAACTGCATCCTTATTTTAGATTTTTTATTATTTATGTTGAAATTGTGCAATTTGATTGTGAAATTCTTTAATGTTTTACTTATTGTTTATGGCTACTTTTACTGTAATTATACACGCTATTTTCATGTTTCACCTAGAGCATGATTTGAACTATGGAAAGACAACATACAAATAACATTATATATGTGTGTATGTATGTAAACTTTGGCAACCAAGTTTTGGACTATATATATGTTTTAAAGATTATAAAATTAAATTAAAAACCAACATAAAACTTCTTTTTGTGTCACAGTGATGTCTTCTCGGGATATAAGATTTACTTGTCTGGGAAAAATCGTATTTTAAAAAAGCAGCATTGTGAATTCTGAAAAGGAGTTTATTTACTCTGTTGTTTCAAGTAGCACCCTGATAAGGCAATTGTTAAGTACTGTACAATTAATACCTGTTTTATATCCTCCTCTTCTAACAGCAATGCCTAGAATAGAAAGACTTGGCACTGAGTGGTGAATTGCAGTCCCCACCCCTGCTCTGTCTTTCATTACTTGAAATAGCCTGCAAACAGCTTGTAAATAGTCACACATGTGGGGAGTTCCCTTGGTGCAATGTGTGGCTATATGAAGCTAATATTTCAGCTGACTTTAATGGATAGACATATGTCTTACCTGTTCATTTTATTGGACCATCTTTAAGCTATCTAATAAGGAAGGGGACTTCAAAGTATCAGACTGCTCTCAGTTCTATGGTAAGATAAACAAAAGGATTTGTGCATTTTTTTATTCTGAAGCACTGCTTTTTGTTGTGTTTGTTTGTTTACCTGCATTCTGAAGAGTCTCGATATTTTGCGGCCTAGTAGCAAGTTCTGCAACAGTCTGAACAAACTGCGTTCGGGCTCTTTGATACTGCTCAAAGACTGCAAAGAAGGCAGAATAAGTGCATTTCAATGAGGGCTTCCTATCACAAGCCTTCACACATTAGATACAGGCCCAGATAAGCAGGAAATGTATTGTGACACCTTATAGAGTCTATAGACCAAAGAAAAATGATGAAAAAAGCTGTCCTGAGCAAGAAGCAAAGGCTGTATTCCAAACCCTACTGGTAAACGGCATTTCCGTGCGCTGCTCTGGTTCCACAGAAGTGGCTTAGTCATGCTGGCCACATAACCCGGAAAAACTGTCTGTGGACAAACATTGGCTCCCTCCGCTAGCAAAGCGAGATGAGCGCCACAACCCCAGAGTCGTCCGCGACTGGACCTAATGGTCAGGGGTCCCTTTACCTTTACTTACCTGTGAGTTAGCCCCACTGAATTCAACAAAACTTATTCTCATGGTTAAGGTTTATTTCCATAAACTTTTATAGGTTGACTTTATGACTCAATGTGGCTTACGGATTAATGGGGGGAGGGGGTTAGAAACCAAATTACAGCAGTACATAACAGAATAAAATATAAAAAACAGACAATTCATGACAAGTAAACTCCAGTGAGTTCTGTAGCAAATACTCCTAGGAGGATTACTGTATTGTGCTGTGTACACATTACCAGGACTACTCAGAAAATCTTATTTAATTCAATGAGGTTTACTCGCAGGTAAATGGAAGATTCTGTTGCGTGGGCGCGCTCCCCCCACCCTTTCCTTTTCTTTTCAAGAAACTGTAAAGCTCAGAAACCCCCCAGTACACAAAACCCTGCCTTAGAAATACCTTGCAAGACCTGCCTCTGACTCATGGCTCCTGCTGGTCACCCACTTCCAAGAGCCTCGGCGGCGTCCCCGTGGGGTGGTGTCTCGCCCCCTGGATCCCCCTGCGGCCTTGAGGGGGTCTTGTTCCTCCGCTTCGCCTCTCCACTCAGAAACTCGAGCGGGTCCTGCAGCTCCACCTGCCCCTCGGGCTCCGCGCTTCCCCGTCTTCCCCCGGGGCCTTTTCAGTTTGGGCCGCGGTGTGTATCCTTCTCCTTGGCAACCAAACGGAAGCCGGCGCCATCAAGGGGCGGGAGGGAGGCCGCGGCCTGCGCCTCATTGTGACATCAGGCGGGCGCGGAGCGAGAGGGCCGGCCAGCCGGCGGCGCCTTGCGCTAGGCTCTCGCGCGGAAGGGCCGGCGCAACGCGATCCTAACGCAGCGTTCCTTGAGCCCTTTTTCTTCCCCGCCCTCTGCGCTTCTCCAGCTCGTTGGGAAAGGCCGCCAAGCGACGGCCTTGACTCTTGGATCTGCAAAAAGAAAGTCTCTCCCTGCTGAGGCGCGGTTGGCTGCGATCCTGCCTATGCGTACTTTACTCTGAAGTACACCTCATGGTTGCATCTGAAGCAAGTGCGAGTCAGCAATTGCCATTAAGGCCAATGGGAGGAGCCTGAACATAAGAACGGGGGGAAACCGCCTTATACCGAGTCAGACCATTTGGTCCATCTAGCTCAGCACTTGCCTACCTTGGCTGGCAGCACCTCTCCAGACGGAGCTTCCTCTCCCAGAGATGCTGGGAATTGAACCAGGGACCTTCCTGCATAGAAAGCAGTTGCCCAGGCATCGCTCTGGGTGTGCGTGTGCCACTTGCAAGGAGGCACCGGGTAGAGTTTGGTCATGAGATGGGTTACTTGTGATCTTATTATGGAAGACTGCAGTGATGTGCCTTTACTGCGCTAATCCGGCTCGTCTGCGTTTGGAGACCTTGCTGCGCACTCTGCTCAGTGGTTCGCACGCGGGTTTCTGCCCCCAGCTGCTTGCAACGAGATCCTCAGCCCCTCTTGGCTTCCTCCAAGGAAGTGTCTTAGTCCTCATTTAAAAACAAAGCATTGCCTTTAAAATGGCTTGTACTCGGAGCTGCCCTGGAAGGTAGGTCATTCTTCTAGACGGGTTTGAAATGAAAGACATCGATTTTCCCTAGTGAGTGACCTGGCAACCGCTAAGCCGCTTTATAGCGCAATCCTAACCATGCCTCCTCCGAAGTCAGTCCTATTGAATTCAACAGGACTTACTTACTCCCCGGTAAGTAGAGTTAGAATTCCAGACTTGGTCCTGTTTAAGTTCAACTCTCTTTCCTTCCTAATTCATTGTTGCGTGGATGCGATCCGCAGACCAGTTAAACCGAAACATTTGGCTTTGATCGTGTCTTACGAGTGTCGAAGGGCTAGATGGACAAAGCTGCAATAAAGTAATAAAAATGAACATCGACTTTGTTTTACCCTTTCCCTTTTCTCTATTTCCCTTGTTTTCTTCTCTCTCCCCTCACAAAAAGCCCTCTCCACGTTTAGTAGTCACCTCTATGTATTCAGTGAATGAATCCGAGGTGCTCGCTATTTAACTATTTGTAACTTTTTAATGCGCTTCCTATAGCAGATATACAATACCGTGCTGGGCTTGAGCTAGATGCGAAGTTTAAAGTAAACGCTCTTGTCGCGAATCGACAGGGCATTGGCCTCTCCCTGGGGACGCTAGTTTACCTCTAACAGAGCTACAGTTCCCAGCACCCGTAACAAACTATGTTTCCTGGATATATTTTTTTTTTACATTTTTGGAGGAGGGTGCTTTAAATTTATGTTGTGTACACAGTGTCAGACTATCGAAGGGAAGATTCCCCACAACCCAAAACTCACTTTCCTATGTTCCTCTCCTCTCCCAAAAATTCTTAAAAAACCAACCAATCTCTAATGAATGATTTTCTGTTCCTTCCAAGGATTTAAGCTAATAACACGGTTGTCCTTCTGAGTTTAATTTTAATTTTCCATTTATGTTGTGGATACGCCCCCGCCCCCATATGTGACATGAAAGAGAAAGGAAAGCTCAGTAAAACAGCTTATGCGGCAAGCCTCGCAAACTCTCTTGCCATTGTCACGCGAGGGCCACTTCACACGTTGTGCAGGAGGGAAGCCTGTCCGACCAGAATCCCCCATGGAGAGTTTTACATTCCCCGCCCCCCGCACTCAGGAACGTGTCTTGATAGAACTACTCCGTGTGCATGAATGACACCTGCGTTTTCTTTCTGGATTGTGCCTGGCGAGTGTCACTGTTGAAAAAGTGGAGCCTGTAGTGCCAGCCTGCGCCCTTTGGCCGGCCAGGGCTGGAAGCAGGATGACGAGCCGCAGATCCCGACCAAAAGTGGCTGCTGCCTGGTCAAATCCTCTGAGCCAAAGTTTGAGGCTAGCTGATCCTCTTCCAGCACTGGAACGAATGCCTTTGGGGTTCACATGCACCCCGCTCTACGGATCTTGGGACTCTGAACCGTCCTTGAAAGCAGCGTGGCTTCTCTTCTCCCTTCGCCTCTGCTCAACTGGAATAGATAACGCTCAGGTCTTTCATATCCCTGTCCTGCTCCTCGTTAAAATATATGCTCATATACTTGCTCAAATGACACTGTTTGTTCCTTATGGGCTCCCAAGCTTCAGGGTGTGGAGCTGAGATCGGTTATAGCTGGCCACTTGCGCGCCCCTCCCGCAAAAAAACCCCTCTCCATGGCAATGTATTACTGTTATTGTGTAAGCTCTGTATCACCGCGGAACCTTGCCAAATGCAGTACAATTTCTCATACAGTATCTTCAACTCGCCCCTGGTCGCCTTTCCATGGTAGTGACTCTCCCTGAAATCAACAGGCAGCTGCATTGGACGGATTCAGAGTCTGTTGGTCTGCCTTGTTCAGCACTGTCGACACTGACTGGCAGCGGCACGCCTGAGTTTCAAATGGGATTCCCCCCCCCCCCGCAGCAGCACTTGGAAGATGCCAGCAATTGAACCTTGGACTTTCCCCTCCCCACCAGCGTATAGTCTGCCGCTGAGCCACTCTCTCATGTTTCAGAGCAGGAGGCCGAGAGGATGTCAATTAAGGTCAAGCAGGCCGTCCAAGTTGGACTTCTGAGCCAAAGTCTCGCACTGTCTGATTCCTCTCATTGGCTCGTAGATTCAGGAAAGAATCTGAGAGGCGGTGGGTGGAGTTTCCCCCCTCATGAAAGCATACGAGACATCCAGTTCGTATTTCACACGTAGGACCGCCCCCCCCCCGCCAAAGTCCCTAGATTTACCTGAAATCGAACCTTCTTTCATTCCACTACCAATGATGACCTACAAAGAAAAGGACACCTCTCTCCTCTTATTCCTACCTGAGACTCAGGTGTCCCTGCAAAAGACCACTGCGGCGCTTTTTGCCCGGCACTGGTGTTATAAGCGTCGCGTGGCAGGGCGAGAACTTATCAAAAGTTTGAAAACAGCCGCCAAAGATCTGCCCTGTGCTAAGGAATGCGGGGGCTGCAGCAGCCACGTAGGGTCGAGGTCTGTTTGCAGGGGAGAACACCCCCTGTAGTCCGATGCCGGGTCCCGATTTAAAGGCTGCAATCTTATGCCCACTGAGTAAGCCCCATTAGGTGCTTCTGAGTAAATAATGCCCAGGGTCTGCACTGCACCACAGTAAAGCATAGCGTGAGGAGAGAGAGAGATCCCCGCCCACTTAGCTATTCAAAGTGCGGATAGGCTGCTTTCAGATCCTGCAAAGGATTTTCCTGCCTGACTTGGGTGGTTGGGGGTTGACCTCGGCGACAACCCGCTTCTGCATCGGCGACGGAGGCCGCGAGGCTCCGCCAAGCCCCGAGGCGGCGGCGTGATCTGAGCGGCCTGCTCTGGGCCAAGCCGCGCCCGGCTCAACCCGGCAGTGAAGGCCCTGCAGGCTGGAGACAGGATCCGCCCGCCAGCCTGGCTCTCCGGGGGATGAAGCAGAGCAGGCGCCCCCGAGCAACCCGCACAGCCCCACCTGCAGCCCCCAACTCCGATCGATCCTGGTGGAGCCCGACCCCGCTGCACGTTTCCTCGGAAGTAAGTCCCAGCTAACCCCGAGGGACTTACTCCCGGGTAAACTAGCCTACGATTTCCGCTGCAGCCAGGAGGAGCCTGTGGCTGGTTTTGCAGCAAACGGCAAACCTCTTAACTTACGAGACTCTGAACAGGGCAAGTCTAACCCTGTCTACTCGGAAGGGAGTTCTGTTGAATTCAGTGGTGCTTACTCTCAGGAAATAGTGGAAGGTCCCGTTTGGCATTTTAAGGATTCCTTCTCTCTGCTGGTCAAGAAATTCGGGGATGATCGCAGCTTCATAACAACATAGAAATCCCCCCCGAAAAGTAAAACCCCTCTTGGAAGTTCAGAGTCTACAGCAAGGAGAATCCCGAGTTGTATGCGGCGGGCAATGCGCATGCGCAGGGCGGAAGGATGCCTTTCATATTTAATAAAATCGCTTTCGCTTCCCTGAGGACGTGACGCGTCACATACCCAGCTGGTCCCGAGCGCCTTGGCCAGCACGTCGTGGACGTCTCTATGCGGCTGCGTCGGATGGGGGACGAGTCCCTTGGCCAGAAGGGACTGCGACGTCAGTTGCGTTGTTTTAAGAGCAGTCTCAGGAATAAGACTTCCACATGCACAAACACACAAGCTGTAGTAAAAATGGACTTTATGCATTAAAAGGTAATGTTTCGGCATGCTGCTGACATTTAGCTCCGAAGCAATGATATATTTGCACCTTAAAGCACATGGCTTCCCCCCCTCCAGAAAAAGAATATTGGGAACTGCAGTTCACCAAGGGTGCTGGGAATTGTAGCTCTGAGAATAGTAAACGACAGTTCCCAGATGTTGGGGTGTGGGGAGTCATGTGTTTTAAATGCGTGGTATGCGCGCAGCTCTATCACCTATTTTATGGAATTAAAAATTTGCAGCCTTGCTTCGAAATAATACAGGGGTCGCTTTTATAAGCGTGCACCTGTTATTTGTCAGCCTGATAAAGTTCGATGCCATTATTCCCGAATAGCTCTTCTTAAAGTAGATGTCGGGGTAAATAGCTGGAAGGCTGCTGCAGCTAAGTCCACAAATCAGTTAAACGAATCAGTATCTGGATTAGACAGGTCCGACAGAGAACGCGATCCGTGTTTCTGGGCTTGATTCTCAGTAATTTGTGGAACTGGTTTCCAGATTAATGTGGTGTCCCTCCACTAATTCAAGTTCTCACGCTCAACTGCCTGGGAGAGCAAGTTAATATATTGGCCATGTTCTTAGGTGAAGGTTATCATTATTGTCCGTCATTTAACTCGGTAAGAGTAAGGCCAGTTTAAAAAGCATATGCAAATATTGGTGTGGTTGTGCATAGAGGTTAAGAAACAAATGCAAGACTTGAACGTCAATCTGATATACTTGGAAATGAACTCTACTGACTCTCCCAAGGACGTGGAAACAGGATCTGTCTCTGAAAGGAAGGGATTTGTGCAACATGTCACAACAGATCTGGATAACCTATTTCTAAATAATGTTCTTCACTGAAGAGAGCTTTTAAGTTCCCACGCACACCATCATTAACACAGGGAATAGGTAGAAGAAAAATAATTAACATCTATGAGGTTTCTTCCCACGGTGGGGGCCGCACCAGGCCAAAGCATTTTAACTCTCATTTGTTCCAACGGGGGAGTCTTAATCTTCAATCCTGTACTCAGTTTTCCTGAGAGTCCCAAATGGCGCTTACTTTTAAGTAGACATGCATAGGATTGCACCATTAAGAACGTCCAATTCTCCTATTTACATAATTGGGCTTATTTAAAAATCCCTTACTGTATGCTTAGGATGGGGGGGGGGAGCCCGTGACGCTACTACTATGACAAACTCTGATCCACAATTTAGTAGACTAAGTGATATAATAAAAGTTCTCATGTAGCATAAAAGAAATTAAAAGCAAGGTGAAAAAATATCGGATGAATCCTAACATCAGCAGCAGGCTCTGAAAGTTTCACAGCTATTCCAATTACATTATATATTTGCTAATAACTTTTTCTAATAACACCTCAGTGTTTAATCTACTTAGTCCAGCCTCTGAGTATTTCAAACTACCAGAACATAAGCCCACAGTTTGAACACTTTTAAACATTTTCACTTTAGATAAGAACTTGCTTTGTGTAAATCTCAGGCAAAGTTACTTATCCTTTGAGGTTGAATGTTCCCCTCCAGCATCACACTTATACTGTTTAGAAGTCAAAGGAATTCTAAATATATGGAGAGGCAATTTTCACACCCAGATCATAAACGCTTTGCTTGGAAATAAACGCTTTGCCTGTCCTCCCCTTGATTCCTAGGGACACTTCTAAAAAGTTTTTGGAAGGATGTGTCGCAACGGGTTGCCGACGATGTTCTCGGTTCATATTGCCTTCGTATGCAAATAAAGAAGGCTCAAATTAGCCGTGTTCTCTTGCCAGACTGAGGCAGGCAGCGTTTCGGTTTCAAAAAAAGGATTAACTGTTTCTTTCTCGACAAAGAAAAAGGGACATGAAACTGGTCTCACGAGGAAAGAGATGGATAATACTGCAGACAACAGCAGAACGGGACAAAATCCCTTGCTCCCAGAGCAAACACTGTGAAGCGAAGTTCCATCGAAGTGAATGGGTCTGGCGCCCATTATTGTAAGAGGAATCACACACGCGAGATACTTGTGCGTTGGTCCGCGCATACACAACTTGCTCACAACTTTTCTCCTAGAGACTCCATTGCTTAACCTTAGGCAGTGATGGAGAGCCTTTTCCTTTGTCTTTCGTGCTCATCTTTAGTGTTTGATATTTCTGAAGGATTTTGACGGTGGGTGTGTCCCTTGATAACAACTCACCAAGGAATTAATTTTCAGTATTAAAGGTCCTAGACCTTAAGCGCACAAGCTTTGCTCCCTAAATCCAGCGGAGTGAAAGGAGTCTATTGGAGTGCCTTGGATATTCAGATAGGGACACTCTCAAAGCACCATCATAAAGAGGATTATAATTTATGGTAATTCCTCGGTAGTAAGTCATTTCGATTTCGACGAGACTTACTCACGAGGAAGTACGGTTAGGATCGTAGTCAATGTGTTCCAGGCTGGAGACTTTTACTAAGAATGGGTTTCCCGGTTAAGCAAGCCCTGGTGGAATGCCCTTGGTCGAATGGAGCCCAATCAACAAACACGTCTCGGTTTAAATCAATCCTTAAATCGCCTTCATTCCAGCAGAACAACCTAATGTGTGATGGGACACAAATCAACTTTTAATTCGAACGCTTGTACTGTTTAGAAGTCCAAGGAATTCTAAATATATGGAAAAGATTAACGCCAACTCTTTCTGTGAGTCTCACACTGGCCTTGAATTAATCAATTAGACGGTGACCAATGAAATCCAACCGCACTCATCTTTACAACAGTCCTGTAAGGTATGCTCCTTTTATTCCCAAATGTCATAAGGCGATCTGGGGAATCGGACAGCAGCGCCTAGTCTCAGTCTTATCTAACTTACTAGTAAAGGCTGAGTTGAGATTTGAACCTGTGAACAATTGGATATCAGCTCGCTGATTTGCCCGGGCATATCCAAGAACAAGAGCGTAGGAACACAGAGTTTAAGCACTTGAACTTTCAATGGGTGTACATCCAAATTCGTCAGTTGAATAGGGTTGCACTGTTCTACCCTTAAGAGAATTGCTCCGGTCGGCGATTCACTCTCTGAATTGATTTACAGTCAATCCGTGGGAATTTTAAGTGCTTCAAACTTAAAGCAATTGGCAAAATGGTAGGAGAGCAAAATAGGAGGAGTGCCGTTCAAGCATGTTCTAGATCAGTATGTTCGTTCCGTTTATGTCACTGGGTTTGATCTGGTTTCAATATGGGACTCAATTTCGGAATGCTGAGCAGAGAGGAAGAACCACAGACTTCGCTAAGTTTACAGCCCCTCTGCTGCTGTTCTCAATTCTGGAGCAACCAACACACATTCTAAACACACAAGCCAGACTGTATACGGGGGTAAGACTCTGCTTTTATTAATTCGAGCGACTATTCCTGGAATTCAAAACAGATAATCAAATTCCTGCCCACCCATAAGCAGGCACTGAAAGGCTGAGAAAAAACAAAACCCGACATTTAACTACCACGATGGTGAGTAGAACCAGATTGCTAAAGAATTGGTTAATCCGGATTCAGGAGGTTCTGAGCAAGCTTTAGGGTTCTGCTCTGTTTTTAATTATTTTCGAGTCGTACCCAGCTGGGCTGGCTGTAGTGGGAAACCCAATATTCTAGCCTGCGCACCAGGTTGGCTTTAGGAAACATTAACGCCCCTTAGCATTTATGTGGCGCTTAAGGGTGTGCAAAGCACGCCACACGCTTCTCGAGCAGGACAGCACCACTGTCCCAATAGAGCTGAGGTTGAAATAACCTTGACATGCCGTAAACCCATGTGGTGAAGTAAAAACTGAACTGGTGGCCTTCTTGGTTGCACCCAGGCAAAGTAATCCGAAACTTATATCACTCCAAAGTAAGTTCAGTGCCGTTTATTCTCCAGATAAGTGGGTTTAGCATTGCAGCTTTAGTGTGGGCGCGCACAGAGAAACGCGCACAGATGAAGGGGTCTGATGTGTGCAGTCCAATATAAAATGGTCAAGGAGATAGCTGTGAATCTCTCGGAAATATTTGCAGCAATATCGTGCCTTGAGTCATTAGAAAGCAGTAGCTGTGATGGGGGTGGGAAAAACAGATGGCGTTTTATTCTATTCAGCCCACAGCTGGAAGGAAACTTTGATTACCTTTTGGTGTTTTTATTCCTACCGCACTATGTGGCTACAGTCCCCGGGTCCAGTCATGTGTTCTTTCTGGAAAATATTTGTTTACTTAAAAAAAATATGCACCACTTGATTGCAAACAACTCTCAAAGCAGTTTGCAAAATCGTGTGGACAGATGGGGAATTCTTTCCCTATAAGCCCTAGAATGGGGCGTCTATGTTGTTGGACCCCAGCTCCCTTCACACCTAGCCTGTATTATTATTATTATTATTATTATTATTATTATTATTATTATTATTCACTCTTTCCTCTAAGCCTGAGCTCAATAGACATAGTACATGGTTCTCTTCCTGACCATTTAATCCCCACGACAACCCTGAAAGGTAGATTAGTCTGAGGGTGAGTGACTGGCCCAAAGTCACTCAGTGGGCTACAGAGGCAAGTGGGTATTTGAACCCTGGTCCAACACTCTAGCCGCTGCTCCCCACTGCTTGTACACACGCATTGCCAATGGCCAGCGATGGTGCAAGTTGCAGCCCAACCACCGCTGACCGAGAAAACGTGGGTTGCCCATCAGGCCTCCTAACAGGCTTGTTTATCTGTGGGCACACGGGGGAGAGCAGTTGACACAGAGAAGCGGTCAGCCCGATTCACAAGCATCTTGAGTCGGTGTATTTGACTTTCAGGCAGTTTGCATATAGATCAACGGTAAAAAATAAAAAATAAAAATGCACTTCACCTCCAAATAAGCGCTGCTGAACGCAGGGGCTGACTCGCAAGCTGCTTGCCATCCGAATCGCTTCACTGGGAGCTGGTGGGTGGTTTGCGTTGGTGCCAACTTGGCACGAACCCAATAATTTGTTTATTGGACAAGGACACTCGGCTTTGCCACCGAGATGAGCCTCCCCCGACCCGCGTAAAGCGGCTTATGGGCCAATACTGAGTGGGAAAATGGGGTAGAAATTATACGAAGGAAGCCAGTTTGGATACATGCTAGAATTGAACCCCACGAGTCCTGGATTGAAGTCCCTCCACTGAGTGCCTTAGAGAATGGCAGCCTGTGTCGTGTGCTTTGGGTACTGTTGCTGCTCTGGTTTCCCAAAAACCACCAATGATAAAGTCCCCCCCCCCGCCCCGTTGTTGGTGCATAAGAGCCAGAAGGTCATTGTTTTGCATTCGCCGAGGTGGATGCAACGTGCCTGGCAGGACGCGCAATTTCTACAGCGCTGATTGAGATGCTCAAGTTATTCTTCCCTACATCTTCTCCGGCTTAGACCTATATCCTAGCTGGCCTTGACTCCTCTGCTGAGTCACTCTTTCATTATAATGACTAGGCATTAGCTGCATGTGTAGGGTTCGTGTGTATGTATCATCATTGGCATAATTGGACCGGTGCGAGTTTCGTCTCGATTGTCCTTCAGGCACCCTTGCGAGGAAGAAAAGCGTCTCTGTCGACGCAAGGAGAATTGCAGCTTGGAAGATGGGATAGCCACATATGTCGTGACCGGCTGGGGGTGGGCGAGCTCAGAGCAGGGGTGGGCAGATTTCCCAACTGCGGGAACTATTTCCTTTTATTAGACCGCTTCCCAGCCATCAGCTGGAGAAAAAGGCAAAATAGTGGCTTAGGAAGGGAGCCGGGATGGGAGGGAGTCAGGTCCAGGATGTAGAAGAAGAAGACATCTCAGCCAGGACGTTGGTTTTCCGCAGCAGTGACTGAGCTCCCAATCCTTCCACACAAAACTCCATTCCTGGTTTCCCCCCAAGCTTTCTTTGTTTTAGTAGCCTTGCGTTTTGGTTTTGGTTTTTTAGGGGAGGGGGAATTGTTGCTTTTGTTAAATAAGTGGGAATAGCCTTGGTGGTCTATTGCAAGTCGCTCAGAAATCTGCCAGTAGATTATTATTATTTTTATTAAATTTTTGTATTCCGCCCATCTGACTGGGTTGCCCCAGCCGCTCTAAGAGATTCCCGATGTACTAGAGCCGTCCATCTGTCTAGCTTTCCTGCTGACCGTCCAGAGATGGACTTAGTAAAACACCCCACGCTGTTCTCCATAGGCAAAGGAGGTCGGAAGCTGAATTGAAGTGTTTTGTGGAGGCAAATCAGGCGAATTTCAGCGCTTCGAAATAAATATGAACCGGATCGGGGTGTCAGGCGCCTAAATCCAACGCTTCGACTGAATTGCGTTGTACAGATCGAGGTGTTCGTGTGATGGTACCCAACCCGATTCACCCAGCTGGGGAAGCAGAATCACTTGTTGGCGTTTCTTTTGAAGTTAAACCTCGCTAGATCCGTATACAGTAATGGACGAGGGCTGTGCATTTAAACGCTGGACACGATCCAGTCCAGATTCAGCCCTACTGGTTTTAGTGGGCAAGTGGTTAAAACTCTGCCATTTGCATCGGGGGGATTTAACGCGGAGATTAAGTTAAGCCCCCTTCGTTTTTCTTTCGAGTAAACCTGCTTAGGGTGTTAGTGAGCTTAATTTGGGGTGTTAGTGAGCAAGTTCTTGCTATTAGCAACTAACTACATACTGTTTAGTAAATTCGTCGTCGGAAGGGGGAAGAAACACCCATTGGTCTGTTGATAAGTTATGGGAAACGGAAAGTATTGCGTGGGTGGTGGGAGGAAGAGGTAGTTGTCTGTAGGGCTGCAATGTTTCTTATAACAACAAGCAGGCGATGAACCATATTGGACTTCAAGCACCAGTTTCAAAGGGTGACAGTGACACGTCCGATGATGACGCTTCCAGGGAAGGCGAAGCTGGACGACGTTTATTAAAGGACTATCTGACCCGGAGCTCTGAAAGTGCTGGACTGTTTGTTACAAGTTTAACCAGCAGTAAGCCCTGTTGAATTCAATGGGGCTTACTCCCAGGTAAGTGGGGTTAGGATCTCAGCCTAAAACTAATAAACATGCTGCACAACAATCCTTTGCCCTTGCATTTATTTGGATTTAACCCGCGTTCCGTGGTTCTTAGTCTTTAGTTCTTTGCAACCTCCACGTGTCTGTTCAGAAGTAAGTTTCATTAGGTTGGATGTGCATAGGATTCCCACCTTACTTACTTTGAAGTCAGTCCCACTGAAACCAAGGAGGTTTACTTCCTAGTAAATTAGGTCAGAAGTGTGTTCAGTTCCCTAAGGTGACATTGTGTGTTTGTTTTGTTTTTGCCTTTTAATACTTTGATTCTAGACACTGACGCTCCCAATGCTCTTTCAGAGCCGAACAACGCAAACCTATTCCTTAATACCACTGAGCTCAAGGGAGCTTGGCCTGGAGGTTTGGGTTGCGTTGACCTGCAAAACAATGGGAGAACGGTTCTCTTTTCAGGACTTTGCAGCCGAGGCCAGCTTTCCTTTCACACATGGGCCTCTACCGATGTTCTGTTTATAAATTCACAGTGAGTTTGCCCGTTTATTTTAAGCCCGTGTCAGTGGGTTCAAGGTAAACTTGGAAGCACCGATTTCCAAGACACTGGACTTTGCAGTGAAAAGGTATTGCGGCGCTTGGCCTTCCTTCCGAATCCACGTGTTTGGGCTTGGAGTATAAAAACGACCAGAGATTACCATGGTATTTGCCTCCACACAATGTGTTGATGATCAAGGCGGCTGACAACACTTTACAAGCAATTTATTTTTTAGACAGATGTGTGTGTGTGTGTGTGTGTGTGTGTGTGTGTGTGTGTTTCAGAACTGCTGGCTTTCCGGAGCCTCAAGCTGCCAGTTGGCTTCTGTGATGGTTTCTGTAAACAAAGGACTGTAAAGGTACAATCCGGTCTTCAACCTACTTGAAGACATCCAAGGCCTCAAACCTGGGCATTAACCCCACCACTGAGCACTGCGCGGCTTCTGATTAGGTACATTGCATGGAGTTGTTGCTGTAACAGTGCATGCCTATCCGCAAGTTCAATGGGTTCAATGGGATGTACTCCCAGGTAAGCGGGTAGGGTTTGCATCCTGAAAGTAAACCAAGTCGCCATTTGATACTTGACACTTCCAGCCGATCGTTCAGGTCGTACTAAATTTAAGGCGATATGGGCACAGCAAACCTATGGATTATTCTTCCCAAATAAATAAATAAAGGCATCAATAAACAATTGTTTATTCACAAGTAAGCCCCATAGCGTTCCATGAGGCTTACTCCCTGGTGTTTAGGATTCCTAAGGCGTGCTCAGGATCTCGCCTTTTCCATAGAAGGAAGCTCCCATGAGATCGAGGGGGGTCTTCCCGCGAAGTCAACGGCTATTGGAAATGCCCTGCCGTTTTCGAAGGTTTCTCTTCCAAGAGACTACGCTCTCTCGCGCGAGGTGGTTGCCAAGAGGGCATTCGTGCGATGACGGTGCGAGTAAGGGGAAGGAGTCAGAACCTAGTAACTCCGATGTGGACCGTCCTGGTTCGGTTCCAGCAAAGGCAGAAGACGCCACTGCAGAGCCGCAGGAGGGAATCAGCCCGTGGTAACCGCGGGATGGCAGCTCGCTGCATTCCCAGGGTCCTCAGAGGGACGCCCTACGTTTCTGCAAAGGGGATATTTGAGGAGGGGTGTCTGCCTCTCCGGAGGAAGGAAGAGAAGGGGATTCAGTTGCTCCCTCAGGATCCAAGAAGGCTGATTTACAAGAGTGTGATCGACCGACCTTTTCTTCTTTAGCCTTTACCGCATCCATCCTGTTGGCTTTGCACAGAAGACAATGCCAAAAGGAAATTCTCTTTTTCCCCCTGTGTGTAAGAACGAGGAGGGGAAAGCTCTCTCTTCCTACACGTAAACAAAGGCCCCCTTCCAGCCCCCAGCCCCAGCCCCCCGTCGCTTGAGCGGAGGATACCGGGGAACAATGAAGTGGCTGGCGGAGGCAGAGGCGCAGGGCTGGGGCAGAAGCGAAGCGGGAGCGCGCGAGCCGCCGCCGCAGCAGCAGCAGCAGCAGCAAATCGCTGGTGTGGTTGCTACTAGCAACACAGCGGCCCGGAGCACCTAAGCGGGGAGGTGGAGAGAGAGAGAGAGAGAGACGCGGGGGGGGGGAGGCGAGGGGGGCTCTGGGCCAGCCGGGCTCTGCTCCCAGAAGCCCCTCGCCCGGCGCAGGGGGGTCTCCAGCCCCGGGGCAGCGCCTCCGCCTCCCCCAGGAAGGCTGTGGACAGTCGCTTCTGCTGGAGCCAGGATGCTCTTTCTTGCCGCTCCGCCGGGTAGACAATGCCGAGCAAGATGGCAGATGGGGGGGGTACGTGGGTGTCTCTTCCTGCGCCCCCCATCTTCCTCACTGGCAGGGCGGAAAGGGATCGTGTCCTCTTGGCACAAGAAGACCACACCTTAGCGGGGTCCTTTTCGCGTGGGGAAAAGTCGAGGCTGGCACAAGCCCTCCTCCTATTGAGGGTTCCTTCAAGGGAAGGTCGTCCTGCTGGGCTCCAGGGGGTAAGGAAGGGCGCCTGGGATTTCGGCCCAAAAGTCCGTGCATTGACTTAATATCCTTGCGTCTGCTGGATCAGATTTCTCTAGATCAGTATCTTCTTCCCAGCAGAGGCCAGCTATATCCTTCCAAGACGCTGGCCAAGCAAAGAGTGAGGACCACAACCCCGCTGCTTAAGAGGTATACTGCCTCTGCCTTTGGAGGTTCTATTCAACTATCATAGCCAAATGCCAACTATCATTGCTGGGCATATCTTCACCATCAGCCATGCTGACTGAGACTGAGGGGCGCTGGAGTAGGACAATGTCTGGAGAGACAAGAGCTAACCTCTTTCAGCAAGCCAGAAACATTTTTCGCACACTCTCCCCTTCCCACATAAGCACACCTTGAGGAGGGGCCTTGATCCGGGTCAGTTAACCCCTGATTTTGGTGGTTTGTGAATTGTAACCAGAGCTACACTTCACTGAGCGCTCAGAACTCATATCCTTGGTTTAAATACACTTACAAGGGAGTGAGCTTCATGGACTGCAGTGACTGAGACTTCTAAGGAAACATCCCTCGCATTGCAGTGTTAGAAGCCCGGTGTCCTCCCTGTCCCGGGATGATCATAAGAACAGGCCTACTTTACAGGGCTGTTATAAAGATTGTTGAACTGTAGCAATACGTTGAAATATAATTGAAACCCCTAAACACACTGTTTCAAATACGAAGTACAAGCCATGACAGTCAAGCCCCAAAACCTTCATCCACTGATTGACTGGAGCTTTTGAAAGGTGAAATCGTTGAGGGGAGGTGGACGATTTATTTAATTTGTTCATGAATTTTATTTTAGTTAGTTCGTGAATTTTTTTTTTTAGTTAGATAGCCTCTCGGGGTAAGTCTCCCTCACAAGGCGGCTTACGATAAGAGAAGCAAAACCATCAAGATAATGTATATAACTCCAGAGTCGGTTTTTATTATTTCAGGACATATTGGCGAAGTTCCTTCGCTCATAAGGGAGCCCTTGAGTGTCTCGGGCGAGGCCTTAGCCCAGGCTCTGTCAGCCCTCGTACCTACACCTTTCTCTTTACTGCTTACCATGGGCGTAGGGGGGGGCAGAGAGGGGCAGCTGCCCTCTAAATCAATAAAAATAAATAAAAAGTACATAGCTAACTGAGGTTCTGCCCCCACCAACAAAAATCCTGGCTACGCCCATGCTGCTTACCAGCTTACCAACAAATGAGGCTGAAAAGCCGGCGTGTGTATTTTATCTTTCTGGTTCTAAGCTGATTTGGATTTAGAAAGGCATCGGTGCTGAAAATAACGCAAGTCACAGAGCCCTTTTATACACGTCTGCTCAATGTAACTCTTATTTAATCTCATAGGTATTCATTCTCAGGAAAGCGAATACAGGATTGCACCCTAAATAAATAAAGGAAGACCCTTGGTAGACATCAGGAGGAGAGGAACCAAGGCGAGACGCAGAGCCCGTTACTCTGCCGATTTACTCGGAAGTAATGCCAGTTGAGTCCAGTGGGACTTAGTCCCTAGGCCTAGGAAGTTTGCACAGAGTTGCAGAAGTGTAGCATTTTGGAAGGCTCGCCCGGATCCGCATTCCCACCTCGCGGGTCTGGGAGGCTCGTGCAGCCCCTAAGGAGGCCGGGGCGGCCGCTGGGCTGCTGCTCCCTCCTCCGTCCGACGCGGATCCTGCTTGCCATTTACAGCGAGGCCCAACAGAGAAGTGGTGAAAGTTCAAAATGTCAGCGCTGAAGGAAATGTCACTGCTGGCTCCTCTCCGCAAAAGGTCAAAACCTGAGAAGAAAAGAGCATTTCCCTCCATCCTGGGACTGCTAGCCGTTCCCCTTCAACAACGCCGAGCTCTTCGAAAGCTACAAACAAGGTTCTGCTTATGAATGCTGTTTCTATCCACCCTTACCTTTCGGAGTATTGCCATGCCTTCATTTTTTTTTTTAATCTTCACAACAACCCTGTGAGGTTGTTTAGGCTGAGAGAGTGGGACTAGCCCAAGATCAGCCAATAAAATTTCTGACCGAGGAGGGGATTCGCTCGAGGTCTTTAGTCCAATATTCTGTCCACGACACCCCACCGGATTTTGGTATAGCCACCACGCACAATGGGTGCCCTACTGAAATCGAATGGGACTGAGCTCCAATGGATGAATTTAGCACCAGCGTGGGAACCCCGGCTCTGTACAGTTTTCATATACTGTTTATCCTACTAGCGTGGCCAAAGGCAGGGCTCTTACACCTTTAATTATGTTGCCACCTAAGCTCCGCCTTCTGAAATTTGCAACTATGAAAGGCGGAAGGACAGTCTTCTCCATCTGAGCGCCCTCGGCTCCCCGCCAGCAGATTTAAGGCTTGCCCAACCTCTCCGGTAGTACCATCAACGGATCGAAATACAATAGGAAAAGTGATCCGCGTTGCTTCTTCACATCTTCAAGCCGGGAAACGATTATCGCCTTGACTTCCAGCGCAAGAACCATCCGGAAGAGGATGGGGAAAGGACCCTCTTCTTCAAAAGGTCCGGGGGCTGTAGCCCTGACAGGGCTCCGGGGCTAAGCAGTGCCCCCACTCAAGGATCCATTCTAGCCTAATGGTTAGACTCTAATTCGTTAGAGTGTTGGACTAGGACCTGGGAGACCAGCGTTTGCCTATCTGCTCAGCCATGAAGCACACTTGGGTGACCTCGGGCCAGTCACCATCTCTTAGCCTAACCTCCCTCACAGGGATGTTGTGAGGATGAAATGGGAAGGAGCAGAAGAACCATGTGCACCACCTCGAGCTCCTTGGAAGAAAAAAGGTGGTATATAAATGTAAAAATAAAAAGTAATAAACATGGACTGCAAGAAGATCAAACCTCTCCATTCTTAAGGAAATCAGCCCTGGGTGTTCACTAGAAGGACAGATCCTGAAGCTGAGACTCCAATACTTTGGCCACCTCATGAGAAGAGAAGGCTCCCTGGAAAAGACCCTGATGTTGGGAAAGATGGAGGGCACAAGGAGAAGGGGACAACAGAGGATGAGATGGTTGGACAGTGTTCTCGAAGCTACAAACATGAGTCTGACCAAACTGCGGGAGGCAGTGGAAGACAGGAGTGCCTGGCGTGCTCTGGTCCATGGGGTCACGAAGAGTCGGACACAACTAAACGACTAAACAACAACAACAACAACAATAATAATAAATCCTTAATTTTGCAGGTCCGTTTGCTTCAACTGGGTCTCACCAAAGAGCTCAGGAACCCACCTTGGACCGGAGCGCGTTCTCGCGCGGCGCAGCGCCGGAGCAGTTAATGGGTTCCCAGGGGACGCTTCGCAAAGCGACGGACCTGCGTTGTCCCTCGCGAAGGAGATGCGCATCCGAGCAGCTCCAAACGCCGAAAGATCACAGAGCTTTTCCTTCCCATCTGTGAGCGGGGAGAATCTCCTGGCAGACGAAGCAGGGAACTTCCGGGGCTGTTCTTGAGTTTTTGAAGCGCTTCTCGAGAACCTGAAGGCAGCAGGAAGGCTGAAGCAAGCCCGGAGATCTAGATCTGATGTTCTGACCCCGCGCAAATTTGTTCTCAACGGACAGATTTCCCTCCTCTTCCACCGTGAGGGAGACCTTTCTTGCCTTCTCCTCTCGGATCCTAAACCTAAGTCGGAAGAGAATCCGGCTGAGGGTAGAAGGGAAAATGCTAGCACAATATGGCTAGGTTTCAGATAATAATGAAATTATTAATTAATAGTAAAAATACCTAAATATGTGTGCCTGGTGCCCTGTGTGCCTGACGGACCAACGTGATTTTGGAACAAGGGTTGCTGTCAATCGTTGTTCTCCCAGGTAGAAGGCAATTTGCTTGGAACTGGGTGCAAATAGTAGGAATGCCATAATTTTCCGCGCCCCTTTGCAGCTACAGGGGAGCAATATATTGAACTGAGTCTGGGCAGATCAGAGAGGCGAGGCGTTTGTGGGCCTCCAGGCGGTGATGGACACCAGCTCCCATAAGCCCCGGCCAGCATGGCCAATGGTCAGCTCAGATGAGACTTGTAGTCCAGCAACATCCGGAGGGCCACGCGTTCCTCCTCCTCGGCCCTGCAACCCGAGAGGGAAAAGGACTGAAGGGACCATACTCCACTGGAAGGTAATGTATGCCTTGCTTGTCAGCGGGAGACGCCTCCGTTCACCTCGTAATTCCGCCACGAAAAGGAGATGATCCTGGCAGCCCCAGCTGGGTGGCAAAGCTGTGCTAGCCGGAAGCGGCCACCATTCTTTGGAAGGGGCGAGAGGATAATAGCTAAAAGGCAGATCTGTCCATAGAAGGAAGGGGATGGAGAGAAAGAGAATTGCTTGTCTTCCAAATACAGCTTATTTGTCCACGGTCGTAGCTTTTGCCTGTGACAGCAATTGCTAAATAGGGTTTGTGGTCGAAGCCATCCTTGCAGCAGAGACTCCCGTTTCCTTGAAGCTGTGCTGATTTTAGGGGCAAGTTCGCTTCGTGGGGCGCAAGTACTTTAGCAGGGCAGCTCTAGCAGGGCAACTCCCAAGGAGCCGCGCACAGGATCGCCCCCTGGCCCTCTTTCCTAAGTGAGGCTTACACTGCAATGCTAGAGACAGTTACTCAGAAGTAAATTCCATTGGTCACAGAGGCCTTGCTCCTTAGTAAATTTATTTGGAATGGTAGAATTATTATTATTATTATTATTATTATTATTATTATTATTATTATTATTATTTGGCAGGCCCTAATCTATACTTCGAATTCAAACCCGCACTGGGTTTAACCTTACCCCCTTCTCTTTACACGTGAGAATTCTCACTCGGCCACATCTCCTCTTGTCTTGTATGAGCTATAAAACCTCGGATCTCCACTGGAACGGTTGCTGTTGCTTTAAAGTTTAACCACATTTCTCAATCCGGGTTGGTTTGAGAAGCGGAGTTGGCTTCAAGCGGAGCTGGCTTCATTTCTAAGGTGGGGGGAAGCCTGGCGGGATGACACAGCTGCCAGAAAACCAGAATCCACCCCACTGTCTGCCCTCTCTAATATCTCCCCGGCCCACCTCTCAGACCTCCCCCACCCCACCCCGGGTCTGCTTCCCGCCAGGCAGCAGCGCGTCGATCCAGTTTCGAAATTTGGCGGCGGAAGGGCGCCCAATGGGGGCGGGGAGCTGGGCTGCGGCCGAGTGCGCAGGCGCAAGATGGCTCCTGCTTCTCGGAGGCGCTTCGGCGCGGAGGTAGAGCGGCTGAGCTGCCTTCTCCGACCCGAGAGAGAGAGAGAGGCGGGGAGGGGGAGCGAGAGGCCGCGGGCATTTCTCTCTCGAGCTCCCTTATTCCTACGCCTGGAAAAGCGAAAAGAGGAGCCAAGGACCTGGAGGAGCCCCGGCATGGGCGCAGCCAGGGGGGGGCAGAGAGGGGCAGCTGCCGCCCGCTAAATCAATAAAAACAAATAAAAATACATAGCAAACTGAGGTTCTGCCTCCCCCCCCCCAAGATCCTGGCTACGCCCAGGAGCCCCGGGGAGCCTCTCCAAAGCGTGGCTCTTTCGCAAAGCGAACTGGGGAGCAGCAGCAACAGGAAGGGGATCCCTGGAGAGAATCCGTTTCTTTTCCATTCGGTGGAAACGCCTCTTGTGCCTCCTCCTCCTCCAGCTGCTGCTGCTGCTTCATCCAGCGGGGAAAGAAAGGGCGACTAGGCTTGCAATCCTATGCACACTTGGATGGGGCGCCCTCTCCGAAGTATAGCGCTATGGTTCAGTTGCAGCGCAAGCCTTAACCAGGCCTACTCAGAAGTAAACGCTGCTTAGTTCAATGGGGTTTACTCCCTGGTGAGTGGAGCAAACAGCCTTCTTGTCTTTTTATTCCGTTCGTTCCTGATTCCTTCCCGTTCCTTTGATGTCTCCTTCCTTTCTTTGGCCATCTTCGCCTTTTCTTCTCTCTCAAAAAATAATAATAAATAGAGCCTGGATCCCGTTCTCCTCTCTTAGGCTTGTTTGCAGCGCCCACCTTTGCGCTCCCTCCCGAGCCTTTTGCTGGAGGATAGTGTTGGCACCGCAAGGTCCAGCGGGGTTAGAGGATGCGACTGGGTCGCCCAGAAGCGTCCGGAGATGCGGAGGGAGGACGGACAGTTCTTGCTTGCTGGATTAAGTGCCTCTTGAAGCCGCCTCCTGCTCGGTTTCAGACGGCAATCCGCGCGGGGAACTGAAAAGAGACAGGGAGAAGGTAATAATAAAATAAACAGCTCGGAAGTAACTCCTGTCGAATTCAAGTAGGGCTTAACTCCCAGGTAAGTAGCCTGAAGGCATCCAGCGTAGGAGCGGAATTGCGTTGCGAATTTACTGCGCAAACGAGAGAGATCAACAGTCTTCGCGGAGCAGACGCTTGAAGCTCACGCCGAAAGAGTGAAACCGTCCCAAGGTTGGCAGAAGAAGCAGCTAAGGGGCCGAGCTGCGCCTCGCTCAGCTTGCCCTGGATGCTGGTATTAACCGACGATTAATAAGCAGCTCTCTCCTCGCTTTTCCGGATCTATCGGAAAAGCTCCGCGTTACTGTCCAAGTGGGACACCAGCTAAAAGCCTGGCCGGTGCGATGGCGCGGCGGCTGAGTCCCAACCCGAAGGGTGGTGGTGTAACTTTGCAGCCCAATATCGGAGGAAGCAAACTCTCTTTCGCAAGGGGAACCTATTTGTATTTCGTAGGACAGATTCTATAAAGCGCGTTTAATGTGCGGTCTTCATAGTTCTTGCAACAACCACGCCGATCTTTAAAAGACCAGATCTTTGCTGCGCCTGTTTTACGGAGAAAAATAAGACGTCGCCAGAACAGTCAAGGTTGAAGCTTAAGGTTCAAAAAAGAGGGCAGAGACTCCAGGCCTGCAAGTCCTACGTTCTGAGCAGTATGGCCTGCGGCCCCCACTGAACTCGGAGGTGTGGGGCTTTACTCATTGGTGAAGTGAAATACACTCTGCACATGTTCAGAAACACTTAGATAAGACACACGGTTCGGGATTGGCTTCCTTTCCCTCTCTGAATATTGTGCAGTACTGATGCCTTCCAAGCTAACGTGCGTTACTGTGCTTCAGTTCGTAGGTTTACTCAGAGTAAAACCAGCCCTCCGTTTTGGGAAAGCCAGCAATGAACTGCCCAGCCGATGTTCGCTTTTAGAGCTCCCTCGGCTTGGAAACCTTTTGTATGTAGGGCAAGTCAGTGAGCGACGCAGCGTGGAATTCCCTTTGCTTCTTGGATTCCCTTTTAAACTATTATTACTCCCAACAGTTTAACACAGCATTGGAGTTTTTATTCAGATAAACTGGCTTACAGGGCCACCAGATGCATGTCTGCTCAGAAGTAAGTCCCACTGAGTTCAATGGGGTTTGCTCTGAAGTAAGTGAGGATAGGACTGCCGTCTTGCACAAGGATAAAGTTATACTGCACCTCACCAGGTATAAACAAGTCCCCCCCTCGCCCATCACCTGCGTATTGGGGCGTCCTGAGAAAACCTTGGGAAATCCAAGATGAATAATAGACTTTGATGGAAAGTAGCGCGATCCTAACCGCTACTAATAAAATTAATCCCATCCTGTTTGTGTTTGTATTATTATTATTAATTATTATTATTAATTATTATTATTAATTATTATTATACCGCCCTTCATCCGAGGATCACAAGGCGGATTACAATATCAAATGGGAGTTCCGCGTGGTCGCTCTTAGGATCCGGGAGGCAGCAGTAATAACCTGCTTTTACAGCCATCTCCAAAATTATTAAAAGGAAGAACAACTAAGAGGTTTGTGACGACTTCAAAGGCTAGCACATTTATTGTGCCACAATGAGCTTGTGTGGAACAGAATCCACGTCATCCACTTGCTTCTGATGAAACCGACGTTACTTCACGAAAGTTTATAGCTTATTATGTCATAATAAAACTCTGAAGTCTTCCTCTTGGACTCTTCGTCGGTGTTTCAGCAACCACCACGAACAGGCCCCCATCTGGAAATCCTTTCAAAACCGTGTTCTTTTTCTTAAGGTGTACTCACGGTATAAAAGGAAGATAAAATGTTCACCATGACTCCAGTAACCCGGCGAGAGTGCAGGTTCAGGCAGTGACCCCTCAAAGCACTGCGATGGAAGCACGTTTCATTGTCTGGTGGATGCAATCAACCCACACTTATCTTCGCAGAATTAGCAATACCAATACAGTATCAGTTCAGTTTCAAAATATAGCAGCGTTTGCCATGATTGAACTGGAACCAAATTGCGCAAACTTGGTTTGATTTATCGGCAGTTCAGAACTTCGGGTTCAACGTTGGCCTTTGTGATAATTATTCCATCTTCTTATACTTTGTTGAAGTCATTTTTTTTTACCTTTTCCCCCCTCCTTTGAAAAACACTCCGTTGAGGATTTTCTCAGAACTAATCCAAAGCAGGAAAAAGACTTGTTATAACACAGCTGCATTAATTCCTTTCACTGTTAGTGAGATGGAATTCTGACAGAAGCGACTAATGCAGTTTATTGACTGTATGTCAGTTAATTCATGTGCATGAATCTAGCCCTAACCTACCTCTCTAAGATACTTTATTGTGAAACAATAAGGGAACAGGGATGTGTGTGTCTATGTGTTTTCCCTGGAAGCTGTTCTGATTCATGAGAGGAACCTTATTCTCTCAAACTGTATTTTATATCACCATTGGAAATACGCGTTTTCCCCTTTTAGAATCTCTTTTTGGATTGGTTTAATCTGCCCAACTAAAAAATTATTCGGCTACCTAAAACTGAATTTGTGCTCGTGACTACGTCTATCACGAAAAAATAATTAGTCTGAAAGAGACATTACTTCAAAGTATATATCCCACATTTACATTAGCAGCTGAAGGACTACAATCGCTCACAACCCAATCCAAACTACTTTTACCAGGAAGAAAGGAAGGAAGTCAGGAAGTCCCTTTGCTTTCCATTGATCTTTGGCGCTATCTCCCAGGAAAGCGTGTGTATAGGACTGCAAGCTTCATAGGTTACAAGTTCCATTTAGTTAAGCTGAATGTTAAACTTTAAGTGTTAAATCCGGTGAACATGATCTCCGGATCTCTTTTTGGAGACATTCGAAAGTTTATAATATCCTTAAACATGGACTATATAATATCACAAGAAGTAGCAAAGGGGTATATGCAAAAGTAATGATTTAATGACCGTAAGCAAGACAAAGCAATAGAATTTGTGCTTCTTTCGCAGACTGGAGACAATGAAATGTTTAGCTACAATTTCCCCGTACAAACATGAAAACAATAGTCATATAGGATAACCACCCTCACGAATGCGTAACTGGTGAGTGAAGAACACACACGCACACACACACACACACAACGTTTGACCAAAAGCAAAGCACAAACTGAAAAGTATTTGGGGGCTCTTCACAACGCTTAAACTTTTAAAACAGTCCTTCTTTTCCCAAACGCAACGCCTTCAGAGGCCCGCCTTGAAGAAGGGATTCCCCGCAGCTTATTGGAAATATCAGAGTACCTGTTCATTTTTAACCAAATTAGTACTGTACCATATACATACATACAGATATATATATATTAAAACAAATTTAGACTAAAAGCCTTCATCCAGCAACTTGCTGATTTCTTAAGAAAGAACAACTTAATCAAATAGATTCCCGCATATCTTATGGCTTCTTGTGTGATTTCCTGTGCTTTTTTATATATTTTAAGGGTGGAAACACAAACCCATCACACCAAATAATAAAATTTAATGAAATATTTAATGCGCCCTCCTGTTCCTGGCGTCGCCTCCTGCTCTCCTGAATCCTTTCCCACTGCACCGTTGGAACAATAAATCACATTCTGTAAAAAGTAAGAAATGAAACGAAATACTACTTGGAACCAAGACAAAGCCCGTAAAACCCTTTCGAGATGGCCAATTGCTTCCGGGTTAACCGCGGCTTGAGCTGGCTCCCGCCGACCCCGTAGCCTTCAGGCGTCACTAGGGGGGAAAGCTGGTGTTTGCTTCGTCAGCAAGGAGCTAAGAAGAGGCGTCACCAAGGGCCGAGCTAGCCAGGGAAACGGAACCACCGCGTCGAGAGTGCGAGAAACACAATATTCTCTTTATAATATTTATAAATATATCATACAATACTGCTTCCTGTTTTGTCAAATAAGAACGTGGCAATGTTGCACAAATGCAAAATGCCACCTGATTCTTACCCTCCGAAAAGTGTGATTCCCACCCCCCTCGTTTGTTTTTCCTTCTTTAAACAAGCCAGTAAAATAAACGGCAATACCCGCCTTCAGGCATACAGGTTGTAAAAAGTGAAATAGTATATTTTTTTTCTTGTTCTGTGGTTTTTCTTTTCTCGCCCCCCCCTCCTTCCACCGGTTCTTAAATCCTTTCTGTGCTGCAGTAGGCAAGTTATGGGTGAAACACATTAAAAAAAAGAAAAGAAAATCAAAGAAAATAAAACTGGCTAATAAAGCAGGAAATTGTTGTTCACAGTGACATGGCTACATTGATGCATAGTTCTTCTATGCGTTTTTTTCTCCAATCCGGTTTTGTTGAAGAATATTAAGATGTGGGGTGGCGGGGAAATCCACTTGCTTGCCGCAGTTTTACAAAACAGTGAAATAACGATTAACAACGGAGATCTTAAACGTAGAAGTTAGTCTGGATTAGCAAAAAAACTAGATCCCATTATTGATATGCATCCATTTTCCAGAGAATCCCGTCCAAACCACGAAGGATGTGGCAAAAACCAAAAAGCATTCCTCTTCCTCTATAGTTTATCCGGGTTTATAGCGTCGCTAGTCCTTGAGAAAAACCTCCTTCTCCTCTTTCTAAATCCACGGTCCATAGGAGACGCTCATAGCTCAAATCCCCCTGTTTTCACAACAGCCCGAGGTTCGTTTTAATAGCCAAAAGTTCCCATATCTAAGGTTCGTGTGGGAGGTTTCGCGGATCGTCCCTCTCACTTCTTAAAGCAATTCGGAGGACAGTCACACGAGGGGATAGCATCTATAAAGCTGAGTGGCACGGAGAGAAGGAGACGGGACAGGACAGAGCAGGTCTAAAAGAGACAACGGTGGAGATTTTGGAGTCCCAGAGGCGCTCGGCGCGTCAGCCCGAAGACGTGGCAGAAGAGCCGTTGACCGAGGCTTTCCGGGCTCTGTTGCTGAAGGAGGGGTGGTGGTTGCTGCTGCCGCCGCTGGTTCCGTTCATAGTACTAGAGATGTGCGGGAACTGGGGGTGCGGGGACTGCACCGGGGTGCCGGGGCTGAGCAAGCAGGAGGAGGTGGACGGCGGGCCGCCTCCCGCGGGGCTGCTCGCCTTCTCGCTCCCAGAGTCACTTTCCAGCTCCCCGCTGTGGTTCAGCCCATCCTGCTGGTGGCAGCCGATCTTCATCCTCTTGCAAGTTGGTCGCACCCGGTACTTCAAAGGGAGGGGGCCGTTCTGCAAGAAAAATAAAATAAAATAAGAGGAGGGCGTCCTCAGATGAGGCGCTTCTTCCCCATCGGTCCGCCCCCTCGCTCAAGAAAGGGGCTTCCAAGCCTCCCCCCCCTGCACTATTTACCCTTCTCCAAGTGTAAATATAGGCAATATCCATAAGCGTGTAGTAGTCCTTCAAGGGCTCCTCTTCATACATGACGTCGATCTAGGGGGAGAGATGCAATTGAGCTTCGTTTTACGCGGGTGGGGAGGAAGCGACGGCATCAACGTGCACGCCAAAGAAATATCCACCTGGCTCCAAATTTAAATGACACTGTAAGAGTTAAGCCCCTTGACCCAAATAAACCAAAGATTTAAATCCAGGTACTTAGACTTACATTTGTTGGGGTGGAGGAAGGAATTTATCTTTCCTGAGTCCTAGGCTTTAGTGGGATTGCTGATCGGCCCTTAAGGAGCCAATACTTCAAGTCTTTTATTTAAGAGTTTTGGTGATTGCTGATTTTTTTTTTATAACCCAGATGCAAAAGCCATTAGGCAAAGGCTTATTGAGCAACCTTAGCATGAAAAAGACTGTCTAAAACGCTGCGCAGGCTCTGATCTTTCAAGGACAAAGCAACCTATGATCTGACAGCACAGAGCAAAACACTGGGGGATACTTATCTGATTCTCCAGTTTCTGAAAATAGAGGACTACATTAACAGCTTGTTTTATGTATATAAACCAAAGCAAACTACTAGCTTACATGGTACACTGTGTTGCTTAGTAAGTTTGTGGCAATACATTTTTAAGTAAAAAGCATTCATTTAAATTAAATGCCAGGAGCCCAGATTTTAGTGGAACTTCTACCACTATCACCCCTTTAATAAAAAAAAAATTACCTGAAAAGTATTGGGTATATCCATTTTGCTCCTGAGAAACTTTCTCAGATGCATTACAGTCATAGCTGCAGGGCAGCGCAAATATCTTTTGTCATTCACCTGGTAAGGGTGTTTGATTAGGGGGAAAAAATAATGCATATAGTTAAGAATTCAGTGTAAATGTAGTAGAGATACATAAGCATAGCTGGAAACTATAAGCTAATTGCTAAATCAAAATAACAAAAATGCAGAACAGTTAATTAAGGAGAGTCAAAATGTAGTAACACAAATTTTCCAGGGTTTATTTACAATATATGACAAGTTTCCTTCTCAAAAAAAATTTTGGGTAAAGAAAACTAGAAGGAAACAAAAGTTTTTGGACCATCAATCAATTCCCTTTTAATTTTAGTTGCCAAGAAGAAACAATAAATGCCTGTACAATAGCTGCCTGGAGTGTTAATTTCTTTAGGGGGATAAAAATAACTATTCATCTAGCTGGGGCAAACAAATAATCTAAACTACTTTTTAAAGAAGGGGTCTGTTAAATTCCAAAGAAAGTAAAAGTTATTTACCTCCTCTTTGGGTTTCTCTTTCTCTTTATTTCCTTTCCGTTCCAGTCTGGGAAGAAGAGTGATACAATTATAACAAAGAAGAGCTATCTAAGAATGTGCAGATAAAAGTAAATTATTGTGTTCACAACTTGCCTATTTTGGTCGAAGAACTCTATGGATAAGCTTATTATCTCATCATCTGTTATAATCCTTTTGTCTTCATCTGCAACTTCGCCCCTGTCTTCATTAGAGCCATTGGCAGCTGCACAGAAATTTCCACAGTCATTTACATCTTTAAATTCGAATGAGAACAAACCTCATCAAGAGGGGAATCTCTCTCACAGCTAAGATTATTTCTGCAAATACGGAGATAACTCTCTGTAGCATGTATTAAAAACCTTTAAATTAATTATGCCGTATTTTGTCACTGAAATGTTAGGGGAAGAATAGATGGGGAAATGTTTTAACAACCTAAGCTTTTGAGTAAGAGGACAGTTTTATGTCTACAAAAGAAAGATATTGAAGCTTTTACCATCAGCAGACGGATGAGCAGCGTAAAAGTCTCTTCTTCTTTTCATTTCATCTGAGTGAGAACACACATTTGTCATTTAGTATACTCTGGCTTTCATACAAGATTGTGCTTGTGGTGGTCACTTAATATAAGAACAACTTACTTTTGAAAAGGCCTGGCACTAACTTGTAGACAATGTCTTGGAGAGTTTTATCAGATCTGAAATATAAAATCCCAGGAAGCTCAAATTTAGAAGGGTGCCAGTATTAAAATCCAAACTGCACCTCACTTTCCAAAGCAAAGAAAGAGTATTTTCTAACAGATTCAAATGGTCAGCCCAAATTCCTGCAACATTTAAAAATGGTTTAGACAGGAGTCTTTTACACCAGATACTTATCTGCCTAGGTGGGGAACAATTCTGTCTACGGAAACCTACTTGCCACAGTGTTACTGTCTAAAATGCATGCAGCTAATCAAGAGATGCCATCCCTAAACAGCAAAGGGTGATGCAGCTAAGTAAGGAGGACTTCTGAAATGAATCTAACTTTTGCCTTTCTCCACCAGCACAATATATGAGGGGGGTGGGTTAGCTGGAACTGACCATAATTTGCAATTTGGTTAGGCAAGGCAAGAATAAAGTAAGTATCCACAAACATATAAGAAGCTGGGGTTTGGGTTTGGAGGGAATTCAAGGAGCGACAGGACTTAAATGCCACCTCCACCTTCACACATGAACTTCAGTTTGCAGACTGACACCTCCAGCCAGATCCCAACATGTGATGAAGAGGTGGCAATCCAAAGAAGCGCGCAAGCGTCGCTACCCTCTGAACTTATCACCTGAAATGAAACGCAGCAGTTCAGTTGTCTTTCGCCTACCTTATATTTAAAAGGGGTCTGGTTTTGTGAACTTGGACATCGCAAATAGGGCAATACTTGCTGGTCTCCAAGTAGCGCACGATGCACGTCTTACAAACTATAAGAAAATAGAGAGAGAGAGAGAAAAGAAGAGGCAAGATTTTGATCAGCGGTCAAGGCGAGGTTTCCAGCTATTAAAAGAAGTAACGAGACTTTTCTAAACCCGGAGCCACCAAGCAAAGGTAACCATTATTTGGACAGGGGACCAAATCTCGAAGGAGCTGCAAAGAGCCGGTGGGAGTCCCTTAAAGATATATAGGGCATGTTTATGGAGCTACTGGCAACCGCACGTAAATGGGAGCGGACCTTTATTGCGAGGGATCAGAGGCTGGCGGGGGTGGGCGGTCGCTGGCCCAGAGCCTTTTTCTGCGTCCCTGAAGGGCTAAGGGCACGTGTGAAGCCGGACGGTACTTACAGGAGTGCAGACACTCGATGATGGTGGTCGCATCGATGAAGTACCCTCCGCAGAGCACGCACATGAGGTGGGGGTTTAGCTCGGTGATTTTGATGCGGGTGGTGCGATGCATTTTTGCGGCTCTGAAAGGCACACAGGAGGGCCGTTTAAGTGCGGGAGGGAAGCGTCTCCGAGGCGCACGCAACCTCCACTCCCCCTTCGGACCCCTCCTGGCTTGCAAGGCAGCCCCCGGCCTCCCGCTCGCCCCTCCTCCAGGAGGAGAAGAAACCTCGGAAATGTAACTCGGAAGGCGCCGGCGGCGAGGCAGGAACTGTAATGCAAAGCGGGAGGCCCGGGCGCAGGGAAGGGGCTGCGCCGCGCGGGGGCTGCTGCTCTGCCCAGTGCCCACCTGCCCGCCTGGCCTGGCGCGGCGGCGGGTGCGGGGCTTCTCGGGGCCCTTCTCCCGCGGCGAGCAGGGCACCCCGGTGGCGCTTGCCGGAGCTGAGGATCGCGATCGGGGGAGAGGCGAGGAGGACGAGGAGGAGGAGGAGGCGCCGGATCCCGGTGCAGCTGCGGACGCTGCCCTGGGCATTTCCGGCGAGGGGGGAGGAGGAGAGGGGGCGGAGGAGGAGGAGGAGGAGGAGGAGGAGGAGGAGGAGGAAGAAAGAAGAAGGGGGGAGAGGGAGGGAGCTGCTCCTTGCACCTTGGCACCAGGGCCGCTGGGCATCGGCGAGGCTGGGCAAGGCGAAGCAGGCGGGGATCGGGCCGCGGCGGAACTGGGCTTCCTCTCCCGCGTCGCCTGGCTCCGCTTGCCTTGCTGCCGCCAGCCCAACAGGCTCGGGACGGCGGCGCCTTCGGAACCGCGCTCTGGAGGGGGTTGCTATAGCAACTTACACTTACACTTGGCATCCTGCCACCGCCCGGAGCGCAGCACCAGGAGGAGGGGGAGGGGAGGGGGGAGAGAAAGAGGGAATAGAGGGGGGTGGCGGAGAAAGCAAAGAGGGAGAGAGAAAGTGCGCCCAGGAAGGTGGCCCGGGAGAGTCCCGTGAGGATCTAGGTGTGCCGCACCCGGGAGGGGAGGGGGGAGGGGGGTGGGCAGAAGAGGACACGGGTGTGCGCATGGGGGGCGGGGTGCAGCCTCAGGAAAGGCGCAGGGGGCGTGGCGGGGGCCGGGAAAGGGGTCCTTTCCTCTCCTTCCCCTCCGCCGCCAAGGGGCCGGGCAGGAGGCCAAGAGCGGCGCTGGAGGGGGAGGCCTCGGGGGCGGCCTGAGCCAGCGCCGGGGTGTGCGCCAGGCCGAGCAGAGAGGCTCCTCCCGGCCCTTTCGGCAGCTCCTCGCAGGGGCCTCCATCCACGTCGACTCAGCCCGGGCAAGGAAGCGGCAGCAGCTCAGCCTCCGGTTTCCTGCCCTCTCCAACGAGCCGTGTCTGCGCCGGGACGGGGCTCCAAGTTGGACCGCCTCAGCCCAGTCGCGCATCTGAATCCGCACCTCGTCCCAGACCAGCACAGCGGCCCGAGTGTCATTTCCAGAGGTTGCTGAACCAGAGCAATTTACGGTGCCACCAGCTCCAAAGACAGCCGGGCAGGAGGGAAAGGCGCCTGCCGCCCCGGAGCCCAGGTTAAGGTCCCTGATCTCAGCAAATGCCCTCGCAACCAAGGCGAAAACCTTCCCTGCAAAGAGCCCGCAATCCCAGCAGAACTTGGCCAAGGAAAGAGCAAAAGCCCTCGCGTTGCGCGGAGGAAGGAGGAGATGGGACTGGCAGCAGCAGAGACAACCTGAGCAAGCAAGCAGCTCCTTCTCTGGGGAGAGCGAAGCAAACGCTGTACCAGGGGAAAATGTTTCTCTTACACACACACACATTCCCCAAAGGAAAGAAGGCCCGGGGCAGAGGTGCTAGCCTTGGCCTTAAACTCGAGGGTGGCAGCGAGGCTGGGCGCTCCCATGCATTGTGTGTGGATTTTCCAAGATCTCTCCAACAGTATCAACAAAGGAGCAGCCTGGAGTTTTTGGACCTCGCCAGTCTCGGCTCTTGGCTTCTTGCCCACGATTTCCCTCCATGCCCTCAGCCAGGAGGAAGACTCCTTCTTGAGGTGACCTAAACCAGTCTCTCCTGCCCTCCTTTTATTCGTGAAGGAAACCCTAAATATCTCACAACTGGGGCAAGTAGGTGGCTCTTTTAATCGGCCGCCTTACAATTCTTCTCCAGCGCTGAGACCCACCGAAGCAGCCCAATCTTTCGGAAGAGACGAACATGTTTTATTTCACAAAAGACTCCCTAACTGAAAGAAAACTCCCAACAGCCGTGAAGCTTTCCTGGTCGAAGCTCTTTCCCGTAACCGCATATTATTTATGACCCAAGTTAGCCTTCTTCCCCAGGGCATGGTCGAAGCTATCTCTGAAATCCGGGGTCTGAAAACCAGCAAACTGAACCGAAGAACAACAGTGAAAGACGCCAGCCAGCACACACGTGTGCACACGCACCCCCCTTTCTGTTCACACACAGTTTGCACTGCGCGCGTAAACATAAAGAGCATTTCACTCCCAAACGCGCCAACTCCTCCTCCAGGAGGGGAGCTTCAACTTCTCATTCCCCGCCCCCTCCTTATGTTAAGATCGGCGTGCATACAGTCAAGAAACGCTGACCTTTAACACGAGCGAATATATTTTATTCCAGGCGCTCTCTCGCTCGCCAGGCAAGTCTTCAACCGTGCAAACAAGGGGAGGGCGAAGCTTGCTATGACAGCCAGCTTGGAGGCCATGCGCGGGTTACTTCAAAATACATACAGGGGCAAGCCCTAGTTATGAAGGCTCACGGTACCCCGTGAAAGAACACAAAGCATCTGCGCCGGCAGCTGAAAAGGGAGCGGAGTCGACCCAAAGACGAGGTAAGCCTCGATGGAGCAGAGATGCACCCTTTGCACCAACAGCCACACAGGCAGATAGCCCTTCCTTCACCTGCCATGTATTTGAGACCTTAGAATTCTTGCAACAGACCTAAATCCTGATGGCGATCAATCAATCGATTGAAAACCGATTCTGGAAGGCATGTATGCCCACATGTGTTGCCAATAAGATCCGTGCTCTCTCTTCCCAATATCTGGCTGAAATCCATCTTTAAGTGCGGGAGGGAAGCGGCTTCCAGGGAAGAAATTAATGTGCTCAGTGGCAGAAATCCTCCTCCTTTAGAGCCAAGCTCCTAAAAGTAGCAAATGGGACTCTCCAGCTGGTCTCCTGCTACCACAAAATCTGGTTCCTTCCCAGCCAGCGCGGTGTCCAAACTTATTAAAGGTTAAGAGGCTACACACAGAATCCGCCAACTTCCAGCAAAAGTCTTCCCTTACACATGCGGACGCATCCCATTCTCCTCCCGCCCCATATTATATTTTCAGAGTGTGTTCCTCCTCCTTGGAGGGTCATTTCCAAACAAACTCTCCCCCAATACTTAGCTGCGTCTTGTGCTCCTGAGTTCTGGAGGCAAGAAAAATGTTAGAGGTTCAACGAACGCCATGGAGGTGTTCTGACCACATGTCTGTCTCTCCCAGGTTTGGGGGCAAAGGGGGATTTTACCCGTAGGATTTGATGGCCCAGACTTATTTCCTGAACTCTTTTTGCCAGGACTCTCCTGTCAAGCTAGGTTAGGCCAAGCTAGGTTAGGTGGACGTGTGCTCGGTTTCTCGCGCCAGGAGCAAAACCATCACACCTCGCATACTAGCAAGTCGTTGCTACTAAACTTGCCTTGACCCAGCTTGGAAGGACTGCGGGACAAGGGGCTAGAAAACCACTTAGAGAATAAGAAAGCCGCGCTGGAAGATCCTGCAAAGTCCCAACACCTCAGCTTCCCCAAATCTCTTCCGTCTGCACAGGGCAAACTCGCATTAAGGCAGAAACCCCTGTGCCCCCGAAGTTAATTTCCCAGCTTTGCCCTCCCGTCCCCAAAGCGCAGAAACTTTAACATTTTACGCACACACGAGAAAAAGCGCCCAGCTGCAAGCTGAGCGAGAACCGCCATCTTACGAGCCATCCAGTCCCACACCGGGGTCCGCCAAACTTAAGTTAATAAAATTCCTGGGAGAGCCCTCCTGAGCGCGACCAGCCCCCCGGCGGGATCGCCCCCTTGGGGGGGACCCATCCCTATAAGATGGGGGCTCTGCGGGGCTCCTGAAACCCCCTGCGAGGCGCTTCTTGGCCAGGCAGCCGCCGTCCCCAGACCCAGGCAGCGCCAGGTTTCATGCACCGCCCGCGTTCAATCGAAATCTGCATTTAAACAAAGGAGCCCCAGAGAGATCGGCGAGCAGGGGCTGAAAATAGAAATATCCTCCTGCGAGGCCATGTGCCCAGGAAGGGGCTAGCGGCGAGCCCAGGGAGGAAAGGAACCGAAATCCGCCGGAGGGGGGGCGTCGCCCCAGCCAGTGCACGGGCCGCCGCCGCCGCCGCCGCCGCCGCGCCTCCCGGGGTCCCTGCGCGGAGGGCGAGGGCGCGCGGGCGCGGAGGCAGCGCGGAGATGGAGCAGCCTGTCAGCGCTTTCCCCACCCCGAGAGCCCGGGGACACCTAGCAAGGCTGGCGCCCCTTCGCAGCCCCCCGAAACCGCCTCCCAGGCCCCGCCGCCCCCCGGCCCCCGGCGGGCAGCCGCGCCCGGGGATACGTACCCGCGAGAAGGAGCCGGCGGGCGACGATCCGAACCGCCCCGAAAGACAATGAAAGTTAAAAGTCGCTCAGCAGAAAATGAATGTGAGCCAAGCGGCCATCTTGAAATGAACTGCAGACGCTGTCAATTGCAATGAGCGCAGGGCTGCCGCCGCCGCCGCCGCCGCCGCCGCCGCGCTCAGCTCAGCTCATGCTCGCTCCCCCGCAGCCGGGCTCCTCTCCGCCACCGAGCCCCCTCCCTCGCCCTCGGATCCCTGCGCCGCCCCAGGAGTTGGCTCTGCCTCCCCCCCCCCCCCGCAGCCCTCGCTCTCCCTCGCCTCCTCGCTCTGCCTCTCCCCACCTCCTTCTGAATGCGCAGCTCCAGTGCTGGGATCTCAAAATCTTTCTAATCCGGATGGTTTGCCTCTCCTCCTCCGCCAGCCCATTGTCTCTTGCGCTCTTTCTTTTCCTCCTCGGCTTCCCCCCCACCCCTTCACCCACTCGCCTCGCAATCTCTTTTCCCCTCTGCTGTGCTTTTTCTTTCTTTTTTTCGGCCCCTCGGAGAGGGAGGCTCTTCCTCCCTCCCTCCTTCCCACTCCTCCTCCTCCTCCTTTTTTTTCCCCTTTACGAGGAAAAAAAATAATTGTGATTATTTCACAGTTGTGGAGGGAGCCAGGGGAGAGGAGGGAGAGTGGCGGGCGAGGAGGGGGCTGCTGGCTGCTACTGCTGCTGGTGGAAAATGCAACGCTGAAAGGCACACAGTGGAAACTGACACCGTCCCCAAAATGGCTCAGAGTTCGCCCGCCCCGCCAGGATCACGTGGGGCTCCTCATTCCTTAAGGGTGGCCTGGGAATTAGTGTCGGTGTAGTCGGAGCCCGTCAGCCTCCCTGTGACCCAATCCCGCGGCTCGGCCGCCTCCCCCTCCCCGCGCGCCACCCTCCCCTCCCCTCCCCCTCCCCGCACTCCGCCTGGTCCTCCGCCTCCCTCCGCTCCACACACACTTCGCCGAGTCCTCCTTTTCTCCACCGCGCTCACGCTGCTGCTGCTGCCTCTGCTGAGCCGCCGCTGCCGCCTGTTCCACCTCCCCCCCTTCTCTCTCTCACACACAAAATGTATTATTCAATTTCTTCCCCCCGAACACACCCACTCCACGCTGGTAGAGTCGCTTTGCCCGTTCCTTCTCGTTTCCACACATTTTGTACACCCTCTCTCTTCACACGCGCAATCTCTCTTTTCTTCTGGCTTAACTGCAACACACACGAACCTCTTTTTCTCTGCTTCCCCTCCCCCCCCCCCGCTATCGCCTCTTTCTTTTCTATATTTGCTCCTTCTCTGACCGACATCTATCTACCTCTTAAAAATATAGATTTGTGTATGTGTGTGTCTCCCACCCCGCCCCCCGCCCCAGGGCACAATAAACTGAAGCTTGCCACCTTTGGCTTAGTCCATTCCCCTCATCTAAACCTGTCTGCTCCGCTCTTTGCGCCTGCTGCCCCCTCTCCCTCCTCACACGACGGTGGCCCCAACTCCGTAGCCCACCATTTTAATATCTGGAGGTGGCGCCCAAAGCAAGGTCCCCTTGTCCTCGAAGCGTCTCGCCTGCTGGCTTCCCTCCCGCGCGCACGAGACGCGGCGCTCCTCCGCCGTCGTTGCCCCACAGCCTTCTTTGGGTGCCCGCGCCCAAAATTGCCCCCTGCCGCTCCCAAGCTGCTGTGGGCAAGACCTTTGGCGACGCGACAGGAGACTTGCGCAGCAAAGGCGTTTCAGGTATCACGGGTGTCGGAAGTGCAACGTGCGGCCAAGGCGAACTAACCCGCAGCTGCGTCTCTGCGCTTCCACCTCCGCCCCTCGTTTCCTTATATTTTCCCGCCTTGGCATCCGATCCACGCGTCGTCTGTAGACGAGCTGCTTCTCCTCGGTGCGTCCCAACACGCTTCCCGCCCTGCACATCCCCACCCTCCCCGTGCGACCCCCGTTTCCTCCGCCTGGTATTTCCTATCCAGCGCCCCCAGTCTTTGCCTCCTTTCGCCTTCCACTTTTACCATTCTCGTCTCACGATTTATATACACCGCAGAAATGTTTGAAAACTGACCCCCTCCCCCCTTCTCCCCGCCTGTCTCTCTCTCTTCCTTTCCTTCTAAGGACCCGATCCCGATTTCCTTCCTTTATTTCGGTTCCCTCTCACGCGGCTTTGACTTCGCCATCCCCGCGCCTCTTTTGCCCACCCAAAGTGCCCTCGCTGACTATCGCAGACTCCTCAACCCTCGTCCCGGGCTTTTCTCCCTCCACAACCCCAACTGAGATTCCTCAGATACACGAGGTTTCCCTCCCGCCCCTTCACCTCTTATTTTCTTTAAGGTGTGTAAGCACAAGAGCGCTCCTGACCCCCCAGCCCCGCGAAACCACCCGTTTCCCCTTGATTGGCGAACGGTCTTCCTGGCCTTGAACACGCCGCCTCGTTTCCCGCCTTTCTTCGTCGTATCAATTCCCTTCTCCACACCAGCTCTGCCACCTCACGTTTCGTCACGGGCGATAAATATGATCGCACTGAGGCAACAAATGTCTTCCGCGAACACCCCCCCCTACCCCTTCCCTACCACAATTTTGCCTCCCTTCCCCCACCCGGTCGCTGCCTCGCAGGCATTCCTCGTCGCACTTTCCCCGCTTCCCTCGCTGTCTCGCGCGCAGCTCGCACGATTTCCTTCCACAGATCGCAGCGGCAGAATCCCACCTAATGGCGCGCCCCGGGGGCAGGCAGCCCGGCGCTGCGGGTGGGTGCGTGGGTGAGTGGGGGGAGGAGAAGAGGCTCCCCAGGGAACCAACTCGAAAACAGGCACCCCTCGCCTCAGCCACGGCTTCTGGCGAAGGAACATTTGCGCTATTCGCAACAGTGAACGTCGCTTGAGAACAAAACGCAGCGCAAGGCGCTCCTTGCCCCGAAGGTGGTCGGTCGGTCGGTCGCGGCGTTTGTGGATCCTTCCATTCCACAGGCGATCCTTTAAGGCTGGACGCTGTTGGACGCCGTCCCTTTCTCGGCAAATGTTCAGAAGAAACGCAGCCATCGAAAAGGAGCTGGGAAGAGCACGCCCGCCCCCCCCTTCGCCCCCCACTTCCCAAAGAGAGAAGGACGGGGGTCGTGCGGAGACTGGCACACCCGGGAGACGTCGGAGGGGACACTCCGGACCCGGGTTCGTGGCTTGCGCTGCTTGCCGCGCCGGGGAAAGAGCCACGCTCTGGTCTCCCTCGGCCATTGACTGGGAACACAAACGTCCAACACACACACACACACACACACACACACACACACGGGGTAGACAAACCTGGGGCAGCGCCCTCCTCGCCACAATTTGACCCGTTCGTGTGTGTTATTTCTGATGCCATGTTGCCAACCTTGTCTCCCTCTCTACAGGACGCAGGGAAATGGAAGGTTAGAGAGCACATCGGATTCTCCTCCACGCCGTGACTATAATGGGAAGCGAATAGTAACCCGCGTAGAGGCATTCATTTATTCATTTTTTAAATAAATAAATTATAATCAAAAATAGCTCTCAGATTCCACCAGGGATGGAGAGACTGACCCTGGCGTAACCGCAGCACCGAGGAACTTGACCCACCCGCGGATTCTCTTCCCAGTGCCAAACCCAGAGCTTGGAAGTTTAGGATCGGGGTGGAAAACAGGCTGGGAAAAGGGGGGCGCCGGCTTCACTCAGTCGCGGATCGGGTGCCCCCCACTGCAAGCTCGCTTCCTCCCCACCCCGCGCTAATAATAATAGTAATAATAATATCTCAACGATAAATGGTGTGAACCAAAAGGGATGGGAGGATGCTTGTTTGGTTTACCAATCTCTCTTCTCTCCGAGCCGGCTGAAGGCAGATCAAAGGACCCGCTTCCGCGTGCGACCCTCCCCCGAATAAGAAAGGTGGAAGAGTCTAAGCCAGGAGGTGATGGCAGCGTCTTCGGCACTTCGCTTCTCTGCCTCTCATCCGTTCCTTTGCCACCATGAACGCGGACATGGTTCTGCTTATGGGGAGGGATCTCTTCAGGTGGACTCACCACGTCTAGCTCCAGAAGATTTCGGGGGTGGGGGAGAGAATTCACCATGGGATACTTAACCCATTAGGGAGCACAAGTGTCACTTTTATAGCAGCAAAATTCGGACTAAAGGGGTGGGTTTCTCTCCCTCCCTCCCACTTCCCAACGTACCTTTCATGACGTGCGAAATGGGTGTTTTGCATTTTGAGATTTCCAGTGCAGGGTGGGCGCTTCATTATCCTAAACTGAACACTCCAGGTTCTTATGGGCTTGGTATAGAAAACGCTGGTCTATTTCTTTGTCACTCCCCAACAAAGAGTAGCAAACGGGTGTTTTCCCTCTCAGGTGGGCAGTTTCCTCTTGCCCTTTCCACGATGGTATAAAGACCCCAAGGAAGATGAAAGGAAAAACGGGAATTCGGATCATGGATCTCGCTGTAAACCAGAGCTCTCTCGCTACCCATTTCCCAGCCGGGGGTGTATAATTACCAACTGGGAAAGCAGCTTCTGCCCACGCTGTAAGATGGGGGCGAGGGTGGAGTTGTTTTTTGTTTGTTTTAAGTTGTGGAGACAATGCTGGTCACATTCCATCTATAGCCATTCAACTGCATTGAAGTGAAAAGAAACCCACTGGTGCAATTAAGGGCACTCCAGCTATTGTCTATCTACATAAACTACTGAATATTTAAGCAAGTAAATCCGGGTCAAAACAGATGAAGGCATGACAGTTTCGTTTCGCGTGTGAATCGCCAATTTATTTATTTATTTTTCAAAAAGCTGCAACATGACTTCACCAAAATGAGACTCAAGACGACTGACTACTTAATTACAACACAATGAAGGCCTCCTTAGGTTCAGAGCCTCACAGCCCTTCAAAGTGATCTTTGCTGGTGAGAAGGTTACTCTTGGAATGTTGACTCCATAGTGGGGACCCTCAGGAGAACCCAACCATCCCTCCAGTCCCCCAATCAACACACATTATTATTGATAGATGTGGCACACAAAATAGATCAACTCTCTATTGCTTTTGCTCTCTGTTTTTATTAGAGGTTAGAAATGGGAAATAAAGCCTTGTTTTTAAAGACAGGACAAGACTGAGCAGGGAGCAGATATTTAACAAGGCGACAGGGAAAAAAGAAGAAGACAATTATCTGGTTATCTAACAAATAAACATTTTCCCATTAGACATGATACTAAAAATGCTACAGTCTTGACTGTACAAACATACAAAACATGAAACATTGGCTAGAAAGTAGGCGTTCCATTTCAGTACAGCCAATGCTTTATCAAAATCCCATCAAATGAAGTAAGAACAAGGAGTAATCATATTAATGTTCAAAGATGAAACTGTTAGGAAACAATTTCTTTTTCTTCTTGGATCCAATAGTCTGCCAAGGTCTGCAGTTACAGCTGAGTTGTTCTCTCTAGGCTTTTAGCTGCATCTTTTAGTTTCCCAACCAAATCCTAAAACATGAAGTAAGAACTTTAGAAAAGAAGTAATTTGTTGTACATAGTGGGGTTACTTGAACATGTTAGTTCTGTGAATGTTGTCTTCAAAGGTGATCAAGTTTACATCTGGAAAACTTGGTGTCTAACACTTTGAGAAGAATGCCTACAAGTCAGCTATTTTATATCTTTAAGAAACCTTCAGCCTTTCTGTCATATTTTAGTTAAGGGTAGATACTGAACATTCTTAACAGAAATGTTGTGCTAATAACAGAATTTTTTAAATGAAAGTGCTTGGATTAATATAGAGCAGAATATAAATCACCGTAATAAATTAAATGAAAAGTATCAAAAGACAGAGACAACTTCGCTATCTTTCTTGCTGTTTAATATAACAATTAAATTAATTCATCAACTTTTCAAGTTGCATTCCTAAATATATTTACTTATTTGCAATGGATTAAAATTTAAATTTAATATGGAATGTAAAACTAATTTTTATTTTAAAATAATTCCCAGGATTAACCTGTAACCCTTTTCTTTTGCTCAACTTCTCAATCTTTACCTAATTTTACACTTTTTAATGCTTGGGTTAGGTTTTGTTTAGTACTTGCTGTAGTCAATGTGAACTTCTTTGTATAAAGAGCTCAGTTTACCATCCTTGAACAATTTACACAAACCCAATTTAGCCAAAGTCAATGCAAGTTGCACTCTTTATATTAATGCACAGTATATAGTTGCAGAAAGTGAATTTCCTCTCAGGTTTTACATTTGAAACAGTTCCCTCCAACCCCCTTAAAATGTGATTCCAAGATCATAGCTACTGTGTGGGTTAATCTGAAATCTCAATTTGGTGAGGTACATAATCAAACCATTATAAAGTAACAAGTTTAATAAACACACTTTTTGCAAGCTTTAGTTCGGGTGGATTCCTGATAGAAAATTTCATTCTGACACCTGAAATGGTCACACCCGCACAAACATATGAAGAAATACCTGTAATTGCTCCATAGAACAACTAAAATTAATGTCCGGTTGAGATCTTGAGTCACTGTTCTAAAGGAACAAAAATCCCAAATGTTAGAAGTTTAACATCTGGCAAAACCTGAAGTAATATTTAATTCAGTGATGGTGAGGAAAAGCATAAGAATGGGTGCAGTACCTCAACATTTAAGGTCATCAGATAAGCAGGGCGATAATTTTTATGAAGTTGATTAGTCTAAAGTAATAAGGGAAGAGGAAAAAAATGTATCAGAATTTAGCAGATAAAGAAACCAGAATAAAGCAGTACCCTTATTAAATTACCTTGATCTGATATTCCAAACGCCAACAAACATCAGTTATATGCAGCGGACATCTGCCTATACTGAAGAACACAATCATCATTTTCTTATTAGGTTATATTATGCTAAATGAAAAAGCTGTTGCACACATTTCAGGCATAAAAAGGTGACTGTTCCATAGATCAATAGTGTATTTCAAAAGTGGGTTAAGGGTGCAAATTATCTCAACTTGATAACTTGTGCCTATGTTTTCGCCACTGTATCCATTTCAGCAGCCTCTTATATTAACTTTAAAGGTGCATTTGAAATTAATAGCAAAACTCTAGCCATATAGTTCTGATGTATTCAATGGGGTTTACTCCCTAGTAAGTTTGTTTCAGTTTGTAACCTTAAAGTAATAAAACAACTTCCTTTGACATACCTTCCCAATAGGATTTCCAAGGTATCTTTATTTTTCTGCAAAGAAGAGAAAAAAGTTTGCCATCTTCTACAGAACAAATAAAATATGAATATGGGAATAAAAAAATAATAAAATAGGCTTGAAAACCTGGTATTCGGTGCAAAATTGTTCAATTCTTTCTTTGTCAAACTTACAGTCTTCTAAATAAGTACTAAAAGGGAAACCAAAAGGATTTGTTAGCCTAAATGCCAGTACAACTCAAGCAGGAAGATTTACAGCAATGGCTGGTGTTAAAAAACAAACTAGAACACCTCAAACCCTGTGAAGGGCTTTAAAATGGGAGTACCTTATGGCAGATTTGTCAGCTTTTTGCTTTCCAGCTTCTACTATACAAGTTGCAGCTGCTGCATGACAATATTTTAATACTGCTGGATCAATATGTTCCAAGTCTGGATGATCTAAAAATAAATGAAATTTCAAAGATGGTATAACTTCAGGGGAATGTTCTTTTAAACAGAGAGAGAGTAAAAACTTTCCATGCAGCCACACTTAGCATAGCCCAGTTTGAACAGTTGGGAAAGTATAATACATTTCATATTGGCAATACTTAAAGCACAGCTATAAAGATATTGACTGATGGGTTGGTTTCCCTCATTCATAAGGAGCCACAACAAATGAAGAGGCAATCTCAGCTCTCCTTTAAAATGCCTTTCCCCAAGACCCAAACCTGGCCTAAGTTGTTTCCAGCATAAGTTTTTCTGGAATTATCCCATCAGGCTCAGAATTTGGCATGTTATCCAGAAGAAACAAACGGATTTAGTGCATTTTCTAAACACAGTGTCCTGGTTTTCCTCCTTCCCCGCGTTTTTTGTTTTTGTTTCAATATGCAATCCATTACTGGAATTTCTTGGCAAGCATCGAGTTATAAAACAAATGTAAATGGCAGAATTTATTTCTACAAATAAAAAATCGCCATGCTTTTGGATGTTGCATTCATACAATGAGGGGGAGCACCTGCCCCCCTATAAATTGCCCGTGGAAGAGATGGAGAAAACATTTCATAGGGTTGAGTTCTAAATCAAGGTCAGTTTAAAACAAAACAAAACATACACACAACCAAACCAGATGCCTTTCTAACTATCCTACTCCGAATACCGCGCGTCCCTTCAGAAGTACCGTAACTACAAACCCTTCTGGCCACATTATTTCTAACTTTTCCTTCTTCTCCTTCTCCTCCACCTCCTCCTCGCCGAGCCCCGTCTGAGTAAACAGAGCTGCTATTCGGCAATTGCAGTTCAAGCTAGTTCCTACCGGAGGCCGCGCGTTTTGAAGGCGAGCGACTACATGGCAGCGAGCAGAGCGGCTCAAACAAACGCCTTCCTTCATCCGCTAAGCGAAAGCGGCCGGTCCAACATCAACAATCAGATCCCCCTTGGCCAGCAGGCAACGGCCGATCACCGATCCAGGGTTTCCCGCACGGAAACAGGCCGGGAAAATAATCATAATAATCCTCATAATGATCATCATAATAATGGAATGCAGTTTCAGAGCTGCATTAAGGAACAATGACGTGAAAAGAAAGCACTATTCATGCGCAGCCCAGAGAGCCTTGATCGTGAGGTTGCAGCACGGAGCCTTCCTAAAATAAATCAACCCGTTTAGAAGCCTGACCCTTGCAAATAACAATAACTACAATAATAATAATAATAATGACGCCGCTAATCCCAGGGACTGCAGTAAATAACTCGCCGGGGCAAGGAGGGAGGGGGGGAAAGGGAAGTGAAAATAAACCGACATCAACGCGACGGAGGAGGGGAACCGACATCCAGCACAAAGCTGCCTCGGCAAAGAGGCTTTTAGGCCAGGAGCGAGCGAGAGGAGCGCTGCTGATTTTCTGCAAGGAAATGACAGCCGCCGGGAAATGGAGGAGAGCAGCAACAATAACAGACAGAAACAAAGAGCGAGACGTGGGCGGCTGCCTTTCTCGGCGAGGCAGAAAGCACTTCCTGAGTTTCAGGGGAAGCGGCCGAGGCTGGTGCTGGAGCTGCGGGCAGCAAGCAGCCCTGACAATGCGCCGAGGCTGCGGGGAGAGAAGCAGAGGCAAGCGGGGGAAGAGCCACCTCCCCCGGCCGGCCGGCCTGCTTCTCTCTCCCTCTCCGGTTCCCCAGGCGGCGGCAGCAGCAGCAGCAGCAACAGCAGGAGCCGCCCTGCAGCTTCCCTCCCCGGCGCCTGAGCTCCAGCTCCTCCCGGAGCAGCACTTACCTAGCGCGGCCTGGCCGGCCTGGCCGCCCAGCAAGGCACCGAAGGCGGCCTGCAGCAGAGCCTCGTAGGCTCTGGGGGAGAAGCAGCCGCGCTCGGCCAGGAGCTGCAGCCCGCCCTGCACAGACTCCGACAGCTCCATTGTGAGCCGCGCGGTGACCTTCGACACGCCGCCCACGTGATCCCCGCGCTCAGCTGATCCCGCGGCGAGAGGGAGCTGGAGCTGTAGCGGTGGCGGCTGTGGATTTCAGCCCCGAGCCTGCGAGGAAGGAGGCGGCGCTGCTGCCGCCGCCGCCGCCTCCTCGCCGTTGTTGCTCTAGTGGCTGCGAGTTCAACGTCCACTCCCCGCCTCTCTCTTTCTCTCTTTCATTCTTTCTTTTTCTTTCTTTCTTTCTCCAGGCATTCCTTGAGTATAAACTCCCATTCTTGTACTTGACCCACAACCCCCTTCCTTTCATTTTATTTTGTGCTCGCATTGCATTTCATACACAGTAAAGGAAAGGGCCCGCCGCCGCCGCCTCCTCCTTTCATTTCTGGCTGGGGGTGTTGGGGTACCTCGGTTATATTTTGCTAACGCACATCGAACCGTTTTCAGGTTTTATTTCATGGCTAAGGAAACTGGCCCCACATGGTAGTTATTTGTAAAGGTGGCTTTGGACGTAAACCTCTCTCTCTTTCTCTCTTTCTTTCTCTCTCTCCTTTCCGTATGCTTTGTAGACATGGGATGCAGGGCAAGACATGGGATGCTGTTTTCCTTAAGCTATAGGCAAATGGGTTTTGGATATTCAGAACCACAAAAACTTCTTAAGGAATTGCATAGAAGCTGCAAAGGCAATAATGACAACTTTATTGTTTATTATATACTGTAATCCTCATTTCCCCCCTGCATTCTAGCTTTAAAACAACACAGTGTTGTTGCTTTTTAAAAAATAGTATTCTTTATTCATCTATAGCTATGCTGATACATTTATATAATTTACAAAAGCATTTTAGTGGTAACTGTTAAAAATGCTGCTCTTAATATTTTTATGATATAAAATGCCATTTTTTGTGTTTTATAGGACACTGACTGCAGTTTCATTAGTTTCTGCAGAGTAGATTCTTAAAATTAAAGGTCAGGGCATTTTTGTAGATGGCCTACTGCTAAAGTAGGAAGGGGAAAGGGGAAGTTTCATAATATTTTATTATTTATTTATTATATAATTTATGACTCACCTAACCAAGATATTCTCCAGGCAACAGCAGAACAAACAAAGTTAAAGAGAATTTGGTAAAAAAACCCAAAACCCTCAGCACTAGTTCAACAATAAGATCCAGCCATAAAGTCCAACTCAGCATAAGAAAGTGACAAATTCTGGAAACATTTAAGTTGACAGTCCCTTCTCCCCCATTTTATTGTTCTTGACACTATGGGGAAATTGCTAAGAAAACATAATATTAATATTATTAAAAATAGATGGGTTAAAGAAGAAGTCATGACCTAACTTCACAATGAAAACATTTGCTCTCTTTTTTCTTGTTGGAGTTTGACTCATTGGGTGATGGATTGTATTAACAGCCTGAACACCAGCCAAATTGATTCTGCGAAGTTACAATTGGATTTTGTGAGCGATTTATGATTTCTACATTTATTACAAGTCACATGGCTACTTCTGGACATGTCACTTTCCTTGTTACAGATAACTGAACTCATTCACTAGCAGCCTACTGAGGAATATTGGGATAAAAGCCTTTTGGAAGATCTATCTTTAAAATCAAATTGGAGTTGCATAGCACATATTTATCATCTCCTATGCATAGGTGAATATGACTTTTTTGTTTTTCTGTATTCACGTCAGTAACATGTAAAAACAAATGGCACCAGCATATTACTCGTGCACAAAAGACTGCAGCTCTGTGCCTTTGGGAGTAAGTGCCATTGAATATACTGGAACTTCTAAGTAAACATACATAGGGCTGGGTTTTTGGATGGAAATGACATTTCCCCTGACTTCATGAGAAGCCTCCAATTTGGTTGAAGTGACAATGGATTTTATCTTTACATACTAGGATGCAACAAGATGTAAATCCCCCCCCCTTTTAAAAAAATATAGTGTTACATGCACTGAAATTGTTGTGTTTAGAATGTCATGCACACTGATGGTGCTGTAGCAACATATATATCATTTGTATAATTTCAGGGGGGCATGTAAGCTATTCAGGCCAATGAATAGTTTTGCATAAAAATTGAATGGCAGTAATACTCAAAACATAAATAAGATTGGCACCAATTTTATTTTCAGTTTGGTGCCATGTTAAAACCCGGTTATTTGCCCATGCTTTTAGTAATTGTTAATTTCACTGCTTAATTTGTAATGAACACTGCTTGTGTTTTAAGATTATTTATTGTTTTTCTACAACTGATCAGTAGTTAGATTTGTTGTTTTAATGACTGATGTATATCACCTGAGTGCTTGGATAGAGGGTGAGTTCTTAATTATTCAATTATTGTTAATTATTCAAAACTGGCTTTCATTAGGCACTCTCTTCTCAGTTATGATTTTTTTTTTTTAATGAAGGAAATGGAAAGGTACATCAAAAATCATTAGGCAACTGATTAACAGCCTGAAAAAGGACCTGAAAGTTAACTGGAGAAAACTATTCACAATTGTGTTTCAGAACGCAAAGAACCATAGGCTTTTTTTGTTCCTAAACAGAGGAAGGAGCAAAAGCAGGATTCCAGGGTCTAAAGCTGCAGAATTGCAAAGATTGATTGACTCTCTTTTAATCAATTATTCACAATTAAAAAATTAATCCTATCTAACCTGTATGTATTACCAAACTGTCATCATAGGTGCTTTTTCAGATGGTGAAATAAGCATAACTTACAATTGAATACACAAAGCTAGTGCTACTACTCTTTGCTGCAAGGGCAGAGCATTTTTTCCATTTCCTATTGTTTCCCACAACTACCAAAATAGCCTGTAACACCCCTCCATACAAATGTGTGCTCTTAACTCTCAGCAACACTGATTTATCAGTTAACACATGCTGTCCTTTTAATAGCAAATCATGCACATTCATAAAGTGAAATGAGGGGGAGAGAGGCCTCATATTTTTTCATATGGGCTGGGATCCAAAGAACTCCTTGGTCTTCACACCAAGCTCTTCTGTAATTTCTAAAAGTTTATTCTTTGGGCAGATGCTTGCCACAAGCACCCTGAGATGAAATTTCCATGTCACATCAGGAGGTGGTGTTGGAGGAAAAAAAACAGTAACTCCAACACCCTCTTGGGCTTGTGGAGCTTTGGTTCCTGAGTTTTTGGATCCTGGCTGTTGTTTGTTCACATCATGCATCAGAATGTCTGCACTGTGACCAGAACCTTCTGCTGTAGAAGTCTGCCACAAATGGTACTTCTTCCAAAGTAGCCTCCCAGTCTATCATTTTCTCTCTCTTGTGATCTCTTTTAAAAAGGCACACCCAAATAGGACAAGGTACAGCAGCACTAGCCTTGCAAAGGTATTCAGAAAGGCTCACCTTTTTTACTGTAGTAAGCTACACCCCTGCTTTATTGGAACTTTAATTTGTTGGAAGAGGGAAAATGACAATATATGGATTGCTAGAGAGACTACATACACAGACAAAGGTAGAAATTAGGACTATTTTACCTGTTACATATTTTATCTCATATATGTTTTATCTCATATTTCTGTAACCCTTGGCACATCTTCCCCAGTAATAATCAAACCTGCCTCATACATATTCACTTCCTTTTTAATCTAAAAAGTGATGATTTTAAATCAACAACTGGTAAATAAATAGTAGCTGCCATTTTGCTTGTCAAGTGATATTCTGCTACTATTTTTTCACTTGCTACCTTTTGTTGGCAGGTTAGGGTCTTCTGTCAACAGATTCCAGCTGGGAAGCTGTTAATAGTAATTATTTCCACCAAAACCTTAAAGCTGTAATTAACTAGGCAGCAGTGCTTTCCTGATTAAGAGAAAGAAGTGCCAGTAGTCATATATTGATAAAAGTGCCGTGGTTGCCAGCACAAAATGGCTGCCACGAGCAGCAAATAAAGCGGTGACAATATTCCATACTGGTGAATACTGCCATCCAAAAAAGCCCTACTGGGGAGTAAGCCCTATTTAACTCAATGGGACTTTGTTCTGAGTAAGCATGCACAGGACTGTACTGTAAAAGAATGCTTTATAAGCCTCAGAGTGATCAGCTAATAGAGTTGTATAATATACTGGAAACTATATACTGTATAATATATACAGTATATACTGTATATATACTGTATAATATAATTCAATGGTGTAAAGAAAACAATCTTATGCTTAACACCAAAAAAACCAAAGAACTCATAATTGACTTTAGGAGAAAGAAAAGTGTACTTTTACCATTGTACATAAATGGCGAGGAGGTGGAGAGGGTTGGTAGTTTTAAATACCTGGGCATTTATATCTCTGAGGACCTCTCATGGACTGCAAATATTAATATGGTTGTGAGGAAGGTGCAGGGGAGGTTGTATTTCCTGAGAATGCTCAGGGGACTGAATCTATCTCAGCACCTACTTCTGTCCTATTATCACAGTACCATCGAGAGTGTCTTAACCTATAGTGTATTATCGTGGTATGGGAGCAGCTCCGAAACGGATAAAAAAGCTTTACAGAGAATAATTAAAATTGCCCAGAATGTTATTGGGCTCCAACTACCAACCCTGGATGAGATCTTCACGTCTCGCACTTTGAAGAAGTCACACAATATCCTGAGAGATCCCACCCATCCTGCTCACAACTTCTTTGAACTGTTGCCTTCGGGCAGAAGATATAGGACAATGAAAACACGAACCACACGCCTTCTGAATAGTTTCTATCCAAGAGCTCTGATTGTACTAAATAATGATCTCAGGGCCAGTTGCAAGAAATAGCAAGCAGGGAGTAGGAAGGAATGAGATAGGTTTTAGGTTATGTTATGCCTTTAAATAGGTTATGCTATATTCTGGATTATGTTATGTTTTATAGATTATGTCTGAATAGGATGAGAGTGTTGGAGATACGTGTAAATGTGTATGTGAACCCGGTCTTTGGGGGGGTGTTTGATTTTCGTTGTTGTGTATACTGTGTATATACGGACAATGACAATAAATTTATCTTATCTTATCTTATCTTAAACTACATTTCTTATTATTTCTCCTCTTCAAAACACAAGATATTATCAACTGCGGGTACAGCATCATCAGTTCATGATGGAAGTCAGGGAGAGGTTTAGTTGTTTGAGAATTGTAACAATTAATAGTGCTCTTTTTAGTTAATTAAACCATGGCAATGTTACTGTCGCCTCTGAAAACACCACATTCATTAAATACCTGTTTATCTGGGCCTTTGGTCAAATGGTTCTCTTTCCTCCTGCTGCATTGCTGTTCTGTGGTGCTTTCAAATTCTGTTCTGTGATGTTATCTTATGATTTTAAAATAAATTGTACTTATTTTAATTGTACCATTTTTGTAACCTACCCTGGGATCATTTGATGAAGGGCAGGTTATATGTGCAAATAAAAATAATAAATAAAGATACTGGAAGTTTGAAATAAAGGTGCTATGAATGTTCAGCAGAGGTGCAGCTCACCTTAGCAATTGTTTATGAGATTAGTGCCTACTGAAAAGTTATATTTTCATTTCTTTAAAGAAACCTGAGCACTCCTTCCCTAACACTTTTCTAGACAAGGCCAAACAAATTATCTTGCTCTGCAGGGACTGTCTGTTTTCCCCTCCTTTGTCCTGAGCAGAGACAATCCAGCCAGTTAAGCATTTTAAGTAACAAAATATTTTATTGTTCCCAGTCACCCATGAAGGATCTGTTGCTTTCAAACCTCACTATTTATTATTATTTTTTGAACCGATGGGGCCACCGAAAAATATAATTAAAGTTACTCTGTGTCTCTTAATTTCCCATTATGCCATTGCTAATGATCACTGCCTGAATATACCAAAGGAAGTGTTTGTAATTAAGATCCAGCCTCCTTACCATAGCATCAACAAGAAAGCATGCTTCTCAGCTGCAGGATTTGTCCCTTAATACCCTGTGCATAAAATGCAGTATGTACAAGCACACACAGAGAGAGAACACTGTGTTTTGCTAATAATGATTTCAAGAAGCAAAATCTGCCATGCGTCTTGAAGCAGTATTTTTGTTTTGATACCTTGCCATCAAAGTGAAAGTCTGAAGGGTAATGACCTCTGGTGCCCTCAACCCACACATCACGGCCAGTTTTATTTTTTACTCTGCCAGAAGAAAGTAGCAGAAGAACAGAGAAAGACATCAGAAAGGAAATATCTCTAGCTCAGTCTCCCTCTAACAAGTACTGTATCTCTTTTGTGTTTGCATGAAGGAAAACAGTGTGTTTAAAGAATTGGGGGGGAGGACATAGAAAGAAACGGTGGTAGAAATGTTATGTTTACGAAGCAAAGCCCAGAGTGGACAAAACTGATGTATAAATTACCTCATATTATCCTGCGTAAAGTACATTTTAAATTTTACCAGGCCCAACCTTTCAGTTTAGCATCCTTTCTTTTTAACTGAAAGATCAAAGTCAATTCCTACCATATAGAGAAGTCTAAAAAACCCATATTTGTTTTTGAGTAGGTTTTCTGAAAAGGGCATATTGAGGGACAAAAGCTCACAAAGGAAATACCGTACAATTCGAATATAAATTACTTGATTAGTTGGACTAATTGCCACAACCTAACAAAAAGCCTTAGCTTAATAACTAAATGCATAGGACATGTTGCATTAAATCCAAATTGCCCCCCCCCATTTGATTGCAACAAAGCTCAGGAATTAGAAAAAAAAACTACTAAAAAATGTATTTACTTAAACAACAAAACAAAACCTGGAACAGAATTAAGGGAGAGGGGGAAAAGAGGATTTTGCATTTTCTGCAAAACTCTTAGTGATGTCAAAAGCAGTTTAATTTGACTGATGGAACGTTGTATAGCCTCTCCTCTTTGGTAGGAACTCCCTTTCTCTCTCTTTCTCTCTCTCTTTTACTTGTAAAAAGGAAAGCATGAAAAATAGACCTTGTTGTGTGCCGCTGTCCTAGTGACTTCAAGCATAGCTAAACAAAACAAAAACCCCAAACGCCACAGCCTATGAACAAATAAAATGGCCCAGAAAATGTTCTGCATTTACTCTTTCCTTTACAACTTGTACATATAGTTTAAGAAACTAAATACATCCATGGATAAGATTATTATTTGCTGCTCTTTTTAGATGGGGGGGGGGTGAGGGTTGGCACTAAGAAATGTGTATCAAGTATCATTAAAATAAATAAATCTGCCACTATACGTAATGGGGATTTCCAACAATACAACTATTTTGCAATTAAGTGGAATACCAGTGCAGAAAATGCATGCAAGATACATGCTTTTTAAACTTTTAAGTTTGTTTGTTTTTTCACTTTGATGGCTTCATATTTTATTTCTCTTTATCAATGAAGTTCCCATCTAGATCTATTTGCTCTACATGTCCTACTCTGAAGAAGTCCATCTGCTTGAACAAGAGTGAAAATATGCTGGAAGGGCATATATGAGTTAGGGCCTTTTAAATCATTCTGTTTAGCTGTTTGATTTTTAATCCTTTCGATAAATGCTAAAAAAAGATGCTTTCCTGGGAAATGACGCACTTTAAAAACTTCAGTGGTATTTTTAGAACATAACAATGGAAGTTAAAGTTCCCTGCCGATTCACTTAAAATATTGAATCAAATTTAAAAGATTTATTTTAAGATCAATGCTAGGCAACAGAGGTCTGTTCAAATCAGAGAGACAGAGACAAGAGTATAAAGCTGAGGTCTTTAAAATAAGTAGTTTTAATTAGAAGTACTGGATACTATTAAAATGCAATATCTAGTTAATATATTTGGGCTTCATTCACTGGCACAGGCATCAAAACTGCTGCAGTAGTTCTGTTAACAGAAAGATGAAACAGGTACAGATGGATTCTAAGATTCCTTGAAAGATCTGAAACAGGACATTTTAACTGTTCAGAAGGTGTGGTTCCCACAAGATAGCAGCCAGAAATTCAGTCAGTGTCTAATAGAAGGCAGTGCTGAGATTTCACCTTTCACATATTTTAATAGTCCTTTGAATTGGGGCATGCTGGGACATTTGGGAACTTATGTGTACTGTATATGCAAAAATACAAATCACATTTACTGAATGATGTAACGCAGCTCACAGAACAATAGATGAAATTTTTGTGTGTACATTTTAAATATACATTTTTTTTGCTAATCAGCACAATCTTAAGTTTATTATGTAGTGTCCCCAGTTGTTGAGTCTCTGCTACCTTGGTTATGTAAAATTCTCGCTCCCATTTAGCACTTTCTTAATTAAAAAAAATATAAAGCACTTTTGCATTTACAGAACAGTAGCGGTGAGGCCTGTAAACGACACCTGACTTTAGTTGACAGGAGAGAAATGCATAATACATTAACACCACTGTTTTATACAAAAGTTTTATACAAAATTTAAGTTTACAGCAGGCAGAGAAGCCAGATTTAACAAGAACAATGTTTGTTCTTAATTTCTATCTCTTCTATATCTGTATTTAACCGTATCTTTTGAATGCACATTCCTCATTCATGTCAATTGCCACAATGAGACAAATATTGAATAATCCGCAGAATATATTGTCAGGGCAATGACCATTTTTATTTGCAAGTAGAATGCAACTCTGAAAATAATCCCTACCTAAATATTCTCCACATGTATAAAAGTTTCTGAATTAGTGGTGAAACATTGCCATACTGTAATATATTCCCTACATGTAGGTTTCTGGCTACTGAGTTTTACTGAGAGAAGACTTGACAGTTGTCAATGTTTTAAGACCATCTGGTGTTTTGCATTCATACTTCATTGCTGCCGAGATAAAACTTTGGAAAGGTATGCAGAGCTCTTCTGCATTCTGACGGTTATGGCAAACAGCCATACCATCTTTCCCTAAATACTAGGAGTGTGCATGTAGGAGGGGGTTTTGAATATAACATTTAGCAGACAAATCTTAGAGGAAACAGAGCAACATGTTTGTGACCTGAGTGTTTGCCATGGTACTAAAATGTGATTTAGCGTAAGGCCAAGCTGGTAAAATAGTTTGTGTTTGTATAACAAACAGAAACTTGTTTTCCTTAACTCTGGTTCTAGTCAGCTTTTTTAGCAAGTCACAGAAGGAGTGATCCAGGAAATGTAGCAAGGCTTTCTCCAGTCTTCTTTGGTCAATATTCAAGAGTGCACAGTTAGCGAAGATGCTTTTCAAAGGACCATAGAACTGAAAAATAATTCTGTATTGTCACTGGGTTTTTTTTATATCAGTTGTATTTTATGATGCATTGAGGCTTTAAACTTTCATTGCTTTTATATGTTGGAAGCCACCATTTAGGTTTGACCCTAAAAGGTGGCCTGCATATATTTTAAATAAAGAATACATGAATTAACTTAGGTGAGGTATAATGTAAAATGGTTTATGTTTCAAAGCAGCATCAATGCAAGAATTCTAACCAAACATTTAGATGTGTGTAATGCCGGGGGGAACAGGGACAGGAAGATCAGAACCTCAATTACTATGCATCATCCGATGGAAAATGCTACGTTTTTCAGTGCAATACACTCGCCTGATGAAAAGTGTATAGATGCTTTCTCAAAACTTATTTTATTTTTGATTGTTGGTTATGTAACTGGGAATTCCACACTTTATGGCCTAGCAGTAGTGAGAAGGGGCCTTCTCTACCATTAGACAGAGAGAGGCGGTGGCCTCAGGCAGCAAATTTTGTGTATCATAAACAGCAGCAAATGTTTTGTTATTTAACACATAATTGTTGCATTTTGCTGTCAGAGAGCTGAGGGGAGAGAGGGAGGGTTACGGGATTTTCTGTCTGAGGTGCCAGAATAAATGGGTTGGCCTTGTGAATAGCATGTATCCTAATTTAGGAGTGAGAGCAGCATTTGTAACTCTGTATAGGGCAGCAAAATGCCTTGGGCTAGCCTGTAGTAATAGGATGGCTAACAATGTTGCATGAAGAAGTCCTAAGTCTCAGGTACCTTTTATCTATAAAAAGAACTGCTTTAATTTAATGGCAATCACACAACCCAGGTCCTGCCTGCAATATACGGGATTATTTGTGAACAGATACAATTTCCCACTCAAGTAAGATGCTTTTAATATTATTTTTAAAGCCTAATGTTTTCCACTAAAGACGACAAAAAATAAATAGATTTGTTTGAAGAAATCTGCTTCACATCAGCCCAATTTGTACAGCAGAAATATGAAGAGCGAGAATTTGTGAAATAGCAACTAGATATTAGGGAACAGATGCACAAGTAGCCTTGAGAGGAGTCTCACATAGATGTAGATTGTTGGTTTTCACATGGCCAAAGTCACCAAGCACAAAATGCTGTTTGCAGTTCAGCTTGCTATTAAATGGTAATTATTAAACAAAAACCCACGTGGAATCTGAACTGCAAATTGCCTATACCCCTTAAAATATCCGTTCCCTTGCATGTTTTATTTTATTCTGGGCTTACTTGATTACCTCCAGTAGATGTCTGATAAGATAAAGACACTACATACAGAGATATTTATGGAGGCAAAGTGGGTGAGAGAATGCATTTCTGTTAAGAAATTACTCAAATCAAAATATCCATTGTAACTCGTAGAAACAACACTGGAAGAAATGTGAACACAATTGTGCTCTACCTAACAGCATTAACCATGTGTAATGAACATTAAAAAAAGTGTGTAGGCACAATCTATGAAGACATTTTGCTGTGCAAATTCAATGCAAATGAATGGAATTGGTGCAAGGGCACTCTGTGTGTGTGTGTGTGTGTGTGTGTGAGAGAGAGAGAGAGAGAGAGAGAGAGAGAGAGAGAGAGAGAGATGAGAATGTTCTGGTGGATTGTGCTTTCACTTAATCATCACATTCTCTCTGCCCCCCCCCAAATACTGTAAAAAAAATGATTATTTGAGATTATTTATCTGCACATAGACTTCATTTTTTTGTATGGAATATTCACGTTTGCATAAACCCACCACTGTATCAAAACAAACCATATCCCTGCCTGGTGACTGAGCTGCGGCTGCAGAATTGGCAGTAATATGTCAAAATAATGATTACAACCTAAGATGATCACTGAAGGAAAATGCATTCTGACTTCTTCTATTCCTTTGTACCTAAAGCATTACAAATGGGTAATAAGGCAAATACAGATTTGCAGAATTTATAGTTCCTAGAAGCGGAGCGGTCAAGACATCTTTCAACAATAGTGATGAAATATTGCACGAACTCAGACAGGTAATGAGTGAGTGGAAAAGCTTCATCTACGAAGATATGATGTTAAATTTAACTTTCAAGTAGGGGGAACCTGATTATCAGCAGCTGATATCAACAATGATAGGGAAAGGGGAAAAATAGGGTGGATAAATTAATGGATATGTAGCTAAACAAGATGTATCTGAACTGGGGAAGTCTATGTGAATTATTGTATAAGGATGAAAATATGATCTGTAAATATAAAACTGGGGGGGAAATCCATAAATAATAAAAAATAAATATTGCAAGAATTTTGGAGGACAGTAGAAACTTTATTATTTGCACAATTTCCCTTAGTTTTCTGTTTTGTAAAACAGTCATTTTGAGAAGTATTCTAAGGATTTAGGAAGTGAACTTAGCTATTATCAGTGCTGCAAAAAGACTAGATTCTTAAAGCAACATCTTCATCTGCTGTTATATATTTTCACATATTTGTTCCTATTTACTGCACAGCAATGTAAAAGATTAGCAAATAAGCACCTTTTCTGATGTATGCTACTAAAATGTCTGATGAAGTAGAAAGAAGTCCACAAAGGTTTATATGCCAGGATAAATATAGTTATTGTTTAAGGTGCCACAAGAATTTCTTTTGTTTTTGCTGCAAAAGGCTAACTCAACTACCCTTTGGTAAAATATATGAGTATTTTTGGTTTGACTGATTTCACATGGTTATTGAGGTATCCTGCTGAACCCATCAGATTCATGTTAAGATCATTATTTTGCCTTCAAATGTTTAAAATCTAAGTATTTTGTTTCAAGACAATGTTGAACAACATCATGACTGGGCACGGTGAACAATTAATTTATCACACACACATATATTTAACTCTGCATCTTTATTATTGTGATTATTTCCATGATTCCAAATATTGTCCTTGGGCGATTCGAAATATATATGCATTGATGAATGCATTCTATTATGTTATTCTAATACATGAGACAGATATTCAACCTCTATGTGTGTATGTAATGATAGTTTCTTTTGGTGACCTGAAGTACATGAACAGTTCAAATTGTTGTTGGAAAACATATGATTCAATTGCAAATAAGATCAGATCTATGGATTAATTTACTCGGTTGCATTAAATTTGTTCCATTATATTCTATTTGCTTTATACTTTTGTGTTTCTGTTGCCTAATATTTTTTTTGTGTCTTCCCCCCCTCTCAGAATTATGATGACTGTTCATGATCATTTGCTTTCCCTGGATTAAAACTGTGGACTTTTCAATATATTTTATTTGGTGCTGGTCATCATGATAGGCTACTTGATGACTGATATCATTATTGCAAACAATATATGTGTCTCTCACTGGATCTGCAAGGCATATTTAAAATAATTGCTGAAAGATAAATTATCTGTTCTTTACTCCAGAGAACTATTATCTTTATTCCAGAAACCTTTAAAATATCACTTGTTTTTAAATAGGGACAGGATCCGGGGAACAGCAAAACTTGTTCCAAGTGCCCAAGTGCCCTTTAGGCTTATATTTCTCAGTTTCTTCAGTCTCCTCCCACCTGCAATATATATTTATTGTTTATTTGCAGTATTTTTTCTAGATACAGATCTCGGTGTTATATTACACATGGAAAACACCAAAATAACAATACAACCATAACATTATAGTAGCGCACAGCAATTGTCTGATTAGATAAGAAAAGCTATATGCTTAGTGGGTCACATGCAAACAATATCACTATTCCGAAGCTTGTTAGGAATGACTTAACCGAGGAGATGCCTAGGTAGTACGTCCAGCCAGAAAGCTTTCTGAGTGGCTGGATGTGTTACAACACATCTCTGCCCAGTTATGTAATGCAAAATGCAGTTCCATGTGTCTGCAAATTTATCTCTCTTGCTTCTCATAACATGATGCCTTTGAGTCTGTTTCCTCCTTAAATTATTGTCGACATTAAGGAAACTTTTAAAATGCAAAGAACTGAAAATTTACCCCCATCAGCATTAGAGGCTGGGAGTGTCTATAGGATGCCGTTTGGATTTATGAGTTGTGATTCCATTTCCAGCTTAGTGCAGAACAGCAATGAAAACACCCGTTTTCAGTATGTAATGGTGCCTTCTATAGAACTTTTGCTGTACCAAGATAACAGGGTTTTATTTTTGTTTGGTTTTTTAAGAAGATACAATACTCTATGCCAGGCACCCCCAAACTCGGCCCTCCAGATGTTTTGGGACTACAATTCCCATCATCCCTGACCACTGGTCCTGTTAGCTAGGGATGGTGGGAGTTGTAGTCCCAAAACATCTGGAGGGCCAAGTTTGGGGGTGCCTGCTCTATGACTTCCTTTCCTTCTTTATCCTAATGCTGTTTGCAAAATAATAATAAAAATACATGAACAATGGGTGTGGAGAATTGGAGCTGAAGCCGAAGCTTGTAGTCCTTTCAACTCCTGGCTAGCAGCCGAGGGGCTGGATGGAGCATTCTAGCCGTCACTGCATCTCCAGCCCTCCTGTTTGTGTTGGTTGGGGGGGGGGGGAAGGTAGGGAGGCATATTTGCTGGTGCAGTGAAGAGGCCTGACTCAGGTCCACTGACATCTCATGACAGCAGCACTGATGGCTCAGGACCTAGTGGACACTGCTCTGGTTCGGCCCAGCCCCCTCCCTGAAATGTATCATTTCATGGGCTCCCACCAGATACTGCCAGCAGAAATGCCACCAAGCTCAGCTTCCACCCACCATTTGAGCAGGTGCATTGGAGCACTCCTTGCTGGGGCCAGGCAGGGCTGGGTGGAGGGACACCTACAAACCCCCTACAGCACAGTGGATGGATGGCGGCAATTAGATTGCTCTATTAGATGGCTTGAAGAAGAATTAGACAAATTTGTTGAGATTAGACTGTCATTTGCTATTCGTCACATTAGCCAAACTGTCTTGTATGGAGGTCTGAGGCCGGCCCTATCATTAGGCAGCATGAAGCAGCCATCTCAGGCTGCAGATACTAGGAGTTGCAGAGCTGTGGCAAGGAGTTGGAAGACCGAGCTATGTGTGTGCCCTGTGACCATGCTGTGACCCTAAATTTACTTGCTGTGACCAAGGACACTGTCCCATCACCAGCGCTGAAGGAAGATGCAATTGTTTTGTTTGGTCATGGCTTCTGCACATAGAATTTGGAGCAGGGATCTTGGCTGTCTCAGGTGGCAAAATGTCTCATGCTAGTCATGTTGGATGCAGAATCTCTCAAAAACCCCAGCATTGAGGATAGGCAACATAGGAGAACTATTGCGTCCAAGTCTTGCTTGTGAGCTTCCCAGAAGCAGCAGGCTGTTTGCTGTTGGAAACAGAACAAATTAGATGGCTCTGGCAGGGCACCTACAGGCCACAGATTTCACAACTGATGCAACCTCAAATAGTTGCTGTTTTTCTTCCTTTGTCCCCCAGCAGGTACACTAAGAGTGACTTTTGGCAAATGTCACTACATTTAGCTAAAGATCAATGACTGATTGTGCAATTGTTTCAGCGTATGAGCTACAAATGTGGCTGGATTTTGGAGCACTATTTGCAACATTTCAGAAATAGGCTGCACACAATGGGTGGATCTGAGAGCAGGAGAGCTTGTGGTGAATAGACTATGGCTGTGATCCAAAGACCATTTGCTACATAGAGCTGCTGTTTTGTTTCACAAATATCTAGCACAAGTATCTTAAATAAGCAAAACAGGGCTGCATATATATATTAAAAATATTTGCATTTCCCCTGCAGCTTTAGGCGATTTTGTAGGGTTACTTTTCCTTTGCATATTTACTGTGGTTGGTCACCTTGAGGCTCAAGCAATAAGGCAAGATACACTTTAGAATATATTAATGAAACACAGAATTCTGCAACCTGTATAAAGGATGCAAATTTGACAAATGAGAAGAGTCCTGCTGGACAATCAAGTCCAGTTTTCTGTTCCCAGAATGGAGAGCCAGATGCCCATGGGAAGTCCAGAAGCAGGACATGAGTGCAATGTAATATAATATAATATAATATAATATAATATAATATAATATAATATAATATAATAGCTCCTGCTCTGTCCCACAGCATACTGCCTCAGATACCAGAAGACACATACAGCTATCATGAGCCTGTAGGACTCTTCTTGCATTCTCATCCACATCCCCCACTCAGTTCGTGGTCCAAACCATTGTTGGAGGAGATCCCTTGGAGCTGCAGCTGAGAAGGTGCAAAACGAGCAAAGCGAAACACTTGGTGCAATGTTGCACGATGTTGGAACCAGGGGCACCTTGAATGACTGCTACCAACTCTCCAGGTACAAAAATGTGCAGATGTCTCCAGTCTGCAACAGCCTGGTGGTAAATGATGTTCAGAAATGGGTCTCTCACCTGCTCACATTTAATTGTGCTGCGCTATTATGAGAGAAGCAAGGGAAAGGCTTAAAGCTGAGCAGACCCGCAAAGGCTTCGGGCTTTCTATAGGTAGGAAAGGCTCATTCAGTAAAAAAAACAACCTAAAAATACTCAGGTCTCCTCCAGAGAAGCTGTGAATGCAGCACGCAAATCAGCAGTGCGCAAGGACAGAGAAGCAGAAAGAAAGGAGAAAGGAGACAGCAGCTGGAATAGAAAAGGGAATAGGTGGGCAGGCAGAAAAGAGGGAGCAAGAGCAAAGAACAAAGAAGTGAGGAATGCCGAAGGGAGAGACAAAGAAACAGGAAATATGGGAGCGGAGGAGACGGAGGCTGGTGCGGGGGGGGGGGGGAAGAAAAAAAGGTGATAGACATGCAAGGAGACACAAAACACGAATGAGAGACAAGCGGGAGAAAGCCGAATAAGCACAATTTGTATTAGAAAATGGTAATATTTATTAGATGTGCCTGGATCTATTCTAGCAGGTAAGCCTGAGCTGCTTCTTAGCCACAACTCTCAGGATACTTCTGTTTTAGAGAGATCCTGTGGTCCTTTATCTGCCATCTCTTTGTTTCTGCGGCTGGCTTTGGGTTCTCTCTCTTTATCCTGCGGGCCCCTCCCACGCACAACATGATGCCCCTGATCTTTGGGCTCCTCCAGGAACCCTCTTTATGGAGCATGGGTCCTCATTTGCTTGCACAAAGCTTACTTGGAGGTTAGATTATACCTGGTCTTTATGAAGGATTCCTTCTCATTTCTTTGTGGGGCTGTTGTAGGACAATGGGCATTCATCCTGCATTCTTACTGTTTCACCTCTGGGGTTGCTTTTACATGTTCCTCTTCCTCATTTGTTAATCCAACAATTTTCAGTGCATTTCCTCATCATCTTAACCACTGAAAGTCTGATCCTTTTTTTAAAGTGGATTTTTTATGTGGTACGGTGACAAAGTGCTTTATTCTACTTTAATTGTGCAAACCTGATGTTCCAGCATGCATTTGAATCCATCCCATAAAATGCATCCCATAAAATGTGGGAGTTGTCCTGCTCTCGAATATACAAAATAAAACATTTTTGCTTCAGAATCACTGGATAAGCCACAGCCCCGGACTAGCTAAATTTCCAAACTGATCCAGTTTTATCTTCAATTTTTTTTTAATGGAAAGGTCAGTATTCTAGTCCTGTTTGAGAACACCCCATCTACAAATATCTTTAAAAAACTCTGCTTGCTTGGTTTCAATTCCTGCTACCTTGTACTGTATTGCTTTATACTGTAAAGCCTTGTTTTGTAATAGCCTAAGGACCAGAAACAAACATATATCTATTTCATTGCTACCCACCACCACCCATTCATTTCAGACGAGGCCCAAAAGAGAAAGTTTGGAGATATCAGCCCAAACTGAAGAAGAAGACAGGGAAGAAAATGCTAGTCTACTGAGCACTGCTGTCAAATCTTTTATTTCAAGCACTTTTGGATTAAACAAATAAATCTGCCAATATCATAATGCTACTATACAAATCTGTGGTCAGACTGCACTTGGAATCATAGAATAGAATTGTAGAGTTGGAAGAGACCATGAGGGTCATCTAGTCCAAACTCTTGCAATGCAGGAATCTTTCACCCAGAGTGGGGCTGGAAACCACAAGCCTGAGATTGAGAGTCTCATGCTCTACTGACTGTACTACATGTCGTTCTGGTCAACCATGCACACTTACCTGGGAGTAAGTCCTATTGAACTCAGGACTGCACTGTTGCTATTTTTACCTGGTCTCAATGGCCTTTAATGTAATTTCAGAAGGAAGTGGGCTTTGACCACAGGGATGCACAGAATTCAGAATGGCAATGATTAAATGTGTCAGTCAGATGCTCCCCACCTTCCCCTTCCCATTCCCCCAACCCTTTTGCTTCTTTTCTCCCAGCCAAATGAGTGGTGGCAGTTCAGGGTGAAAGCCAGGAGTTCAGGGTGAAAGAAGAACTTCGTGCCAGCACAAAGTGGGCTCTGCTTCCCGTTTATCATTCTGTGCTTCATTCATCTTGCTGTGATGAGCTGTTGTAATGGCATTGTTTACATAACTGCACAGGGCTTTAAATCTCCATCTTTGGACTAGTGCTGCTGTAATACCATCCCGTTATCTGTGGGTATATTTATATTGCACCTTTGCATTGTATTCCCTTGGGAGTGCATTTTATCACAGGCATACTTTGCTTCTGTATAGCTATTAAAGAACTCTGGAGATATTGATTATAGTACTATGAACTGCTTCACCATTAAGAATTTTAAAGGCCTGTGACCAAAATATAAACAGACTTTATAGCTGGCTTGTTCCTCTGAGAATATCTGTGCTTGCTGCTAGATGCAGAAACTCTCATGATAACCATGATGTAAATAGATTCTCAGTGTTTCAGACAATACTTATTAGTGTTCCTCATTTCCCTGATGGACTGAGAGCCAAAGTCTAGTGGGGCTCTTTCCCAAAGCAGTACATTTTCAACCTTCACAGAAAGCCCATGCCTTCTGCTCATGTGATTAGAGGCAAATAACAACATCTGAGAGAAAGATCAAGATGCTTAAGAAGCAACCAACAGTCAGAAGGACCAAAGGCAGGTCCACATAGCTCAGGATAGGCAGAAGGTCAACTTCCAAGGATGGTGGTGAGGGAACATGCACTTAGGCATGCAGGAAGCTCATTGGTGAGACGAATCATTCAGATGGAAGATTATGCTCTGAAGCTGAGGTTTTATAAAGTTTAGTGGAGCCAGATTAGATGCCAAATCAGCTTGTATTGCAACTTAGATGATGCCTTTGAAAACATAATGCAGTCAATACAAATTGTGTCATGAATGTGGTGCAGGGCAGAGCGCGGATTGTGCCAGAGCCTGGTTAGCTTCTAGGATTCCTAATTCAAGGCTCAAGATACGTATCCAAGCAAACAGAGATGAAGTTCCCCAGCAGATTTTTAGGGTTGCACTACTTTAGATGTGGAGGTGTGTGCTGGAGCCTCTAGCATTCATTTTTGTAAACATGTAGTTGGGCGCAAACGATCAGGTTGAGATGTTGGAAACCAAGCAAACACACAGGCAGTCACCATCTCAAATGGAACTGTAATGGAACTGGGTGGTTGGAATCCATTATGTGGTTCTACACTGGATGCATGGAAAGTTCTCACATGGGAAAAATGCTTAGGAACAGTTAGGTGTCAAGATGGGTGGTCTGCGGTTTATCCACAGACTTGTAAGACAATTAAAGCAGGCCAGAAACAGACAGACACTAAGAGAGTTGAGTTTAAGTCTGAGACCCAAGTTGCTCAGACTGAGGAGCCAGCCAGGCCTAAGTGGACACATTTCTGTATCCAAGAATGTTCTATTGGCTCCTTCTGTCACCTGATCCATCCTGAGCTGCTTTCTACAAACCAACCAACCAACCCAACCCAACCCAACCCAACCCACCTCTGGTAATTTGCATTGGTAACACAGATGCACAACAGAGCAGTGCTCAACAACTCCTCATCTGATTAGTGTTTTAACTTATTTTAATATTTCATTTTTATATTTTTGTAGCTTGCTTTGGCACAGCAAACATGGTGCTTGCTGAGTCCTACGGGAAGAACATGCCACCTTTTCAGGTATATGAACTGGGCCTCAGTTTCTGAAATCTCACCAGCATTTCCCAGCTGACTGAACTAGCTTTTCTCCAGAATGGATGAGGGTAAGCATTTTCTGGAGGGCAAAGCTGGCTGGGAGGGAAGTCTAAGTTGCCCCAGAGTACTCCATTGTCAGTCTGATCCTTTGCAAACTGCATTTTGCCTGCCAAATCTATCTCTGCTCATTCTGCAGGCATGCTAGAATAACTTATTACGACACTGTACTTTCAAATACTATATTAATTTCCTGACTCTGTACAGTAATATCTTACAGCTGGTTTGAATAAACATTCCAAACTGATGCATTTCTTCTTCTTCTTCTTCTTCTTCTTCTTCTTCTTCTTCTTCTTCTTTTAAAAAAAGAAAATAAAAAGGCAATGCCAAAGACGTTTTGTTTTTATTGAGTGCTTACTGTCATTGCATTTGACACCAGATATAAAAAGAACAGCTTCTAAATGGTAATTACTCTTCAGGCATTTATTCGCTTTTACTGTTGGGTTGCATGTTTGGTGGGGGACGTTAGCATAATGCTAAACAGAAAGAGGATGAGAGAGAGGGAGAGAGGGAGAGACAAAAGGTAATTGGTTCATGGTATTAATTTTCATGAGTTATTGCACAGTTTGGTCTCACTAAAATGTCATTGTTATTTTTTCACATTTCCAATAAAATATGTCTGTATTTTTTTATCCAAAGCAGGATCTGTTTATGGAACTCGAGTTGCTTCTGACATTATCACGCAGATATAAAAATATGGGTCTGATGATGCAAAGGCTAACCAAATAAACAGGTCTGCGTGTGCCAGCCCTTTGTGGAAACATATTGCTCCAGGTATCATTGGCATTTTGACTGACAGCTAATTTGTTTTTTAATACTCTATGGAAAAAATAAGATCTAAGTTAAAGTTGCCATCTAAGACACAAGCTCATGGCTGGGGTAGGGATACAGGATCGGTATCAGGAAACCCCTTGTGTCAAGCTCTGTTTCAATAACCAAATTTCAATCATATGCACCAAAAGGGAATTTTGTGGGCCTGTTCAGAGGTAATGGCAGCACAGCACTGCTAGGAAGAACTGGCTTCATGGGATCGTTGGGAAACTGCAGGATATCTCAGGGTAGCCTTGAGAAGCCTGGTCCTTACAACACAAGACAGCGGGCAAATTCCCTCCTGAGCAACCTTTCGAAGGCCACATGCTAATGTTGGGTAGAGCAAGAGGCAAAAGTGGGTGGGACAGCAAATGTAAATGGTTATAGCCCTAGGAACTCCTGACCGGATGCCAACTATTACACCTCTGGACTAGGTGATACCAGAAGATGTTTTGCTGGAATGAACTCACTGACCCCGGATACCTGGTTTTGATTGTTCTTTTCCTCTGCTCCCATTACCAGTGGACTCAGCTTGGTAAAGCCTTGCTGTGGCTGAGGGAAGTCTCTTCTTCTTACTTTGTTTGTGGGTTTACTCCGATGTTAAGGACCCACACATCCTGCCCCTGTGTCCATAAGAAAGGCAGTAACACTCAGCGTTGTCTTAAACATATATGGCGCTGTGGTTCAAAGATCCCTCCGGCGACCCCCCCTTTCCCAGAGTTGCTGACCTTTCCCCAAGCCTCTGTAGGGATCACTCTCCTTCCGTGGAGGCTTGGGAAGGAAGCTGCATGCCCGCCAGCCATATGGTTGATGGGGCACAGCTGGTGGGCACGCAGCGAAAGGGGAGGCCGCTGGCAAAGCCGCGCAGCTCCCCCACTCGCTGGGGCGCCCCTGAGAGGCCAGCACCCTGGTGCAACACGCCAGTAAGCCCAATAGGAAAGACGGCTCTGGTAACGCTCCCACACACAATCTTTTCAGTTCCAAACTCCAATTATTCCCCTCCCCTTCCTTGAAACCAAAGTAGCCCACTCATCTCATCATTGCTGCCCTCCTAACACTAGGGAAAACTTCACATTTAACCAGTAAAATTGGCGTCCTGTTGTTCTTCAATAAAACTCCATTTCTGGAAAAGTTCTGTTCATGCGTCTCTTGTTTTCTGAGTATCTCCACTGCCTAAGCTAAATGATCTGAAGTTACTCATGCTGTTCTTCTTTGTATTTGGAAGATGTGCTAGTTTCTGGGCAGTTTTTCCTCTGAGGGAGTAGAGCCAGGGTCACAGAGGTAAAATAAGGAATTAGACCCCCTCCAGTTATTCATGTAACATTTAAGCTACAAGTTATTCATGTTCCAGAAGGGCTTATTCCCTTAACCCTGAGAAGTAGTCTGTAGACATGTTCATAGACATGCGTGCTGAGCAAGCAAGGTAACAACTGGCTTCCAGTTATTTCTGGGCCTAACTTTGGCTGCTAGTCCAAGTTCTCATTTGACCTTTAAAGTCCTTTAGGGCTTAGGCTAATTGAAGGACTGCCAGTCTCCATATGTGCCTACAAGTATGCTAAGATCTTCAGCAGATGGCCTGTGGCATGTCCCCTTGCCAGCCGGCTACCAGGAAAATGACCTTCGTGGTGGTGGCACATCGACTGTGGAATGCTGTCCCCAAAGAGTTCCATCTGGCACCTTCCTTGTTGTCCTTTCAGCACCAGGCAAAGAGCTTTGTATTTAGGCCTTTTCAACCTAATTTTAGAGATGATTATTTTTAGATAACTTTTAATATCTTGCTGCCTTTTGATTTTTCTGGGATATGATGTTGTTGTTCTTGTTGCTGCTGCTGCTGCTGTATTTAAAATACAACATTAAAAACAGTTTATAGCAAATTACTATCACAGGAATGGGGGAGGGGGGTTCTAAAGTATTCATCTCAAGTGTCAAAGGTCAGTGTAAAGAAGTTCGTCTTCAGCATATGACAAAAACTGTATACTGAAGTGCCAGACACACTTTTGAGGGGAAGGTATTCCACTTAGGGGCAGCCATAGAGAATACCTTCTCCTGATCCATCACCATTGCCTGAGCTTCTGAGGGCGGTAGGACTACCAAGAGGGCCCTTTCTGTTGATCTGAACACCCAAGAGGGTCTGCGGCTTTCAGATATTTTAGTTGATTGAGTGGATTTACAAAAACAATGTAAGCACAAACAATGCATTTTCTTCTTATGTAAACCAGAGTTTCTATGGGTTCTGGAGCTACTTTCCTCCACCCCTGTCTTCCATTAGCAATTGGAGGCAAGTAAGTTCAAAAGGCAACATTTTATTGGCTTTTATTGGCTAGTTACTGGGGAGCTGCTGGATCTATGTGCAGCTCCCCTGTGTGGTTAACAACAAAACTGCAAGTGGCAGCTTCACAATTAATGCACCACTAAGCTGTGGACTGACTCTGCCAACCCAAGTTGGCCACTAGCCATTGGATCTTCCTGGATGGGAGAGAGTGTGAAGGGTTTCTTGCTCCAGTGGAGCCTTGCTTGAGCAACATGTCTTCCAGCATTCTGGTATCCATGGTTATGTTTTGGTTCTAACTTTTGGCTTGCCTCCTAGTTTGCTCATTGGTCTTGACTTGCTATTCAGTCCTCCTGACTACTGAGTGGCTCCACTATGGCTTCTAGTTCTTGGCTTCTGGCTCATCCCAGACTGCTGCCCACAGCCCTGTCCTACCATATTACTAGGGGTAGCTGCAAGAGCACAGAAGCAGGCAGTTCATTAAAGCCAGAGCCTCCTCTGTCCTTAAGACATCTTCTTAGGAACTGATTGATGGCAATCCCACTAAGGGTAAACATCAACTCTTCTTCTGCTAACTCCTCATGTTTTTCCCCAAGCTGCCCTTGTCCAGTGACCCATCTCCGTCATATGGAGATGTCATAACCTCCAACATTTCTGTGATGAAAATAGGGATGTCCTATTCCAGAATAATATATATTTCTAATTATTTATATCCCACCCATCTGACTGGGTTCCCCCAGCCACTCTGGGTGGCTTCCAACATATATGAAAAGCCAGTGGCGTAGCGTGGGGGGTGCAGGGGGGGCCGGCCACACCGGGCACAACATCTGGGGGCGGGTGCTCGCACTCGCAGCTCTCTACCCCTACCGGGTTAGGAGGCGCAAATTACTTGCCTTGCCCCGGGTGCTGACAACCCACGCTACGCCACTGTGAAAAGCACAATAAAACATTAAACATTCAAAAACTTCCCTATACAGGGCTGCCTTCAGATATCTTCTAAAGGTTGTATAGTCACTTATGTCCTTGGCTCGGGGGTCACATAACTCCATACCCTCCAACATTTCTCCAATCAAAATAGGGACATCATAAGGAAAAGCGGGACATTTCAGAATCAAATCAGAAACTGGGACAGCTTCTGTAAATCTTGGGCTGTCCCTGGAAAATAGGGACACTTGGAGGGTCTGGGATATGTGATGATGAGAGAGCTGTGGTGGGTTGAGGCCTTGATTCTCTTTAAGCAAACAGTTCTCCAGGCAGTGTGGTTTGAGTCACTGCTGGGGCAATCAATACTACTACTGCTATTATTATTATTATTATTATTATTATTATTATTATTATTATTATTATTATTCCACCCATCTGACTGGGTTGCCCCAGCCGCTCTGGTCAGCTTCCAACAAACTTAAACATCAAACACAGTAAAACATCAGACATAAAAAACATGCCTTTACTGAGTTGCCTTCAGGTGTCTTCTAAAAGTCAGTTCTTTTAGCGCTGTTCAGTCAGTTCTCAGCGTCTGGGCTGGATGATGGAGGTGGAGATGCTCCTTCAGGTATACAGGGCCCATGGGCACAGCCAGGGGGGAAGCTGCCCCCTCTAAATCAAATAAATAAATAAAAATACTTAACCAGCTGACCAATTGTGTCACAGATAACTCAGTTCTCCCCCCCCCCAACATAAAGCCTGTCCCCCTAAAATAAATCCTGGCCAAAGTCGTCTCGGGTTGCTAAATACGATACCCTTCTCTCCCCAGAGGAGGAATAGTTTCCAGGTCGTAGGGCATTCTGCTATGTACTGAAATTCTCACCCTGGGCCAGCAGGGGGATACTGTAGATAGTTTTCACTCAGGTCCACATATGCAAATAAGGGATTGAAAGTGACATTCAATGATTGGATAGTTACAGAAAATGGTTACTGTTGCGTTCTAGTGGAGCGCTATATAAGCAGGCTGGCTGAACCCTTCAGTTCAGTTCTGTTCTGGCCTGTGAATAAACAAGAGCTGTTTGAAGAATCGCTGTGTCATCTGATATGTTCACCCACAACTTAACACATTCCAGTCTCCATTCTCTGTTCTTGGGACAGAGGCCTGTACCCCTGAGCTTCATTTGCAAAGGAAAGGATCCTATGCCTTCACACTTTGCTTCCAAACCAGCAGTCCTTAGTCTCTGGCTAGGAATCTAAACTAAGGTTACCAGATTTTTTTCAGTGAATCCGGGGACACTTTTCAACTTCCTACTAAATAGATGGATTTTGTCAGGGGACTGATTTGTAAACCCAGGGCCATCAGATAACCTTAATCTAAACATCCACTTCCCTGCCACCTCAAAGGTCGGCCTTAGGATTTCTCTCTCTTTCTCTTCCCACTTCATTTATATCTTTATTGCATTCATATCCCACTTTTCCTCTAAGGAGCTCAAAGTGGTGTGCATGGTTCTCTTCCTCCCCGTTTTACCTTCACAACAACCCTGTGAGGCAGGCTAGGCTGAGAGACTGTGACTGGCCCAAGGTCACCCAGTGAGCTTCACGGCTGAGCAGGGGGAAGCCATGTGCTTTAAATGTAAGGTGTGTCACCTCAAATGCAAAGTCTGGGTGGCCTGCAGTCCCTTCCCTTTCCCCTCCTCACTAACCTAAAATGGATTTTTCTCTCCATCTTTTTTGGGATTTGGCACAACAACATCCCCCACACAGCCAGGTGAGTACCAAGTTAATTATTGCCTATTATTATTATTAGAAGAAGAGTTTGGATTTGATATCCCGCCTTTCACTCCCTTTAAGGAGTCTCAAAGCGGCTAACATTCTCCTTTCCCTTCCTCCCCCACAGCAAACACTCTGTGAGGTGAGTGGGGCTGAGAGACTTCAGAGAAGTGTGACAGGCCCAAGGTCACCCAGCAGCTGCATGTGGAGGAGCGGAGACGCGAACCCAGTTCCCCAGGTTACGAGTCTACCGCTCTTAACCACTACACTACACTGGCTCTACACTGGTTATTACATACAACAATTCTGTTATTGAGTAGGTTTTAATAGCATGCTTTGTTTTTGCTATGTTTTTCTGGGTTTTAGTTTATTACTTTTTCCCCTCGGTCATTTGAAAGTTGGAAATGATTATTCTAAAGACTTATGATTTGTGGGGGTTGTGGTTCCAAGCAAATTATTTAGATCATGCATAGATCTTTTACAGATAAAGAGCAGCCTACCCATTGATCTCAATATATACAACATAATTCCCAGCTTGAGTTCTGGCCTAGTTTAGGGACAGACAATGTTGTTGGAAGAGAGAACCAATGTTTTTTAGGGGGATAGGCAACCTACCTTCTATTATTTCTATGTGGAAGCCTGAACTGTGAGTATTATTGACAAATCACTGTTTAAAATAATTTTCATTCCTGAAACAGATCCTTTATCTGAGGAACCTGTGAAGTAATTTGTATTAGTGCTGGGCTGTGCCATGCTTTTGAAATCCCAAAGCAACTGAGGTACTTTTAATGTTATTAGTACTTTTACTCTGGATAAAACCTGTTTTCCACCCTCTTCTTCTCCTCACACGGGATATGTTTTCATCTGCTATTGTGATCTGCTGTAGCAGGTGAAAAAAGACCTTAGTTGTACGTGTACATCCTGATATTAACGGTTTTGAAAACTTGGGCTTGGATCCAATGTGCCATTCATAATAACTTCAGTCTCTTGTGCTTTTGTGCTCAACCTCTCAGATTCTCCTAGGTTTAGAGCACATACTTGCAAAAAAAAAAGCCAGAATGGCCACTTAAGAATGTCTTCAGTGCGCTTTCTCTATTGCAGAGTAGATTCAGGTAATGATAATTGCGCTGCACATTGTGAGCATAATTGTAGGAGCCAGAACTCCCCTGCAGACCCAACTCCTCTTTTCTTTTGAAACACCAATCAGCACCACTGGGTTCCATGCATACCTCTTATTTAACTGAAATAAAGCTACCAATATCATAATGCTGTTACACAAATCTATGGTGTGACTGCGTTTGGAATACTGTGTGAAGTTCTGGTCGCCTCACCTCAAAAAGGATACTGTGGAACTGCAAAAGCTTCAGAAAAAGGGTAACCAACATAATCGAGGGGATGAGGAAAGGTTGCAGGGTTTGGGACTTTTTATTTTAGAGAAAAAGTGAGTAAGAGATGACATGATAGATTTTATAAAATTATGCATGGCATGAAGAAGGTGGGCAGAGAAAATCCCCCCTTTTTCTCATAATAGTAGAACTTGTGGAAGCTAAAGGAAGATTCAGGACATATAAAGGAAGTAATTTCTCCATGCAGCGCATTATTGAACTATGGAACTTATGGAGGACAAGGCTATCAACAGCTACTAGCCATTATGGCTACCGTATTTACTCAAATGTAATGCGTACCTCTTTTTTGCCAAATTACGTCATGGAAATTAGGGTGCACATTAGATTCGATGGCGCATTACATTCGAGTAAATATGGAATAGTCTATATTCGCTGTCAGAAGTGATATGCCTCTGAATACTAGCTGCTGGGAATTGCGCATGTGCAGAGTGCTGTTGGAAGAGCATGGTAGGAAATTGAGATTTGTTACCATGCTTGCTTTCCTCTTCCATCCTCATTCTTTCCCCCCCTTGACATCATGTTTGTTAGATTGTGAGTCAAAGGGCAGGGATTGCCATATCTTTTCACATCTGTCCCGCACTTAGGAAATTGCAGGCACTTTATAAATGTTTCTTCATCATCATCATTCTGTAATTTTTGCTACGTAACAGGGGAAAGATGGAAAGGGCGGATCTTTTATTGCTAAAAACATCAGTAAGAATAAATAATTTTAAAAGGAGCAATGTAAGATCAAAACGTAGATTATCTGATCTCCAAAGCAGCATGTTTTTAATATTACGCCTAGATATCTTTGAAGCATTACAAAAAACATTTTTCAAAAACCTTGCTTGACCAGAGATTATAGACATTAGTTTAAAAAGTGAACATTGATGTGGAAGTGTGGTGAGCTGAACTTAAGTTTGGAAAAATGAGAAACTGAGGGAAACTAAAATTGACAGATTCATCCATCCGTAATTATCTATAATTGAAATAAGTCTACACTGTTGACCTCCACTGGAAGAAATCAGACAGAGCAACCATTTGTCATTAATTTAACACAAATCTCTCTCTTCCTCTCCACTTATTTCCATTCTGCAGTGTAAAAAAAATATGGTAACAATGTTCTGCACACACACCCAAAAACCTTCTGAATGAGAGTATTGATACTAGTTTTATTCTAAACTCACGTTTAGAATCATGAGGGCCAGTCAGGGGTGTGTGTGTGTAGTAGGAGGCCCTTTGGTTGCCGTGAGTTGATTTTAAATGTCGTTGGTTTAACCTCCTCAGAAGGAATAAAATGTGAGGAGCCGGAATCTGAGTAGAGGGTTGTTTTCCAGTTTACTTGAGAGCTTTTGATATTTGCTTCACATACCAAACACACACACATACACAAATATCCATTAGCTCCATCCCAAAGCAACAGGTTCAGCCAGGCTATTTCCCTGAAAAAGCTAGATACCATCCTCTGCCATGGTGCAGATGAGGAAGGACCATGGCTCAGTGACAGAGCATCTTTTCTGCATGTAGAAGGTCTCACATTCAATCCTTGGCATCTCCAGACGCGGCTGGGAGAGACCCCTGTCTGAAATCCTGGAGACCTACTTCCAGTCAAAGTAGGGGTGGGGGCTATTGGTTTGTTTTGGTTTTGCTCTTGTTTTAATTATGTGGCTTTACTCTGTACAGTCTCCTGCCAACCTAGCGGTTCGAAAGCACATCAAAGTGCAAGTAGATAAATAGATACCACTCCGGCGGGAAGGTAAACGGCGTTTCCGTGCGCTGCTCTGGTTCGCCAGAAGCGGCTTAGTCATGCTGTACGCCGGCTCCCTCGGCCAATAAAGCGAGAGGAGCGCCGCAACCCCAGAGTTATCTGCGACTGGACCTAATGGTCAGGGGTCCCTTTACCTTTACTTTGTACAGTGGTACCTCGGTTTAAACTCTGCAAAACCGGAAATAGTGTTTTGGTTTGAGAACTTTACCTGGGTCTAAGAATGGAAGCTGAACAGTGGAAGGGCACCAGCGGTGAGAGGCCTCATTAGGGAAAGTGCACCTTGGTTTAAGAACGGTTTTGGTGTCAGAATGGACTTCCTGAATGGATTACGTTCATAAACCGAGGTACCACTGTATTTTCATGCTGAGAACCTCCCTGAGAGCTTTGGATGAATGGCACTAGGCAAATTTAATAAATATTAATAAATAAATGAATAGACAACACTGAGCTAGATGAGCAGAGGCATTCCTAAGCTCCCTTGCATCCTTGGCAAGGTGCTGTATCGGTGCCCCCCCCAAGTCCTATGACTCCGAGCCACTCAGAGGTAAAGTGGGGAGGCGTGATTTTTGTGCCCCCTCCTGGCCTGTGTCTTTGGCATGGGTCAACCTGGCCAAGCCCTAGGTACGCCCCGCTAGATGAGCCAAGGGTATATTGTGACTTCCTTTGTTCCTGCATCAGGCTCCCTCTCCTAATCTCTCAGACCTCATCCTTTAGCAACAAGGTTTCACCCCAGATTCTTGGGAGTCTGAGACTCAAAAGGTCTGGCAATCCGCATTCTAAAGCCAAAAACCTTTGAATAGCAAGGTTATCACAATAATTTATTTCCCTCAAGCTGTAGTTTAACCCTCACAGAATTACAGTTCCCAGCAACCCCTAGCAAACCTCAGTGCCCAGAATTATTTGTGGGTAAGAATGTGGGAAGTGGGGACAATGTATGTTTGAGGAGACTGAATGAAATCTTGGTGGGATTGTGGCACATGAGTGCGGTTTGGGGGAAGTCAATGGCACTCTTGTTACCTGATTCATTGGCAATGAGATCGGTTCTTCTTAATTTTAAAGGAGACGTACTCTGGCAGAGAAACCCATACATTTTGGTCCATTTGTGCTTTTTTTATTAGTAAAGTAAAAAGTCTGTGAAATTCAGACCTTTTATTAGGCCCTTCAGTTTATGCAGTTTGGGGAGGTAATTATTTTAAGAATAATTGCTCAAGATGTTACCTGAGGCAAGTCATATAAACAGAACTACACGCTCAGTGCCATATTGTCCCAATACCACTGGCAGGAGGAAGCTTTAAAATCTCTTGCTTACTTGGAATTCCTGCGGCTTAGCATTCATTATCGGTGCCAGAGGGGAATGAATGGCAAAGGGAGCACAGAAACAAATGTTGTTAAATTGGGGTAAGTATTAAATTTAACAATCTAAAAGTAAGCACAATTAACCTGAAATTTTGATTATATCAAAGTTATCTCTCTCTAAGACTCTGGAGACTGACTGCCGGTTAGAGATGACAATACTTGGCTTCAGTGCTTCTTTTCTGGGGGACGCAGGGGTACGCATACCCCTAAACATTTTGTGAATCTAACGGGAGGAGAAACTACAAAATTTAAAATGTTTAGTTTCTTCTCTAGCATAGTGAATTATCAGTTCCTTTGCTACTCCCGATGGCGGCCTCATTTCCTGCCATGGTGTTTCTGCATCTCAGACGGAAGCGAACGTTTAATGTGTGAAGTAGGAGTTGGAATCTAGCATGGTGATTGGTCAGTTTCGTTGTTACCACCTCCAATGGCGGCTTCATTTCCTTCCTCAGTGATTTTCTTGAGTCAAAATGAGAGCACCCCTAAACATTTTTTAAGGGAAAAACAAACCCCTGCTTGGCTTGGACAAATTGTCTGACCTGCTATAAGAAGCTTTTTATGTTATTGTGTATGGCTTTATATTTTTAAAAGATAAAGTACTTTTTAACCGCTGCAGTTTGGCACAAGTTATATGCAAATTAACAAAATGTCTTTTTAAAAAGAGTCATGTCACATTAAACATTTACAAATTTTGTTAGTACATTGTAATGGAAATGTGGAGGACCTTTGTCTTGTGAGGAGTTACTGGTGAAAGTTAACGGTTCCTCTTATGCCCATACCTTCTTTTGGGGGTGTGTGTGTCTGGGACCCTTTAATTAGCAAGCCTGATTTCTTATTTTGTGTTCAGACACCTACTGATAAAGTGGCTAGTTTCTTATCTATTGCTTAGTCACAGGGAGCTCTTTGCAGAATTCAAGGTCAGCCACCTGTTAAAGGAGCTTGGTGTCATCATGTAATCTCTAAGAATGTTTGTTTGAAAAATATAAAAGGGGTTGGAGACTCACCTCCATGTAGGCTGCATTTTTCTTTGCTCTTTGCTCTGTTTTCTCATCCTGCCTGTAAATGCACACATACACACACACACACGTTTATCAAGGAACAGCCCTGGTATGCTCTTTGCCTTGTCTGGATCCAAAAAGAACGCCTGATCTTGGCAGAACAAACATAAGCTTTTGTGAACCATAGTCCACTTCAACAGATGCATGGGTTCTCAGCTGTAATGCACACTGATGTAAAGGAAAGGAAAATGTAAAGGTTGGAGTTACATGGCAATGGAATACAAAAAGTACATTCTGTGATCAGGGCAGTTGCCATTACTGGGCAGAGTGAGAGGGATGCCTTAGGCAGTGGATACTGGTATGTGTGTGGTGGCAGCAGCCCCCCTGTCATTGCCTCATTGCCTAAGCTATCCTGCCCTACACCACCTGAACTTGCTTCCCTCAGGTGTCATGGAGGACACTGATTACCATCAGCACACATCTGCCTGGCAAGGGAAATGGTTCTACAGGCTGCACAAACAAGGGCCCAGTTTCCCCACTCTGGATTTAAAGTTTCTGTGCAGTAAAACTGGAGTCAAAGGAAGGATGGCAGGACTTCCGGCCTCAAGCCACAAATCAACACTACTACATCCGGAAAGTTGTTGTTATAAGCCATATAGTGAAACCACTTAAAGCAGTTGGACACTCCAACTTCCATCTGCCCCAACCAGTTTTTACATGGCTCACTGAAGGGTTCTATTAACTGTTGGAAATCTGCTTTAAATTGCTAAACACATTGGCTTGTGAAAAGCTGCCCAGCTGCACGCACCACCATATGCAGGCTTAGGCTTTCTACACAGTACAGAGAACCGTCACAGATTCAGATCAGAAGCATAGGCCTGTAAGTGGCTTTACTAACTCAGTAAAGGAAAGGATTGCAAGCCTGTGCTGCTGAAGATACTTAAGGTGGGTCCAGTGGCGTAGCGTGGGTTGTCAGCACCCGGGGCAAGGCAAGTAATTTGCGCCCCCTAACCCGTGGATTTGCGCCCCCTAACCCGTGGATTTGCCCTAACCCCAGATGTTGCGCCCGGTGCGGCCGGCCCCCCCTGCACCCCCCCACGCTACGCCACTGGGTGGGTCCTGTTCTATTTCACTGTACACCACCCAGCTACGCACACAAACCTCTTTCTATATATCAAGGACTGTAGCTCAGCCATGCCAAGACAGCCTTAAACCATGAGATGCATTTGGTTGGTAGCTAAGCATGAGCTCTGCTAGATCAGATCTATACAAAAGATTGGTTTTGTGCAGCACATTTACTATTAAAGTTAGAATAATATTCATAGCACATCCAGGCAATCTATGGGAACAGGAAGCGGCATATTCCACGCCCCCCCGCCAAGTTGTACAATTTAAAGAAATGTAGGGTCTTTTTTAAATGACTGCTGGATGCGTTAAAAATGCATCTCTCTACCAGGCAGGAAAGTCTCATTAAAGTGGTGCAAGCCTCAAACATTAATTTTGCAGGACTTCTGCAACCTTGCATTGCTGTTTATAGGTCTAAGAAACAGATGTATTTATTGTTTAACTGGGCCAATGTTTGTGTGTATTTTGCAGATAAGAAATACTATACTTACTATGCTGTGTATTGCTTCTATAATAAGAGGGGTTTAGCATATGTTCATATCTGTGTATGTTTTAATGGAGTTTTTTTTAAAAAGCATTGGTTTTGTTTTTAAAGAACCTGCATTTGGGAAATGGTTAGGGAACATCTGATGCTGAAGAAAATATATTGGTTTCCTTCATCTCCCTTCCATCACTTGGCAATAACTTCAGTTGATTGCATTGTCTGGGGTATTGCAGCTGTAGGATTAGATCCCAAGCACACTTACATGGAAATAAGTTGTTACTGGGGAGTGCAGCTTCACTGTCCTTTTAAGCATGCTCCAGCACCTTGACTCTAAATCTCCATTTTCTCCTGTATATGTGTAATCAGAGATATATGGGGAAGGGTCATAGCTGCATGGCAGAAAATCTCATGTTTTGCATGCAGAAGGTCCTAGATTCAATCCCTGGCATCTCTAATTAGGGATTGGGAATGCCTGTTGCCTGGAATCCTGGAGAGCTGTTGCCTGTCTGTGTAGGCAGTACTAAGCTAAATTGATCAATACTCTGACTCAGTATAAGGGAGTTTTCTATGTTCCTATACATGGATTAGGACATGCAGTAAAAAGGTCCCATTAAAATTAATAGGAATTTGCTTCAAATAAATGCTTTCAGAACCAAGATCCAGAAAAGAATACGTTTGATTTTTCTCTCTGTGTTTGGCTGTTAACAATTATATATTTTAATGGATGATTAAAAAAATTTAACAAGGGCAGCCATGTTTGTAGCTAGGGGGGGGTGCGCGCCAAAGTTCACAGACAAGTAAATACCTTTATGAGGACTAATCAAAAAAAATTTGATTAGTTATTTATCCAACAGTGGACTTTGGATTTTATTTTATAATCATCTAAATGGTTACAAAATGTCAGAAGGGAAACCACGTACACTCATCTTCTTCCGAACGATTATTACAAAAAGAGCAAATGGGAACTCTGAAAACCTGGAAGTACTAAATGCATAAAGAAAGCAATTGTTTCGAAGTTTTGTAATGCTGTTACAGCATTTTAAAGGCCAGTTAAGGGAGGAATGGCAAGAAGAGCAGACCAATAACATTTTTAAAATAAGCCATATGTGGTCATATGTGTGTGTGTTTTAATGTTTTGAAGTTCCAGTAGGCGAAAGTTTTCAGTGGCACTAGGGAATAAAGTCTACTTCTTAACAATATGTGCTGGAAGGAGTAGGTGGGGTGGGGTGGGGGAGAAACAGCAAGTTGTAATGCTTTGTAGTAGGGAATGTGACAAAATGTTAAAAAGTGAGAGTGGGAGTATTAGGGGTGTATGTGATAAAGCAACAACTGGTACCCTAAACTTATGGAGGTTGCAATCCCCACCTTACTGACCTGGGAGTAAGCACCACTGAATTCTGTAGGAGTTATTTAGGAGTAAACATGGTTAGGGTTGTGCATAATGAATTGATTTGTTAACTTCAGATTTTAAAAAGTGACCTTTTGTTTGAGGTAAGTCACATTGAGATAGTCACTGACGCTTCCAGTGGCAGTACAATGGGCATAAATCAGAGCTGGGGGCAATCTGCTTGACATTTAAAGCTTCATCAGAAACAAACTATCCACCAAAGGGGCATTGCTGATCTGCATATCTGCAATTATAACAGATGCCTGCAGTCAAGGTTTTGGTCCATAAATGTTGTTGTTGTTGTTTAGTCGTTTAGTCGTGTCCGACTCTTCATGACCCCATGGACCAGAGCACGCCAGGCACTCCTGTCTTCCACTGCCTCCCGCAGTTTGGTCAGACTCATGTTTGTAGCTTCGAGAACACTGTCCAACCATCTCGTCCTCTGTCGTCCCCTTCTCCTTGTGCCCTCCATCTTTCCCAACATCAGGGTCTTTTCCAGGGAGTCTTCTCTTCTCATGAGGTGGCCAAAGTATTGGAGCCTCAGCTTCACGATCTGTCCTTCCAGTGAGCACTCAGGGCTGATTTCCTTCAGAATGGAGAGGTTTGATCTTCTTGCAGTCCATGGGACTCTCAAGAGTCTCCTCCAGCACCATAATTCAAAAGCATCCATTCCATAAATACCTATGCGCAAAATGTGACTCCTGCCAGCCCTGTTTATATCCAGCATGACCACAATTCCTCCTCAACCCCACTCTTTCTCCCTTCCTCTGCTCTTTCCTCTGTGATAGGCACATGAACTATTGGCAATGTGTGAGGACAAAGGCAATATAATTTAAGACATAGGCAGCTTCATTACCATTATACTTGGAGGATCACTGTGAATTTTGAGCCATCCTTTTGCGGACTTGCTAGATTTATTCTGCACTGGCCTTGAAAGCCATTGTGGTCAGGTATGCAGAGTGGACTGGGAGAGCCTTGATTCTGAAGCTATCTACTGCAATAACTGTCTAGAACCGAGACTCTAAGGTTGTGTACACATTACTGGCTTAAAACACAGCCAGGTCATTTCCCGTGTTTAAAGTCACCTTTGCATGCTGTTGTACACACCACAGAGGGGGGCAAGGATGTCATCACACACATCACATTACCTGTTTGGTTTCCCTGCCCCTGCAAACACCTCCACTCATATTCCTGAAGCGCAGACCCTCCAAGTGTCCTTATTTTCCAGGGACAGCCCCAGATTTACAGAAGCTATCCCAGTTTCTGATTTGATCCCGGAATATCCCACTTTTCCTTAGGACGTCTCTATTTTCATTGGAGAAATGTTGGAGTGTATGGAAGCGGTCGTCAGCACATGTGCAATGGCTGTATGAAATGTACACACACCTTAAACATGAAGTGAAGCTTTCCTTTTGGATTGAAGCTGGTTTCAGGAGAAACCCATCAAACAGCAGATTATTTCTCAAGAAACTACTGGATAGCTCTGCACTGCAGGCAATGTTGTATGTGCATGGATTCAAATGCCAGGAGGGAGAGTGTGTTGGAGCCAGAGTAAATGGTAATGTGTACACAGCTTAGGATGGACCAAGGAAAACAGCTGTCAGTGTCTCTCAGACATTCTTTTTTTAAAAAGATATGTCTGAAAATCTAAAATCTGAATTGGACAAAGAGTTCTCAAAAAACACATATATCCTCAACTACAAATTGGTATAAAAGTCCTGAACAGATTTACTTAGAGGTTTAAATCCCTCTGGGTTTTAATGAGATGTGGCTCCACTTAAGTCCATTTAGGATTTCAGACTTCATCAGGGTAATTTCTTCTATCTTCTCCCACCTTCATCCAAAAAAGTGATTAGCCCTATGAGAAACTTCTCCAACCTGCTTTTGGAAGGGTTGTGTGAGTGTGTGAATGAGGAAGGAAGCACTGATTCCAAGTGCCTCCTTCCCTCACTCCCACTCCTGCCCCAGGAAACAGAAAATCAGCATGGAGAAGTCTCGACTGCCTAGCTTTGATCATCAATGTGAGCTCAGAAGCATTCTTCAGGGTCTGTGGTTCTCGAGATTGGGGCCAATATGTGGTGTAAAGGGGATCCATACATATGAGAAACAAAGGCATGGCTGTTTCGTTAATGCTGTGCTTAATTTGCATTGACATCAGCAAATTGGCCTTAGCAACAGAATGCCCACGTGCACAGTAAAATCTAGATTTCTCCCACTTATTCATTTATTTTTGTCAAAAAAACAGTCCCTGAACTGGGAAAGATTGAATGTAGTTGGGTTGCCAAACTTTAGTTCATACAAGGACATTGTCACACAGCATTCCTGAGCCAGTTGTGCCAGGGCCCTGTAGATAGGACAGGTAGAGGCAGGTGCTGGCAAGCTGGAGCCTTGAATCTTGAGACTCTATAGCTCTGGAGAGCCTTCTTCACCAAGCAAAAAACCCCATTGAATATGTTTAAAGAAGGATCCCTTTCCCTCTAGTTTCACCTGCCTTGTGGCCAGGTGGACTGCCTGAATACGACAACCAAATGTTTTCCTGTCACTGCACACGAAATCTCTGATCATGCATCTGCGTTGTGTAGAATATGTGCAGACAATCTCATTGAGTTCTATGCTGCTTATTCTCAAATCAATGTGAATAAGGTTACATCCGCACTCTACATATGGCGTTACTTTAACTGTCATGGCTTCCCAAAGAATCCTGGAAACTGTAGCTTGTTAAGGGAGGTGACCTCACAGTTCTAGCATCTTCAGCACACTATAGTTCCCATAATTCTCCATGCCTGTTAAGGTGGTAAAAGAGTGCTTCAAATGTATGGTGTGGCTGTAACCTAGGATTTAAACCTTCTATGCACCAGCGCGGTATAAGTGGAGTAGGATTTAAGCTTCACATCCACCATTAGCCCTTGAGGTTCACTGGGCTGGTCTTGGGCTGGTCACACACTCTCAACCTAATCTACCTCACAGGGTTGTTGTGAGGGTAAAGGGAATAGAGGGAGAAGCATGTGTGTTACCTTAAGTGGCTTGGAGGAAAGGGAAGAGGGAGAAAAATGCAATATCATTATTGTCGTAATCATAATGTGGATCCAGGATTGGCCTTCACAGTCACTTACAAACTCACTCACTGTTAAGTCACTTGTTCATGGAAGACAATCTTACTCAGCTAGGAGTGACCACCAAAGAAGAAGAAGAAGAATCATAACCAGCACATTGTGGAAGTGGAGAGCATGGAACATTATGCTGTGTACCCACTATACTTTTAAAGCACATTCAAAACACACTGTTTCCCTCAAAGAATTCTGGGCCCTGTCGTTTTCTCCTCACAGAGTTACAAGTCCTAGCAACCCTTAACAAACTATAATGCCCAGAATCCTTTGAGGGAATTGGTGTGCTTTGAATGTGCTTTAAAGGTATAGGGTGTACACAGAAAGGGTTCTTTGTAAAATAATAAAAAGCACTACAAGGCACAGATGCAAACCCTGAAAGAAAACCCGAGCAGCCCCTTCTCTTGCCGCCCCTTTCCCTGGCTGTCCCTGGTCTGGCTCCATTGGCACATGCAGGTGGTTTTTCTACACGGTTAATTTATGGCCGAGTCTCTGCCTGATACTTAAGCTGAAATCATTAACATGTGTCCTGGGCATTACCTGAATAGAAAAGCAAGTTCCCAAGTTGTTTTGCTCCGGCAACTGCCCTGTTTCGATTACAAATCCCCCTCCAGGCACAAAGTGAGCTGGACACCTAGGGTGAAGCTAAAGAGTTATTTGTTCCCTAGGTGGACACTAATGAATGGCTGCAGTGCTGCCCTGAACAAGGGGGTCCCCAGTATTAAAAGTTTAATAGAAAGCCTTTGGAAGCCAGAGGCTGAGAGGGAAAGAAGGGGCTGCGAGGGAGAGAAGCAAAGTAAATCACTGAGAGCCTTTTCAGGCTCTCAGTGGACCATCCAGGAGGAAGCAGTTGGGGCATTGCAAGGAGCTAGATTCCCCCCTGCCCCACTCTCTCTCAGCCAGGCATCACAGAGACTTTGACAGAAAATTGTCACCTCCTTTCCATGGAAAGAAAAACAGGGAAAGAAACAAGTCTGTTGGCTTATTGAAAGCTAATCACTTGAAAGTCTTCTAATTCCTTCAACTGGTTTTCCTTCCTTCCTTCCTTCCTTCCTTCCTTCCTTCCTTCCTTCCTTCCTTCCTTCCTTCCTTCTATTTCTTTGCCTCTGCATTTTTCTTTTAGAAAAGTGTCCTTTGCTATTTGCTCTCTTAATTCCTCTCCTTCCAGGCTCAGCAGCTCAATAAAGACACATTCCAGAAGGGCAGCCGTGTTAATCGGTGACAGTCAGAAGAGGAAGCGGGAAAAAGAGAGTCTTGTGGCATCATAAACACCTAACAGATTTATTGTGGCATAAGCTTTCGTGGACCAGGACCCACCCGGGGATGGTGTTCCATGTCTCTGGCTTATAAAAACCTAGGCCACAAGATCAGTTAATTGCCAAGGCAGTGGTGGCTGGTGTCCATCGGTGCTTGTAGGGTCAAAGGCAGGAGGTAGAGTCAGAGCCAATGACAAGCAGAGCCAATTGATTTTAGTTTTGTCTCTATTGCATTCCCTGTGGGGCTCTACAAAGGTAAGACCATTATTGTTTTATTGTTATTTATTAAATTTGAACACCGCCCTTCGTCTGAAGATCACTGCGCTGTTCAAAACATAAAAATACAAAATGAGAACACAAAATATGTAATAAAGCAAAAACGAACCAATAACCCGTCTCCCAGAAACACATTTAAAAGGCCATAGAATGTTAATCAGCCAAAGACCTGTATTTTTTTATTATGTATTTTTATTAGTCTCGTTACCATGAGACTAAGGAGGAGGAAGCTGGCAGCCAGGGCCACCTCCTAGACTGGCTATAAGGAAAGAAGGCATTCAGGAAGGGGCTGGCAGTCATGGATTCCCCCAAAGAATTTCTGTGATCTGAGGTTGTTAAAGCTGCTGAGTGTTGTTAGGAGGACCCCTATTCCCCTGGGTAAAGGGACTCCTGGCCATTAGGTCCAGTCGTGACCGACTCTGGGGTTGCGGCGCTCATCTCACTTTATTGGCCGAGGGAGCCGTGTATAGCTGCCAGTGTAGCCAGCATGACTAAGCCGCTTCTGGCAAACCAGAGCAGCGCACGGAAATGCCATTTACCTTCCCGCCAGAGCGGTACCTATTTATCTACTTGCACATTGACGTGCTTTCGAACTGCTAGGTTGGCAGGAGCAGGGACCGAGCAACGGGAGCTCACCCCGTCGTGGGGATTCGAACCGCGACCTTCTGATTGGCAAGTCCTAGGCTCTGTGGTTTAACCCACAGTGCCATCTGCGTCTCACCCTATTCCCCTCACAGAGCTACAATTCCCAGCGTTCACTGCGAAGAGGGCTTGATTGCCAAACCACTCTGGGAATTGTAGGTGCACACTTCTTCAAGGGGTGTGGGTCTGCTGCAACAGCAGAGGTGGTGTTGAGATCTCAGCAATGGGATGAGGGTCAGCTGATGTGGATCTTCCATTTCCAGTTGCCCAGCCTCCCTTCCCACCTGGCTGACACGCCCCCCCCCACTTGCTAGGGAATCTCACTGCTCCATGAATGGGGCAGAACAAGGAACCAACTGTCTCCCTTTTCCAGACCTAAAGGCAGAGGGAGCATCCTTTCTGTCAGACAGCTCCCTGCCTATTGTGCCTTTTGCACCTTCCTCCTTTCTTAGCAGACAGCAACTCTGGTGTCTTGTACCAAGAAGACTCTCATGGCAGAACCAACCAAACTTGATGATGGGATGGGATCAAAGGTGATGGGAGATGCTGTTGATGGCAAGTTATAAACAGATATAAAAGAAGAATTCCCTGGATACCAAAATCCAGGTTTCAGACAAGTACTTTTTGGTGAGAGAACCCTGGCAGAGATTTAAAATATGCAGAAATTAAAGTGTGGAAATATAGGCTGTTAGACCTTTAAAATATGCCCTTTATAAACTGAATTAATATGTTTCCCTCTTCCCCTAGCATAGCAAAAGACCACATGTTTGGTAAGTTAAGAAATGGTTTACTTACAAACTCTTTTCCATATAGCATTCAGAAAAACTGCACAGGCATTAAAACTTGGTGAAAGTTCCTAAATTATTGGTATGGGAACTCAAGAGTAACTTGTGTGCGCCATGTGGTCTGAACTGGAGCAGCCAGCTCAGATGTCTTCAATTGTTGACCTTCTCAGGTAGACTGGAGGGGAAGAAAAACTTGATTACCCAGTCCCTCCCAAGGTGAGTAAAGCCTGGCAGGACAGCTTACTCTATGGTCTTAACCTCTTCATGCATTAATATGATCTTAACTCCTTCATGCATGCATGTTGGTTATATGAGGCTGGTTATTCCACAGATGCAGTGAGGTCTCACCAAATATCTCAATGGGCAGGCAAATTAATCTTCCCCTTGCCCTGCTTTTTTCTAGTTATGAATGTCCTTCTTCCAGCACAGACAAATATATGCTGTAGTCCTACAGTTCATTTACCTTGGGAGTAAGTCCCACTGACCTCACTGGGGCTAACATATGAATAAACATGCATAGGCTTGCACTATTAAAAGGCAGCCAGAGAGGGGTAGAATAAAGTCACTGCCCCATGACCACTAACCAGAGTGACCTTCATCTTACATGAACCAGTCTCCAAAATACCATCACCAAATGACATACTGCCACCCTCTTACTTTGCAGCTGTATCTAGTTGCCAGATGGTGACCGCAGCTCAATAAATCCAAGACAGCATCAGAGGGGCCAGAGGCAAACCTGATACAGGTCTGGATCTCATCTTACATCAAAGTTAAGCCATGAAGGCACTTGTACTCCCTGTTACTTCTTGCAGTGTGCAGAAAGGGACTCTGGAGTGAGGCAGGCAGACTCCAGATGTGTGTGGAGCACATACTTATCCATCTACACAAGGGAGAATAATGGGCTCCTTTTTCACAGGTCACAAGAGGCATTGGGAAACAGGTGCACAAGTCACTCTTACATTTACTTTTTGAAGCTTCTTGCAATGCCTGAAAGCAGGATGCACAGCCCTGGAAGAATGGCTTTGGCAGCCGGGGGTATTTCCAGAGGGTCACTTAATTTGCAAGTGGGTCACTGGGATATCATAAACAGGTTGTCCGCAACCATTTTGGTTTTGTGTGTTTTTTCTTATTGGATTCCCACGCAAAAGGGTTAATCCACAGTAAAGGGGGCAGGGAATAAGGACTAACAGAATGATTGGAAACTAACAGTGGAAAGCACTTGGATTTTTTTTGTACTGGTTGCTGAGTTGATATTTCTGCCCAGATACTCTGAAAAGGCCTCATGTTGGGAAAATCAGGCCTGAGTTACTGCTTAGGTGGCTAGTCAGCCAGCTGCAGCAGGCACAGAAGCATTGCTATTTCTCTAGGGATTTTTTCATCCTTGGCCACCAAAAAGAAGAAAAAAGAGCCACTATTACTTTGAATATAGTGAGTACTTTAAAACTGTAAAGGGTAATTTATTTTTTCAGGTCACTTTAAGCACAGCTTTATTTTTCAGCTCAACAATTTTGGGTGGGTGCTCCCCCCCCAAAAAAATGGGAGTTCCGGCACCTCTTTTTCTAGAAAAAAACCTCTAGACTTTAAGTTATCTATTTTAAGTTATCTATTTCCTTATTGCTGGCAGGGTGCAGAACACAACAGAAAGTGAAAATGTAAGAGGTCAAGTCTAACTGTAGCCCATAGTACAACATTCTAATATTTAGCTCTTTAAGGGTTATACAGGTTTTTTTTCAGAACCACAAGTAATTATGGGTTGATTGCAATCAGGAAAAAAAGCATCTCCATCAGCGAAAGTCTTGAGTGAGCAGGCTGTTGAGTGAGCAACAGATGATTCTTCTGTTGCACACTTGCCTTGCCTTATTCAATGAATTTTTCAGAGGGTCTTGTTTTTAATTGGCTGCTGTTCTTAAAACAAGCTGTCACTCTTTAAATGGAAGCTGCCATTCTCTGTCATGCCACAGATTAAAAATACAATAAAAAACAAACAACCTAGGCAGGGGTAAAGCACAGCTTCATTGCCGCACCATGGCTACAAGTCTGCATTTAAAGCATATTTAAATAGCCTTCCCCAAAGTATCATAGGATCCGTAGTTTGCTTGATTGCTGGGAATTGTAGCTCTGCAGCTGCCACAATTCTTTGAGGAAAGCTATGTCCTTTTACTGTACGGTGAGGATGTAGGAGAGCAAATAGTGAATCAACTCTGCATCCCAAGTGGCAAACTCAGTTACTCGGACAGTAACCCAGGGCAGGCATGCAGAAGGATCCCAGAGAAAGCAAAAGACAACACAAGGCAGAGGGGCTGGAGATGCATCTGTGCCTACCCAAACTACAGCAAGAACCAATAGTTATCCTGCACAGCAGAGAGAGTTTTAATAGCATCTCCCACTGAAGTCCTGCTGGCTTGAGAATTAGCCTGCTCCTCTGGAGTTAAATGGGGTGCGCTTTGCAGTTTTCACTTTCCCAGTAAATGTCTACTGCAGTCTTATAGCTTGTTCCTACGCACGTGGTCTTGGCTTTTTAATAGTCTTTCTGCAAGCTGCAGCATAACAATTTCTTTAAGAAACGAAAGGCAATTTATGAAAATATGAAAAAAGGACTGTGCCTCATCGCTGTGTACTAATCCTCCGGTCTGAATGTATAAATAGTACTTCGCTGTCGAAAAAGACCTTAAGACATTGCGGTGCTATGTTTAGGTACAGCTAGATCAACTCACTTTGCAAAGCAGCCTTACGCAGGTGTCTCTGTGGCGCAATCGGTTAGCGCGTTCGGCTGTTAACCGAAAGGTTGGTGGTTCGAGCCCACCCAGGGACGGTTTCTGTTTTACTCTGCTAGCCGTCACAATTATAATACTTCGTTTTATCTGGGTACAAGGAGTCGGAGAGGGAGGGGGGAGGAGCAGGGGAGGGGTCTCCGGCGACGGGGCAACAGCTGCGTCACGTGCGTCCCGATATGCGGCGGGCTGGGCGAGGAGACGCATCCGAGGAGCGAGGCAGGTGGACGGCAGCAGGCCTGCTCTGTAGCAGCAGGTCTAAGGGCCACAGAGGTCCAGGGGCTCTCCCCCTCCCACCCCGTGCCTCTTCCTTGCAACACCCGTGTGCAAAATGGATGCGTGCATAGGGAGCTCCGACTGCCCAGGGAGCTAGAGAAGCTGCGGTTGCACTGCCGGCTCCTTCCAGAGCAAACCTTGGGCGCTGGAAGCTGGCGCTCGCTTGCCTTTGCAGCTCCCCGGGGAAGGGCCCCGCAAGGGGGGCTCCCGCTCCCGGGCCCTGCTCTTTCTGCCCTACGGAATCTGGGACGTTTTCTTCCGCGTCCGGCTCTGCACTCGCCTTCCGCGATCGCAGGCAGGAGGAGAGGGGGTCCCTCTACCCGGCAGATGCTGCTGCTGCTGCTGCTTCTTAGGCAGACCTTTATTCCACCCCTTTGCAGCAAACGGTCCCTCCGGGTTGCTGCGGCGGTCTTGGTCGCCCAGCATTTATTTACCACCTTCCTCGGTGTTGGCTAGAGGACGAAAGGAAACCCCCGGCCTCCCCACCCCCCTTTGAATGCATGGCGACGTTAATAATTATTGGCATATTGATCGAAGTGGAGAGAGCTGCGTTTAGGCGAGGGTCGCTCCGCTGCGCCCGAGCTCGGCTGCAGCCCCGTCACGCAGGCAATTGATTCTCATTACAGCGATCGTGCAAATAATCAGCTGCAGCGCTCGGTGGGGCACGTCGCGTGTCACAGGATACGTGTGTGTGTGTGTATGTGTGTCGAGAGGGAGGGAGGGAGGCGGAGCAAGAAGTGGGTGCCAAGAGGAAGAACACTTATATAACAGGATCGATAGGAAAACAGAGCCAAATTCGCGTTCAGTTTCGTTCTCTCCTCTTTCTCCCTCTCCCTCAATTCTGGTTTGCTGTTGCTGCTATTGACTGCCTCCTCCAGGAGAGGTTGGGATCCCGGCTGCACTTTGCACAACGAAGCTGCAGTTATTTTTCAGGCCAGTCGGCCACCCCTCCCCCCACTTTTCTTTCCTCCTTTAGCAAAAAGTTGGTAATAGCACAATTCTATGCGTGTCCACTCTGATGTAAGCCCCCTTAAGTTCAGTTGGACTGTAAACGTTGCGAGAATTGTAGGTGTCCCTGCAAAGAGTGAGGGAGCTCCGTCTACATTTTGCAAGCTTTTATCTCCCCCAATATTCTTTCAGTTCGCAAAAAATGGGTGTGTGCGGAAAGTATTGTCTTTTCTGGTCCTCTCCATTCCTTTGGCCAATTTAAAATTGCACTCCAGGTTGTTGTTTTTGGCTGGGGATGAAGACGGAACTGAGTTCCACATTCGCATAAGATCTCGTTTACGCCCATGGGTTTTTATTCTTCAAACTTCAACCCGTGCAAAGTAAAGCTCTTATTTCGCTCAGGAAAAAATGCATAATTTAAGAAAATTATCGGAATTCCCAATACAAATCCACTTTCTCCCTTTACCAGCCTCCTTTTACTTTTCTTCCTGTTTTATTTAAAATAATAACACTGAAAAGGAAGTCGAAAGGGCAACAGTTACAAGTCTTAAAAAGTCTCGACCTCTCATAGTTTCAACTTCCTATTTTTTATATTACATTTGTTCTCTAAAAACAGTCTTTGTAGGGGAAACTCCCCTTTTAAAGCAGAGGTTAGTTTTGTTTCTATTCCTTCCCTTTTTATACGCCTTTTTTCACCTTGGAGAAGAGCTATACTGTCAGCGCACAAAATGTTTTTAAAAGTGTCTGTTTTCATAAAATTCCAAGTAAATGGAAGGATAATGATTAACCCATGCATCCAGTCAGAGACATTTTATATTTCAAGAGAGACACCGAATAGTTTTGACACAAGCTTTCATGGACGACTGTCTTCTTAACCAACATACAGCTGCAATGTATATAGTCCAAGGAAGTTTATGCCATAACAAATAGGTTAGGCTTTCAGATCCCACAAGACTCTTCGTGGCTTTTGGTGGCGCAACAGAGTAGCTCTGGATTTTGAATACTTGGATCGCCCTATCACGCTTACGTCTTAATTTCAGCAATGGGGCAAGTGTTTGGCACCGCATAAAGGTCGCATGAGACTTAACCCAGCCCAAACGAAGCACTTCTGTGTTCAATGAGATTTACTCCTATGTTAGCATAGGTTGCTTCTCCCACTGAAACCTGCTGGATTTAAGAGTAGCTTAAGGGTAATTAAGTTACATAGGAATAAGTCTCATTGAACACGGGGTTTACTTCCGAGTAAACATGTATAGGATTGTGTTGTGAAGTGCTGAAATTTGGCAGGATATTGCCTTTGTAGTTGTGCAGTACCATAATAAAGGTATCTTTATTATATAACGTGTTTAGTTATTATGGTGCATTACTCAACACAGAAAGCTAGAACTAGCTTCTGAATCTCTTCGTGACGAATAGAAAAGTAGTTGGGAGCTTGCATCGGAGGAGCAATTTATTTTCCATATGGATATCCTCCATCTCCCAACCCCCACCCCTCTCAAATCAAATAATAAAATGTTTTAATAAAAACATCGATTTTGATGGAAGGGGTTTTACTCTCAATGAAGAATGTAAAATGAAAATTCTAAACTTTTGAGGTTTTCTTTTACTGCTTCAGTAACAAGAGTACATTTTAAGTATCTGTGTAATGCTGGTATTGTGAAGTGGAAAATTCTCCACCCATTGTCTGCATTATAAAAAATAATGGGATAAGCGGTTTTAAATCCAGTTGATTTCAACCGTACTTTAACATGCTTCTCAGAATCATAGGGACCCAGGAAACTGATTTGTACCGAGGCAGATACAAATCAGGGTCCATCTAGATTCTGTATTATCTACACTGACCGGCTGTGGCTCTGTAGGGTTTTGGAAGAGTCTTTTCTCCAAATCTACCTGGAGACACCATGGATTGAACCTGGAACCTTCGGTACAGAAAACAAGTATTTTGCCGCTGAACCACTGTGGGCCTCCGTTTAGGATCTGCCCATACTTTATCTCAAGTTGATGGAAGATGTATGTGCCACTGCAGTGTGTATGTGTACACATACAGATATGTTCAATGCTAATTAAAACCTTTTAAAATTGCATTTACAAGGCAAAATGCTATGGATCTGCACTTTCTCGGTTCCCCCCTGTTGGATTTTAAAGGGATATGACCTCCCTCACCGCAGTGTGACTTGTGACTTGGCAAATGAAATCGCCATTTCCCCCCACCTGTATGTCAAAATTGCGTTTGGGAAAAAGGCGTTGAGATATATCTATATAAGTAAAGTGATTTAAAAAGCAAGTTTCAGGTAAAAACACAAAAGAAAGCCCATCTTTCCACCTGACATTTGACCAGTGTGTGGTTGCGAGGGTCCCCATTCATTTCCACTGCTACCCACCTTCCAGGTGGTTTTCCTCCACCCACCCACCCTCTCGCCTCCCTTCTTCTTTCACCTGCCTAGGAATCCTATCCCCACGCGGCAGCTTCCAGTTATCTGTGAATTCTCCTGCTGCAAGTCATCTTCTGCTGTCACCGCAAACGCAGGCGTTTGCAAGTCCTGGATCGCCAAACAGCAACCCAAACTGCTTCCAGGGACCAGCATGGCAGTCGCTCGCGAAGAAAACTCGTAGGGAGAGGATTCGCTGAAGGAGGATTCGCCCTTCGCCGCTCCCAACCTGGTGCCCTCCAGAGGTGTCAAGGTTCCCACAGGCTCCACTGAACCCATGCACATCGGGCAACACCCCGAGGAAGAAGCCCTCTCCCCCAAGCCCCACATCTCAGCCTCGGGTCAAGAGACTCCAGAAGGCTGTGTTGTTCATTGAGAGCAAGAGATCATACGCGATCAGGACTGTGTGTGGGTATATATATGTGGGATGCGTGCAGGGACCCAACACAGCGAGGAGCGAGCCAGGATTCCGGGGGGGGGGGAGGGGGACAGCCCCTCGGGAGGGTAAACGGTACTGAAGTGGGCTCTTTCCCCCATTGCTCACTTCGCTTCCTTGATGGGTCCACCCAAAAAGGCGCACGGGAGCACTGGAATGGGAATGGGACCCAGTGTTGTCATCAGCTCCCTGGAAAATCCCATTTTTATTTTTATTTTTTCTCTGGGTAGCTTTAGTAAAGCTTCATGTGTCCCTGTCCGAAATGTGGCCCTTCTGCGCTGTGGGGCCCTCTGTGGCTCGTTCCGACGGCGTGGGGCGCTGGTCTTCTGCATCCCCACAAGTCCTCTTGACCAGATGGCTCCCCTCGGCCAGCAAAAAGAAGAGCGCAGCGCAGGCCCAAGCAGCGCCTCGGCCAGGCCGGCCGTTCTATGTGCCGCAAACCCCGTGACTGCGCGTTGATTCGCTGCTACCAGCCCGGGAAGGGATCGGATAAGCCGCGTGGCCCGGGGAAGGGCCAATGGCAGGGGCAAGTGCTTCTTCCCGCCCTTCTGGAAAGGGAGCTATAAGGATCCCGTTCGAAGATGGTGTCTCTTTCCTTCCCTTAATCGAGGCCCATTCGAAAAGGGCGGGAAGCAAGGATCAAAGTAAAGAGGTCACACCGGCCTTTTCTTAAATCCGGGTTAGGCGAAATCAGTGCTTTTTTAATGGGGTACGTAGGAGTACGCTTACTCCTAAACGTCTTCTTTGTCCATTTAGTGTATTTATTTTTCCCAATTTGAATTATACAGTAAAATGGTGATTTTCTTGAGTCAAAATGAAGTACTCCTAAACATTTTTATTTTTTTTAAGAAAGCACTGGGCGAAATAGTTTTGGTTTTGCTCGAAGGTGCCCTAATTTTTAACCTAAAAAAATAGGAAAAGAAAAAGTATAGTTTCCTTTTCTCCTGACACGTTGGCCTGGAAGTTGTTTGGACCCTTTAAAAGGTGCTATTAAGGATGCAGAATAATATGCTGAGGGTGGATAGCAGTGTAATTTGGTTAAGAAACAACAACATCTCCATCATTTTGACATGTTAAGCTGGGCGTGGGGGAAGGAGAGAGAACTTTCCAGGAATCTCTTAAGTTTCGCGTTGTTCCATGCCAAGAAGTTGTGTGGCAGAGAGAATTCAGCTTTACGATAATCAGTAGTAATAATATAATCACAATAATTATTACAGTAAACAGCCTTTTTAAAATGGCTTTTTTATTGCTTGTGTTGCTGTTATTCGGTGGTATTAACAAGCAGAGTTATAAAGTGGTCCACCTGTCCTGCTTCAACACCAGCAAGCCACACTGTTCCTCCACTGGCTGTTTTCATTCTCATAATGCAGCTATATAAGGTTAATATAATGATATATGAGTGGGTTCATATGCCTGCAAGTTTCAGAACATGGGAAACAGCTATAATAAAAGGGTGCAGATAATAGTCATCTTGAATATTTTAATCCATCCCTTTCCAGGGCAGTTAAACATAAATCCTGGTTGGAATAAAACTTAATGTTTCTATTTCCCTGTTAACACTACTGAAAAATAGCAATTTGGATGAATTTAATTAAATGAGGAAGTAAGTGAAGTTTAGTTGAGTTTCATAGTTTCTGAAGGCTCTTGATCTAGAATGTGAGAACAGGCCTTTTATGTAGGGGGGAAGATTATTTACTGTAAATAGGAGCCACAACGGAGTATTCCGTGGGGCCCAAGACAACAAGCTCACAGGTTACATTACTCAGAAGGGCTTTGCTCAGTGCAAATTCTTTCCACTTTTTGCTAGTTACTGTTTTACTTTCCTTGGATTAGTGCCCTCTTTGAATAAACTTGGCAGAATGACTTAAAGAAAAATCCAAATGAGAGCCTCAAGAGACAGTACTGGATAACTAGAGGCTGCCTTAGATATGGTGCACCAGTACTGCAGTAATTCTTTCAGTTACTGATACTGCCGTTGCAAACTTGAAAAACTTAAACAGGACCAGTGTCTGTTGGTGAATGTATATGCAAGCCTCCCAGTTATGCAGGGCAGCTGTTTTTCCATTCAGTTTTTTCTGATGAAGAATTCTGTTCTACCTGGAAGTTTTTGTATCCTGTCACCAAGTTGCTTTTTCAGAAACCAGTTGTGGAACTTGATTCTAGGTAAATGGTCCATGAGATTGGGTGAGCAGGAACTACAAAGTAATTGGGAGGTTATAATACATCATTGCCAAAGAAAACATTGATTCCTTGCTCTTACAGTGATATCTGACATTTCATTACATATAAGCAGTGCTTTGTAGATTGAGAACAAACCTATGATGTAATTTGGAGAACATGAGGTTGATGGGAGAGGACTTGGCTGAGCTGTAGGAATGCTTTAAGGTTCAGTGGGGAAGGCCTTGAAACTCAAAGGTCGTGGATTTTTAAATGTTGCCAAGTTAATAGTTTGTAACTGAGAGTCCAAGGTATTTAGGAAGCAAACATTACAGGGTGAGAAGATTAGTGAAAGATTCTTTTCATGATATAGTAATCAGAGAAGAAGGACTGAGAAGCACAATGGGCAAGCAGTAAAGGAAAAAAATGGTTTTTAAAAAATCCTATTTTAATTCAGGGAATGTTCAACTGGTTTGGAATAAATGTGAAAGCACATAAACTATGATCCAGATTCCAGACTAGCCCCACTTTTATATGCGTGCAGATGAATTATTGTTCCCCCTCCATGTGTAAGGGCTGCATAGCTGCAGATTCACAGCCTTTAGGGGGAAATTGTATTCTCCTTGCCATACTCCATTCAAAAAGCAGCTCCATCAGCATTAATCTGTGTAAATGGTTTGAGGACTGCAGCCTTAAAGTTCTGGCAGTGAAATTGAGGCAGACTTTGTTATTGTAGCTCCAAGAAACTCTTTGTGGTAGACGTGGAGACAAAGTACGGCACTGAGTGTTGAGTCCAATGTAGCATCTTATTTATATCAGTTAGTAATTTGGAATTAAAGTTCAAAATGTTTCAGGTCAAAGGCATGCAGACAGGCCTAAAGGAATACTGTACTTTCCTTTACATCTTCATAAACGTTTGTTTTCATTTTGGAAAGGCTAACAAAATGTTGTTTGCCAGTCCAGTGGCCCAGATCCTTTCCATTTAATTTACGTACGTGTGGGTAGATTATGTACATGTGGGTCAGGCCAAATTTCCCAATAAATACATGAAAACATGCAATCCGTATATTGGGTGATAATGTTAGAGTAGGCTTATTAATTTCATTGGGTCTACCCTGAGCATGATTTAGTTGGCTATCACCTATTTAGATTATTTTTCTGTGTCATTTTCTTTTTCACAGATATATCAATCTATCTAACCTAGTACCCTTCTTTCAGATACTCCTGGGAAGCACACAAAACAGGGCATCACTGAAATAGGTAAGTATTCCTTGAACATCTCAGTCAAGAGGTAGAGTGCCTCTGAACAGAGAGGTTCTGCTTTAGCTATTGTGATTGATAGCTGTTGGTAAACCTCTTTTTCATGAACCACCAACTGAGAGTATTTTAGGTTGCAGTCCTCTAAAAACTTACACATGTACCTCGTGAGAAGTTCCATTGAACTCACTGGGACTTACTTTTTTGCTTTATTTTTTAGTAGACATGCTTAGGAAGAATTGCACTCTTCCAGTGCAATCACAGAACCATAAACCTAAGTACTGAAATAGAAATAATTTAGCCCACCTAGATAAACTTGGGAAACAGTATTCATAATGTTATTTGCCCTAAGGTAGATGGATTGTTGCTTGTAGTAGTAGCAGCAGATGAACTCTGCTACCATGGAAATTGATTGTAAATTTGCTAATAACAGAATGCACCAGTATACCATGCTCAGCAAACAGTTAAGTGTAAAAATAACCAAGGTTTTATTGTAAATTATGTATCGTTCCTTATTTACTATACCACACTTTATGTGCACTTTTGGATTCTAATTTGATTGAAACTCATAAGATCAAAGAAAACCTGTGGTTTTAGCGAAGGGAGCAGCTTATATTTGGGTATTGTCTTTTCTCTCTCCCCCCCCCCCCCATGAATTTTAAAGGTGCGGCTTATATTCGGGTGTGGCTTATATTCGGGCCAATACGGTATATATTTTCTTGTGCTTTTTGAAAGTCCTCCATGAGAAAAGTTGCACCCGAAGTCTCTCTATTGAGGCTGATGCTGCCGAGTAATGTATCTGTGGCTTGCAGAGCCAAACCATGAATGTTTTTATACTATTCCACTCTCATGCCTTACCAGAATTTTATTATTTTAGTCCCTAATCATAGTTTCTTATTTTTGTCCGTCATAGGCTAGGAATTTGGGAGAGAATGTTTTTCTCATTCTGGTTCCAGAAATGAAAAGACGCAAAATAGTTAAGGTAATATTATCTTACATTTGACTGAGGTCTGTTGAAAATGTAGTAATTAGGAATTTAAATTGGAAAGAAGATAAGGTTTGCTGCAGTAAAATTTTATTAATAGATAACAAGTAGGTCAGTTTTCAAGAGCTAAGGGAGCTGCGAACGTTATATAACAGCTGGATAGAAACCCAGTGAGGCCAGCTGGGCTGCCTTTGGAAATTTTTAGAAGAGTTTGTCAGAAATGTGGAACTGCAGCCGGCTAGTATAGGTTCATAGCCTCTGTAATTTTTTCAACAACCTTAGATGGAAGAGGGCAAGCAAGCACAGCCAGATGGCAATTCCTGTATCTTTTGCATGAAGTGTCTCAGGCCTTTCAGACAGCTGTAGGAGTTGAAATACAGTTTGTGGCTTTACATTTAAAGCACATTAGTTCTCCCCAAAGAATACTGAGAACTGTAATTTGTTAAGGGTGCTGGGAATTGTAGCTCTGTGAGGGGCAAACTATAGTTCCCAGGATTCTTTGGGGGAAGTCATGTGCTCTGAATGCATTTTAAATGTATTGTGTGTATAAGTTGTCTCTGTGAGTAAGTGTGACGAAAACACACATTATTGACCCTCTATCACATCAGTCCTTCTATAAAGTGTTCTGTAGGAGGCATTCTAGTCTATCAAAACAACACCAACTACTTTCCATCTAATCTTATAACTTGCCTTACGATGGCAGTGAGTCTTAAAATTGCTAAATGCTTTGTTTGAAATGTCGTTTCTATAGGGGTGTGACTTGATATTAATGGAAAAACTGACCCTAACAAAGCCTGAGACCAAAGAAACACAAAATCAGACAAATTTTTATAAAACTTGGTTGAGCTTTATTTCCGACACAACAGCAAAAGATATATATGGTTGTAGCCGACCAACAACTTAAGGGGACATATGTAAATATACCGTACTTTTATTTGAATGAGCAACATTTGTGTGTATTTGAATGATACTGGGACTGCGCTTGAGAGGTGGGAAGGAAGGAGTTTTCCATTTTGATTATGTTTATTATGAGCATAGCTGTCAAGTGTTCCTTATTTGAAGGGACAGTCCCTTATTCCAGTGCCATGTCCCGCTGCTGTCCCTTATTGATGGATGTCCCTTAAATGATGCCCCTTAAATTTCAAAGGAAGCAGCTCCTCTCCCTCCCTCCCTGCCGGCCAGGGAGGAGGGAGGCTCCAACTGTGTTGCTTGGCTGTGTTGCTCACCCAATAAGAAGTCTAAGAACGACTGGGGGGTGGAGCTTGCATGCCTTGTGTGTGGCTAGTTAATGCAAGCTGAGGGGTTTTTTGAATGCTGGACGCCATTTTGTTGCACGTGCTGCTGCAAACTTTGCAGTGCAAAGCCAGGCCAGGGAGCCATCTTAAGTTGAGGCTGCATAGGCCTTGTGGTGCATGTGACTCAGATTCTATTCAGCTGAACCTCTGGTTACAAAGTTGGTTGGACAGTGTTCTCGAAGCTACCCAGCATGAGTTTGACCAGACTGCAGGAGGACAGGAAGACTGGAGTGCCTGGAACAGGTGAGGCTGCAGGTCCCTTATTTTGGCTGTTGGTCCCTTATTTTCAAGGCTGCTGGTCCCTTATTTTCAAATCTGTAAGTTGACAGCTATGATTATGACATGATTTTTAAATACCTTTAAAAAACCACCCAACAACCCTAGTTGCTCAAAGATACACAGGCTTTAAAAAAACCACAGCCAACTAGCTAAAAGTCATTATTTTAAATTTGCTGCCTATGAAATGAATTTCAGGAAATCCATTAAGCCCTCCTTAGGCACTAGCTAGGATTGCCAGGGCACTGAATTCTTTAAAAGCAGCTAAGAAAACATACCTGGCTAAGAACATTTCCCATCCTTTTCAGGGAAGGGAAATATTTTGAAACTCTGTCTGATGTATTATTATTATTATTATTGTTTAAAAAGCCTTTTGAATAGGAGGTTAGCTCCAAACTAAGGGAACTGAGCTTTATGGGACAAGTTAGTCAGAATTAATTCCCTCCCCTGCCAGTGAAAATGTGAAAATCCCCTGCCAGTGAAAATTGTCAGTGAAAATGTGTAATCCTAACCAAGCTGTCTCAGAATAAAATTCTGTTGAGTTCAACCTTGGGTAAGTGGAGTTCGGACTGCTGACTTTGAATGAAAACATTAAAAACAAATTTAACGAGCACATAACTTCCCCCAAAGAATCATGGGAACTGTAGTTTTTTAAGGTTGCTGGAAATGGTGCTTCTGTGCAGAGGAAATTATGGTAATTGTGTGCTGAGTATGCTTTAAATGTGTAATGTGGACTCACAGCTAGTGCAGCTAACTCAGACTAGATCCATCCCATTGTGTTCTCTAAACATCATATCACTGATGATCTCAAATCACTCTGCACATTGTATGGAGCTGGGCACACACACACACACACACACACACACACACAAATTGTTACGTTATTTGTCCAGAAGCAGTCAGGGGCTCTGAGGAGGATGTCAGCCATTTTAAGAGGTTGACATTGGAAGAGGCTTTGCCTGAGCAGCTGAGCCCAGTCTGAACATTTTTTTAAAAAACAGAGGTTTCTTTCCCTTTATAGCTGAGAGGACAATCCAGCTCTCTTAAAATCAATAGGTGTTTTGTAAATTACTATAGTAGGACAAGGACTCAGGCCTGAGTTCAAGGCAGTATCTAGCTTTACATAAGCAAGCAGTGCTGTATACTCATTTAGGGATAATTCAGTGGGCTATTCCTTTTCTTCAGCTTGGCTACTGAAAGGTCTTCTGCTCTCTTAATTATTCTGCTTTGTTTTCCATTGATTATCTGTTCTCTCCTGCTGCCCACAGGCCTGGAATAACACATAAACAAACAAACAAATCTCCAGAATCTGCAGGGATCACACTGGTGGGGAATGTGGTGGTGAAACACCCAGGAATCAGCTCTGACAGGTGGGCAGAGCTGCCCTGATGGGAAGGATGACCTGATGTCATCATGGTGCCAGATGATTGATAGGTAGATGGCTGTTTTTTTATATTTTATATTTAAAGTTTTATTGATTTTTTAAAAAAGAAAAATAAGTGCAAACATAGCAGAAAGAAAGAAAGAAAACAAAGAATAACAAATATAAATCATAAAGCGTCAAAACCTATAAGGACAAAAGTAAAAAGATACAGCACAGCTCCAAAGGGGCAATAGAAGTATTAACTCATACAAATATTCCTTTTACAAATAATACAGATACGTAAAAACAGAAGTATTATTTATCTGTGAGTTCCATCATCATTGAGAGCAAAGGTTCTACAAAGTCTTAGCTGAGCAAAGGTTTGCGTAACCTGGTGCCACTGAGCAACCACATGGCTCCATATTCATATGAGAAATAAAATGCCATACATTAAAAAAGGTCATTTGAGCTCTAAGCTTTACATACTTTTAGTTTATGAGCTATCTTTTCAAGGAGGGCAATTCACTGATCCCTGGAGACTAAGTAATCCAAATTATTAAGGTGGAAGGTTTTCCAGGATTTGGCAACTGAGCCCTGGGCTGCTGCTAAGAGATGAGATATACCGTAAGTTCTTTGTTTTTCACATCCCATTCTGTTTCTATATAATGGTTCAAATGTGTCTGGTGGAAACGTGGAGTAAGAGTTTGTTTCTCGAGCAAAGGGATCTCAGTGAATACCTTATTCCAAAATTCAGCTGCCTTTGAGCAGTCCCACCACATATGTTTATATATACCCATTCTGTGGCAGCCCTTTAACACAGTGAATGTTATACCTGGATATTACAAAGGAGAGCTCTCGCAGAGCAAGGTATTAGCTATGTACAGTGGTACCTCAGGTTAAGTACTTAATTCATTCCGGAGGTCCGTTCTTAACCTGAAACTGTTCTTAATCTGAAGCACCACTTTAGCTAATGGGGCCTCCTGCTGCTGCTGCGCCGCCGGAGCACGATTTCTGTTCTCATCCTGAAGCAAAGTTCTTAACCCGAGGTACTATTTCTGGGTTAGCGGAGTCTGTAACCTGAAGCGTATGTAACCCGAGGTACCACTGTACTAACTTTAGTGAGAAAGCTCAAGCTGAACACTTGTCAAAGTTATTCTGCAGGGACAGGGAGGACAGACAAAGATCTGGCCCACCAGGTAAAAATGTTATCGGTAGCCTTATACACCAAGTACACCGTTTCTATACCAGTGGAATAGCCACTTTACACATAGTCAACTCAGAAGGGGGAAATGAACAAATAAAAGAAACAAAAATGTTGTAAGAATAGCAGACATGCCCACGGCATCCCTAGAAACATCACCAAAGCGCACTAGTTGGGCACTGGGCCAGTGATGATGGCCACATGCCCCCCACATATAGGAAGACAATGACATGATGGTGACAGGAACACACCCCTTCATCACCACACACACACACAATGCAAGATGACACCGCGGGACCCCGCCCCAGCTGCCCCAGTGACCTTGTCACTGCTGCCACCAGTCCCTACGGATAGACATTTGAAGCCTGTCAGGCTGCCATAGTTTGGTAGGATAACACACTATGGAAAGGGAGTCTGTAGAACACAGCACCTGCATAACCCCTTGGGAAGGATTCCTATAGTGTAGAGCACAAACATATCCCCCTGTGCCCCTCTCCCCAGGGGATACATCTTGTATATACATTTTTATTGTATAAGATATGAAAAATCCATGCAAGAATAGTGGCTTAGTGGTTGCAAAATTGGTACCAAGGGTGCCTATACAGTGGTACCTTGGTTCTCAAATGCCTTGGTACTCAAACAGCTTGGAACCCAAACACTGCAAACCTGGAAGTAAGTGTTCCGGCCTGTGAACTTTTCTCGGAAGCCGAACACGCTCCGTTTTGAGTGTTACACTTCCGATTTGAGTGCCACGCTTCTGCTTTGAGTGTTACACTGAGGTCTGTCTGCTTTTGCTGTTTATTTTGTGTTTTTGTTTTCGTGGCTCTTTTTTTTGTTTTTGTGACTGTGTGGAACCCAATTCAGCTACTGATTGATTGATTGATTGATTGTGTGACTGCAGTACATTGTTTATTGCTTTCATTTTATGGATTGATGGTCTTGTTAGATAGTAAAATTCATGTCAAATTGCTGTTTTAGAGGTTGTTTTTAAAAGTCTGGAACAGCTGAATCTATTTTGCAATACTTTCAATGGGAAAGTGCGCCTTGGTTCTGGAATGCTTTGGTTTTGGAATGGACTTCTGGAACGGATTAAGTTTGAGAACCAAGATACCACTGTATTAGGCACTACTCTTTCAGAATGACTATGCACATTTGGTTATCGTGACTCAGTGCAACACCTGAGTTTGTAAGGTCTTTTGTTAATTGATAGGGAGGTAACTGGTATGGTTAGCCACATATAATAGCCATATCTGCTATTATTCATATTTGCAGAATGGGCACAATTATCAGAATAATGCAACTACCTCTGCTGATTAGTACCACTTGTAAATAATAAACTGAGTTATATGAGCAGTGAGTCTTTATTTGATCTTCTTTTTAACTACATTAAGATTCATAGCTTTGTAAGGAACCAGTAATAATTTTGTTTTGCGCTATATTCATTACAGTGCAGCTCTCTGCATCACTTAGGCAAACTATTGAATGAATGAAGGATTATGAGCTTGGGAGATACAGCATGCTTAAGGACATGCGGTGAACACATGCAGAGCTCAAATTTGAACCCAAGACTTACTGGCTAATGGCTTATGTTCTTAACCTCTTATGCTGATTTTTTTATTATTATTCCAGGCTCCTAACAAGTTTCCAATGGTGGTTGGCAAAAGTGGTTAGAATTAGATCACAAAGACAAAAAGTTAAAAGAAAATCCAACCAGCTTGTTTCTGGTAAGTCTTGATTTGCTTGTGTGAGGTTGGAATAGTTCAGGTCACTGGAGAACTTAATCTAATTTGATATAGAATATATGTCAGGAAATTGGTTATTAAATATTAGTGGTTTCTTCTCTCGTGTTCAGCCAGTTTTTAATCTGCTGTACCCATCTCTATTTTTAAATTGGTTTTTGATGTGTAATTATATTAATTGCCAAAGCAAAATGGTTATACCCAACCTATCTGCAGTCAAACTACCTCCCAAACCATGGTGTTGGCTGGCTTAATAGACAGTTTAAATAATGTCAAATTGCAGGAGTTTATTAAGCTGCTGTGATAATGTACGCAAAGCGCTTTGAACATTTAAAAGGTGCTATATAAATGCTAAGGGCTAATAGCATTTATTCCCATGAAATAGTAATGACTTCTTGGAAACGAAAGGATGATTTATTCAATTTATACTCTGCAAATGAGTAAAGGGGGCTGATGAATATGATAATGAGGAATAGATCGGTTTCAAATCCCTCTGGGATTTGGGTCAATCTTCAAGCGCCGTAGGACACTAACCCCAGTCCTTAGCTGTAGAGGCCCAGAGATGACACAATGGTTAATACATGCTCTGAGCTCGCGTATTCCCTATAACCAATGCTGAAAGTGTGTGTGTGTGTGTGTGTGTGTGTGTGTGTGTGTGTGTGTGTGTTAGTTAACCAGCCTGACAAGTCCTGGATGCTATTATTTTCCTGATTCTCTCCAAACCATCTTAATAGCAAACCAATTGACACCCTTTCATTTCCGGTTCTCTTATTAGTTTCCCTGCCTCTCCCTTTCATGCCATTTCCCTTCCCCAATGCAGTTTTTCTGGTGAGGTCAGGTGTTGGAGGCATCCCCTGCTGTTTCTGTCCATTTCCACTGCCTGTGAATTAGCTCTTGTGGAGGCAGCATTTCCTGTCAGTGAGTGACAAGAGGTGCTGTATCTGACAAGATGAATTCATTCTCTCTTTCTCAGTCCCTCTCTCCTTTCTTCTCTTCCTTTCTCCACCAGCCTCTCTCTACCTCTCCTTTGTTTTTAATTGCTTTAGTCCTCTCCCTCTTTTCTCCTTATAATCTCTCTTCATTTCTCTCTCTCCCCCCCCTTTCTATTATCTCTCCTGCCCTCCTTTGTATTCTTTCATTCCCAGCAGGGCTCATGCATACAAATTGACCCCCTCCCAGCCAGTAATGTGACCAAAGCTCTTTGTGGCTCCTACAATCTCTATGGTAACTGTTCAGGGGTGGTGGTGGTGTGGGGCGGGGAGTGTCTCAAGAGTGGCGGTGTAGACCCAGCACTTAGGCCCAGATATTTTTGTCCCTCCTCACATTGCAGAGCATCCATACGGATCACCTGGCCACTCTTTAAAAAAAACACAGCTGTTCTGTTTTACACTCTTTGTGTCAATACCTTTAAGGAACACTAATGGTAGAAAAAACCCACAAGGTTTTGGGGAGGGGTGGTGATGTGCAAATCTTTCCCCCTTGATAGAAGATATGTTGCCTTCAGAATTGTGTTCCACTGGGCAGAGCTTTTTTTTTTAAAAAAAAGCATTATATCGAATAGGTACCATCCGTCTATCATCCTAGAGAGAGTGGCTGCATTCAAAGGACAACATGTGTTTATATTTCGGCAACAAGCAGCAGCAGCGAGTCTAAATTGCTCAGTCTAAATTGCTTGTGGGGGGATTAAGTCTTTAAGAGGTTTGGATGCCTTTTCATCAGAAATGTGGTTTGAGTTATAGTTTTTAAAATACCTGTGAATCAGTTCTACCTCAGCACTTGAAGCTGCTCTCACTGCTGCTTTAATCTTCCTGGCTGCTGCTTATAAGTGATCAGTTTCCTTACAATAAGTAAATAAATAGGTGCATAACCTGCTAAACATTGCCTGTACCTTCCTAGTAAGCCATGCTGTGCCATTGGGCTGTTTCCAAGAGACAACTCTGGGTGAAGAGACTGAAAATATGGCTTTGAAAAAGAATAGATTTTTTGCATGCTTAAGATCATGTTGTACAGGTTAATTAATCCTTGAACAGCCTGTCATCCTGACACAACCAGGGTGGTTAATATGTCCCCCACAATCCTTACAGTACATGCATAAGGGTGCAGAGAGGATAATAATCTGCTTTAGCAATTCTGCGTATGAAACCACAGGACTGCCATTTCCCCCAGATTAATTGTTATAAAGAGGAAGATGGAGACCTTGTGTATATGACAATTAGATTTCATTTGGAGCATTAATTTCCATAACCAATGACTAAAGTGAAATGGACACACCGTGAATTTGACAGAGGTGGATTTCAAATATCACTTACCTCTTAACCTGGCTCAAAGGGTTGTATTCAGAGTCTATCCACTGAACTTAATGAGCTTCTTAGTAATGCCCATTAACTTCAGTAAGTCTACTCTGAGTAAGGACTAGCATTGAGCACCACCCAACCAAAGCACATGCGGGAATTACTCCATCATTTTAGGATTCATGCCCATCACGCATCCCTTCTGACTGAAAATGTGGAAAAGTATTTTATAGTTTAACTCTGGGCAGATTCTGCATTTCCCCCCTTTTCTGTGTTTGTTTTATTCATCCCAGGTTGGCTCTTACCATTTAATACCAGATATCACTGTAAGAAACATAATATTTATTAGGCAATTAAATGTTATTGCCTCCACCACTGCTGGGGGAGGGGGAATCTATTAGTAAATCCACAAAATCTTTCACTGCCCTGTCACATACCACAAACCACATGACATTCAGCACTTGGTGATTTTATACTGATCTTTAATTAAGGACATTAATAAACACCAGTACTGCTAAAATAATCTATAGATAATGAGAATGTTTAATGAGCCACATTGTCCTAATATGCAGGCAGTTTCTGGCAGGAGAGTCAGCAGTGAAATAGTTAACATTGTGGGCATTTAAGTGGTCATAATTAACAGTCTATTAACATGAATAGGGGAAGTTCTCACTTTGGACAGCTATTGTTTCACTCTCTCTGTTTACAGACTCCACTAGACAACAGTGCATAGCTTTGCCTTTGTGTGTGTGGATTGTTTAAAAAAGAATCAGGAGAAACAGACATTTCATCTTAAAATTAAAACCAAACCTAAAAGGCTGTACATAGCAAAATTATCAGTCTTGTTGCTTCTTTTATTTTCTTACATTTGTACCCCACTTTTCTTCCATCATAGGACCCCAAGACAGCATACATGTGGCCCCAGAGAAGTCCCCTCCAGTCAGTGCTGGCGTAGACCAGACCTAGACCTGCTTGGGCTCAGTAAGGTGACAGCCTCCTTTATTTTCAAGCCATGCTCTGTGTCCCATAACACTTTGTGTAGGGAGCCTCAGGAAACTTTTTCAGCAGGGGGCCGGTCCACTGTCCCTCAGACCTTGTGGGGGGCCGGACTATATATTTTGGGGGGAAATGAATGAATTCCTATGCCCCACAAATAACCCAGAGATGCATTTTAAATAAAAGCACACAATCTACTCATGTAAAAATACCAGGCAGGCCCCACAAATAACCCAGAGATGCATTTTAAATATAAGGACACATTCTAATGTAAAAACACGCTGATTCCCGGACCATCCGTGGGCTGGATTTAGAAGGCGATTGGGCCGGATCTGGCCCCCAGGCCTTAGTTTGCCTACCCATGGATCAGATCCATGTAGCCTAGTGTTTCCATCTCCAATTGGCAGCAGCTCTCCAGCAGGAGGTTTTCCTCATTGCTTAGAATCATAGAATCATAAAATTGTAGCGTTTGAAGAGACCCTGAGGGTCATCTATTCCAATTCCCGGTAATGCAGGAATCTCAAATAAAGCATCCATAAGAGATGGCCATCCAACCTCTGCTTTAAAACCTCCAATGAAACCACAACCTCCCGAGGAAGTCCGTTCCACTGTTGAACAGTTCTTACTTTCAGAAAGTTCTTCCTGATTAGTCGGAATCTCCTTCCTTGTAACTTGAATCCATTGGTTCGAGTACTACCCTCCGGAGCAGGAGAAAACAAGCTTTCTCCATCTTCCATTGATGTGACAGCCCTTGAGATATTTGAAGTTGACTGTCGCATCTCCTCTCAGTCTTCTCTTGTCCAGGCTAAACATACCCAACTCCCTCTCTAGCATTCCTCATAAGGCCTTGGTTTCCAGACTCCTTGATCGTCTTGGTTGCCCTCCTCTGCTTTTGCTATTTAAATGGAGATGCCAAGAATCGAACCCAGGAGCTTCTGCATGTAAAGCACATTCTGTACCACTGAGCTGTGGTCAGCCCCACAAGCAGACAATCATTCTCAAACTGCAGCATGATACTGTGCCTCAGGAAGAGCTCCTTGTGTCCCATGAGCCAAGTTGTCACATCTGTCCACTGGGTATGTGTAGCAGTGGCAGAGGAAGCCTCTTGGGCACCTGGGGTGGCGTGCCCAGGAGCAGGGCAAACCGCCCATAGGGCGGCACAGCCTGTGCCTTCCCTACGGGTGCCGCGTGCCCCGTCCCTATGGGCACCACACGCCCTGCTGCATGAGGTGCGCGGCGCCCATAGGGAAGGCACGGGCTGTGGCGTGTGGCGGCCATAGGGATCGGGCGCACGACGGGACCTCAGCCGCCCTACAGCTGGGGGGGGGAGGCAGCAGGTGGACAGCGCGGAGCCTGCGGGCGCCAAGACACGTGGCTCTTGCACGCTGCAGGCCCTGCGGCAAGTGCCGCCCGCCATTTTGTCACCCCCCCATCAGGGGGGCACCCGGGGCAGACCGCACCCCCAGCACCGCCCTTCCTATGCCCCTGATGTGCAGGAATTTTTAGGGCAAGGCTAGCACATGCAGCATCACCTCCTCTACATGTTTTGCAAATCTCTTCAGCAATAAGGCATGAACGGGGCTGTTGAGTCAAGGCAACCAGTCATTTCTAAATCAGGTGGTGCACAGGCTCAGGAAAAGGTCATACAGAACCTTTCTTGCATCTTTACATTAAAAAAAGTCTTAATGAATTGTTTCATATGAAAAACGGTGGTGTCTTTTTCTCTTTCTCCTTGTTTTAAAACAGGCCTTTGACATGTTACAAGCAGAGCGGCCGGCATTTCTCCATAGTGCAAGGCTGGTGTAAAATCCTATTGGCAAAACAAAAAGTCTAGCAAGTGTTGGGAAAATGCAGGTGGGTAGAAAAGGTGCTCAGCTGAAACAAAAAAGTGCTGTTTCTCTCTCCTGTGGAGATCAGAGAGCAAGCATGGCTCCTGTGCACCTCCAACTTAGAGCAATAATTAGGAACTCTTTACTATCCAAGCATATATTTCCTATAACATGCCTTGGTCCTCATTGTGATTGCTTAGGACTAGAGAGTGCTCATACAGCAAATATTCAGATTACAGCCATCTTCCAAGCCAGTCTGCTAACTCTGCAGAGTTCATCAGCACAGTTGACCACCCTAGCTGCATTCAACAGGGAGAGCATACCATCCTGAGACAAGCCCCTTCTCACCCTCCAGCCCCCTCTCCTGCTTCTTCGCTCCCTCCTTGTCAGACTGCTGCTCGATTCCAGCAGCCCCTTTCTGTGACTCATTCCCTGCTGAGCACAATGTGTGTAATATAGCATATCTGCATCCTGAAAATTTTGAGAAAAATGCAATAACTTCCCTCTCTAATATATTTCGCCTAAATTATTGTTCTGATTTTCATTTTCATTTTATTAATTGAGTCTCTGCTCAAAGTACCCAGAGCAGCATGCATTATAAAATGCAGATAACAATATAATGAAATAATGATAGAATGAATGAAAACATGAATGTAGCTAAAATCTGCAGTAGAACTCCACATGTAAACCCATTTATGATCCCTGCCCAGCAGTAGACAGATACAGTTTAAGCTGCTATTATTATTATTATTATTATTATTATTATTAGGAGATAATCTATAGTAGAGACAGTGCTTGTCTGTCTGCCTAGGCTGATAATGTAAAGGGACCTGAGATGCTGCTTGTCTTGGGATGTTGTTGCACTGCCCTGTTTGTTGAGGGCACAGGCTCTCCCTGGGTGGCATGCTGTCAGAGCAAGGGTCTTGCCCTCTAGCTAACCTGGCCAGCAGTCAAGGGAGCTTGCCAGGAAGACAAACAGAATGTTAGAGATAATTAAGAAAGGAACAGAATACAATACAGGGAATCAGTGGTGCATGCACACTTTTTGCACTGTGCGTTATCCTAGTCTGCTCAGAACAATTAGCCAGTCCTTGTTAAGTAAATTATTCCTGGTCATAAGGACGCCATTGCATATCCCGGATTATTTATTCTGGCTTTCTATGATCCCTTCCACTTGTTCTATATTAGTCTGCAGGCAGCAGACTCTGACCTTGATCTAGCGCCGTAGATCACCTGGATCTTTCTGGGAAATTGAGTCCCTGGTTAAGTCTAGGTCTCTAGAGAATGCAGATGTGGCTTTCATTTCGGAATGTCTCCCTTGCCAACATTGCTCACTAACAGCTATGTGAAAGCAGCAATTCAATAGGAGCTTGAAGTTTTGGCAACGGGAAACTGCACCTGCTGAATGTTTGCCTGGCATCAGACTGATAAGAGGACAGGAAACATCCTGAGGTGGAGAGTAGCAACCTTAGCTTAGTTCTGAAAAACTGTGACTCCGTGGTGTATTTTTCTATCAAGCCTAAAATTCCATGTTGGGCATTGGGATATACCAGGACATTTCTTCTCAGTACCTGCAAACTGGCTGGGAAGTGCCTCTGAACATGTGTAAGGTGCTTTTTGTTTACTGCTGGGAGATTGCAAACTCCTTGGGGCAGGGATTGTTCCCTCATGGGTTGAATACACTTTATAAATAGGAACAATGCAGCTTTGTCCCACACATCAGAGGTTAAAAGCCACAGGGCTTAGTTCAGAATATATTATTTCCATATAGGCTTCAGCCCTAGCATTTCTCTTCTTCCAAACTATCATTGCCCTCTTGTATTTGATTAAAATCCCTCCAAGGTATAAGGAACTCGCACAGGTGGCAGAACAGTCTTGAGAATCTGCTGCTCAAGTGTTAAAATATACCTCTGGTTGACCTTGCCCAACCCCATCAATCCTAGAGCTCCCCTGTGGAAAAAGTGAATCTTATCCTATACTATCCTTCTCTTTGTTCTTACCTACCTGTTCTTTTTGGGTTTTTGTTTTATATATTCCACCATAGCTGTCAACGTTTCCCTTTTCTTGTGAGGAATCCTATTCAGAATAAGGGAATTTCCCTTAAAAAAAGGCAAAAGTTGACAGCTATGATTCCGCTGATATATACAAGTGGAGCCTGCAACTATATGTTGCAGTGTGGCTTCCTCCTGCCCATCATATTAGTCAGCCCTTTCCTGGATGACTCCATTCCATTACCCTTCCCCTCTGGCTTTCTGTTCCACCCCACTCAGTCAGCATTTTGTGGTTACAGAGTACAGTATGCTTGGTCTTCATTGTTCTGCCTTGGGTTCCCCCCCACACCATCGCCTTAGGGCAGTGGTATCCAAACTTTCTTCAAAGAAAGCGTTGAGATTTTTTATGATTTTACCCCAAACTTGTTGGGATTAAAGTTGTTGAACTTTATATTAGGGTTGGAGTTGTTGAGGGTTTTTTTAAGGATTTTACCCCAGGAAATAAACTGCCACAGGGGCCAGATTAAACTAACTGGCCGGATTAGGCCCCTGAAACGGACTTTGGACATTCCTGCCTTAGAGTCACCCCCAAAATATTTTGGTACACCTGCAAACCTTGAGGATCCCCCAAAGCCTCTTGGTATGTCCCTCATGTGAGTGGGCATTGCTATTTTGGCTGTAAAGGATTCACCCATGGAGAGTGGACTATACTGGAGGTTTTCAGTCTTTTTGAGTCAGCTCAGTTGGTTGGAGCGTAGTTGGTTAAAGCGTAGTGCGTTAACCTGTTTCCCCAAAGGCAACCCATACAAGTAAGGTTGCGGGTTCGATCCCCATCTGGGACAGCTCCATTTTCCTGCATTGCGGGGGCTTTGACTAGGTGATCCTCAGGTTCCCTCCCAACCCCACAATTCTATGATTCCACGGCTCCCTTGACCAGCTACATTCTTTCTGCGGCTTCCCTGTGGACAGTCACCAGCACTGCCTTATACCTGTTTAGTCAAATATGTTCAACTGAGTTGCATGGGGCTTGCTCTTACTATGCACTGGACTGCAGCTTTTTTTTAATTTTTATTAAAGTCAATCATAGGGAAGCAAGAAATAAAAAAATTTTCCAATTAACAGGTTTCTGGCCCATCCCAGATAACACTTCAAATGCATTGAAATCCCTACTTCTCTGCCAGCTTAACCTGTTTCCCCAAAGGCAACCCATACAAGGTAAGTTTTACAGTGCTCCTAAAAGATGCTCTGGCTTAGATTTTGGAAAAGCATCATGTGAAGGGAAGCCCTAAGCTGGAGTCTCCCATGCAGAATTCCTCTCTGTGTGAGGAGTGGAGAGCTGAGACTCTGAAAGGTGGTGTGTTAATTGGGCATCATTTTTTTATCAATGTAGTGCATCTGTTCCGCTCTGTGCTGTTCATCTGTCTGTTCTTCCAATCTCTTTGGCCTGATCCCATGCCAAGCAGTTCAGGCAGAAGGCTATGGCGATGTGAATGATTATTTAATGTATTTTGGGGTGTTTCTTATGTGAACTGTGTGTTGATTTACATGGATCCGTTACACTAATATGAACTGCAGCTTGCTCTCGAGACTGTGCAGGATAATTAACTCTTATGCCCGTGAAATGCATTCCCCTTTAGGTTAATGTTTTACAGTTGAATAAAAAGGGGTTTCTGACCTCTTCATTTAGATGAGATGAGGACATGGCCATCGTTTATGAAATAGGCAGATCATAATGTGAGATTTATTGGGACAGCTGCAGCTTCTGCAGTCCATTTGAGACATGCAGAGAGTATGTTACTTTCCCTTCTGTAGTACAAATGGATTCTTCCAGGGCTCCTTTATGGCAGAGATGTCTGCAATTTGATGTTGTGTTATGGAATATAAGATGCTGCCTTATGGCAAGTCAGACCATTGGTCCTGCCTAGCTCAGTATCGTATGCAGTACACTGACTGGCAGTGGCTGTCCTGCCAGATTTTAGACAAGTGTCTCTTCTGAACCAATGTAGAGATGCTGGGGACTGAACCTGGGACTTCTTGCATACAGTGGTACCTCGGGTTAAGTACTTAATTTGTTCCGGAGGTCCGTTCTTAACCTGAAACTGTTCTTAACCTGAAGCACCACTTTAGCCAATGGGGCCTCCTGCTGCCGCCGTGCCGCCGGAGCCTGATTTCTGTTCTCATCCTGAAGCAAAGTTCTTAACCCGAGGTACTATTTCTGGGTTAGTGGAGTGTGTAACCTGAAGCGTATGTAACCCGAGGTACCACTGTACAAGCTATGTGGTCTAAGAAGGGCCCTGCTCTTGTAATGTGAGGGTGGATCTGAGGTTTGTGCTACTGAAAGAGAGGAAGTAAATATTATTTAGGACACAGAAAATAACCAAAGGAATTATGAAATTCTGCAACCCTTGCAACTTCAGATATAAATCCTGGTGCGGTGAATGTACAAATTGATGTTAGCAGGGGCAACCCGAGGCTTTTCGCTACCTGAGGTGAAATATCCCTCTGCTGCCCCCACAATGAGTGGGGAGACTCCATAAGGCTCCCGCCCCCCCGAGAAGCCCTTATGGAGCCTCTCCTATGCCAGGGAGAGAAACCCTGCCACACCGCCCAGTGGTGGTGGGGAAATCTTTTCCAGATCCCCAGCCCCTTGTCTGACAGTGGGCATGGGCGTGGCCAAGGGGGGGCAGGGACAGGCTGCTGCCCCCCAATAATTTTTCAAAAAAGAAATACATAGCAAACTGAGGTTCTGCCCCCCCAACAAAATAAATATTTTGCAGGGTCTCTTTCCGTGTAGCATTTGGAAAGAAACACATAAATGCATATCCTCCTATTCAAATTTACATGCAGAAGCCAAAAAACCCCAAGTCCTGTGAATGACATTCTGTCACAGAACTGGGCTCTCCTCTCACCCCCACAAAAAGACCCTGGATGTTGCTGTGACAACCTTTTTCCTTCCCTCTAACAGATTATGGTCATTGTTTTGCATCAAAAGAGTATTTGCATAGCAGAAATCTGTCTTCAATTACCTCTAAAACAGCTTCAGAAGGGTTTTTGTTGAGAATTTGGGTGTGTATGTGTGTGTGTTTTACTTTTAAAATTTATTCTGCATGAAATTATCTTTTTTTGGAACATTGTAGAACATGGCACGATCCTCTGGGGAATGAATGACTGACAGAAGCCATACTGTTGCTTTTGTGGATAATGCCAGTTACATTACAGGCAAGATGGCTGTCTCCAGGAAGTGGCTCTGAGTGAGAGAAGTGTGTCTGCTGCCTGTCTGGTTTCACACAAAAGTCTAGTGTGATTTCTATGTAGCAATGTGCTTTAACTCTTCTGTGCTGCTTTTTTTACACACCAATGGAATCATTCCCTAGAGAATAATTTCTTATCCACTGAGTCATACTGGTCCAGAAATTATTCTCTTAATAACAGACCTGTGTGTCTTCTATTGCAAATGCTGAATATTTGTTTGCTTCTTTCAGAGCTGCCGAAGGCTCAAAGCTCATTAGTCACTACAAAAACCGAGAGATGGGAGGTTTTGAAAGCTGAGTTTTACACTGTAGTCCTATGATTCTTCAGAAGTAACTCCCACCATGTTCAATGAAGCTTACTCCCAGTATGTCTTACTTAAGTATGCATGGGACTGCAACCTATATGTAACTACTCAGAAGTAAGGCCCAGTGAGGTCAGTGGGGTTAGTTTCTCCCAGGAAAGTGTATATAGGACCACAGCCAAGCAGTGTGAAATTCTTGGGGTTCCAGGTGCTTACCCAGGGTTTGTGTTTCCTTCAGAAATTAGGCACAGCAGAGACTGTGGTGTCTTTATAATATATGGCTTTATTTACACACATATACAACCTGCACCTAGATGGAGGGATGGCAGAACAATCACACATCCTATGAGGATCTGGCTTCGCCCTTAAGGGAAGCAAAAAACTATCCTCTGCGACTCTTAGTTTCACCTGTCATCCCCATCTCACATGGAGTTCTTCCCCAAACGACTCCAAGGTCCTCCCCCCCAGCCTACACCATTCAAAGTTGAAACCCTAAACGTGGCCTTTGCTTCTTCCCACTAGCACTCCACTCCCCCTTGCTTGGCAATCCTGCCTTCTGATAGTTTCCTTGATGGGCCATTACTTTGCTTTGTTCCTTCATGACTTACACTCAGACAGGCCTCTCTCTTCTTAGCATAAGCTGAACCCAGGAATTTCCGTGTTTGGCACAGTTTAATCAAACCTTGATTAATTCTAACATTTATTGATTCTAATAATTATGGGGAGTCTGGCACCCAGGAATTTAGGGGAATCTGCCCCCTCCAAACCTATAGTAGTATCTTATGCTTTTGGTTTCACCCATTTTCTTCTAGATCAAATTTGGAAACATTCATACACAGTGTCGAGCCTGTACATTATTCTGTGTCAGTGTGTACTATAGACACTTCATTAGGTTTTATATAACTGGCATGCATATTTGCACACAAGCAAGTTCCACTGAGTCCAGTGGGATTTACTCCCAGGTAAGTGTGCACGGGGTTGGAACCAAAACTATGGCTGACATATTGGGAGAGTCTGAAACCTACTTATGAATGATCATGCTTGGGTTTGGATTCTGTGTGCATTAATTCCTGGTTCTATTTACTTTTACTCCACGGTTATATAAATAAAAGCACCATTGCTTAAAATCATATGTAGTACAAGTTGCAGACCCGTAGGGATTCTCATTTTTCCATCCTTAAATTCAGTTCCACAGTTTCCCACAACAGTTTGCATTTTTTTTTAAAAGTCTTCATGAAAATTCATCAGCATTTTAGTGTGAATTTCTCCTAATACACACATTTTTTTGCAAAGTAATTTAATCTATTATGGTGCATTCTTGTAATTTTCACCAATATATGTATTTTTAGCCGACTTAGTCCTAGTATATGTAATTTTTGTACACACTGCTTGGCTGGAGAACTGTACTGTAAAATTAGGAGAGGTGCAAATCACAAAGGATGGCTGCATTTCAGTTTTGTATTTTGTATCGTATTGGAAAGTGCCAAATAGGTAGGTTTGCCTTTAAATGTAAATAGAATTGGATTTCTTCCTCCATCTTTAGATACCACAGAGCTTCCATGAGGAGGGAAAAGTGGGTTATAAAATGTACTAAAAGAATATGACAAGCATCAGCATGTGTAATGACGAACATTCTGGAAAACTGCTGGCAAAATATATAAAGCCACTCACATTTATTCTGCTTGCTTTCTCCTGCCCATGCAGAATTGCTTATGAAGAGGCCTTCACTCTTGCAAATTCTACTGAATGTTTATTGGGCACTGTTTATATATGAATGCTCTTGAATGGAGGTGGAGCAGCAGTTCGGCTTGCCAAACCCCTGTCCCGCTTGATCTCATTGATAATGGAGCCGAGTGAATAATCTGGAAATCATTTATGTCAATAGCCTGTTTCTCTGCCTGTGCAGTATTTGTCATTACACCACAGTTTCCACAGATTTATTCATTTTTTTCCTGTTGTCTTTAAATTTATTGGACTTTCAGGCCATAAATATTTCAGATGTATGTTGTCTGATTTACAGTCTGATCCAAGTCAATGGGGCTACATTGGCCGAAATCCAAGTTCTTTGGCTTAATTGGGCCGCGAATTGAACTGCCCATTTTTATTGGACAGGCTTGTCAATTGGCACTCTCCGGTTGCATGATTGCATGGGAACGTAAGACGCGCAAGTACATTTTGCAGTGTGCGCCTGTGTATGTGTGTGTTTGTGGGGGAAAGAGAGAGAATTTAAACTTTTATGCCGCCAAATAAATTCTTTTGTATTCCTTTCATTGTCTCCTGATCTTCTGAGAGTGAGAATTAGCTGTCAACTTTCACTTGGTATTTAAATCAGTGTGTTTATCTCCGCAGACTTGTTTATTTCCACTGGAGACAAATTGATGTCACAGCTGGTCTTGCTTGTTTGAAAACCCCTTGGTGCTGAGAGCTGCCGAAGCAATTTTACCTATTGCTAGAGCATGTCAGGAAATGGAATACTTATAGCCTTAGTAATTTCCAAGCAGCTACCAAGTTTGGCTGCTGAAGGAATCACAGGAATTATGCCACATCACAAAGTTGCCCATTCTTGCTGAATCCTTAAGCCTACCTTGCATGTTTTGAAAAGGCTGTGTTGTTAGTCACAGAGAAGGGAGACTTGTCGTGTTTTATGCTTGTGTTTCATCCCCTCCTGGGGATGAAACGAATGACGTCTAAAGGCTACTGAAGCCATGTCCACATCAGAGGAAATTTGAGAACCTCATCAGACTCTGCCAGAGCAGGACTAGAGTGGGATGTGTCTTCAGATGTAATGCAGTTCTAACTCATGATGCATTGTAACATCTGAACCAACCTCATCCCCCAACAAATAATGATTTGCCATCAGGCCAGGATTTAAGACGTGGTTGAAATCTCGTTTGCGAACCATACTTTGGGCAAAATCATAGCTTGATATTGCATTTGAACTAATCAAACATTATGATCTGTGGGGCAGTTTAAGCCTTCCTATAGCTCTCTTTCTTCCTTCTACCCCACCTCCTAAAATGTATGGACCATGAGGACAGCAAGTAGTTGACTGTAATTCACAGGCTGAAGGAGCAAGCCTTTATAGAATGTAGCCTACCTGTGTCCTAAGGCTACTCGTTCATTGTAAAAGGGAGCCAATAGGCTGCTTCATGGATTGTTGTTGTTGTTTAGTTGTGTCCGACTCTTTGTGACCCCATGGACCAGAGCACGCCAGGCACTCCTGTCTTCCACTGCCTCCCGCAGTTTGGTCAAACTCATGCTGGTAGCTTCGAGAACACTGTCCAACCATCTCGTCCTCTGTCTTCCCTTTCTCTTTGTGCCATCAATCTTTCCCAACATCAGGGTCTTTTCCAGGGAGTCTTCTCTTCTCATGAGGTGGCCAAAGTATTGGAGCCTCAGCTTCACGATCTGTCCTTCCAGTGAGCACTCAGGGCTGATTTCCTTCAGAATGGAGAGGTTTGATCTTCTTGCAGACCATGGGACTCTCAAGAGTCTCTTCCAGCACCATGGATTAGCTTCATGGATTAGCAAGTCTCCTAGTTGAACCATACATACATTTATGGCACCAGGCAACTATGGGCTGAGTGAGATCCAGCTGTTCAACCCTACTCCCTTGCCTCTGAGGACCTTGGTGGGAGCTTGGCAACAGCCAGCAAAGGAAGACTGGTCTCCATCATGGGCCGAGAGAAATCCAGCTGTCCAGCTCCACCCTTGGAGGACCTCAGTGGGAGCTGCTGCCTGATATGACACTAGGAAAGGACACGGGCATATACGGATCCTGTAATTTCTGTTCCTGTGCTAGATTTGAGTGTAGTTTTATTTTGAGAATCTTTTGTAAATAGCTTTCACGGCTAGAAAGCAGAATAACAGTATCCTGTGGTATGATCTTTGCATTTAATACCTACATAGATTTGGTGAGCACTTTTGAAGCTCAGTTGTAACCCCTACAACATGGTAACCTTCTTTATGAACCCCAAATGGACTTGTTTCTAGAGGCTGGTTTTATGCCTAACTCCTCTTGCTTTTACATCTGCTTTGAAGAGAATAAACTTGTCACATTTTCCCTGCCTTAGAGCACAGCTATGTAGTGGACAATGCAGCTGATCATGACTTTCCCCCCTCTGCCCTTTCCTCTTTTTCTACCCTGTGCCTCACTGAACTGTTTGGCAAGGAGTTTCCTGTGCACATTTGCTTTGTGGCTGGCTAAACACATGCAACTATCACCGCAAACAAGATGAAGTGTGTTTGCTACTGGAATCATCTAAACTGTGTACACACTATATACTTTTAGAGCACACTCAAAGCAGGTTCTTTCCCTCTAAGAATTCTGGGTACAGTTAAGAGGGAATTGCTAGTGCAGAGAGCGGAGGCTAGTCTGCTTGTGGGGGCAAACTACCACCAGCGTTTAACCCTCTGCTTGCAGGATTTGCACTGGCTGCAAATCTGCAACCAGGTCAAGTCAGTACTAGCCTATAAATCCCTATACAGCTCAGGACCAGAACACTCTGGTTTGTGGGAGAGTTTCTCTTGCAAGTTCCAAAAATCTCAGAAGCCTGGGACTGCCTCTCTTCTGTGGAATCACATTCCTGTCAAGGTACAACAGGCATCCAGAGGATTGGAAGTTGAAATCAATGGAATATGCCAAACTGGCAAGTTTAACAAGTAAAATTAGAAATCAAGCTGAGGCAAAATTTAAGGAGAATTGGAAAATGTTTGTAGATTATTAAAAAAAAAAATTGCAAGTAGCCTTAGAGTAAAAACAGCAGTAAAATTTAAATTTGAAAATATTGTGGAGAAGATAAGGCATAGAATAACCATAATGTGCAGCCTTATTTGGTAAATTAGGGAAACCATGGAGGTGGGGGTAGTCTAAAGCCAAGTGATTGTAAATTGGAAATGTTGTAAATTCTTTTGAAATATATAAATAATATATTTTTAAAAAATGCAGCAGGCATCCACTATCTGTACTTTTCAGAAATAACCAATACATTTTTGTTCCAACAGGCTTTCCCAGCTGGATAAATGTGTCTTTACCACAAATCTCCACTTGTTAGAGTTTTTGTTTTGTTTTAAACATATTTGTTGCTTTTAACTGTTTTAAATTATCTTATATGTAAATGTAAATTTATATGGAGATGGTGGTTTAGAAGGCAATTAATTATTATTATTATTCTATATTTATTTATTCCCTGATGTTTCCCCTGACGGGATTCAAGGCAATTTACAGAGAAACATCAGGGATTAAAATACAATTAGACATTGACAGAATTAAAAATATATACGCATATAAAATCTATTAAAACCATACCAATAATTACAATAGGAACATCATGGCACCATCCTGTTCAATTCCCAAAGGCCTTTAGAACAAGAAAGACAGTAAAGAGAGAGCCAATCTAGCTTTTTTAGGGAGGGAGTTCCGAAGTCTAGGAGCAGCCACTGAGAAGGTCCTCACAATACGTGCCTGTGAGGGTGGTGGGACTGAGAGAAGGGCCTCCCCCAGAGATCTCAAAACCCAGGTTCGGATGAGGGAATACAGTCTTTCAGATAGCTTGGACCTAAGCTGCGTAATAAACCAATGATAGCTTTTCTACTTTATTAACAAAGTGGGTTTTGGTTTTTTTAAGTACAAAACTTTTTCGAGGTTTTGGAGAAGGTGTCCTAGCGACATCACTGGTGCTGGCCAATCAGTGCCATGCTTCTGCTGTGAAATTGATGTTTCCTTCTCCCTGCTACCCCAAGGCTTAACCCTGGAGGAGAATAAGTATATTTGAAGTGAATTGTGTTGAGGCTGCCATATGGCTCCATACATGCTTCAACCTTCTCCCCAAATTTCTAGTTCTGGCTTGCTTCTGAATATGGCATCAGCATTCATACAACTGGCTCCACATGTGGCAGCACAAACATGAAGCACCTAAAAGCACAGTGACCACATGCAAATGGGGTCATTTGCTCAGGTTCTTGTTTCAACAGAATGTGGTTGGGGTTGCAGTGTTTAGTAACACATGCTTGGATCTTTAATCTTGGATCTTTATACCTTTCAGACATTCTTAAGTGTTTATGCACTAGTTAAGTAGAATAAATTCTACTGATATATATAGAAAGTTTAATTTTATTTGTCTCAACAATATAGGAGCATTAACTGGACTTATTGTGAGCAGCTAAACGTTAATTTAGGAGAAGAAGAGATCATTAGCTCTACTTCAAGGAGGAACATTACAGTTTAATGAGAATTAATAATTTTGCAGTGCATAGGAGCATATTGCCTCAAGCGAGGCATGTTGCAAGCACAGTATTACAAATAGCTATTTAAAATTAATGCCCTGATACTATCACACATTGCTAAATTATCCATAATGATTTTATGCTGTCCTTGTAGGTAAAATGTATGCTCAGGTCACACTGGACATTAACGAATGCTTTTAAGACATGGGCACTTAGATCTTAAACACACTAATTGAAAATCCCATTGAAATCAATGTGACTTACTTACAGGCAATGTGGCTAGGTCTGAGGTTACTGTCAGTAATCTATAAATTACATGAGAGTCAGGCTATTTGATTTAAGTCTATTTAGTTCCACTGAACGCTTGAATTCCTTAGACCAGTCTTCCACCACCTGTGGCCTTCTATATGATGTTGGACTACATCTCCCGTCATTCCTGGCCATTGTCCATGGTAGGTTGGACTAATGTCAGCTGCAGTTCAAAACATCTAGATGGCACCAGGTTAGATCCTCCATTGCTCCATAATCTTAACTTTGATTCATGCACACATCCAGACAGACCACTGGAGACGACAGTAAAGGGGCCATGGAGCTGCCCTGGGCATTTCTTATTACTCATCTCCAACTCAAAATTCTCTCAGGATTAGGAGATAGAATATTCCTGATGGCATCTAGGTGGTATAAACTGCGGAAACACTCTTGCAGCTTCCAGTGACAGCAGGATACTCCTGGTGGTCTATGCTGGCTCCTCGTTGTCCATGTGGCAGACTTGATCTCATGGGTTCTACAGTGTTCACATGGCTGGCTACTCAAAGAGAATGTGGGATGATCTCCTTCGTTATTTCTTTTTAATTTACTACCTGCCCTTCACCCTGGGTATCTCAACCTCTAATGAAGACCCCAGTGACACAAAGTCTGAAGATCTTATGGGGGCCCCCTGTCTCCAGTGCTACTTTGGGAACCTCCAGCATCTCTGGTGAAGCAACAAAAGGCCCATCTGCAGCAGAGGACCAGGAGGGACCCTGGCTCACCTGGATGATGATAATGATGATGATGATGCACATACCGCTTACTTGCCAAAATGGCTTCTAAGTGGTTTACAAGTAAAAAGTGGATAAAAATATAAAACTGTAGCAGCTTCTTCACCTGTGCAATTGGAGGGAGAAGTTGAACATCCCCTCTGCCCCAGGGATAACCAGTGTCAGAAAGTGTAGGCGCAGGCAGTCCATTGTTGATGGAAGGCACACTTCAAGACCCAAAAGAACCAGGATCCTTGTGGCGGACAAGATGCAAGTGGGAAGGCTGAAAACTGGTGGTGAGCACAACAGTATTCTGCCCACCTGCGATTTCTAGCAACACTTATTCAAAGATGTATTGACTTCTCCAGAGATCATGCAAAGTGCAGCTCTATTGCATTTCTAGTCCCAGTCCTGTTCCAAAGGCAATATTCAGAGGCCAGCCATGATCAGAAGCCATGTAGTCTTGCTGTGGGGTTCCTGAGTGGAGAAGAGAGCTAGGGCCAACCTGACAAGCACAAGAGGGCACCCCACTTCAGTCCATGTGCAGAAGCCAACTAGAGACAGGCGGGTGGATCTCATTTCACCTCTGGCAATGGGGCAGTGTCCTTCACCACAACCAAGAGCAGCAGGCTAGCTCAGGGCAACACAGAGCAGGCCAGCTAACACACACACACACACACACACACACACACACACACACTTCTGTCCTCTAGCATAGGGGTGGGCAAGCTCTCACCCTCCAGATGTTGCTGAACTGCAACATCCCTCCTGACCATTGGCTGTGCTGGTTGCGGCTGATAGGAGTCAGGGCCCAACGACATCTGGAGGGCCACCTGCTTTAACACCTTGATGCCGCTCCCCCAGGGCATCTACCGCCTGAGGCAGCTGCCTAACTCTGCATCATGGTAGGGCTGGTCCTAAGTGCCGCGGTGCTGTCGGCCCCACTTCCTTTAATCTTTTAAGGTTGGGTTATTTGTGCTGTGGTGCATGCAACAACCCAGTCTGCAAAGAGGGCAGTTTGCACGGGGCTCAAAGTGATGTTGAGTCCAACGGCAAAGTCTTGTCAATTTAAAACTGGGAGCAATTCCTGCTGAAGTCTTGGTGGAAAAGCTGACTTGAATCCCATCCTTCTGGCCCCCTCCTGCCTCTCCTGTCACCCTCTCCCTCTCCCTTTGGGGCACTGCTGTATACTTGGGCACAGAACCATGACACAAATTTGCATATGCTAATTTACAAATGCCTCTGGGCAAACGGAGGTGGTGGGTGGGTGGAGCCTCCCAAACACCATGCTTTGCAATGTGCCCAGATGCCCTGCAAGCAGATGAAAAATTATTATTATTATTATTATTATTATTATTATTATTATTATTATTATTTTAAAGAGAGAACATGGGGGGCTTTCACAAAAGATCTGGGGCTGCAGCTTCTCCCTCTTGCTGAGAAAGAGAGAAAAACAGACAAGTGGTTTCCTCACCGTTTTCCTGGAGCTTAATTAGCTCCTCTGCGTGAGTCCCCATTGTGCAAGCTGAATGCTGCGGCAGGCAGGAGGAAGGGAAGGGAAGGGAAGGGTGCTGCATCATCATTGAGGTCAGACCTGCTGTCCAATATAGTGGCCCGAGAGTAGCAGAGACAAATGCCAGGCAGCACTCAGAACTGCAAAGGCTCTAGTTGCACGTACATGTACATTTAAAGCACATAACTCCCCGCCCCCCCGAATACTGGGAACTATAGTTTACCCTCACAGAACTACAATTCCCAGAAACCTTAATAAGCTACAGTTCCCAGGATTCTCTGGAGAAAGTCATGCTTTTTTTGGATGTATGATGTGGATCTGCCCTCTTCTGGGAAAATGTGTTTTCTCTCTCTTACTCTAGCTTATAAGGCAGAGAAGATGGACCTTTTTTCTGTCATGATGTATTTTATCAGGGGGCTAATATGTTGAATGCTGCCTGTGGCCAGAGTTGAATGAAGCCAAAGCCAGAGCTGCAAGTTGGCTCCCACTTCTCTCTTTCTTGGTCTTGGTCTTTCCCCCCACCCGTCTTCTCTCTCTCTTCCACCCTCTCACCCCCCCAATTTCTCCCCTACTTGCCAACTGCATGAAAGTAGGCCTAGGTGCACTGTAATATTCTCTCCATAACAACTGTACATGCAGATAAACTTACAATGTGCTGCTGTCATAAGACAATACTTCAATCTGTCTTTGATGTAAGCATCTTTTTAGTCAACTGAGCAGCAAATTAGCCATGGTGCTCCCCTGAGACAAGAACAGTTTGGAGGGAGTGTCTCCCAATGGGTCTGTTGTCATAAAACGGCAGATTCTCCCACAGAACAGGGTCCTCCTTGTTGCTCTACCCACTTTCACAGGACATACGTTGGTCCTTCCTAAGAATTCAAGAAGAGCCCTGTTGAATTGGGCCAAAGGCTGTCTAGTTCAGCATCACGTTCTCACAGTGGCCAATCAGATGTCCACGGGAATCCTGCAAAGGAACCTGAGTGCAACAACATTTTACTCAATAAATCTTCCTTCAGAGGCATCTGTGGTAACATGAAAGAACTCTAAAACATTTTCCATAGTTTGCGCCTAGCAATTCTAAGATGCGTTCAGAAGTAGTGACCCCAGTTCAAAGTAGAACCTGAATTCCAAGAAAGCTAGATGAATAGGACTATGGCAAGCATTGACTGGAGGGCGATGGTATTATTTCAAAGCCTGCTCGTAACCAATATTCTTTACGCTGTTTTACTCATCACTGCTGCTCATCCAGCTTTCTTCCATAGGCAAGATGTCTGAATTTACTCAAATGTCATTTAGTGTTCCACCTTCTCATCAAGGACACCAGAGTGGCTGACATAGTTGCTCATAAGAAATCCAGCATCCTCTTGTCATGGTAGCCTATCAGATGCCCCGGAAAGCCACAAAGCAGGACCTGTATGTCCAACGTGCGGCCTGAGGGCCACATACAGCCCTCAAGGCCTTTTTTGGTGGGCCTTGGCAACATTTGATGCCCTCGTGGTGCCTTCCCAAAGCTGGGTAAGTGTGCTGGGGTTTGGGGAGGAGGCGTGTGGGCTCTGACAGGGTTCCACAGTCTAAAGAAGAAGAAGAAGAAGAAGAGTTTGGATTTGATATCCCGCCTTTCACTCCCTTTAAGGAGTCTCAAAGCGGCTAACATTCTCCTTTCCCTTCCTCCCCCACAACAAACACTCTGTGAGGTGAGTGAGGCTGAGAGACTTCAGAGAAGTGTGACTGGCCCAAGGTCACCCAGCAGCTGCATGTGGAGGAGCGGAGACGCGAACCCGGTTCCCCAGATTACGAGACTACCGCTCTTAACCACTACACCATAAAGCCTCTTCCCAAAGCCTAGTTAGCACTTTCCTAGCTTGGGGAAGGAGCTAGGAGGGCTCTAGGACCATGCCAGAGCCTTCCATCTGCTTCCCAAAGCCCAGTGCCTCACTTAGGCGGCTTTGGGATGGCAGTGTGAGGGCTGGGGGGTGGGGCATCACATTTTGATCTTACTCCCCAGCCCCTGCACAACAAGGCAGTGTGCGCACCCTGAGGGGTCCGTGTCAAAGTGCCCTTGCGGGCCACTTGGTATGAAAAGTTGGTCTGCCCTACTAAGTGAGCCTTAGCAGCCTGTGCTACTGGACTTAAGGTATATCAGTAAATGCATGGGGACAAAGAAGGAGTGTGGTGGCTATTGAAAGGGGAAGGAGCAAAGAAACTAATGCATGCTGGTCACAGAGGACATGTCCTTCATGTGTACAGGTGGCAATGATTTAACACCTGCTCATGCTGTCTGCAGAGTGTTCGTGTATGGACACTTGCAAAGCAATGTCTACAAGAAGTGCTTTTTGAAAACCCCAAACCACAGCTCTTCAAAGGCTGAAGTGTGTACACAGCAACATTCTCTTCTGTGCCGGGTTCTAATGCCACATACAGACTGTTTAGCATAATTGGTTAATCCAGGACTGTCCTTCAACCTTCCCCCTTTCTGTCCTCGTGGTACCGTGAATAAAGAAAAAAGGGTCAAGCCAGAGTTATATGCTGTTTTCCCCTTTGGGTTAAGCCTGGTCCATAACTTTGGTTTAACGTTGGTTCAGGATTTAATTAGAGCACACCAGGCACCAGCAGTTGTGCCCTAAATCATCTTATCACCATCTAGCTACTTAATCTTATAAAATGATTAGCATCTTATTACAGTTCTTTATTAAATATTGATGCCAAAGGTTTTCCATTCAGCATTTGCAAATCCTTTTAGTCAATTAACAGTGGAACAAAAAGCATTCCATTACGTGCAAGAGCTACTGTAATTATGTTTATTTTGTACATTAGTACAGTGTGTTTAAAATATGTATGTTTGTATTTGTGTGCAAATGAATATACATATGTAACTAAATGGGTACCATGAGCAAGGCCCAATTTTCTTCACTTACAGATATATTCACTTACTATATATATATATATATATATATATATATATATGCATGCTTATTGTCTTTCTTACGTATTCCTAAGGCACTTTGCTGGAAAAGGTTTTGAACAGCTCATACATTTTCATCTCTGCACTAATCCCAGTATAACAATAAGAATACAGACATGATTAAAAGTCAATAGTAGAATAATTGCTGGTTGGATATGGTTCATGTTGTTCACAAGACAATTTTTGGCCCAGTTGTTATTGTTGTTTTATCTGCACCCCTCTGTGTGTGCTTGTACACCCACCCCCACCCACCCTTTCCAACTGAGGACAAAACTTCATGTATCCAATAGAGTGAGCTATTCCATGAAACCTTACGCCACAATAGATCTTGTTAGTCCTCAAGACATAACAAAACTGTTTTTTGTGTTTGCTGTAATGGGTGAATGTAATGGATTTTTTTCGTGACCACCACTGGAAAGCTTTCTATAGATGTGTTTATACATGCACGGACAGAATTATTTCCCTCTTCCATTGATGGAAATAACTGTGCTAATCTAAGCAGCTAATTAGCAGCGGTAATTAATTCCTCTTAGTAATGGAAATGCATTCTGTGTGTCTTTATATGGCATGTATGTTTCTTAGTGATCCCAGCGGCTGCCAGCTCCAGATTTTGGGGGGGCCCTTGTGTCAGATGCCTTCAATGGACGCCTCCCTCCACTCTGCATCCACCATCATCTTATCTCTCTCCCCCTTTCTGGGTCCAATTCCCACTGAAATCTAAGGGGAAAGGGCAAGTGAGTGCCCTTTGCCTGGTTCCCATCATTCATTGTGCTATCCCTTAAGGACAGAAGGAGAGAGCTGCTAAGCAAGCAGTAATGGCAAGTGGAGCAGCAACAAGGCTCTCATGATCAGGCGGTGGGGAGTCCTGCTCAGTAGTAGGTGCCAGCAAAGCTAACTGCTGATGCTGGCCTTGAATGCAACAACCCCTGTGCCCTGACAGCAAAAAACACAGGTTTTTCCATGGATGTTTACTGGGTTCCATACTTTTTCTCTGAGGCCACTTAAGGTTGATGCCAGGGGTGTGTGTGTGTGGGTGTATACAATTTTTATTAAATTTTCTGTTTTACAATTTGAAATACTCCTTTTTACATCCTTAAGATATCAATGACTTCCCTTCTTCTCTTTCCATGGTTCATTTTACATATCATAAGTCCCTGCATATTTTACAAAAACTCTACCATTCAGTATTCCATTATTACGTCCATCAAAACATATTTACACTGTTGAATTTATCTTAATGCTGCCAGTGTTTCCAGCTGTACACAGTTATTTTCCATATATTCAGTAACCATTTTCCAATCTTCTCCAAATGTACGTTCTTTTTGTTCTCTTATTCTATAAGTTAAGTTTGTAAAGCTGCGCATATTCTGTCAACTTAAGTTGCCGTTCTTCTTTGGTTGGGATCTCACTTGTTTTCCAATTTTGGGCTAACAAAACACGGGCCACAGTAGTGGCATACATAAACAACCTTTTTTGACGCCTGGGAATTTCATCTGAATTATCCCCTCTGGTTTTTTGGCGGCTTCAGCCCTGGCACAAAACAACCCTGCAACTGATAGATGAAACAGTGTTCAATGGGCTATTTTACTCCTTTCTAAATTTCCCCCCACTGGAAAAATTTGACAACCACAACATGTCATCCATTGATTTGTTCAATGATTTAAAATGTCTTGATAGACTAAAAAAGAATTGCTCCTTATATATGAGAGAGGAGGCAATGATTGAGATGATCCTTGTTGTGTGACACATGCATGAATAAATATGTATAGGACTGCATAACTAAAACACATATATGTATTTAAAATAAATAAATTCAAGCCACCTTTAAGGACAAATCCTTGCAAGGCCGCTCAAGAGTTAAAATATAATCACCATTTCAAAATACCTAAGGTAAAGGTACCCCTGCCCGTATCGACCAGTCGTGTCCGACTCTGGGGTTGTGCGCCCATCTCGCTTAAGAGGCCGGGGGGCAGCGCTGTCCGAAGACACTTCCGGGTCACGTGGCCAGCGTGACAAGCTGCATCTGGCGATCCAGCGCAGCACACGGAAACGCCGTTTACCTAATAAAAACCAGCAATGATTTTAAAAACACCCCTCCAGCCCAAACTACACAAATCTAACAGAATATACAATTCAGAACCACCAGCAGTGTCATAAAACAACCCTAACAAACCAATCCAGGAAAAGCCAAGGAAAACAAATAGGTTTTTAAGGCCCTCATAAAATGAAAGGGTGATACTCAGCTAAGATATCGTTAATCTGGCGACAACCTTAAAATCTGGAGATCAGCCCAGCACAAAAAACTACTGGACAATGCATCTGTAACGTACAGACATTTGTCCTTCTGACTCTACTGTTATTCCTTTTACATGAAAATAGCATTATTCAGAACCGAGGAAGACTCTCAACCCTACCAATTTCATTTTGTGGCAGTCATTTGGGGACTTTCCAAAAAAACAAACTATTCATTGGAGCAATGAAGATGTCCTTATCAAAGGTTTAGTTATACAGTGGTACCTCGGGTTACATACGCTTCAGGTTACATATGCTTCAGGTTACACACTCCGCTAACCCAGAAATAGTGCTTCAGGTTAAGAACTTTGCTTCAGGATAAGAACAGAAATCGGGCTCTGGCGGCGCGGCAGCAGCAGTAGGCCCCATTAGCTAAAGTGGTGCTTCAGGTTAAGAACAGTTTCAGGTTAAGAATGGACCACCGGAACGAATTAAGTACTTAACCCAAGGTACCACTGTAGTTTCTTTGAGATAGCCCTTAGTAGACTTCTGCATCCCATTTCATTGGAAGTGGAACTGAGGCAATGACAAAACACATTTATTTCTCTAGTTACCATCATACAGAATTTCTGTGGCAGAGTTGGAAATGGAACTTGGGCCTCTGAATCCCAGGACAGTGCTTAAGGAATGAGATGATCACCCTCTGCAGAGCATCCCCCCCTCCCTTCCCACCATATCTGGAAAGACAGGCCCAGCTGTTAGTTCTTTTTATCCCTGGCGCCTGCTTTGCATCTCCAAGGCTTTCCTCAAAAGGAAGTTAAACACGTTTTTGTTAACATGAAAGCTGAGAATCTGCTTTATATTTCTAATCAGGGATCCAACAGGTTGCAAGGGCCACCAAGGCCAGCTTCTAATCTAAACTTCACAGCTGCCTCCTCTGTTCCATAAAAAGATGACCCTCAACTCTTGATCCTAACTTTGGAGGTGGGCGTTTGTGAGGGTGCATGGATAGAGAGCTCAGCTTTGCAGCTGAAGGCTATCACAGCAGAAAGGGAAAGCATAATCATAAACACGCTCACATGCATATATGGACTTGGATGCAACTTGCGGCATTTACAGGTGCGATTGCAAGCTCTTGGATCATGAATGCCATTTCTCTTAAACTCATAGAGGAAGCTGAATGACAAAAAAAAAATCATTTAAAAAAATAATAAATAGTTCAGTAGCACCTTAGAGACCAACTCAGTTTGTTCTGGGTATAAGCTTTCATGTTCATGCACGCTTCAGATACCTATCTGAAGAAGTGTGCATGCACACAAAAGCTTATACCCAGAACAAACTGAGTTGGTCCATAAGGTGCTACTGGACAATTTTTTAAAAATTTTTTATTTCGACTGCGTCAGACCAACATGGCTACCTACCTGAATCTAAAAAAAAATCATGTGCAGCGATTAGTTCAGCTGAATCCCAAGAAAGCATACACAGCACTGCAATCTTACTGAGCAATGACCAGCTCTCATGGAATAAAATAAAGCACTTTATCTAAATTTTTTTTTAAACTCTGTATTTTCAAATTGCTATGGCTGTGGGAGGACAACATATATTTAGTTGTCCGTCATCCGCTGTTACAGAGGCCCAGCTGGCTTTCACTAGAAGCTGGGCATTTTGTACCACTGGTCCAATGCTGTTCAACACTCTTCCAGCAGAGATGGAGCAGACAGTTGTTTTCTCCAAGGCCTTTGACGCTGTTTAATTTAAATTTTTGCTTAGCTAGTCACAATGATTTATAAACTCCCCCCCAAAAAAACAAACAAACAGGTGTTTTGTCTTTTTAACATTGTATTCTGCCCTGATACTTTATGATATGGCGGTATAGAAATACTTTTATAAATAAACAAATACATGGTGATTATGCCCGGGTCTGATCAAATCTTGCTTTGTGCCAATCCCACTACTGTTCAAATGGCATCTCAACAGCAACAAACACCTTGATCCATGTTGGTGATGTGTGTGTGAATAAAACAATGTAGGTTTGGCTAGAGGTGAGCTGGTTTACCCAAGTGTGGAATGGCCCTCTCTGATCTCCTTCACAACCATTTCCTTTGTTCTCTGTTGCATTGCTCGCTCCACTGTTGAGAACTTCAAATGGTTTTTATATATATATATATATTCCACTTATGCTGCCTTTGGTGTCAAGTCTAACAAAATCTCTCTCTGTCTGAGGTGAAATACACAGGGCTTGCCAAAAGCCATCCAACATCACTTGGAGCTGAAGACGGAAAACATATATAAACATTTCAGTTTCACCTTTTTCTTTTCCTATGAGAATTTATAATAGGAACAATGAACTTGACCTGGTGCATTTCCTGTGGGTATAATGTGACCCGCAAGGGTTAATGGCCTGTGGGTTTGCCTTGGGCTATCATCTCCCCCAGCCACTGATTAATCCTGAGCCCCCATCATTATCCCTTAAATGGAGCCTTTGAATTGAAAATTATTTTGGAATGGAATTTGCTGCTACACTGAGCTTCATTCATCACACTGAACTTGCCTCCTCCCTCAGAGTTAGATGCATTTGCTTGGCTGAGGGTAACTGGTTGGACGGCCTCTGCTAATTATCTTAAAGAGTAAATAAAAGGAGAGATTAAAGGGCTGGAAAAGTGGAGTGCAACATCTCTTACTTGTCTGCATTAGAGTTTCACTGGTAGCCTTCAGTATATACTGTGGGCTATATTCTTCCTAGTACAAATGCAACACTTCCAGTCTGCTGCTATGGGGAGGGGGGTTTGAGATTAAACAGCTCGCCAGCAAATTCAGGTTGCACAATTAAAGTGGATTTGGCACTCTTTGGTAACAAACTTGATTAATTAAAAAGTCCAGACTTCAGCAGTAAAGAAAGTGATGGGGAAATGCACTGGAAAGTGTGGGATAACAGTTGCTTGACATTGTATAATCTTCCCACAAATAACCCAGAACGGATGCTAAATAAACACTCGATGTCACATAACCTCCTTACAAATTTAGTGCAAGCAAGCCAAGATGAATGCTTAATGAACAGGTCTGGAAGCCCTCAAAAAGTCTTGTGGCACCTTGAAAACTAGCAAATCTTAGTGTGGCAAAAGCTTTTGTAGATCAGAGTCCGCTTCGTCCACTGTATGGCTTGTGATGCTCAATTGTCAGGAGGGTAGGGGCACAAAATGAATATGGAAAAGTTGGAATAAAATAGCAATGGAATGCTAAAGGATAATCTGTGGGTGATTCCAGAATGAATTCTCCTAGTACTAAATCACTGCTTTTCTGATATAAGCTACAATTGGAATTTCAATGGTCAGCAGTTTTTTTGTGCATTTGCTATTTTCTGTTTGTACCTATGGAACTGATCATAGCTGTGTGGGCAGCAAAGGGCAGTTCCTTCTCTCCCTACTGCTCTACCTCCCCTCTTTCTTCCCTCATGCTCTCCGTAGCTTTCAGAGAAGGGGTCCATGGATGTCTGATACCTGGGAATTTGAAGAAAAAGGCAGCAGTCCTTAAGAGACCCAAAATAAGCCCTGAAGGCAAAGAGGAGTAATCTATGAATGAAAACAGGGTTCTTGAAGAGGATGGATAAGAAAAAAATATATCCCTGAATCACGTGGCAAAATAATGCAGAAGATGATTCTGAATATACCATTTTAACAAAGACACACAGTTAACACCAGCCGTACTCTGAGAGGAACCCCTTTATTATCTGAATCTCACTGTGTGCTTCTCCTTATCATGGAGCTTCCAGATCACCGGAGGTCTAAGTGAGCAGGAGTCTTGTTTGTTCCAGCCTCTGAATAGTTTTCTTCCCAAGACTGCTGGGATAATAGAAGCCTGTGGAGCAGAGGTAGGAAGCTCTTTTTAGTCTAACTACACCACTAGTTTTAAAGTGGCTGGTGGGAAGGGAACCAAGCACGTATATTCTTCTTTCTCCCCTTCCCTGCCTTTCACCGTCTCAAAGACAGTTTGCACGTTAATTTAATTGCAGAGCACCCATAAGCAGAACACTTTGAGTTTCCAACACTGAGCTCCGTGGGACTGGAACTGCCATTTCTCATCCCAACTGGGTTTCAAGGAAGCCATTGTGGTATCTTGTATCACCCTCAAGGGCAGTCCTTTCCAAGGACATAATCAAAGAGGTTCAGACACTACCTATTATATATACGGGGGAAATTGTGGCTCGCAGTATAGGAAGGATGTTCTGCCATCATGACCGGTGCTTTCCCCATGAAGCTGCCTGCCAGCATTGGTATGGATGCTAAGGCTGCGTACATACAACATTTTCTTCTAGAATTATCAATTCCAGCTTCAGTATCTCAGTGGTTGCCATTAGTGGGGCTGCTGTCTTGTAGGATGACTATGCACGGCAACTGTTCATAGCCTATTTAAACAATGCAAATGATAATTGAGGCTGAAACATTTAGACAGCAATCCTACATATGCTATGCACAACACTCTTTGGAAATAAGTTCATTTGAACTCAAGGGGGTTTGTGGCTGAGTAGACATGCATAGTAAAGGTAAAGGGACCCCTGATCGTTAGGTCCAGTCGCGGACGACTCTGGGGTTGCGGCGCTCATCTCGCTTTATTGGCCGAGGGAGCCGGTGTACAGCTTCCGGGTCATGTGGCCAGCATGACTAAGCCGCTTAGCCATCATTATTGGGTTGGAGTAAACCATTGTGACCCTTTAGACCTATCTAAAAGGTGCTTGTTTATTGGACAGCACCTTCTTTTGTAAATTTTGAAATTACTTTGAATATACTGTATAGGTATTTGCAGGGCTTTTTCCCCAGCTGGAACTCACTGGAACTCAGTTGGTTACCATTGTCATTATAAGAGAACATGGTGAGTTCCAGCATCTTTCCCCCCTAGAAAAATAGCACTTTGTTTGCAAACAAACAAAATATCCTTGATGTCATGAACTGGCAGTACAACGGGGAGGTGGAAGAAAATCCTGGGTGTGGGTGTGACTGGGGATGGAGAAGGAGAGGCTGGTGTAGAAAGTACACACCGGACACCCACTGTTCGTTATTTGAATCTGTCTCTTACGTAAATCCTGTGTAGTATGAGTAAGAAAGATGTTATACAGCCCAAGCATTGATTGTGAATCAGGTCCCTCTGCTGCAGTATCCCTGGGAATATATTTACCAAGCCAGTGGTGGCATCTCCTTATGTGATGGGTTAACTGGGATTATTTTCCCGGCACTTGCCTAGAGCAAAGAAAAATATATTCAAGTTGAATATCCCTTCTTCCTATGGTTTGATGGGGCCAGAGCCTCCTGGGGCAAAGGTACAGCTTCCACCTGTGTTTTAATCTTGGCACATCTGAGTTTACAGATTAAACACTGGAGGGTGCCCAGCTGGCTGACATGGACAAAGGGGCCACCCACAACCCCTTAACTTTATTTGGAGTGCAGCAAGCCTAGCATTGCGCTGTGTACAGCCTTTTGTGTTTTGGCAAGGAAGCTGGATTGGGGGAGGGTGAAGGCAAGGGGAATCAGGAAGACGAAAAGGAAGCAGGGCGATCGAAAAGATGCTTTCACTTTGCAGACGGTTCTCCGTGATTACAAAACTAGTACTTAAAACCATTTGTACAGCGTTTTGACAAAGAGAGAGGGAGAGATTTATATTGTTTATTGGGGTCTTTGATAGAAACTGAAACTGAGGTTGTTATAAGAACTCTGGAAATAGTAAGCAATTAAAACGAGACAGCTGTTACTCAAGTCTTTTCCAGTCTCCCAGGAACCCAGCTCATATTGCAGCCTGAGTGCATGCTGCTTTTCATTGGCTCCAGGCCACTGTTTATGTCACAGCCAAACGGGCCTCAATTTTAGTTTGGCCTGAAGGAGAGTAAGGGGGAAAAATTCTGATACTCGGACAGTATTTTAGAAGCGCTGAGCCACAGTGCTTCATATGTAAAAGGCACCCCTCCCTGAAGTGGTTCAGTTTTGAAGAGGATACTCCTCTGTTTGCAAGTCTGCCTGGTCCAAGTCCAGTTGAAAGATAAAAGTTCCCTAAGCAGGAGGAGGAACAGCCCTGAAGTTGCCTATCAACAGCACTTGGGCAGCAGACTGAGGCCACAGTTGCACCCAGGGCTGGCCCAAAACATTTTGGCACCTCAGGCAAACCACAAAATGGAGCTTCCCTCTAGGGAAGAAGGGGTGAATGAAGATCTACATTGGGAACAAAGGAATAAATATCTACATTGGGGAAAATGGGGAGGGGAATCAAATCAAACCTTACCCAACAGTTGAAGTGGGAATCAAAGGCTGTTGCAGGGTGTGGGTGGGTGTGCTGTGAATGACACTAGGTGGGTGCAGAGTCCAAGAGACCCCAGAGATTACCATGTCCTCCTTAGGAGTGGGAGGAAACCAGCAGCACTTTCTATATGCCGAGAGGCCACTGTAGAGGCGGCATGGGGAAGCTGCCAAGGAGGCAGCAGATTTGGCCTCTGAGGGATGTGCTGTGGCCATCATTGCTACTGTGGTCATGGAGATGGCAGAAGGCGATGCATTCCTTGGCGGCTGGAACTGCTGCTCCCCTGGGGCAAGCTTACTTTGCCTCATGGGTGGGCCAAGCATGTTCAAAGAAGAACCATGTTCACAGAAGAAGACCTTGCTAGATCAGACCAGTGGCCTATCTAGACCACAGTAGTCACCCAGATGCCTCTGGGAAACCTGCAAGCAGGACTTGAGCATGAGAGCACTCACTCTACCTGTGGTTTCCAGCAACTACATTGCTGCCTCTGACTGTGAAGGCAGGCCAAAGCCTTTGGTAGCCTCATCCTCCATGAATTTGTCTAATCCTCTTTTAAAGCCATTCAAGCTGATGGCCAACGCTGCCTCATGTGAGAGCAAGTTCCATAGTTTACTATGCACTGTGTGAAGAAGTACTTTCATTTATCTCTACTGAAGTCAGAGTCATGCTGAGGGCAGCGCATAGCTCACAAATGTTTGCCTCTGCCTTCTAAGGCACAGGGATCCCCATGGGACTGCAGTCATCAACATACCGTATTTTTCGCCCTATAAGGCGCACTGGCCCATAGGGCGCACCTCGTTTTTTGGGGGGGAAATGAATTTTTAAAAAATTATTTTCCCCCCCCAGTCGCGGGGCTGGGGCGGGGGAAGCCCGAGCTTCCCCCAACCCCAGCCCCCAGAACAGGCTGCTGCCCGCAAGCCTTGCGAGCCCGCGGGAACTCCCGCACCGACCCCTCTCGCTCTCCAGGCTTCAGCAAAAGCCTGCATTCGCCCCATAGGACACACACACATTTCCCCTTCATTTTTGGAGGGGAAAAAGTGTGTCCTATAGGGCGAAAAATATGGTGCTTGCTCAATTTACTTGGGTAGTTTTTAGATGAAGCGATGGACAATTTTGACACTTGGGTCATGTCCCCGGAGTTATATAATCAACTGTGAGAATAAACTTTGCACAGTTGAAGATCTCGCCCTTAGCAAAAAAAAGGTAGATGGACTTCAGCTGAAACTGATATTTATTTCGTAAAAGGAAGGAAGGGAAATCTGCGAGTACTGCTGCCCATGGCTGATGTTTGTGCAATACTCAGATTCCAATCAGGCCCAAAGTGTGGTGGTGATTTCATTTTATGGAAGAACAAAAATTAATCTGTCTAAGATCGCTTTGTCGTGAAGGGTAATTTCAAAGCTTTTGTATAAAACAGCACAGGACAAAGTAAGGGAGTGAAACAGACTGAAGAAACCCCTTAAGGGAGGAAGGGAGGATGAGTGTCTCTGTGCTAATGCATTTGATGAGCATTATCAGGAAACAGCATGTAGCTCGAGTCCCATGAAAAGTAAAATAGCACCAAAAAAGGGGGGAGGGATTAAGTGAAAAGTGTTGAGCACATTACAGATACCATTACCATTCTGAGTGACGAAAAGTTCCTCAGAGACCAAGTTCTCTCAATGTGGTAATTTCCACGAATCTTCTTTCCAGCCTTTTTGCATTTGGAATATGGTCAAACCACAGTTGTTTCATTCTTCAGATCTGTTGGTTGGCAACTGCATTGGCTGGAGGACTAGGTTGCTAAGCCTGGAGCAGCAATCTTAGGTTACAGGTGGGATTGATGAAATCAAATTTGGTTAATTGGATCACTGCCCATGGCCAGGATGGAGAGGCTCCAGCCTCTCAGATGTTGCGGAACTACAACTTCCTTTACTACAGAAAGTTCCTCAGCCCTGCCCTATGGTATTGATCTTTTCAAATAAACAATTACTCTAAAATGACCCATGTTGTTGAGTCGTTTAGTCGTGTCCGACTCTTCGTGACCCCATGGACCAGAGCACGCCAGGCACTTCTGTCTTCCACTGCCTCCCGCAGTTTAGTCAAACTCATGCTGGTAGCTTCAAGAACACTGTCCAACCATCTTGTCCTCTGTTGTCCCCTTCTCCTTGTGCCCTCCATCTTTCCCAACATCAGGGTCTTTTCCAGGGAGTCTTCTCTTCTCACGAGGTGGCCAAAGTATTGGAGTCTCAGCTTCAGGATGTCCTTCCAGTGAGCACTCAGGGCTGATTTCCTTAAGAATGGATAGGTTTGATCTTCTTGCAGTCCATGGCACTCTCAAGAGTCTCCTCCAGCATCATAATTCAAAAGCATCAATTCTTCGGCGATCAGCCTTCTTTATGGTCCAGCTCTCACTTCCATACATCACTACTGGGAAAACCATAGCTTTAACTATACGGACCTTTGTTGGCAAGGTGATGTCTCTGCTATTTAAGATGCTGTCTAGGTTTGTCATTGCTTTAAAATGACCCATAGCCCACCCATAAATGCAAGCCATTCAGCAGTCAGGTGGGTGTTCCCTTGCAGCCTTCAGCATCCAGGGTCCCTTACAAATGCTTTGGACTCCAACTCCCAGCATGCTCTGCTCAGTGGGGCTAATGGCAGCTGCAGTCCAGAAACATCTGGAGGGTAGCAGGTTAGTGAATGACAACTTTCTTTCAAAACAATGCACCAAACATTCTGCTTTCAAGTTCCAAAATGGAGACTGTTTGTCTTAACTGAAAACAGCTATCTTCTTGGAATTAAAACAAGTAATTAGAGGGCTGTTTTGAAATACTACTCTCTTTCTAAAAGAACAACAGCAGCAGCTGTAACTACTAGGACTGCCCATCACTATGTTTCACTGTAAAAGCCAGAACAAAATGCCATCAAAGGGAGATGCGGCAAACTCCAAAGTAGGTTTGCTTTTTTGCCTCTCCGAATAACAGAAGTTTTTACTAACCACTTAAAGAAACACTGAACAGGAAATATAAAAATAGTTATGCGAGAAGCTCTTTCCCTCAGAAAATATTATTTTAGCATACCTTGTGTATAGTGTAATAATTCCAAACGAAACATTGTTAAAAGTGCAAAAATAAGCAGGCTTGAAACATGCTATGGAGCATTTCAGGATGATTAATAGCTCAGGATTGAAAAAGTAAGTGACAAGACAGAGAGAATGAGAGTGAAGGATGGCTTAAGGCAGCTGGGAGAGTGCGGGAGAAATTACAGCTGACTAGGGATGGACGAATCTGTCGGGTTTGGTTCTCCCAGTTCCTGATTCCACACACCCACACCCGGTCTTAAATTCAGTTCTCCATTCTGCAGCAATTAGAGATAATAATAAAAAAATCCTCATGGAAATTCACCAGCATTTTGCTGTGAATTTCTCTTAGCAGACACATTTTGGCATGTTGTTTTGAAAATATATACATTTTAAAAACAAGTTACTCTAATAATTTTAGAGAGTGTGTGTGTGTTAAATTTTTATATCTCCCTTCATCCAAAGATCATAGAGTGAGTTACAATATATACAACATATTTTATATATGCATATATGTTTGATTGTGTGTATAATTTTCACTCATATAGGAATACTTTAATATATGCATATTTGCACACCTTACTTGGCTGAAGTGACTGCATTGCAAAATTAAGATAAATGTTAATTTTGAATGTTATCTTTCTGTTGCATATCACTTTAGAAAGCGTTAAATTAGGGTGGTTTGCCTTTAAATGTGAACTGAATTTAATTTCTCCACCATCCCTACACCTGACCAATCTGATTTATATGTTTGGAATTTTATTATTTGTTTCAAACATATTCCATTGTGCAGTGCTGCCCTTGATTCAGAATTGCTTCAGCTTTCACATATGATCATGGTTTCAGTGCAGTCAATGCTATTGATTAGTAGATAAGGTGGTAGATAAGATTTGAGGGCTATTTCATACATTATGCAGGATAAACCTGGATTTACCTCCTAGTGTACACTCAGTGGGGAACTGTGGCTAATTCTGGTCCCCCAGTGGGTTTGCTTATTTGATGCAAGTGTGTGAAAACATTAATCTTTGTCACATTCACACCTTACACTTTTAGGTGAAAACATATTGGGAGTACAGCTCGAAATAAAAAACAACAAGGAAGGCATGATATAAAACTGCAAAATAAACACTGTTTAATGCAAACGTGTGTCATGAAATCAAAATAGTTTTTTAAAAAATTAAATAAAAAGTCACATCAGGAAGCTGCCGTTTTAAGGGGTTTTTTTGTCTCTTTTTGTTTCCTCAAGATGCTCCCTCCCCCAGCGAATTTACAGGTGTGCTTTCATCCCTGTAAATTTACCCTTGTGTAGTTGGTGTTGGCATTCTATATACTAAATGCGCACTAGGAGAGCAAAGAGTTTTAGGATGCCAGCGCCCTTATTCCTTTGCTCCAGGCCTCTGAGGCTGCTTTTAATTTAAAAACAAATACAACAGAGACACACACTTGTATGTAATGTGTAGTTTGGCCAAAAGATTGGGCTTTTGTTAGTTTTGCAGGAATGCCATAGTTGAGAGGCACAGCTACCAAAAATATCGCTGTATGTATCCTTGCAGTCCTGATAGCATGTGGACAAGAAGGTGTTGTAAGACAATTGTAGGACTAAATTCTGTATTATTGTAAGCACATAGCTCAGAGGCCTGGTGAAAAAGAAATGTTTTGCCTGGTGCATAAAAGCATGTCATGATGGCACCAGGTGAGCCTTCCTGGGGAAAGCCCTGGAGTGCAACAGCATCTGGAGGTCCACAGGTTTTCTATCTGTCCCCTAGGGACATCAAGTTATGAGATGTGGATGCAATGGTGTCTCCCCTATTTCCTCCATTTTCCTGATTGCAGATCCCTTTTTGTATACTGTATATGTATTTGCCCACCAGTTGATGTTTTATCTGAACCACGTTTACAAGGTGTTGATTAATAACTTGATCCTCATAAACAGGAAAGACAGAACCCTTAAAATAAATCCCCTGCTTGGCTTTTTAGAGAAAACCAACAAAATAAGAGAACTAAATAATCAGTGCCATTAGTTATTTTGATCAGATTGGAATCTTAAATGCCGAAACAGTAAGAATCTCTGTATAGCGCAATGTAGCAGAATATTGACAGTGTAACTATCTCCATAGCTTTCTACAGCATTACTGTCCAGATAATTATTTTGAAACATTAGGTTCTAACAATATATTATGAGGCCTACATTATGCGATGTTTTATAATAAAGTTTTGAACAGGGAGACCTGAAAGACAAACAATTTTTTTACTAGTTCACTCAGATTTGGATGTTTTCATTACCTCACAAATGGGTAACCTAATTTGTATCTAAAAGGCCCATCGTGCTGATATCCTGGCTGAATTATTTTATCCAATGCCTGACACTTTGCTATTGATCCTTCTGTTGTGCCATATGCTACTCATGGTACAACTTGCGTTAGCGACAAAACGTGCTTTGTGACAAGTACAACATTAACAATATGTGGTGATATCATGCATGGCATGGCTTTTGCCTGGCTTTGGCTCATGGGGAGAGAAAGGGCTCTTGCAGTGCAAAGCTGCCAGGAATGATTGCCAGTGCAAGAGTTTTCCATAACTTCTTCCATAACTGTTCCTTGACTGTAATTAGAGCAAAATGTACAATTAGTGCTGCAGTTACAATCTTTGTTTACTGCCTAAAAAGCAAAGCAAAACTCTCCTGTTAACAGAATTTCCTTTGTAGTGGCATGAAGCTAAGGTTTGTTGCACAAAAAAACCATTGGCACAGGTTTGGGGAGATATGACAATCCTACGTTATGAACGTTATTATAAGTTGTTTCAGTGGGATTGCTTGACCACAGTTGTCCATGTGTTGGTAATTTCACACTGGATGACTGCAATGCACTCCATGTGGGGTTATGTTTGAGGTTGGTCTGGAGGTTGTAGGTGGTGCAGAACGTAGTCACCAGGTTCCCTATTGGGGCAAGCTACTGACAGTATATAACACTGCTTGTGGGATTTGCACTGGCAATCTGCTACTGGGTCAAGTTTGAAGTGTTACTACTAACATAAGAGACCCTATGCAGCCCAGGATCAGTGTACTTGAGAGATGGCCTGATTCCTTATGCTATATATACCCAGCAAGTCACTGCAGTCTGTAGGACAGCTTCTCCTTCATTTCCCTATTGCTGTATGTTTTTTGATAATGACAGATATTCTCTCTATCACACTGAACTGTCGGGCAAGTGATAAAATCATAGAGATGGAAGGACCTTAGAAGCCATCTACCCTGCACAAAGAAACAGAAAGTTGGTTTGTGGGAGGAGGAAAACAAATTGATGTATTTTGATGCAACACTAAACTATAGTGTTACATGAATGAGATACAGTGGTACCTCGGGTTACATATGCTTCAGGTTACAGACTCCGCTAACCCAGAAATAGTGCTTCAGGTTAAGAACTTTGATTCAGGATGAGAACAGAAATTGTGCTCCGGCGGCGCGGCGGCAGCAGGAGGCCCCATTAGCTAAAGTGGTGCTTCAGGTTAAGAACAGTTTCAGGTTAAGAACGGACCTCCAGAATGAATTAAGTACTTAACCCGAGGTACCACTGTACAGGCTTATGTGATCTTTAACTTATCTGAAATAGCTGTGAGGAGATTACTGGAAACATTTGCTTCCAGTTTAAATTAATTGCAATTTGTTATTTCATCCAAAATGGAACAAACTTAGTAAGTTTAAATGATGGTTTATCTAAACAAGCCAAGTTCAAACTGTGGTTTCTGATCTTAACCTGTTTGAATATATACCATATTTAAAACTAACTACATTTCCTAGTTTGAATGAAACGATTGACTGTGACTAAATTAAAATGGAAACAGATGCTTCTAATCTGCAGCCAGAGGAGGGAGGAGAGCAGGCTTCTGTATGTAACACTAAACTATGGTTTAGTCACTATGGTGCTACATCCAATGCAGGTCAATATTTTATGGTAACATATTGGACAAAATGAGAGCAAGGCACTTGAAATGAATAATGGTGGGAGCAAAAGGATATTGGAAGTTAACAAACGCTGCTAGTAGAATTTTAGATGCTTTCATTCAGAACCAAATGTTCCACATCAGATTTTCTTTCTGTGAAGCATTATCACTGATCATGCTTCTTGTGATCAACCAAGAATCAGGAAAAATGTGACTTCCTGATGCAGTATCTTCTTTTTATTGATCCCTGTTGTATTTTATATTTCTCTAGTTGGCTTTTCTAGCCTAGAACATTTCTGAAATGACACACACACCTCACTGGAATAAGCGCAAAATGCCTTGAGGACCACAGTTTCTAATCCTTAACATAATTTTCAAGACAATCCAATTGAATATTAGCTCTGAAGGAAACCCCAGTATGTTCAATGGGGTGTGCTCCTAGGATTTATTTCAGACATTTGTAGGTTGCCCTTCAATTTGTCAAAACTTCCAAGGCAGCTGACAACAAAATAAGACAATATCAACTGCACATTAGAATTGAAGGCACAGTGGTAGGAGATAAGTTGTTGGTATAAAGGTTCTCCTCATGATTTTAACTTGCTCCATATTCCATCTTAATGGCAAGGGGAAAAAACCTTTCAGAGAATAATTATGTTGTGAACTGAGGATGGCTGAGAGAAATTTCTCCTTGCCCCCTTGTGGTCAAATGGTTTTTTAAAAAAATAATACTGCAAATATCCATGAATCTTACATGAAAACAGTTGTGAAATTTAAGGTTTGATTACTTTAAAATCTGGAAATGTAGGTGGGTGAAATGAGTACTCTAGTTCAGAACCAGCTCCTGCTTTAAGCAAAGATCTGTCTTGTGGGGGCCCTTTTCCGTTGGTGGGCATTAGTGGGTTGAGCTTGTCGTGGTGGAAGGCAACAGGAACATCAGGTAACTGGAGCCTGCCATTATAATTTCCCACAATGCTCCAGAGTGATACCATGTCTGAGGCATTGTGGAAAATGAAAATGTCAGCTAGGCACAGATGTTTGCTGCTGTTTGGAACACCAGGCCAATGTGTTTGTTTAAAGGAGGCCCAGGACAGGCAGCAGGGATGGTTCCTTCTGTGACATTGGGGCCTTGGCAGCTGTCCAAGGATGTCAGGAGCGGATACCAGGCCTGCTCTAGCTAGCCTTGGTATCAGCTCCTTAGACAGGTAGACACAACAGTCTTTTGGCTGAGGTATTATCGCATTATTATGGGATTATGTTGGCCATTTGGGTGGGATTTAAGTCTAGGCTCTTCGCAGGCAATTATTTTAAATTAATAGAATGACTAGCTCTTACCTGTTTGGGTAAATAAATGTGTTATTATTTAAGTCCCAGTCTTCAAACAATGTGTTCTGTAGTATGTAGATTGTAGTCTAGAACAGTTGTGTTCAAAATGTGTTGGGTGACCTTGAACTTCTGCCAGCAATTCCTTCGTTAGAAGTCAGCCTTGGTACATTGTGGACAAGCTTCCCTGAAAGACAGCTTACCCCCCTTACCCATCTTCCTGTCAAGTCTGAACTATTTGCAGTTGAGCAGAGAGTCACATGCAGTGATATGCACAGAACCACATTAGAGTTAGGAAGAGCTTGCTACTCAAGCAAGTTCTCAGCCTCAACAGGAAGCCTTTTATAGCCCTTCCAGTCCAGGAAGAGGGCAATAGCTAGTTTGGATGGGTGACCCAGGCACCTCCTGAGACTTCTACTACTATAGTTGTGTTCTATGAAATATTTTCATGGGGCAATGATGAGACCCAACTGTCCTGCCTCTTGGTAATCAGCATGAACAGTGTACGCTGTAGAACTTGTTTAAGAATGCTCAGAGGTGACCAAGTTTTTGATTACTCATCCTTAAGAGATCTGATTATACAATAACTGTAAACAGGAGTTGCCTGTCTGCTATGCTCTCCAGAATTGGCACCTTTTGCGTGCAAATAGTTTGAGCATCAAAAAGAAAACTAAGCGCCATGTAGATTGCACTTTTAGGATTTATTTCACATAGGTTGCCAGCGGAATTCATAATGAAGTTTGCCCATTGTCTCTCAATAGCCAGCAGCATGGCCCAACATAGTTTCCAACATAAGAGGTTGTTATGGGATATTATTATTACTATTAAGTGTGATTTAACCGACAATATTTTTAAAAGCAAGTATTCATTGATGGATATTTATCTTTACCACAAAAGTTTAGAATGCGATGGTAATATAATGGCTTAATAATTGAAATTCAAAGCTATTTCTGTTACAAATATTGTGTTGATAACATTATAATCCAGATTCAAAAGATATATTGTCTCCCTTTAACTGAGCTTTGTCAGATTCAGATAGTCTTATGATTACTCATCGTTACATAGCAAATGGATGTAATGAAAAGCTATCACGGGAGGATGTGAATTTGATCAGAATCTTTTCTTTCTGTGAGTGGAAAAGTAGCATAGGAAAGACAATTTGGTGTGTGGGGAAAATCGCAGAGGGCAAAGATTTAAGATCACACATACACCAACACTCCCGTGGCAGACTTCAAAGCTGATGTGACTGCTTTTCATAAAATACACTTTAAGAAATGCAGGGGAGACCGCAGTATTAATTCTTTTACTGGGCTTTTACTGCAGAATATCATACTGGTTATATTTAAAATACTGGATTTAGACTGTACCAGCCCAATTAGATATTTAATACATCAAACAAAACAAAAACCAGTTTCTACAGATGTATCTTTGGTTAGATCCTACTTCTAAAGCATGTATGAAATGATGGCCCATCCCACTCCACAACTTTATAGATCAATAACTCCTGATAAAATAAGGGAAGTGAGTGGTGATTGAAAAGCCATAAGGCACAGTTTGGTCTATTAATTTTTAGATTGTGGGCAGAACCTGCTTTTATTGTACCATGCAGTAGTAATTGTTGGTAATAACAACAAGAAGAGCAATCACAGTTAGGTGCTTTATGGCTATGAACACTGCACCACACAATCCATTCTTGGTTTTGTCTGGATATCTGGCAGCCTTTTAAAATACGTATTTAGCATTCATGTAGTGAAGCCTGACAGTGATTAAGTACCACCTGAGAATGAGTTTTAGCTGATAATAATTGATTTACTAATTTTTGTTGGTAGGGACACGGGTGGCGCTGTGGGTAAAACCTCAGCGCCTAGGACTTGCCGATCGTATGGTCGGCGGTTCGAATCCCCGCGGCGGGGTGTGCTCCCGTTGTTCGGTCCCAGCGCCTGCAAACCCAGCAGTTCGAAAGCACCTCCGGGTGCAAGTACATAAATAGGGACCGCTTACCAGCGGGAAGGTAAACGGCGTTCCGTGTGCTGCGCTGGCTCTCCAGATGCAGCTTGTCACGCTGGCCACGTGACCCGGAAGTGTCTGCAAACAGCGCTGGCTCCCGGCCTATAGAGTGAGATGAGCGCACAACCCTAGAGTCTGGCAAGACTGGCCCGTACGGGCAGGGGTACCTTTACCTTTACTAATTTTTGTTGAGGTAGATTTACAGTAGTGTTTGGAGCTTTATACTCATTTTAAATTCCTTTGAGAAGATAAAAGTGTGGCTAAATATTTATATTTGAGGTTATGGAACTCCAACACAAATGACATTGATGTCCTCATTTAGGTGCAAGGTGAAAATGTTTTTGTCCCACTCTACACAAAGGAATTAAAAGTGAGCACATTTTCAGGGTAAGTCACAAGAATTTAAAATACAGCATTAAAAACAGTTTAAAACAAATTAACAACCACAAGCTTAGTAACCGTTTGCAAAAAAGTGAAGGTGGGCAGAGCGTTACTGACTTAACATGTCTAATATTATGCACATCTACACCGACAGATTGGTACTGTGACTGTGACGCAAAAGATCTTGGGGTCATAGCGGATAGTTCACTGACGGCATCAACTACAGGCGCTGCAGCTGCAAAAATGGCAAAATCAGTACTGTATTAACAATGATAAGGAAAGAGACTGAAAACAAATCAGCAATGATCATCCTAGTGACAGTTCCATTATGCAAAATGATTGTGTGGGCAGAAATAGGTCTCCTTTGTGTAACGTCATATGCTTTCCCAAAAATCTTCACGGTTTCCCAAAATCAGTTGGTGAATAGAGGCACTTGTTAAGCTTCATCTATGACAAATCCGTGAAAGCTACAAAGCTTGAATCATCATTTGTAATATAATTTCCTTCTCTCTCTCTCTGAGGCCTTTGCTGAATAATACAGTAAACTGCTGCTATATTCGAACGATTATCCCATTCGTATCCCCGCAGCAACCTAGGGAGTGTAGGACTAGCGGACCGAACCTAAGATCCACCCAGCGAGTTCCGTGTCTTGAGCTAACGTGTGAATCCACGCCTCCTTGACACGGCTCTTTTGCAGGCTCTCCCGTCACGCTGTCTGAAAAAGTTTCGCAACAAGCGCGCGGGAGGCTTTTTTGTGGGCGCTTATGGGTGGCTGTGTGCCGTTGCGAAGGATCCTGTTTTGTTTATAGCGCGAGAGAGGCCTCGTTTCCCCTTGGATGTGGGGGTGGCTGGCAGCTGCCCTCCCCTCGCAGCCTCCCTCGGCCTGGCTGGAGGTTTCTTTTCTTCCAGGCCTTCCCAAAACACAAGCCTCCCGGCATCGGCCGGTTGCTAGGCGTCGTGACGACAGAGGTGCGCCGGGCGGCGATTGGCGGAGGCCCTGCTCTTCCCCCCGTGGGATTCGCAGGGGGAGGGGCGGAACCGGCGCGGACGCTGGAGCATGCGCAGTGGGAGGCGAGCGTCCTGCTCGGCCACGTCTGCCGGGTCCTGCCGCAAGCGGCTGTGCTGAGGAGAGCCCGGCTGAGGAGGCCAGCTGCTCGGCCCCATGGGCTGCTCCGCGCGACCCTCGGCGGGGCTGCGCCGGCGGCCCCTGCTGCTGCTGCTCGCGCTCCTCCTGCTCGAGCAGCCCGCCTTGGCTTGGGAGAGCGGAGACCTGGAGCTCTTCGACCTGGTGGAGGAGGTCCCGCAAAACTTCTACGTCTTCCTGGGAGTTGAGCAGGTGAGGGGAGGCAGCGCCAGGAGGAGACCCCCCCCGGGCGGGCGCGGGGTCCGGCCCGGCCCGCCGCTCCTGCTCCCTTCCGGCTGGGCCCGGCTGCGACCTCCCCTGAAACCCGGGGCTCGGGCCCGGAGCGTTTGGGGCGGCCGAGAGCCGAGACCAGAGGGCTCCTGAGCATATGCAGATAAACTTCACGGGGCTGCTGCTGCTGCTGCCTGATTCCGCGTATCTGGGGGGAGGTTTGTGAAGCAGGTCTATAGTGTGGGTTATAAAGTTGTGTGCGTGTGTTTTAAAAGTATACAGTGCTGCCTCTTCTACCTCTTGCAGCTTATTTGTTGCCCACTCACCACCGTTTCTCCCTGTGGCGAGGAAACCCAGCTGTCCCATGACCTCTTCTTCTCTCTCCCCCATTTATTCTCCTTTTTTGATGTTTGGATATTTCCCATCCAGACCTCTTCTAAAGGTGCAGTGTTCTGTGTTTGGATCCTGCAGGCTCCATTGTCCTCTTTCCTCCTTTCTTCCACCTTTATGTTAAAATGTAGTTGCCCCTTCTTATCTCACTTCTTTTCACCCCCAACCCCTGTAGGAGACTTCCCCTTTTCTTTCAAATCTAGGCCACCAGACCTGCAAACATCTTCTATTCTCCCCCACCCCACTGCTTTTATGGAAGTGGCCTATTTCCCCTTTTTTGGAGACTTTTTTGCACCCTAAACCTGTCCAGATTTATGAGGGAAAACTTGCACGTTTCCCTTCAGTTTGTGGAGGAAGCCATGTGATGCATGCTTATTTTCTCGCTATTTCCATCTAACATTCTGAAGAATGGGCTGCTCCCAATATTCTAATTGTCTGTTCATTAACATTGCCTCCAGAGGCCTGTCACTGTGCGTCCCTGTCTTTGGAGTTTTGTCTGGTGGCAACTGGGCATAGGAATGGTATCCCATCCTTAGAGTTCCCTCCTCAGAAAGGCCTGTCTGCCACCCTTCCTTTTAACATCTTAGCTGTGGGTTAAAATTGATTTTCTTTACCTTTAGTTTTTAATCAACAACAAGATGTTGCTGCTGTGTTTGTGGCACTGATTTTATTGATACTTATTTTATTTGGTAGTTTTGCTGTTGTTTTGGTTTACTTATAGTTGTTTATCTTGATTGTGTACTAACTTGTGAATCCATTGGATTAAAAAGAAGGATATACGGTAAATTAAATAAATAAATAAATAAATAAATGCATTGGATGTGTGGCTGCTATTGAGCAGCTACTAGGGAAACTTAAAGGTTATCTTAAGTTTGTATTAGGAAATAGTGTCCAGCTAAACAGTATTGTAAAAGATCAGGTTAACTATTCTGAAACAGATTTGAATGGATTTTACCTTTTGTTTTTTAAATAAAGTCTGATGTAGCAGATCTGGCAGAACCTAGTCAGCAGGTGGCTCAGCTTATTTCTGCTCCTGATGTTTGGACAGGAGTAGCTACTTTGCTTGAGGATCAAATTTTCCTTGAAGTGTGTGGTATAATTTCAATTTGAAACTGGCATAGTTGAGACCTAAACCTAACTCTGAACCAAATCTAATCATCATGTTCAGTTCTGATTGAGACGTTAATGTAAAATGAAGAAGAAGAAGAAGAAGAAGAAGAGTTTGGATTTGATATCCCGCCTTTCACCCCCTTTAAGGAGCCTCAAAGCGGCTAACATTCTCCTGTCCCTTCCTCCCCGACAGCAAACACTCTGTGAGGTGAGTGGGGCTGAGAGACTTCAAAGAAGTGTGACTGGCTCAAGGTCACCCAGCAGCTGCATTTGGAAGAGCGGAGAGACTACCGCTCTTAACCACTACACCACACTGGCTGGTTCAGTTACTATGAATTACCGTATTTTTCGCTCTATAACACGCTCCCAACCATAACACGCACATAGTTTTTAGAGGAGGAAAACAAGAAAAAAAATATTCTAAACGAAACAGTGGATGTATGATTTTTGTGGTTCATGCTGTGGCCACAGACATGTGATCTGATGGTGAGTTTGGGGTAGCCCAATGCAAAAATCCTGAGGATCCACGTGGATCCGTACTTTGTAACCACGTTTTTGCACCACTGCGGCCCCAGGCAACAGTGGGTCCGTGATTTTTTTGGTGCATGCTGTAGCCATGGACATACTATGTGATCTGATGGTGAATTTGGGGTGACCCAGTGCAAAAATCCTGAGGATCCATGTGGATCCGTGTTTTGTAACCACGTGAATGAAGGAACTGTCAGTAATGTATGATATCTCCAATACAGTGATGAAGGAAGGGGGGGGGGGGAGCTCACACTTGTCCTAGGCAAAGCAGCCGACTCCTATAGGCCTAGGTGCCTTCACCCCCCCCATTAAATATTTGAGGGAGTCATCCCCCATCCCCCATTGTGGTATGTGAGTGGGGCTTACCTGGCTGTCCCCCCAATATTTTTTGAAGTTGGAAGAGGGAGGGAGGGAGGGAAGGAAGAGAGAGGGGGAACTCACATTTGTGGAGCTGCCTTGCCTCGAACCGGAGCAAAAAGAGGAGGAGGAGACTCAGGGACACGAGCCTTGTAAGCCGCTTTGTTTGAATTTACCGGTGAGGTGCTGGGGGAGGGACTGAAGGGGATGCCCTCTTTGTCCCTCCTTCTGGCTCATTGTAAAGAAAGCAGAGTAAGAGCCGCTTACATTTGTGTAAGGGAGAGCCATAGAGCAGGCAGACAGGAGGAAGAGAGGCTGTCTCCCTTTCCCTACCTTGGCTTTTACACACTGCATGCAGCTCTTGCTGGCTTCCCAGCTGCCTCCCTTCTCCCACCTCGCCAAAAAACCATAGAGCAGGCAGACAGGAGGAAGAGAGGCTGTCTCTCTTTCCCCACCTTGGCTTTTACACACTGCATGCAGCTCTTGCTGGCTTCCCAGCTGCCTCCCTTCTCCCACCTCGCCAAAAAACCATAGAGGAGGCACACAGGAGAAAGAGAGGCTGTCTCCCGACACTCAGCTGTTGCTCAGCTGTTGCCGGCTTCTCAGCCAGCCAAGCGGAGGAAGACAGGCTGCCGAACAGCCAGCAAGAGCGGTTCCTCCTGCCTGCATTCGCTCCATAACACGCACACACATTTCCCTTTACCTTTTAGGTGAAAAAAACTGAGTGTAATGGTGCGAAAAGTACGGTATGTTTTGAAGATTGATAACCAACCCTTCTTGCGGAGTAAGTCCGATGAGAGTGAATATAATGATGAATACTTAACTAGAGAACTTTTTATATATTTAAAACATGGTGGCAGATCCAAAGAGCCATGCATTTGTTGAAGGCTGAGAACTTGCAGTTGGAACGGGAACTTGTAGAAGCCCACATAATTGCCTAGGTGCATGCTGGAGGATCATTGGATCTTGACTGTTTTCACACACAAATACCACATCCTGTAGAATTCTATCAGTTGTATTTTATCATTGCACAATCAGAATGAATTTCAGGAACCAAAATGCTTTTTCTGTGCAGCCTGAACAGCAGCAGTGAACAGTTACTTATTGCTACTTGCTTCTGCTTACCCCACCCCACCGCCCTGCTCACAGTTGTGGGGAATATTTTTACGTTATGAATGGTCCATGTCACCATTAAGAAAAAGAAGTAGGAATATGCCAGTATATTTGTGGACTGTCCCTGGATCTGTCCGTTCTTCTTTAAGTTCTCAAAGTCCTTGACCTACTTCAGTGTTGTCATATGAACTAGCCAGATGTTTAACTGATAATCAATCACAGTCAGCCTGTCATTTAAAAAATAAGACTTTAGAGCTGTCTTGCCCAACAAGGTGCCTTCTAGATGGTTTGTACTATAATTTCTGTCAGCCTTAGCCAATATTACCAATGGTCACCTATTTGGGGAGCTGTGGAACTTGTTGAGTTGCATTATTATTATTATTATTATTATTATTATTATTATTTACTAAATTTGTATACCCCCTTCATCTGTAGATCTCAGGATGGCTTACAACATAAAATTACAACATGAAAACCAACCATAAAATACATAATACAAAGATAACAGAAAACAAATTCCCCTCTCACACAATACATTTAAGAGGGATTTGGTTGTTAACCAGCCAAAGGCCTGGTTGAAGAGGAATGTTTTTGGCTGGCACCTAAAGGCATGTAATGAAACCACCAGTTGAATCTCCCTGGGGAGAGCTTTCCACAAATGGGGAGTCAGTGCAAAAAAGGCCTGTTTCTGTGTTGCCACCCGCAGGAAGGGCCTCTCAAGTGTCTGGGTGGGTTCATATGGAAAGAGGTGGTCCTTTAGGTATTGCAGTCCCGAGCCGTTTAAGGCTTTATAGGTCAAAACCAGCACTTTGAATTGGGCCTGGAAACTAATTGTTAGCCTGTGCAGTCAGGCCAGGATTGGTGTAATATGCTCAAACAATCTTGCCCCAGTGAATAACGTGGCCACCAAATTCTGCACCAGCTGAAGTTTCTGAACCATTTTATGAGGCATCCCTATGTATAACACTGTTGCAGTAATCTAACCTAGAGATTTAATCTAACCTAGAGATTACCAGAGCATAGACAATGGTAGCTGGCTTGTCCCTGTCCAGATATGAGTGCAGCTGTTCCACCAGCCAAAGCTGATGCAAGCTGAAATAGGTTGGGGAAGGCTGTTTTAAAGATTCCAATGCATACACAGGGCAAAACGCAATCAATTAGTGTAGTATGGTGATTCTAATTTGTGGGGAAGTGGGGGGTCATCACAGTATATTTCTGGATTAAATATGAAGAAAAATAGCCTTTCGGCATCATTGTCAAATCCAGCACCATACGATGGCTGGGCCATTTTGCCTGTTTGATAATTTGGCCCTGGTCGAAAGAGCCTTGAACTCTGTCATCAGAAAAATAGTACAAGTATTATTGTCTGTTCCACAGTCTTTCCATGGACTACCTGAATCGAGCTCACAGATCATCAGTGGTTAACAGAACGAAGTATGAGATAAGGGATGAGGTACTACTTGCCCCAAGAGAGACTTGAGGCATATTACTTGCTTTTTTATTCAGGAAGTAGCTGCTTGGCCTGGCCGTTCTAAGAACTGGGTATTTCCCCTTCTAAGCTATGCAAATAAGGTCTGGCTCAGTTCTCAGTGGCTCCCATTCAGACTGGGACATGGTTGAGGGTGGAATAGAGGCATCTTTCACTCCAGACACAAGGTCATCCATCACCTGAGCAGCAGCATCTGAGTAAACCCATTTACTTTCTCTTATATAAATGAATGACTGCTCTTCATTCATAGGGGAGAAAAATAAAGTGCTGTGCTTGAGGACAAACCTTACCTAGTTTATGGCCCTGTGGCTTGATGTGTCTTTCTGCACAGAAATATGCTGCACCTGTGGGTTCTTCAATATACAGGCCTCTTTCCCATGCATTCCATTGCTCATTATAATGACAAGCATTTCAGTAGAAACAAATACTGTATTTCTCGCCCTATAGGACGCACCGTCCCATAAGGCGCACCTAGTTTTTAGGGGGGGGAATAAAGGGGAAAAAATCATTTCCCCCCCAGGCGCGGGGCTGGGGTGGAAGAAGCCCGAGCTTCCCCCGTCCCCAGCCCCCAAACAGGCAGCTCTCTGCAAGCCGTGGGAGCCCAGCGCCGGCTCCCGCTGCTTGCTGAGAGGTGCGCGAAGCCTGCATTCGCCCCATAGGATGCACACACATTTCCCCTTCATTTTTGGAGGGGAAAAAGTGCGTCCTATAGGGCGAAAAATACGGTAGTTTGATCTAAATCCTATACTCACTCTCTCTCTGTCTCTCTTTGAAAATGCTTTATTTTAAACAAACTAATTTATTGTTAGCCCTTCTGCTAGAATATGAATAAATGGAGGGTAACTGCTGCACCTTTAGAAAATTAACCTGTGAAGTAGTTCTGTTACCTGGATGTACATTTAAACTACGTGTGAGCTGAAATGCAACTTCTAAAACTTGACCAAGCACATTTTCTATATGAAGAATACAAAACAATAAAACCAGTCAGTTTTCAAGGACAATGCAGATGTTGTATTGTTTAGACCTGAATAACTTTTTCAGAACCTGATGATGACATCTGCTTGGTCTGTAGCTATAGCAACTCCTCAATGGCTTCCTTTCTAATTTTCACATAGAACTGACATTTTAATAGCTCATTCAGAGCACTTAATAACCTTATGACAAGAAGCCCCTAAACAGATCTGCAATAGATTAAAGAAAAATCTGTATATGGGACAGTAGTTTTTAAAAAATCCGCTTCATAACTGGAGGCTTAAAGATGATAGTTCTTCTTACCAGCATATGTAAAGTAATTTCTTAAAGAAGTAATATATATTCTTTTCTTTTTTGCAATGGAAAAACACCGAGTTCTTATTGGAACTCAATCAACAGAAGTTCAAGCGGTTCTTGAGGATACTGAATAACCTTTAAGCAAACCTAGACATAAGTACCAATTAGTCATAACTTCCTTGGTCTCCAGCTGATGTTTACATTGTATGAAGTCTTAGCTCTCCTCCTTGAGGCATGGAGGAAGATCTTAAGTTTTGTTTTCCACATTCCACGTTTGTGAAAATGTTCTGGCTAGCTCCCTGGTCTATGCCAGTCCTAGTTCTTAGACATGTTGACCACTTCCATAGAAGAAGTTTTAAATTGCCTTGGAGCTCTGCTTTAGGATGTTTTTGTGAATGTCTGATAATTCTTAATGTGGAAGAGAGTCCTTTGTGAAGTGCACAATTCGAACTGAAATAGTAAAAACAATGTAGCATTTTATCTGTAACTGAAAAAGTGTTGTGTTATATAACACAATGGTGGGAAGGGTGATTCCTGTTGAAGGAAGATTTAATTTTCTTTCTTTAAAAACCTTTCGTCATGGGCTATTTTGTGCAGAGCTATCACCTTTTGTATTTAGCTGTACATTTCTTGTTCTGGGTATACTGTCCCTGGTCATTTGACTTGGTTGACTTGGATAAGTAGTAGAGGCCAGATAGCGTGAACAAGGGAAGGCTTAAATTAAGCTCACTCTTCTACACCCATGACCAAATGTAAAGTTGCCTAATATTTGGTGTGTAATCAATTGCTGCTTTTTGAGAATGTCTGTCTAGTAGACATTGTGAAGTACTCCTGTAAGCATGCTACTGATTTCATTTGATTCTAACATTTTGTCTGCCAAGATCTTTTCTTGTTTCCCTTAGATCTGCTAGTGATCTTGCCAGTGTTTGGCCTTGTAGTGCAGATTTCGCTCTAGATGGGACGGGGGTGGTGGTGGATAGTTTTGCCTGATCTCAGTTTTATCAGGCAGCTTTGTAGACCTGAGTAGGTTAACAGCTGCACATTCAACTTATCCTTGTCCAATGACAGCATACACAGAATCAGTTGCCTTGTCTGCTCCTGACGACTCAACGTGTGTTCTCTCTCTGAGAAAGATATGACAAATCCAGGGAGATTTGTCATATCTTTCTTAAAGCACTAATGCTGGCTTGCTGTCAGTTCAAGGTAAGCATGACTTCCATTCTTTCCAAATCCTCCCTGCATCTTTCTGAATTATGCCCTACATGTCAGGGTCGCAGCCTAGGTGTAATCTTCTGACCTAGTGTGCCCTCTTTACCCATGGCTATTCCAGTGCCTTGTTCTGCTAGCTGCTACTGCAACTGATGCAAGCTTTGCTTTGTTCTCTCTAATGCAAAGCTTTATTGGCTTTCTAGCTTGATAGAGAAATTTGTAGACTTGTGTGCATCATTATTCTTGCACTGCATGTCTGTCCATTGGTTGCAAAACCAAACACACACCTGCTTTTGCTAACCACAACATTGCTGGTTCTATATATTCTATATATGTTTAATAGTCTTTGGTGGGATTTGTAGCATCCAATGCCTGTGAATTCCTCCAATTAGCTGTGTGAAAGAACTACTGCTTTGGGGTTATGATGGAAAGCAATAGTGCACATGTGAGTGGTTGCCTAGTAACTGCCTGCATGATTAATTCCACCCTTGTGTTATTATGCCTCCCCTATCCTGTGGGCATGAAGCAGGCTCTAAACTGCGAAGTCACAGCCAGGGTGGCAACTCGGGAATGAGGCTTGCTTTTGTTGGCAATTTTTCCCGGGTCACCTTTAGTCTAAAAGTTGCCCTGTACTAATTATTAGCATAGGGAGAAGTTTATATTTCCTGTATTTTTCCACCTTTTCATGGCAAGTCTTGGATTATCTTTGTTTTAACTGGCCATTAGGATATAAAGTGGAGATCAGTGATATGGGGTAAAATGAATTCATTTTTCCTTTATATATTCTCCCCATGGAAACTTTTCCATTTATCAAAATGCATTTTTAATACAAATAATGTCTATCATGAATGGAAACTCTATTTGTCAATTTGAAGGGTAGTTTCAGACTTGTAATTTTGTTGCTCCAGAAGACTTGCTAAGAAACAAGGTGAGAAATGGACTAGTACTGTATCTGCCCCAGTTGGGAGAGGAAGGGAGTGGATTTACTTCCTCATTTCTTCAGAACAGCTGATGAACCCAATTGCTGCATTTCTAAGAGGGTTCTGGGCATGCACACCTAAGTTGGCTATTGGATATGTCCTTAGTGAATTCTGCTATTCCAAAATTTCCACCAGGGTAAACTTGGCAGTTTGTTCCTACCCATTTAACTGTTGAAGCCCTCATCTTAAGTGGCACAGGCAACTTTCTTTCTCTAGCTGTTTGTGTTACCAAAACTACTATTTCCAACAGACTAGATGATTTCCAATTCAGTATTCCTCTTACCTGAGTAGCATTGATGAGATTTTTCTTTCTGGCTCTTGACACAATGGATCCCTAATTCGTTGGGGGGGCGTTTCACATTACTAAGCTGCAGTGTACTTTTGACTTTGTAGACTTTTGGATTAAATTTTGGCCCCCAAGAATTGCCAATATTTAAAATACAGTTTAGAATATTTGAAAAGGGATATGTGTAGATTGGGGTAGCCAACATGATGCCCTCCTGTTATTGGGCTATAGCTCTACATGGACCCCATTTGGATGGTTGGAAACTTATTCACCTAGGCATCTGTATCCCAAATAGGATGCTTCATTGCTGTTTTTGGCTCTCCCCATTCCCCCAGAAGTCAGTTTAAAATATGCTCTGCAATATTTTTAATATTATAAGCACCATCTGTCTGTTTCCATCTTTGGTTTCCAGTGAAGCCCATTCCAGTTCAGGGCCAGCTTATCCCAATATGTTGTTCCCTAGTGCCTGACAAATCCAAACCCTTCCAGCAAACACTGCTATTTAATCCATGCAGCTTTACCTGTCTAGCTGGCCATGCAAGTGGAACAGCTGGGATTTAAAACAAGAGTTTACTTGGAGGGTTTGCATTTAAACTTCCTACCTGCCAGTCTCAATTTTGCTTCTCTGGTTGGGCAGGAAAGAAGTGCCTTTGAGTTGAAATCATACTGTCTCTAAAGGGTAGGTGGGGAAAGGAAACGAAGCAGCAGCATGATCCCAAATGTCTGTGAAAAGGATATGTCAGGTGGGGGAGCATAGTTAACTAAAATGACACAGGACCGTCCTTCGAAGAAGGATAAACGTGTTTGTGTAGTTCACAGGACCGCACATTTCTAGCTACCTTAAGATTTTTTTAAAAAATATATTGAATAATATATATATATAGAGAGAGAGAGAGAGAGAGAGAATATAATGTATATTTTGTTTAGCAATAATGTTACTTGTAGCTGAGAGATATAACTTGTGTCGTTATATTTCTTAACATAATGTGTCATTTCATGGATAACGCTTCTGTTTGTACCCTGTGTGTGTTTCCTGATGGGACACAGCTCATACGTTTTAATATGTTATTTAAGAACTGGTAACAAGTAGTTATACTTCATCTGTAAACAGTGTCCTTATACATCTGTATTAGCCTCACCAATCTGCCCGGACACTTTAAAGGAGATGTCATTTTAAAAAACAAAACAAAAAAACCCTTCAGTTTTGGCTTCTTACCACTTGATGGCAGTGAAGGAGCTAATGTTGCCAGGAAAGGTTCAGGGCAGGATGCTATTATGAATAACAAAATGGGAGGTACAAAGGAAGTTTCTGACACTTTGATATTATTCCCATTTCCAGGCGATTTTGCAAGTGACAGTAGTGGAGCAAAAGCCTCTAGATGGAGCTTCAGCACTTCCTAAAGGGGGGAAGAGAGACTGACAAGCCTCCTTCAGGGGAATGCTACATAGTCTGCTTTTAAAACTTGTATCAAACTTAATTTCTCTTCTTCGTGTATGTAGAATGCGTGCTGTAATGATAAAAGCTGTTCGCTCACCTAGAAGCTGCGTAGTTAGTCTGCCTTTCAGTATAAACTCCTAAGGCGCAGAGCAAAGATAAAACTAACTGAAGGATATAATAAGCAGGAAGAGTACATGCAACAGCTAATAAAACCAAGTAGATATGTTGACCAGTAAAAAGCTTGTCTAAATAAGCCGGTCTCTAAAGCCTCACCAGGTCATGGGATTGGGGGGTGATGAGGGAGAGAGATAAGAGCAAGGTAGGTAGATTCAAGTGGTTAAATGTCCAAATTATAAGGAGAGATGTTGCATTTCTGGAAATACTCAGTAAATTGAATTATTGTGGCTCTGATGATCATTTCCATGGAAAATCCAGGGGCATCTTACTACTTTGTAAAAGTTCTGCTCCCTCCCCCTGTATTACTTTGAGGCTCACTGCTTTTCTTTTCTTCTTCTGTAACTTGGGGGCCACCACCAAAAGAGCCCTTTCTTTGGTGGCTGTCAACTGGCAGTTTCCACCTATTATCACAGGATGAGAATAGACTCTGGCCTTTTGTACAGTAGGTTATATTCCAACCTCTCAAAAGTCAGAGGTTTCTGTTCCCCTCCACCTCTCTCCATCCTACATCTAGCCATGAAAGAAAGAAAGAGGTGTCATCCCAGTTCAGTGATGCATTTCAGCCTAGCGAAGGGGAGGGGCAGGACTCATGAAGGCTTGTGACTAGAGACATGGCCTTGGCCTTGGGAGCCAGAATGGAGGACCTGAGGTTTCCCACTCCTGTTCCACCAAAAGGTGATCTGTGCTAGTTCCTGGTGTGGAAATATACTTATGGGGGAAGGTATTCCCTCAATATATGACTGTTCTAAACTCAAAACTATGCATAGTCTCCAATGCACAAAATCTGTTTTAGAGCCATTCTTAACAGCTGAAAAATCATCAAAGTGTGTCATTAGATAGCTATCTATTTAATTGATGGTTTTTCCTCCCTGAATTATTTTGTGAAGGAAGGCAATGAAAGGATTCGTCAGTTTAGGAGCTGTCAGTGACATGGGTTTTGGGGGAAAGTTTTCTATATGAACTAGGGTAATTTTAGGGAAATATTAGGAGTATTAATGGGAACTTTTATCTGATACCCTAGAGAGCGATCTAGTTTAACATGTTTGTTGTACTAAAAGCTTTGAAACTGCAAAGCATGCCTAATTCCATTTGACATCCATTCATTGTTACTAACGAACATATGATATTGAAAGTTTTTGTGGAAAAATAAAGCACTGGAAAACTTTCAGCTCCACATCCTTGAGTACTGTACTAAAAGGCATTGGATGAATAAAAGTTGGTGACTGCAAGGGAAAATTTGCTTAATGCTTTAGGAAAATGTTAACTCCTTTTGCATTTTTAAAATGTGGGTTTTACCTTTCTACAGTAGATGAGTTTCTTCATATCAAGCAAACAAGAAGTGTTATTGGAGTTCAATGGCACAGAGGAAAACAACCAAGGAGGGTTTATCTGGCCTCAGGACACTCCCCAAGCCAAACACCCTCCTGAGCTACACCCCTCAAACAGCAAAATATTTGGGAAACGCTGCTAGGTCAGTGATATTAGGTAATGTGGAAGAGTGTGTTAGCATACAGAAGCCCCCAAGCATTGGCCTTGTGTGATATTTGAGAGCCTTTCCGCAGTCTTCCCCACCGTGGTTCCCTCAGGATGTTTTGTGCCATAGCTCCTACCAGACCAAGGCAGGATGGCTGGTGGTCAGAGATTATGGGAATTGTAGTCTTGAACAACTGATAGGCACTAGGTTGGGGAAGGCTGCTCTGTTGCAGCAGTAGTCAACTTTGCATCCTGATAGTAAGGCAAGAATGATTGTTACAGTTTTTGGCAACAAGAAATAATACTCGGAGAATTATTGAGTTCCATTGGCTTTGCGAGTCTCCATGGATGTTGGTCCATGCCAACAAGGGAATTGCATCATCCAGAAGATTTTACTTATTTATTACTTTTATGAAAGATCACAAGGCAGTTTGCAACATAAAAATGCAAAGTGGAAACACAAAATACATAACATAACAAAACCCAAAGATGAGACTATGGTAGCTATTACTCCAAGAATGACATAATGTTTTAGACTGGTGCGAAACACTGAAGCAGTCAGTGCAATTTAAACTCATAATTGTAAGTAAAATGCTGTATCAGAATATGAATTCCAGTCATGAAGTGGAGTGCCTCTTCTCTTGCTTTCTGCACCTGTCTTGCACTAGTCAATTTTATTCCAATGCTCTTTCTGGAAAAGTTGCATTCTTTAAGAAGAGCATGTAACTAATTTTAATTTATAGTGGGCTTTTGGCTGTTTCCTGGGTTGCCCTGCAGGCTATTTCAGCCCATGTGTAACAACTCTGTGAAAGAAGATCACAATACTACTTGCTTAGCTGATGCTGTATAAATTGTCACCCTAAATCAAAACTGTTCAGAGATTTATGACCATGAAATACTTGGTGGTGCTAAATTTAGTGGTGGAATGGGTTGCACTAACTTCGGGGTGTGTGTGTGTGTGTAATGTGTAACAGAACTGGTTGTGCAAGTATAGAAAGCTAAAACATATAGACTGGTTTTCTGTTTTGTTAAAAAATAATTCAAAGTCATGTGCGGATTGGAAAACTGATTAAAAGAGTACATAAAAATAAAATCAACAGCAGGAAAACAAGTGGAGCAGCAAAAGATCAAGCAGCAATTATCAGAGCCAGACTTTAACAGCCTTGCCAATAATTGGCTGGAAAAGCTTTCCTGGAAAAAATAGATTTTCCTATCTGTCACTGACTTTAGGAAACAGCACTTAGACCTGACAAGAAATAAGTGACTGTACCCACAGTTGGCCTAATAAAAATGTTGCTGTACTGTATGGCTACACTGGTGTTAGCATTTGCTGGCATAACTACAGCCGGTAGAATATGGCCAAAATGTGGGTGGAAATTTACATGTTACCTCTGCAGTGTGGGAGAGAATCAGCCTGCTAAAGTACCAAATAAATCACCCATCAAATGAAAGCATGGACTGTACGGAAGTGTTGGTAACTTTTTTTTTTTAGAAATCTGACACTACTTTCAACCACCTAACTCCGTAATTTGGGGAATCTGTGTGGAAATAGGGAGCTACTGGTACGATTTGTGATGAAGGACCTAGGTGGGTGGGTGTTTTTATGAAAGGAACAAAACAGTCATTCTCCTGGCTTGCATAGCCACTTTCTCTTCTCTATATTATAGATGAACTCTGCTGAACTACAGCTACTATGTTCATTGGTGTGTTTTTTTGTTTTTTAAGTTTAATGAAAGGAGCTTGGGTGTTTGTGTGAATGCTACTACAGGCTAGGGGACTGAGCTACAAGTCAGGAAGTCTTTGGTTTGAATCTCCTCTCTGCCATTAACTTGCCATATCTTCTTAGGTAAGCCAAACTTCCTCTCAGGCTTCAGTCCATTCTCAGTCACCCATCTGTGATATGATGAAAACACAGACATTCCTCACAGGGTTTTGTACCATCTGGTTATAATCCTTACAGGTGAAGCATTGCAAACACTTGAAAAATCTCTGTATAGAATATTGCCATTATTAAGGAAGTTATGTGTGCGTGATGCTCCTCCACCATGTTATTTTAGTGCTCTTCTCCAATGCAGTTCTGAACTGGGACAGTGGTTCTAGTATTTGCATTTCATAGTTGCAGTGCCCACATTCTCGTTGGCTATCCCTGGGTGTTGTCAGAGAAACAGGATGGAGTTAAAATGGCTAGTTGGGAGAGAGTAGTTCTTTTTTCGTACATGCCTCTTGGGAAGCCATTTGTCTTCATCTCTCAGTTATTTGGGAAATTCTGCTTGAGTGGAGAAGCCTCCTAGATACTTTTCTTTTTTTAAAAAAGAGAGAACGGGCTTGTGTGTTTTCTTTCATCAGACTTGGAGGCTTTGTGAGCCCAGGAGCATGGAGAGATGTACAAGTGTTCTTGGGTACAGAGGACCCTATGCTTCGTATCTGGTGAATGTATTAGCTGCTTGGACGAAACCTAGAAACACATTCAGTCAATAGATTTGTGCTGTGGGTTTGATGTAATAAAGCAGTTTCCAGAAATTACTTACTTAGTATTCTTACAATGTATGTCTTGCTCATTTTTCTTTAAATATGTGTTTCCAAAATGCAAGCCATGTTCAATTATTGTGTGTATTGTGTTAAAATGAGGACTGATAGACACATGCCACATTCTAACACACCCAATTTAGAGAAATAAGAGTTCTGAACTAAAAGGGGAGAAATAACGCTGAGTTGTGAAAAGTATAACTTGGTGCAGGCTAAAGGACTCCCGAAAACAATGTGTGTTTAGGCTGTAGAAGACCTGGGACCCAGGTGTTGAGCTCAGAGGACATCTGTGCCTGAAGTAAAACAAGATCACAGGCATAGGTAAGACTTAGGTCTGAGTTAAGTGGTTTGCTAAATATATTCCTGGGGTGCGCAGAGAGATTGCTAAGAGAGTAGACATGACAATGACTAAAACCTGGCTTGTAGGGGATCCAAAAGCAATCCAGCATTATAAGGTTGTTAAAGTGAGGGAATGAAAGGGGATTAGGCAAAATCCAAATAGGTGTACTTGGGCATAGGGGAGCAGCTTCAAGAGAGAAAAGACCCCTGTAATGTAATGGGGAATGTTCTGGTAAGGGGTAGATTGGGCCATGTAAACAAACAAGGAGGACTCATCTGGAAGGTTTACCTTGTGGGTGGTGCTCTTGAATGGATTTAGCTATCAAGAACATTGACTATGGTGAGTGGCTTCCTGGCGAGTCATACTGCAGGCACTGTTGTTCTGTCTGGTGTGTAGTGTTGATGGAGGAAGTTTGTATCTCCTGGAGCTGTGGATGCAGCTGCTTTTAGATGCAAAACCTGCATCTGATGACCTTTTGTTTACCAGGCATTTTATCTTATTACTATTATTGTAACCTAGGTCCTTGGTGAGTCAGTCTGTGAACTTTCTGGTTCCTCATGACCTTACTGGCAAGAAGGTCAAGCACAGAGAAATCTACAAGACTGTACATAAGGTCAAGGTGGGGGGGGGGAGTCCTTTCTTGTGGTCCTTTGCTTTTGCCAAACCCATCTTCAGTTCACTGTAATTGGAGGTTAACAGTGAAAGCCTTATAGCTGTGTGTGTACCAAATATATAGCTATATGATTATTTTAAATGGTTTCTTATATTGTGTTATAATTATTGCAACCTGTCCTGGAATCCTGGGGTGAAGGATGAGTAACTCATTGGATAGCCTGCTGTGATGTGTAAGAGTGTCCATAACGTTTCTGAAGAGCAACAGATAGTCACATGATGTTGACATAATAGTGTAGCTGCTGTGAGAAAAGATGTCCCTTCAGAAACCTGAGTGGAAGGAGACCCAGAGAAGTGGAATGGCAGATATTCCCGTACAGCAGTTCAGTTTTGGAACTCCTCTGTGGCAAGTAGCAATTGGCTTTCCAGGAAGCAGATGGATGGTAAATAGCAAGGCTGCTCTATCTGCAGGCAACCATCCCACCTTGACCCCACCCCACCCCAGTTTTTGGCCAGGAAGGAGGACAGATTAAAAATGGCTCAGGGAGGCATTTACCGGAGAGTATAGGTGAGGAAGAGTTGAGCATACTCCCCTGCATTAACCCCCCCAATCCCACTTAACATTTTGTTGAAGCCAAAGTCCAATTTATTACCAAAAACATTTGGATGTTAACCACTGCAATGTGTAGAAGTGATTTTAAATTAGTCATAGTGGTGAGAAAGTGTTTGGGTTGTTTGTTTTGTTTTGTTTTTAAAGCAGAAAATGACAGCATTGCAAATGGAACATGGGATATACCCCCCAAAAATATTTATTTTTTATGTAAAACTAGTAAATGAAATTAGTCTGCTATGATTAAAACAGATCGATAACATGAAATGCAGGCTTGATCGATGCTCACAGTTAACAGAAACCTATTTTACAACAAAGTCTGGCTTTGTGTAGCAGCATGCACTTTAATCATCAAGGTGATGAATGCTTGGCCACTTGGAAGGGATGCAGTTTACAAGGGTGGGGAGGAGAGGAAGGATGGAGAATCAGCAGTAAGTATGTTGATTACAAACCTGAAAGTAAATAACAAAGGTACTTGTGAAATTCCCATTGCCAGCTTAGGCTGAAATGTGTAGCAGTCCCCTCTGTGCCTTGGCAATAGGCTGCTTTATGGAAGTGATGGTGATGCTGAAGATATCGGCCTAGTTCTCACTGATGTGGTAAATCTGTGCTTGGGCTATGCCACTTGAAGCTGCAGGTTAGGGGCTCACTTGATTTAATGAACCTACATACCCTGCCCCCTCCCAGAGAGAAAACTTGATATTGGGGGCAGGGGTGGGGGGAGAGAGAGCGAGAGAGAGCTCACCCTCAGCCCTTCTCATTCACATCTACTTGCCTATTCCGCAAAGATGACATATTGCTTTTTTATGGAGCATTCAATCACAGGAGTCCTCACCTGCAGTCTGAAGTGGTAGGGCCCAGACAGATTTACCCTTAGTGAGAAATAGTCCTTAGACGTAACACCAAACCATATCAGAGTTGATTAGAATGCTGCCCTTCTGTACGCTTTGGATCAAGCATTCACCATCAAGCTTGCCTTGTACATTATGCCCACGGGACTGCTGAACTTCTGTGCCTACAGTCCACAGGGAGAAGCAGCTTCTTAGGGGAAAGGCATTTCTTGCTATCAGTTCTGGATTAGCTCCAGGATGCCTGTAGATTGAATAAGAACAGTTTTCTTTGAGCATTTAGCATACAGTCATGGCCATGCATACTGGAAAGAAAGTTCCTCTGGAAGAGAGATTCTAGGTTTTTTTGTTTTTACCATTATTTACTGAAAGCCATAAATGAAATTTAGTGTGGTGGTGGTGTTGTTTAAAACCCCCCCAATAATAATCAAAATCTAGAGCCAAAGTTTCAATTTGGCATTGTACATACTCTAAAAAGCTAGATTAGTGGAAACCTCTTCAAGGTCTGGGGTTATATGGAAGCAGTTCATGCCTCATTACTTACAACCATATTTGCCTAGAGTGCAATAATATAATTTAATAAATATGATAATTATTTATCAACAAATAATAGGTAGCAACACAACAATATTCTTACTGTAGAAACCAATTAGCTATTACAGCATTGACCTAACTTTGAGGCTGGTGTAGGCAAATAACTGTTGCCTAAACAAGGCACCATGCTAAACATGAATCTTCACCCTCGCTGCCTTCTCCCTCCTTCTACATCCTCCCCCACCCCTTAGGGTTTAATCACAATTAAGTGACAGATGCTGAACACAATTTGTCCTAGTCTAATTGACTGCAAAGTCATGGTCAATATTGCATTGGCTAACTCAACTCCTCACAGCCATGTCCAAACATAATGAAATTGTGTTAGTGAGACATCTTGCTGAAGCTGGAGGTGGAGGTGCAGACTTCTAGCCCCCAAATTACTTAATTTACATATATAGCATGTTGGGTTTCTGTGTATAAATAAAGCCACTTTCCCCTTCATACTTGCATTCATAATTGTGTCTCCAGAGTGAACTAATTTTGCATCGTTTTCTCCTTTGCTGGATCTGAGGAGTAGACTCTTGAGTGAAAAGATGCACAACGTCTAACTTTAATTTTCTTTAGGTGATACAATTTCAATACCACAATAAGAAAAAAGGCCACACACTTTTGCACAAACAGGGTGTATTAGAATAATCAGAAAGGATGTTGAAATTAATTATCCTAAATATAACCTATATTCCTAAATTCTGTTCTTGTTGTTTTTGGTCAGTTTCTTGATGAAATCTGATGCATGTTTTATCAGAGTGAAATTCCACTGTGTTTAAAAAAGGCTACTCCTCAGTAAGTGTGTTGTGGTTTACAGCTGCAAAATAGATTGGTGATTTCAGCAGGTGCTCATATCTTGCCTGTGAAAATGCAAAGATTTTGCCTTGATGATGATATCCTGAATCTTGTATAGTTAATAGTCTTTTCCTGCCTGCATCCCCTCCCCATTACTCAAAGCAGTGAAAAGGCCACTTCAAATATCATGCTTTTTCTACACAAAAAGCCCTTTGGTGTAAGAAAAAGCATGAGGCCTGCATGGAGACAGTCGTGGGTCAGTTCCATGCCTCTGTTTCAAAGCCTCTGTGTTCTCACAGTACATGTAGCATGCATGTAGCAACACAGAGACGATTCCTCACACATGCAGCACACTCCACCCGATTATCCCCTTCTGGCCTGAAATGTTTTGTGCTGAATTAGGCTTGTGCTGTAAATCTGTAATGAAAACAGTGCTTTGTGCTGAAGGTTTGACAGGCTAATTACAGTGCTGCTTTAATTGTCTTATTTTTGACTTCTTATAGTCTTAGAACCTCTTCCAGATTTGACCCACTACAATAGTTTGTACAGATGTAGTTCTAGAGAGTGATCTATGGGAGAGGATGCAATACCGGCATATACCCTGCTTTATTACTTTAATCCGAGATGAAATATCTCTCTGAAACCAAATCCTCATGCTTAGTTCACTTGACAAGACTTTCACTTTATACCAAGCAGTTTCTTAGGGGTCGTTAGGATACGTTTGTTTGAGGCTAGACTATCGTGGTGGTTATGTAAACGCTCAGCATACATTGCCTTTGACATGTTGGCCATTAAACTAGTTGTTTTCAGGGTATATGTAATGATACTTTGTAATTTAGACACAGCTTTGTTCCTCTAGAGAAGAGGTAGGGATTAACTGTAACATCTTTTTTATGCCGGGTGTTCTTAGAAACTGAATTTACTTACGCATCTGTGCAATTAATACAAAACACTCGAGCTTCATTTTTTAAATAATAATAATAATGAAAGTGAACTGAGATCAGGGCAGTGCCATTGTTTGGTTGCACTTCTGCAGTTTCCTTCTCGTGAAATGCAAGCCGATGCTGCTGTGAGTGAAAGCCCTCTTACGCAGACAAGCAGAAACAAAGGTTGCTTGAATTCTGCAAGAAATTAATAGAGATGTAATTTTAATATTAAGGGCACCACATTAGCTGAGGCCTTGCAACTTGTAAAAATGAGCGCAATAGCTGAAGAAAAAGGGAATATTTTAGAAGATACGCAGATGTATTAATTTTAATTTGTCCTTTTGATCTGTTAATTACCGCTGAAGATTTATTGACTAATTTTAAGGAAGCAAGTGTTTGAAAGTTTCTGGCAAATACTATCTTCTTGTAATGAGCACATGGCAGTGAAAGAAGTTAAGAGGAGAGCAAAATTAGATTGACTGATTGTTCAGTCATGTGGGCCTGGCTCGCTGCATATCCCGGCTGAAGAATGATTGCTCAAATTACATTGCCTCAGGTCCCCGCACTTGGTTGGCTGTCTTCTCAGATCTTAACAAGGTTCTGGGAATTCATTTCTGACAAAGTTTGCTTTGTGTTTTTCAGGATGCTTCATCGGCAGACATTAGGAAAGCGTATCGCAAGCTTTCGCTAATATTGCACCCAGATAAGAATAAAGATGAAAATGCGGAAACCCAGTTTAGACAAGTAAGTGATGCACATACAAGCATTAAAATGTATCATGTGATCATTAAAACCTTGAATAAATATAATGGTGATTGTGGGATATTATTTTTTTGAAATGATTAACCTGGGGAAGTTTGGAAGCTTTTGTTGCCACTTTACTGTGGTCTAATGCTTTCAACTCCTACAGATATTTAAAATGTGTAAAAAAACAACAACCCCACCGTGTGCTGTCAGAAGTTAAACATACTTAGATAATGGGAATGCTTAGGGTTGGGAACAAGACTTTGTGGACTCCTTGACTCTGTTGTTGTTGTTGTTTTAATATAGTGCCACAACCTGCATGTTTTGCATTGCAGTGGAAAAACATTTCATCAAACATGTTAATGTTTAATGTGTATAAAATTAAGCTTTACTCTGTGGGTGTATTTTTCAAAGAAGGCCTAATATGTGGTTTTTCAACAGTTGTTCACTTGGAATTTATTTGGAAATTATAATGAACACTAGTGAAACAGTAGAGCATGCTTTGAAAGTTGGATGGTGCTGCTGCTGATTTGTTTGTATCACAGAATAATTAAATTGCTACTATCTTGAACAGAAAATTACTGAAAACGGGGAAATATTTAGTTTACACAGAATAACCTGAACTGATTCTTTGATTCTAGGAACTGTTCTTCATTCTTACTTTTAAGAGTACAAAAAAGCCCAGTATACGTGCAATATTGTGGCAAAATATTCTGGCTGTTCTGTGCACGGTTGCTGGTGTCTTGCTGTTTTTAGAAAAATAAAAGTATGCTTTCATTCTAGTTGGTGGCCATATATGAGGTTTTAAAGGATGAAGAGAGAAGGCATAGGTGAGTTTATTTTGTATATATTTCAAAGCAGAGGTTTTTTCCCCAGCTAAACTGAGCCAGGCTAGCCATAATTTTATAGGCTCTCTCATATGTGCTAGGTTCTAGCCTATGTTGATAAAAGAACCAGGTGATAACTTTATAATTTGTAATATAAATATGAGCTTTTAGACTGCTAACACATGCTTAGTGCAGCAGTTCATTCCCTTTAATTGTTAAGCTGATCCTCAGATTCTCCAGCTATAGAGTAAGACCTGTGGATTTTCACTGTGGCCAGTGCAAACTGATTGTGGGTTTTGCTGCTTTGCTCAAATCTTTTCAGTCTGAAAAGCCATCTTCCATTTTTCAGGATCTCACCAAAAGTTGTGGACTTGGGTTATTTTCTCCATGGCTACTGTAGCATGTGCTGACTTTAACACACACACACTATATGTGTGTGTGTGTGTGTGTGTGTGTGTGTGTGTGTATATATATATATAAAATCACACACACCTTTAAAAAACTTAAATAATACGACAAAAATAGGAATATTTGAAAAGGCTTTTAGTTATTGCGTATTATTCAGACGCTTTTTTCCTTAAGTACAAAACATAAGTATTCATGTACCTGTGAGAGAAAAAATTTACCAGGCAATTTGCTTGTGCTTGGGTTGCTTTCCAGAGGACTGTTGTATTTTACTTTGGACTTGTGGTTTATTAGGATGCTCACTTTACTGTTAGTGACCCAGATATTTTGGCCAAAGAAAAGAAGGGCTTGCTGCCAGCAAATGAGTTCTGTTTAAAATATCTCTAGGTTTTCAATTCTCTGAGTAGTGATGCTGAAAGTTCTCCAGGAGGTTCTTGGCTTTGTGGAAACCTTGGCATGAGTCCAGGTCTCATAGTAGAGATTATCTACTTTCAGATAATCCTCTGTGTTGAAAGAGCCATGGAACAGTGTTCAGAGGAGTTTTGGAGATTCTGTGTATGGTTTTTACCCTGCCTCCCACTGCAGTCTTTCAGCTTGGAGTCATAGATCAAGGAAGTTTAGGAAGTTTAACAATAGGGGGTCAATGTCTGGTGTCAAATGGTTGCAAAAGGTATGAACTAGTTTAAATGCACCCCCCTACACTCACACTCACACACACTTAATTTTTTTGATAGTGTTTATTTTGCGTGTTCACTGTTCATGGCTTTAATACTAAATAACCTGTGTTTTTGTATGGGTTTATTTTTACACTCCCCCCCCCACAGTACATCTATGTACTTCTACAACCGCATTGACCACTGCCATGAAATTAAATTATTTAGGGATTTCACATAATGTGTATATTGGAAATCATGTAATGAAATTATCTCAGAAACGTGTTTAATTGAATTGGTGCAAGCCTTCATCGCCTTGTGTAAAATGAGGTGCTGTAAACAATGATTTTTTTATGGTTATTCAGCTAAATGCCTAAAAATGGCTCATGATGATCTCTACCATAGGGGCAAGAATGTTCCCTGACAGCAAGTATTCCGTTAAAAAAAATTTTTTAAGCCCAACAAACTCTGCTTTGAGACATCTCTTTCCAGGGCTCTGCCTTTGGGAATTCTTGGCCGCTTGGATTATGGATTCATTTGCAAAAACTACACTAATAACAAATATAAAGGCTATTTCTCTTGCATTAAAATTCTTGTTGCCTCTTGATAAACAGTTATTTTAGGTGGGCTTTCCCTCCCCCCTTCCTTAAACCGTGTGCTTACCAACTAATTACCAAATAATAAATTAGTTTCCCTTGGTTCTTCCTTCAGATTCATGTGCTCCAGGTTTGGTGGTCCCTGACTTTGTTTAACTGTGGGCAGATGCTCAATGGACCATCATCTCCTCCAAGCACTCAAGTTTCTCAGTCTTCCTTAGCAGGTTGTCAAAGCAATTTTCTCAGTATGTAGCAGCTCAACGTAACTCCATCTACGCAGCAGTAAAAAAAGTTTCAAATTTGCTCTTCTTTTTTAAAAGTCTCATATTGAACGTCAAGGCGGTGATTAAAATCAGCATGTTTTGTGCATACACCAGAATTTTCTTTTGGGAAGGGTTTGTTGTTCTGAAGCTGCCCACACAGTACCTCCAAACAGCTGTCCAGCCTCCCCCCAGCTCAGAAGTGATTTGAGTATGTGATGTGAAAGAAGTATAAAGAGGCTGGAGTGAGGGCCGAATTTTTGTTTGAGTTTTCTTTTCAGCTCCTCTTGCGTCAAACCTTCAACCTGCTTTTTGAACTTGGGGGAAGCTAAACAGCAGTTTGAGGATGCTGTTTGTAGCAGGACCCACTGGGCTCTTCTTAAGATTTAATATCCTGCGCTTTGCTATGCTGAGTAGGCAAATGAGCAGGAGATAAAACAATATATGTAGTTTGATATTGGGAGCTACTTTTAATCCAGCTGTATTTACTGTAATATTACAGAATAAATATGTTGTTGCTTGTCTTTAATATGTAGTTGGAAATGGTTTCATTTCCAACAGATTCTTTTCTTCCATTAGATGATAGAAAATATAATCTGAACAGGCTGGTGGTGTTTTTGTTTTTTAAAAAGCAACCCTAATGACAGATCAACAACTTAGCAGTTTTAAAATCATACAGCTTTTCTAATTTAGAAAAGCGTTTTTAAATGCTTGTGGATAGATTACTGGAACCAGTAGTTGGGCATCAAAATAAGTGATCTAACACCAAGGTTGAATCCTATAGTACCTTTTTCATAATGAAGAGGTTTCTACATGTACCATGTGGAAAGTATATGAAGCGAGTACATTTACATTATTATTATTTTTTGGCAACAACAGCAGGATGAAAGGGAGTGTTTTCTCCCCCTTTGAGCTTAGATTTTAAAACCTAATTTCTCTGCAAGTATTAGATGGGAGTGAGTTCCAATGATTTTGCAGAAAGTTCAATTTAAATGTGCGTAGATTCAGAATTTTGAGATTTTAAATAATTTAAGACTCTAAAGATATATGTTTGAAACAAGCCTATAAAAGTTGGGAATTCTGAAGCATTGTGTTAAGCTAGCTAGACTATAGTGGCATTGCAGCATGCTGCATAAAGCTGAATATGGGTGAGCGAAATATATTTCTTTGTCCTCGTACAATTTCATCTTTACAGTTTACTTGAAGCTACAGTTGTGCTGTGGAATAATCAACTAGTTTTGGTGTGTGGTTTTAATACCAAATTTCTGTTTTGAATATGAGAACTTATTTTTGGCTAGCTTTAACAATAATAACAAACACAGTGATCTCAGGTTTTACTTAATATACATATCACAATAATAGTTATCTGATTGACGTGTGTGCATTATAGACCTAGCTCTATGTTGCCCATATTTTGGAAGTGAGCAAAATCAGAGCATGAATAAGATGCAAAGAGGACATAAAGGCAGACTGCTTTGTGATTTCCTTATTTGCTTAATTCTTATGCATGCCTCTGAAAGTCCATCGTAGGTGATAAATTGATTTCTCCAAATAAGTACTTTAATGAATCATCTGTATGCTTCCTAATTAACTAATTTGCTAAATGTGAAAAACAAGATTTAAAATTATCAGAGGATTCTGAGTAACTTAAGGATCATTGTTCATATGCGGTGCTAAAAATTAAACAGACGTCTTAATTTTTAAATACAGTGCTCAATTACTATAGAAAGGAGTGATTTATTTTTTGACAGTATATATTCTAAAAAGTGGGTTATAATAGAAGCTATCTTCCCTTAAAATGGCCAGTCGTGTGAGCCATAATGTTCATTGATAGTAAAATCAATAGAGCATTGATTCTGGAACTAAATCCTTGGAGACTTTTGTTCAGAATAGCAGACGTAGCCTGGTAAATACAGAGTGTGTTTAGTGCATGAAATTTTCATGTGTCAGATCTAGACGCGTATAGAACAGATTTTTAATATATTGTGAATTTAAGTGTGGATTATCAAGGTCTGTGATAGTTCCAGAAGATAAATATTTAGCATTTCACCCCCTTATTAGTCCATAACCTTTAATGTTTTTCCCCCCCATTCACTCACTGTTTGGTAGCAGTGATGAGGAGATGTTTTCAGTTTTAGTTTCAATAGTTTTAAAGGGAAAAAAATATATTTCATGCAAGCACAATATATATTATGTATTTTAAAATTTTATTCTATGTTCACCATTTTTACTTCTTACTTATGTTCACATTTTAAATTACTGATGCATTCTGAAAAACCCCATGGTATTGAAATAGCTGGTTTTCTTCTTCTTTTTGTTGCTCGCACTAAAACAATTTTTCTAGGACATTTGAGACCCCCCCCTTCCCCTTTTTGGAGAGGAAAAACAGACATACTCCTATCATTATAGGCATGGCTTAAACACTTTTAATCTTTTATAGTGATGGCTTAAACTAGACCCTAATAAATATGTATTGTTTCTGTTTTTATATTGCACATAACAACCGACAGAGGTGGCAAAGTTATGTAATATTTAGCCTGCTAATATTCAGCAATGCAAATTAGCAGACTGTTTTGCTCTGACCAACAAATAATTAACCATTTGTTTAGAACAAATGAATCAGAGGGCATCTTAATTTTTTTCAATGAAATCTACTTTATACAAAGATGTAGGGCTTTTTTTTAAAAAAAAGACAATTTTTAAAAAAAGAAATTATTCATTAATCTATCTCCAAGGTATCAATTTAATAACTATCAAAGTAGCTACTGCAGTTGTTGCATTTAAATTGATTTACACGTCAAGGCTGGCAGTTTAGCAGCTGCGCTATTATTCCGATCGGTCAATTTACTTGAGAAAAACCTACTACTGAGTCCTACTGACCTGCATGACAATATAGGCCCTATTTCTATTCCTGTAATTAGGCCTGCGACTAACTCAGAATATTTTTAATTAAAATATTTTGGTCAATGTGTTGCACCAAATTAGGCTTTTCAGTGCCGATTTAATTCTGGAAATAGCGTGATTAGAATATTCAATGAGTCGTGCTCCATTTAGGATTAATTTTAACATACAGTATTTTAAATGCCTCAATTCTAAATCTTCCTAATAATAGGCTTGTCAGGTTTCTATACTAAAAGTTATCTACTTCAGTGGTTTATGCAGTTAAGAGTTGCGTGTGCGTAAATGATCAGTAGTAGAACTGATTTCAGGAATAATAAATGTAGAAAGAATTTATTTCTAACAAATGGCTTTTTATATGAAACATGCACACAAAGAAGGCAGAAAAGTCGCTAGAATAAAATGCAAACTTAGCAGCCTATAATGTTTTAAATTTCATTCCTTTAAAGAAAATGCCAATCACTTGTACATTGCAAGTCATTTCTAAATTAGTTTTCATGTCAAAGGAAAAAAGTTTAATAACGTTACACCTCTGTTCAACAGGAACGAGGTTGTTTTTCCCCATATTTTTCTAAATTAAGGAGTCAAAGCTAGCAAATGGATTTGGTGGTTGTTGCTTCCCACTTAAAACCATCCCTTTGTAATTCTTTTATTCTGGGAACATGACCAATGATTGACAGGTAGGTTGAACATATGGTTCATTGTAGAGTAAAAACATTTCTCAAGTGAATCAATTGGGGGTGCTGTTAGAACAGTAGAGCTACCCTTTTTATGCAGTCACTGAAGAAGATTCTGTTTACCAGGAGCCCAGATTAAAATGTTGTTGTTGCTGCAGCTGCTGATGCGGGAGTTTAATATTTTTGAAAAGTGGATGAGTAAAACAGAATTTCCATACTTTTCTCTCTCTCTCTTTCTCTCTCTCTCTTAAAAAAGCAAATAGGTTCATTTTAAATGCCTCATGAAAGCTTGTTTGTTTTTGCCACTGTAGGTATGATGATATTCTGATCAATGGGCTACCAGATTGGCGACAGCCTGTATTTTACTACAGACGAGTGAGGAAAATGAGCAATGCAGAGTTGGCATTGCTGTTGTTCATTATCCTCACAGTGGGCCATTATGCTGTGGTTTGGTCAATCTACCTGGAAAAACAACTGGTAAGCATCGGAAATAAGTTTTATTTAAAATCGCTGCAAAAGTGTTCATCACACCCACACCCTCTAAATTAGTTTCCTAGTAATTACAGACGGACAAGCATTCCTCACTTGAATCCAATAACTGAGTATGAACCCCTCGGCCAAAAAAAAAAAAAAAAAAAAAAGCCTTTTAAATGATCTGCAACGTTTAACAATAAAACGCAAATCATTTCGCTTTCTGTATTGGTGACTTTCAGGGATCTTTTTACCTAACCCTCCTGGCAAATTGCACAAATGCAGGTTTTGGGGGTTCTTCTCCCCCTCCCCAGCTTCCATTCTTGATGTTTGAAATTCATACTAGCCTGGGCTTTTAATGTCTTAATGGAGGGTCCCTTCCCAACGCCCAAATTGAAGTGTCTTTCAAATGTGATAAATGTTCCAGGGTTAGAATGGTAAAATGACAGAAGCAAAAGAAATGTTTTAAATGTTGCTTCCTTCTTGTCTGCCAGAAAGCAAAAGAGCAATGATTATTTACATGCAAAATTTGAACTTTAGCATCTGTTTGTTTGATTTTGTGTTTTCAGAGCTACCGTATTAAAGTTGTCATATGAGGAAAGAAGTTAATTTTTTTAAAAAATAAGAGAAACTTTGATTGCTGTAGATATTTGCGTGACTGGGAGAGCTGGACTTCATGTGTGCTTAAGTAGTGGAGATGCCATGGCAACAGTTATTGTTAGATGATTTTACTTAATCATGTAGCTCCCCCCCCCTTGCATTTGCATAAATGCTGTTCTGTTCTGCTCTTAATTGGAGAATCTTCCTAACAATTGCAGAGCACATGTTTCTGATAACCTCTAACAGTCCCCCCCCCCTCCTCTCTGTATTAGGATGAGCTGCTTAGCAGGAAAAAAAAAGAGAAGAGGAAGAAGGCAGGAGGGAAGAATATGGAAGAAGCGAAACTTGGTGTAGACAAGAATGAAAGGTGGGGAAGGAAGCGCTGAAATAGTTCTTGCCAGGCAGGCACATAAAAGTAGCAACTTCTGAATGTTTTGACACTTGGAAAAGAAGCTTTGCAGTGTTTGTTTAAAAAAACACACAAAAAAATAACTTTAGCAATTGCCATTAGTTCTAATAATTTTTGAGACATAGCTGTGGGTTGATTGTATGAAATTAATACATTATTGGGGGCAGGGGGGAAACCAGCAGAAAGTGTGGGAACTTCTGCTAATTTAAATTTGGTAGTTTTTCACTTTAAGGGGAGGAATCAACTGCAAGGAGTTTATTGCATGCAGGATATTCAATGGGATCTTAATTTTCCAGACATATCTGCTGTTAAGGGTAGCGTAGGTTATAAGCTGGCACTGTTTGGCCTTAGAAGCAAAAAAGACATTAGGAAAATGTTCTCAATCCTGTGATACAGTGCCCCCCCCCCTTTAAAGCCAAGAAACAACATGGGGGGAAATAGTGACATTCAGAATACTCCGAAAGATACCACCATTCCTTCTATTGATTCATAGAAAGAAATAAAGGGTTTAAATAGTTCACACAGCAGGGGCATGAACTGGATCAATGCAGGATGGAGAGCACAGACCATTTTGCCTGTCTTCAGTTCTGATGACATCAGTGAGTAATGCTTCAGTGAACTGCAAATGACATTAATTTTTATGTATTGGTTTGTTTATGCTACAGACTTCATATCTGGTTGTCAGCGCTTGTGACTGGTTTGGTGGTAGTTTCTCTCCCCCCGCCCCCCGTACTGAAGCCGTCAAAAAGTCTGAGGGGTTTATTCTGTGAGGTGCAGGCAAGCCCAATGTTTAGGAAGGCCCTCTGAATATATTTGTTTTATTGATTACGTTCTACATGGAAATATTTACATGGTTCCCATAGTGGGATGCTACTTTCTTTAGCCCTCATGTTCCTAGTTGGAGGCTTTCATCGCAGTGTATGCAAGAAGACATATACACATAAATTACTGAATTATTATTATTATTATTATTTCTATAGGTTGCTAGAGAAGCCACAGTGGCAGGACCTTCTTCCATGCAAGCTGGGAATATGGTTCTGTTTGACAGTAAAAGCACTGCCTCAGCTATTTCAGGTAAAAATGCAGAGTTGTGTGTTTCCTTTTGTTTCCTTTTGTAGTTTTGGAAACGGTTCCACTTTTCCTTTAATTCTCCCACAGAACAGCATTTGGTTTTATTTTTAGGAGTCTTCTGCCTTTGGCCAAGTAACTATTTTGAGCCTAGAGAATGTTTCATAGTTGTAAAAACAGTGGAGCCCCAATGGTTCCCATATAGGAATGATAAACACTGAATCATTGAGAGCTCGGCTAAATAAATGGAAAAGGAGGGGGAAGCGTCACTCCTAAAATGAGACTTCTGAATCAGCAGCAGTGTGTTGAAAGACTTGCCATGTATATTGGACCCTAAAGCATTAAAATATGAGTAATTGCTCATATTTTATAGCATTGGTATATGAGTAATAAAAATACATAAATGTGAGCAGTAATAATTCAGGTTTCAAAAAGGTGGGAAAGCAAAGTATTATTTAAAAAGAGCGCATTTATTGTCATTACTCTGGTTTTTCTTCTTCTTCCTCTTTACCAGAGTACAAATTTAATAAATTATTTGAATGTCTTAATGCCTCAAACTGTACATTATCCCTGAGTTAGCTAGATGTTCAGAACCTAATTTAGCATAGTCTGCTGAAGTGTGTCTGTGTGTGTTCCTAATACTTATAATTGGTTCTTGGCCAGTGTTATAAAACAGTACTGTACAGTATTACAAGATTGGTGCATTTGTGGTCAATTTATTAAGAAATTTATTAAATTTGGTTGAGGTGAGAAAGCAACACTTCTGTTGCCTAAGGTATCATTGTACAAGATCTCCTTTAATAGCTTATTAAGGCATTTTAATTTTACACACACTTCTCTGTATTTGGTATAGACCATGCAGAGCAAGACAGGTTAAGCGTCAAATCTGCCCATCATTAGCAACCTATTAACCCAGACCTTGATACTGTGCCGCTATCTACATGGATAACAGAGCTCTTACAGGCTGTGCTAGTGCTGGCAGATTTAAATTAAAAGCTAAGAGGACAAAGCAAAGCAGTAGAGGAGAAAGTTTTTAGCCACTAAATCTCCCATGTATGCAATGGATAGTTTAGAGCAAAGCCTCCAGAGAGATGGAGGACTTGGTGGATCAAGTCCATTCATCCCTTTGCTAGATAGACAAGCTCATGAAGAAACTGCTGGTTCCTGGTAGGGCTTGAAACAGCTATGTCTAGTTGGAAAGCCCCTCTTGTCTCCTGCTCCTGATTCTGTGAGCAAGTGAGAACAGGCTCTTTGATTGGTCCATGATGCATATCTTCTAGCTGGGGATTCTATTTTGACTTGTCTGCAATTGAGAAAAAGTGTTGATAAGCACCACCACAATGTTGGCCTTCTAGTGTTGCCTTCCAGTATAGATCATAATGGGGATGTGTTGCAGAGACTGCTTAGTGGATAAGGAAGTTTGGTTAGAGGAGTATGGCAAGCTTCGGGGCCTGCATGGTGCAGGTTGAGGTGCGTGTGAAAACCATTTTTGTACTGGCTCTCTGGGTCCAACATCAGGAGTTTGGAATTCTGGATCTCTTAAATTCCTCCTTGCCCTTAGTGCTGGTAAATGCAAGACCGGTGAGTAGATAATTTTGCCTCCAACCTACTTGGATGAGATAAGTAGACCTATACTAGCCTAACTTGTGTCCATGATCAACTTTGGCCAGAGAGATATGAGGTAGGGATGGTCACAATGCATTTTGCCTACTCTACCTTGTACTGGTAGACTGGTCTTGATTGGTTGCCCTGGTGTTGGATACCAGGGACTAATTTGGGATATTTCCGGCTATGTAGCACTCTTTTAGCTGGTGCGATCATCTTGAGATTGCTGTTTGAGATGCCCTGAGAATTGTACTGGGTCACTCCAGTATACATGCTCAGACCTCCTTGTCTGGTGCAGTTCATGACACTTTGTTGCAGTTGTGGAGCTATGCCAGTTTGTATTGGGCCTTGCACATGTAGAACATCATGTGCTGGATTTGCTGTTCTAAGCTGGACAAGAATCTGTTGACTGGGGTAGTAAGGATGGTCTACATTTGAAATGTTATGGATTCTTCAGGTTTACAGAATCAGAATGCAGCAAAGGAAGTAATGAGAAATTCTGGAGAGAGGCCACATCTTGGTCATTATATGGCATAACTGTGCACTGGTATGATCCCCCCCCCAAGTACCCTCTCTTTCTCTTTTCCTCCCCCGTCCCAGATCTCAGCTCTATAATTTGCTGAAGAGCTGGGATACATGGTACTTTGCAACCTGCTGCATTAGATGAATATATCTTGCTAAGTTCTCCTAGTCGATGTGTAGGCTCTTAGGCTCTGATGGATGGTGATGCAACTTGAGTTTTCCATGACAGTTTTGCACGATTCTTTCCTGGCAGACTTGCTCATGTATTTCCCAATTACCACAGTAAGATACTGCTGTTCAGTCAGAATCTATATGAGAAATGTTGAAAACAGCCTCTTCTCTAGTAGCTTGTTTGCATTTGATTTGGGTTCCCTCAGCGATGTTGATGGTGCTGAGAGTTGTGGAGGCTGTTGCATGCTGTTTGGACTCATGGGGAATACCAGTCTGACCAGACAGTGGTCATCTGGTTAGAAACATAAGTGCCTTGTTGAAAGAAGTTTCCTCCTGCTTAAAGGATAAGGTGGAAAATTGGAAATGTGAGTTCAGCTTTGTGGGAACAGGCGCATGATGATGTTTAAATACTGTTCAGTGTTGATATGAATAAATGGTAGTCATTTGCAGCCTTAGGAATAGGTGTCATCAGTATGCTAGTGTCACCCATCTCTTACTTTCCTGCAACTCAGTTCTGCCCTTAGCCAGTGCAGGAGGTGATAGTTGGGTGGAGGAGGATGAATTCACTAGGCCCAATGCAAGGTGTGAGTTAAAGCCTTTTGAAGCCCTTTATGGCCTGAGACATTCCCACCTTAAGAGCTAACTCCCTCTGTACCAGCCCCTGAACCACTTGCATTTGGCAAGCCGGGTCTTGCTCCATATATTCTTATAACATGAGATTAGGACATCTACTGCTAGGAGCAGGACCTTAATAGTAGTGGCCACAAGGTTATAGAATACCTTTTTGTTGAAGTTAAAGGATTTTCCCTCCTCCATCTCCACATTTTGATTTTTTGAGGGGGAAATGTATTGATCACTATTTTGATTTTTTTTAAAGACCTCTTTATTTTGGCAAATCTGCTTGATTTGACTTTTGTCAAGGAGAGAGTGGATTTGTTATTGAAGAAAATTTTTAAAAATTATTACAGTGGTACCTCGTGTTACGTACCACCCCCCTTATGAATGCTGCGGGTTACACACTCCGGTAACCCGGAAGTATATGCCCCTTGTTGCGACCTTTGCCCTGGGATGCGAGCGGAAGTTGCGCTCCAGTGGTGTGGCAGCAGCGGGAGCCGCCATTAGAGAAAGCGCACCTAATGTTAGGAGCGGTTTCCTGTTACGAACGGACCTCTGTAACGGATTAAGTATGTAACACGAGGTACCACTGTACAGCGTTTTGTTTTTACCTGTATTAAGCTTCTTCCAGCACAGCAAAAGAAGCAGTTCGCTGTTTGTTTAAGACAGTAAAATTCGCAATGGTGAGAGAGGTTGGAGTGTATTTTTTTCCATTGATTGGGAGGATGTTTGTTACTCCCTATGCCTGATGGAAGCAGAATAAGGAGGGAAACTACATTCTGCAGCAGAGAAAGCTTTCAAAGGCTAAACCCCACGCAGAGAGTTTTTGTAGTTTATCCTCAAGGTTACAAAGGCAGCGATGATAGCAGCAAGATTCCAGTCTTCAACATGAGGAGCAGGCTGTTGTAGCCAATGTTGTAGATAAAGGGGGCTCCTAGCAGCTAAAGCCGTGTGCTCCCAAGAAATCAGTCATGCACTGGGGCAAAGCACAAAATAACAAGCGTTATTTACCATGCCTAAGCTCACCCCTCATTAAAGCACATTTGTGTGGGTTGAGGAGAGCAAGGTTACTTCCTTCCTTCAAAGTTCTAAGCAGCTGAATTGGTTTTCTTCTGACTGTTAAAGGACAGAGATGATTCTTTGTTCTTGAAACCAAGCAATGAGTTTCCTCCCTCCCCTGCCTCCCCCTGTCCAATTAAAACTATGTTTTGACTGTGATTTGGTTCTAGAGGTCTCCTGCAAGAGTGGAAGTTGCCTCTGCTTGTTCATGGGTGATGTTTTCTCCTTCAAGACCCATCATGCCACTTCATGCCATTCTGAAAGGCTTCTCTGGAATGGCTTTTGCATGCATGGGGGGCTGTGTGGGGAGGACCAACATGCAGGGCTGAAGCAGAATTGGGCGTTGGTAACAGTGGTAACAGTCACCCACACCCACCCCTTGTGTTTGCGCAGAAGCGCTTTCCATTTAACTCAGGATTGTTGTCTTTTTGGGGGGAAGGTCTTTGGATCCAATCCTCTATCTTGTTTAATATAACATAAAAGAAATGTGAGTGGCGGGATATCCATTTACATGAATCACGTTGCAAAGCTGCTACCCGCATCTGATTGTCATTTATCCAACCGCACGTTTTTCATTGCTCCTGCCCCTTTTCTTTCCCCCCTAACTGGGGGTTGCGGGGGGTGGGGTCGGGGGAGGAAGGAGGAATACACGAAGGCACTTAAAATAATTAAGGTAGTTCTTTACTTGAGAAAACTGCTTTGTATGCATGTCCACAGGTTAGCCATTGTCATTTTTACTGTTCTCTGCTATGCCAGCTGTTCTCTGTTCTCTAGAGTTGGAAGAAAAATGGTGTGCAGGTTTCAGAGCATAATTTTTTGAGAGCTTTATTTTTAATTATTTTGTGGAGGATGGGGAGGAGGTAGATTAAGATGGATTTCTGATGCGCAGGGAACTGATGTGTACGTTTAACAAGTGGGGGGCAGCTGAAGTGCCATTTAGGCAGGCTTCCAAATCTTTGCCTCTCAAGTGAAGGCGTCTGCAAGTCTTCCTTGCACTGGGATCTCGGGAGGGCATCTCAGGTGCACTGATCTCTCTGCGCATGAGATTTGCAAATAGTGGCACTGGAGGTCTTTCTCTGCAACCTTTCTTTTGTTTAATTTAGATGCTGAGGTTTGAACCTGGAACAGGGGTAGGCAACCTAAGGTCTGTGGGCCGGATGCGGCCCAATCGCCTTCTAAATCTGGCCCGCGGACGGTCCGGGAATCAGTCTGTTTTTACATGAGTAGAATGTGTCCTTTTATTTAAAATGCATCTCTGGGTTATTTATGGGGCATAGGAATTTGTTCATTATTTTTTTTCCAAAATATAGTCCGGCCCACCACATGCTCTGAGGGACGGTGGACCGGCCCAGGGCTGAAAAAGGTTGCTGACCCCTGACCTGGAAGCATTTCCTGGCAAAGCTCTGCTATGAATCTCTGGCCTCTAGAACAGAAGTGGCCAACCTTTGGCCCTCCAGGTGGTGCTGAACTACAGCTCCCATCATGCTTAGCCTTTAGCCATGGTGGCGGGAGCTCATGTGAGTTGGAGTCCCAGCAATCTCTGAAGAGCCAAAGGTGCAGGAACTTGGTGCAGGGAAATGACGTTTTCTTGCTCTGTGATGTATTGATCAGCTGTCCTGCCATGTCCTGTATAGAATCCCCTCAGATAATTTGGATGGCCTTCTATAGGCTAAAGCTACATCGGGGTGGGGGGTGGGGAGAGGAGGTTGGCCTAGCATTCCAAAAGTGTATGCTCTCAATTTTAGTTAATTACAAAAACTGCCTAGATAGCTGACCCAAGGAAGCCAAGCAGGGCAAAGGGAGCAAAAGGCTATTTGCAAGGCTGAAGTTGTAAAATTCCCCGCCCGCCCCCCCTCATCCTCAGATTTGGTGCTTAGGCATAGTCTATTCATAAAGCACCACTAGCTTTACTGTCCATTGAGAAACTGGCAAGCACACTGCAACACATGAGGGGACTTGCAGAGAATTCTTCTGCTGTGCTTTCCAAAAGAGAATTTCCAAGGCACTTTTCCAGCCTGAGCTTTCCTTCTCCGCCCTGCATTGCTACAGTGTCTGAGGAGAAGTGGGAAGAATTCAGCATCACACACTTCAGAATCTTCTGTCAGTGCAAGCATTCCAGCTTGCCACACAGAATGACCCCCCTCTCCACCCCCCCAGTGTGGTTCCAGGAGTTCTCATGCCTCCCAACCAATTTTGGGGCACACAGAGGAGAAGGAGAGGGGGAAGCCCCGCTGTCCAACTGGAAGTCTTACTCAGGGCTTTTGCAGATGGGACTTATCTGTTGAATCTCAGCCTCTGTTTTGTTGGGAGGGGAGGAACGCTTTTTTGACCTTAGTGTCCCTCCTTTGAAGCACCAGTGAAATATCAAGTCCTGCTAAAAACCTGGTACTGTAAAATAAGTTATAGGAAAACGACAAGCTGTTCTGTTGCTGTGTGAGACAAGAGTAATACTGCCACATGTTGAGAAGTGAAAATTGTTTGTGAACAACTGAAAAATGTGCATAGTGTTGAGATGGGTTTTATCCTTTTGTGTGCTTTTTAAAATAATAAATCTGTATTAAAAATGCAAATTGATAACAGGTTCTTGATCTCCCCCTTTTAATTGGGGTAGAAAGTAATTTTTTAAAAAAAATCAGAACAGTTCATTTTGAAAGCAATATATGGGTGATAGAATTGACTTCTACTTCCTGCAGATTTTATACGAAACCATTAAACATTAACTTGAATCCCATAATGCAGAGTTAGTGTTATTGCTCACAAAGGCTGCAGTCCTTAGCACTTCAAAGCAAGGGCCATTGACTTCATTGGGGCTTGTTTCCAAATAAGCCCAGTTAAAACTGGGTTGAAAGTCCATTAAAGAGCCTGGTGAACCAGAAGTGGACTTGTTTAAAGGAAACCAGTGCAAGCTGAGAATCTAAAACAGAACACAGCTGTTAGTTAGAATGAAATCTGTAATTAACTATCCGTGAGTGTAGTTGCTTCACTAAGAGATGCTCGTTGCTTCACTAAAACGAATGTTAAAACTGTGTCTTCCAAGCATGGGTCAGAGGGAGTGACTTTAAAAACTTGGATTTCTGAAGTACTATTGTTTTCCCTTTTTCTTTGGAAGAAGTCTTCATTTGCAAAATGCAAGCTTGCATTCACTTTGCATCAAATTTCTGGGTGCCAGCAAAGCTCTACTATGCATCTTTTATTTGGGTTACTACAGTAATGAAGCAGGAAAATTGCTACCTGGTTTCTACAAAAATGATAGGCCTTTAAAAGAAAATGAAGCTGTTGCATTACCTGCAGATCTTCAGCAGTGAGGTCTAGTGAAGACTTGGGGGGAATATACACCAGGAATTTCTTCAAAATTCCCAGTAAAATGAATGGGAGCAATGAAAGAGCATGGCTGTGTAATTCCTGGAGCCAGCGCAGAGTAATTTCCTGGTGGATTTGTGTTGGTAGAAGGCAGTTGCTTCCACTTTATGAAGAGCTGTATAGAATATATAAATATAGCACAGTGTGCTTCCCAAAGCTGTTTCTAATGGTTTTAATTTATAGTTTCACACAATTCTTAGCTGCCTTACAGAAAGGCAGGGTATCCATTCTCTTATAAATTAAAGGATGGAGGTGGGAGAGGTTGGTTTTTGTTTTGTTTTTTAAAAAAGAATAGAACACAATGCACACACCCAAAAAACTCAGGCTTGTATTCGCTAACAGGGAGGACTGGGTTAAACACCCTCAGTTGATTCCATGTAAACCTGAATACATTAATTATTCTTACGCATTTACTAGCTGGATGCTGTTCAAGTCAATGACCTGTAGGTGTTCTAATTTCATGACAACATTGTAATTACTTGGGAAAAACATTAATTCTGGAGATACTCGCCACTGTTCTGGAACAGTTTGCTGTTCTTGTTGTTGCATTTTTCTTTTTTAAAAAAGGAACAGTCCAGTTAGCCAGCAGTCAGATTGTTGGTTTTGTTTTGTTTTAAAAAAAGAATCTTAAAAAGCTGTTTAAAATGCCTGCGTTTTGCATCCTTAGCCATCTATTTGTGTGTTTCGTTTTAATTTACGCCTCTCTTCCTATTGTGATTTAAGGCAGATGGGAGGATTATATCTAAGAAACACATCGAAGGAGGGGCCCCTCAATCATTACTGTATACTCAAGTAAACAGGGCTATTTTGCAGGGAATGAATTGTATTTGAGTTTTGTTATTTATTTATTTTTGCAGACCAGTAACCTGAGTTCTGCACTGTGTGAGACAAACCTTTCTACCTTCTGTCTCGCTCAGTGCAGAACTAAGAATCTGGGGGATTTTATGAAGGGCAGATAATAGTTTTGCTTGAAGTTTGGGTGGTCAACAAGGAATATTGTCAAAGTTGTCACTGGCAGCCTGTGGACCAGAATTGCTTCAGAGGCTAAATCCAAATTTTAATCAAGACTTAGAGGTCATACTTTTTTGTCCATCGCTAAATAACACAAAATGGTTTTAAAAGATCAAAATATTACGTATCCGGTTTTATTTTGCATTTAATACCTTTCCTTTGGCATTGGTTAGAAGTAGAACCTGGGAGACAAGAGTTCAGAGGTCACTGGCTGACCTTGAGCCAGTCACTGTCTCTAACCCCAACCTACCTCACAGGGTTGTTGTGAGGATAAAATAGGAAAGGAACAACCCCCACTTTGAGCTCCTTGGAAGAAAAGTGGTATATAAATGAAGTGAAAAAATAACAATAAATAAAAATTACAGAGCTTGATCATCCATGAAAGAGCCAAGCAGTGCAACAAAGTTTATTTATTGGTTTATTTATTTCAGTTATACCCCACCTTTTTCTCCAAGGAGCTCAGTGTGGTGTATACACAGTGTTAGAAACTGAGATATGAAAGCTAGGAGCTAAATGGCAGATTAAACCTAGCTTATGGGCACTGCAACGGAGGGTCTAGGCACGGTTTTTTAATAACAAGAACAGAAAGCTGAAAATGAATGAACTGCAGCTAAAATATTGTGTTCATTTTTCACATGGTCTAGTCCTTCCCCTGCCCTCCCCCCTAATATTCTTAAGAGGGTCTCTTCTCCAGTCTTCAGAGAGTAGCTGGAAGTGGGGAGGCAGAAAAAGCTCCTCCTTTCATTCCAGTAGTGGCAGTTTTAATCTGAAATCATAGGCACAGTACTGAGTCCAGAGCTCAGAAACTGCTCGCATTAATGAAATTCCCAGTCGCAAAATGTGCCTAGAACAATGGGAGTTTCGAACGCTGGGTGTACATGGTTCTCTTCCTTTGTCCTTTAATCCCTGTGAGGTTGATTAGTCAGAGAGGCAGTGACTGGCCCAAGGTCCCCCATTGAGCTTCATGGCTGAGTGGGGATTTGAACCCTGATCTCCCAGGTCCTATTCCGACCCTTTAATCCCTACATTACCCTGGCTCTCTATCTCTTATCCATCTCTAACCCAGTATTTTGTACGCCGGTTCTCAACACTGTCTAGGGAAGTGTATTTCGCATCTCCTTGGAATCGTCTGGTGAATAATGAAAGCAAACCGCAACAATACAGAAGTTGCCCATCCTTGATCTACTGAAATGCATGGCAGAATGAAATGATGTAGTTGCCATGAAAGCAGCAGTGGATGTGGGAGAATCACAGTGATTGTTTTGAGTTGACATGTAAAAATGTGCATACAGTGGTGCCTCGCAAGACGAAATTAATTCGTTCCGCGAGTCTTTTCGTCTTGCACGGTTTTTCGTCTTGCGAAGCACGGTCCGTCGCAACTGCACCTCTTCAAGCGGCTTTAAGAAAAAAGGAAACAAACTCGCAAGACGTTTTCGTCCTGCGAAGCAACTCAAAAAATGAAAAACTCTTTTGTCTTGCGAGTTTTTCGTCTTCCGAGGCATTCGTCTTGCGAGGTACCACAGTATACCTAAACCACAGCTTGGTAGTAGTGCACAAAGCTTGCATGCAAAAGGCCTGAAACCCTGGATAGCTGCAGCCATGAGGTGCAGAGAATACTGAGCTATGCTGGCCAATGGTCTGGCCCATGTATAAGGCAGCTTCCTAATTCCCTGTGTATATTTTTATATATTATATAAATTCTGATACTTATCCGGAACAGAGAGAACATACATTCTTTTTCCATTTTGATTGCAAATTTAGGGTTATAGCTGCTTAGGTTCATTACAATAATTAATATGGATATCATGATATGATGATCCAGTATTAGTTTGTGAGTTCAGAGTCTCAGTAGAGAAGAGACACCATATTTTAACTGTCTTCTGCTTGATCAGAAGAAAGTGAAAAGATCCAGCTACATAAAACAAACAAAAAACATATTTTGCATTTGGTCACTTAACATGCCGTGGTGACCAGTCAAACTATAAGTGTATCACAATTATTTATTAGTGTTTGCCCGCTTTGACTACTGAAGATTCTGTTTGGTTTCCTCCTCCTCTCTGTCATTCTCGTCTGAGTCTCAGTTCCAATTGTTTCATGATTGACACGCCAGCAAGATTGACAGATACCCCTTAGAGTCTGATGTCTGGAGGTCGCATAAGCAATAATAGATTCTGTTCCAGATTTTAGCATCAAATATTGGCTTTTAGTGTCAAAGGGGTTAAAGTTAAATGCTGATTGACTGTGTCTAAGCTGAAGCCACAAGCAAAAAGCATCCATGGTATCTTGGTATTGTGCATTTGATGTAATCTCCGAAACACCATGTGGATGATTTATAAATGATCACATTTTGGTAAATTACTACTAAGTGAATAAAATGCAACACAATCAGGTGTCCTTGCACATGAGTGTGAAATAACTTTGATTGGAAAAGCCAGAAGTTATTATATAAGATAGTATCTATACATTTGTACATGTTTATGTACTTGAATCTGGAAAGGTCAAAATGCGTTTAGTTTTGTTTTTTAACTATGTAAAATACAGTGTATTTTTTAAAGTTTCCTGGGCTATTGCTTATATGTGCACATGATCAATTGATCTCTGAAGCCTCGAGCGTATACAGTGTCTTCATGAGATGAATTTATTGTGTTCACTTTGCACAGATAAGATATTCTGCAGTGGGAACGAACTAGATAGAATATCCCAGTTTATAGCCCATAGCAGCAAAACCTCTAATCCTCAATGGCAGAAACACTTCCCTGTTTCTTACTCTACCTTTACCCCTGCTCCCTGCTGCAAGATTGTCAGGTTAGCCTGATGACACATCATGCTTGAGCAGTATAAACCAGCATCTATTACGCTAATACACTTCACCCCCATGGCAAAGGAGTCCACAATGTTTTTGGCTGGCCTTGACAAAAGCTCACCTTCTGTGCAACTCTGTACATGTTTGCTTGTAAACAAGTCCTGCTATGTTCAATTGGGTGGGCCAGAAGAGCTTTTATTTTATTTCGTTATTTTTAAAACATGTGTGTGTGTATAGATCACTTTTTAAAAAGCAGTTTACAAAAATGCCCACAAGCAAGTCTTAATACAATTTATTTGTAAAGTTTTTTAAATTATTTCATTCTGCAATGTATCTAAAACAGAACAATTGTAACGGATGAAAATTAAAAGTTGACAAACAAAACTATATAATAGGAACATTGAATGAGTAGTTGCACATGAGTCAAAGTAAAGACTATCAACATTATCAGATCATGGAGTATTGTTCCTGAGTTTTCAGATCAGAGTTTTCTTTGTCCTAGAGAGCCAGTGTGGTGTAGTGGTTAAGAGCGGTAGTCTCGTAATCTGGGGAACCGGGTTTGCGTCTCCGCTCCTCCACATTCAGCTGCTGGTTGGGCCAGTCACACTTCTTTGAAGTTTCTCAGCCCCACTCACCTCACAGAGTGTTTGTTGTGGGGGAGGAAGGGAAAGGAGAATGTTAGCCGCTTTGAGACTCCTTAAAAGGGAGTGAAAGGCGGGATATCAAATCCAAACTCCTCTTCTTCTTCTTCCTAGATGGGCTACCTTCCCAAGTTGACAAGCCCCATTTGCCCCTCACTTCTCTCTACAGCCATAGCTGTCAACTTTTCCCTTTTCTTGCGAGGAATCCTATTCGGAATAAGGGGATTTCCCTTTAAAAGGGGAAACGTTGACAGCTATGCTCTACAGCACATACAGAAACTGCCCTCTTGGCCACTGGACCAACTATTCGTCTCATCCACTCAGTATGCCAGAGCCTGTAGCCTCATGCTGGGGAAGTCCCTAATTCACCAAGGGCTTGAGACCCATAGGCTACCCTCACTTAGTTTAACTGGCCAGTTGAAGCTGTTTCCCAGGGTGTGGCCATGTGTTAGGGGAGGGGTAGTACCTCTGGTGGGAGACGCATCATGCTCTTTCAGGGGTAGTTTGTCCACCTTTGGCCCCCACCCTGCACTTGGCTCTCACCAGTGGCTCCTACAAGCTGTCAGCATGCAATCAAATTATGTACTTCTGTAAAATACCTCACATTGATCTGTGCATTGAATTCACAGCAAATAAGCAACTGAGTTGGAATGGTGTCTTGTGGCAGCCATTGATAGCATGCATTTGCACACTGTAGGAAGCCAGCAAGGAACGTAGCATTTCAAAATCTGCAAACACAACATTTTTAATGATCTCAATTACATTTTCATGAGCGTTAACATGCTGCTCCAGTGCAACTTCTTCATAGTTCCGCTGTTTTGACTATGTCATGGTGCACAATTGTCATTCATGCTGTTTTCTCTCATGTGTAATGAATGTCACTATTTTAAATATTTGATTGAGTCAGCACAAGAATACCCACCCTCACCCAAAGTGATTAATTGATGGGGCTTGAATCTAATCATATAAAATGGTGTCATTGCAGCCAGCTGTTTTGAGATGCTAATATCACTACATTTCTTTTAAAGGATGCCAGACAACTGTATGTAGAATATAAAGAAGCAAAAATGAAGGAGAAAGAAGAGGCCCTGGCTAGAGCTGAACTGGAAACACTTCAGAGTAAGTTTTTATTTTTATTCACAGTCTTGATTACATATACCCATATATGACTGATGGCGGGGTGGGGTAAGATCACAGTTTTTCTCTCACAAATGTGTTCTCTGTGTTGCAGCAACTGCAGAAAACAGGATTGCTCTGAACCAACTTCACTGTAGTACGAAGTTGCTGCATAATAACATTTGGATTTCTGAATTCTCTGTAGAAATTTTAATGCATGCAAACCAACTGGTTGAGTAACAAATAACGTTGGGCAGAAATGCGATAGAAATAGTAATAATTTGCAAGAGAAAATACCTAAGAAGTCTGCAGTGAAATAGCAGACACCGAGAGCCTGCCTTGGTTTTGTGGCTGCCTGGAAATAATTCAAATAATTGGTGGTGCATTTTATAGCAGTTCCAAATTGGTTTGACTTCTAAGTATTCTAAAATGCACTCAAAATTATATGCACCTGCAGAAATTGTAGATGCAAAACTTATGAGGCAAAGCTGTGACCCCTTTGATATTTTGAATTAGAACTTGGAGAGACAACTCTCCTGACTGCTTAATAAGCATGATTAACTGTGATATATAACTTACCATCCCATTAGGAAAAGCTGTGACTAATTTACTTTTTTCATTACAATCCACACATTTTACAAATTTCGAGTTTTCAGTATTCCTGTGTATATTATTACCTTTTTGTGCTATTATACACTTTCCAGTTTGCTTCATTTTATGTCCATATTTTGACCCTGGAAAATACCTGTTTTCATCCTTTTCTGTTATAGGACAAACATTATGCAAAGTAACTTCAAATTGTAGCTGTCTAGTTAGCACTGTCCTGTGTGGCTTTCCCCCACAAAAAGTGAATGTTAATGTTTTTGTCCTGTATATAGTAGAAAGTAGGACATGAGGTTGATTTATTTGGAGGGATTTGCACTGGAGTCTGAGATAGCTTTAATTGGGTTAATGATGCTTATTATCTCAGCTGATAATGATAAAACAAATTGCATGGCATATGTTATTTATATAATTGCACAATCCCACCCAATTTTCCTCCAAGGAGCTCTGAATGGCTTACATATGACTCCCACAAACCCATTTTATCCTCACAAGAACCCTGTGAGGTTGGTTAGATGGAGGGATGAGTGTTGAAAGGTCATCCTGTGGCAGCTTCATGCCTGAGTGGGGCTTTGGGCTTTGGGTCTCCATGGTCTTAGTCTGACAATCGACCCACTGAGCCACATTGGCGGTCACTGCCAACTGTTTGAAAAGAACACTGGAAGAATGTGGATTCTTTAAAGCTTTTATTTAGAATTCCTTAAGAAATATTAGACGTTTAATTTACACATTTTCATATTATGGGTTTAAAACTTTTGTAAACTGAAAATCCCTAAATGCCCATTCCATTTATCCCTGTCTTCAGCTATAAAGAGTATATCATGCTTCATATTGAGCTATAGAATCCATTTACAGTGGTACATCCGGTTGCGGACAGGATCCGTTCCGGAGCTCCGGTCGGATTCCGAGGTTTCCGCAACCGGTGGGACCACTTCTGTGCATGCGGTAGAGCGCTTCTCCGCATGCGCACATGGCAAAACACTTCCGGGTTTGCCGCTTTCACAACCCAAAGTTTACGTTACCTGAAGGTAATGTAAGCCAAGATGCTACTGTATATCTCTTACTGTGAAGCCTATCTATTTAGAGTGAATCCTGCTCTGAACCTGAAAACCCATCCTGTGTTGTGTTGCTTGGGTATACTAGACCAGAGCATTATAGAATGGCTGTGTTTGGACATAACACTAAACTGGAGTTTCACATTATGTGAACCTTGGGCTTGTGAATTCTCTTCCTCTGGCAGGTTGTGAGGAGGAGCTTGGAAACCTATGCTTCTGATTTCAGTTAACTGCATTGTGATGCGTGGTATGGTTATCCTGGCAAATTCTGGTTAGTCTTAACTATGGATTAGGGAAACAAGCCAACTTCAAACCAACTTCATTTCTTGGTCCTCCAAACAGTGGGACTAACCACACTTCTGGGTTCAAACATACCCCACAAACTGTGGTTAGTTGAAAATGGAAGCAAAGGTTTTCAATATTTTGGGAAGTGGAGAGGGAGCACCCAGGTCTGAGTCTCATGCACATAACACAAAACTATGGTTTAATGTTACGTCCGAACACAACCATTGTTGTGTCATATATTAAAAGCTTTGTGTGCATCTCTCTCTCATATATATATATATATATATAAAACACAAAACATGGTTTAAAATAATAACATTTCCATTAATTACACGGGGGGGGGTATTATTATTCTGTTCTGATGATTGCTGCAAACTTGCCTGAGGACCATGTTTGAAAGGCTAGGTATAAGAATACTTAACATTTTTAAGGTGGTTTTGAGTGCTTCACACTCTTCTCAGACGTTACCTTCTTATCAAACCTTACAGTAATCCAGTAAAGATACATCTAAATTAATTCCATACTGCGGTTGGTAGATGTGTGTGAGTAAGACAACTAGATAGTTAGCTCTTGCCTTGATTCTCAGATAAATGACAATTTGCAAACGTTCATGATGTGGGTTTATTTTATTACCAAATGAGTGGTAATTGCAGGTATCAAGCTGTAAAAGAGAAAGTACAAATAAGCAATTTAACAATAAGCTGCCTCCCAGTTGTTCATCGTGTGAAAAGCTGTTGTGATATAAAAGAATGCTGCCATGGTTCCAAGAAAATTTGCTGTGAAACATTAACTCCCAAAAAGCACATTGCAAATCAAGGTACGAGGACTTTGACTATTCTAGTGAAATAAGCCCTCTGATCATTAAGGGAGCAATCCTAAGGCAAGATCCACTGGAAGGAACAGCTTAGGAGGCAACGGGTCTCTGGCCCAGCTGGCTGGTTCTGGGCTCAGCTCGCATTAATTCTCCAACCCTGGCTTGGCTGAGGATACGCTGGCATAACTTGCTGAGTTGGATGAGCCAAAACTGACTAAGCTGAAGCCAGTACAGTTGTACCTTGGAAGTCAAACAGCTTAGTTCTTGAACGTTTTGGCTCCCGAATGATCAAAACCTGGAAGTGACTGTTCCGGTTTTCGAACGTTCTTTTGGAAGCTTAATGTCCTATGGGGCTTTCGCGGCTTCCAGTTGGCTGCAGGAGCTTCCTGCGGCCTATCAGAAGCCGCGCTTGAGTTTTCGAACATTTTGGAAGTTGGACGGACTTCCGGAATGGATTCCATTTGACTTCCAAGGTGCGACTGTATAAGTCCTAAAAAGAGGGCATTCTGGGAGCATGGCATGGCAGCACCAAAGAGAGCCCATTCCTAAGGCCGTTCAGCTCAGACTTGTGAACTAGCGTCCTGGCATAAAACACTATTTTAAAGGCTTGTTTTCTATCTGCCAGGCTTAGGCAGAGAAGCAGCAGCATTCCCACTGCTGAACAGGGTTTGGTTCTGGTTACACCAGCTTAAGTTACCCCAGCTTGCTTTACACGCCAGCTTCTTGTGTGTTGGATTGCTCCCTGCATGTCTAAAATCCAAGTTGTAACCTCTTTTTTTGCAGCTGTGATCTATAAGCGTGACAACAGCTTTATAAAATGTGGGTGCAATAGGTGTTTAAATCATGCTTCTGGGCAGAGTTTGTGATTGTAGGTCTAATTTTGTTTTTCAGAGGAAAAGAAGCCTAAAGTCAAGAAACCAAAATCTGAATTTCCTGTATACACTGTGGCAGAGACAAATGCATTTATACCATCGTATGATCATGGCGCTTCAATTGAAGAGGTTGAAGAACAGTTGGATGATTGGTTGGAGGAAAGGAACAAATCGCTAAAAAGGAAGGCAAGCATATCTATTTTTCTAAAAATTAAATAAAGTGTTTCAAGTCCAGGCAAGAAATGGATTGCTCAACACTGTCTTGCCTTTCTGGACAAATCAATAAATACCAATAAAATAACAACAACAACATCTTCAGTAAAATAGTCTTAAAATTAGCAATTGAAAAACATGAACAGCCCCCTCAAATATTTTATTAAGGTGGGGCCAAAGGGACCTTGGCCCCTAGGAGTTGGCCCCTATGTGGCCATCCCATCGTTGCTAGTGTAAGGAAGTGTCTGCACCAATCTTTTCCCCCCCTAGGAGTAATAAATTGTGAGAGCAGTTGCTTTAAGTTTTGCAATCATACTCCTGATTACTGAGATCATGCTTTCCAGGCAAGGGAGGGACACAACGAAATGGTTTCTGCTTTCCGGGGGTGGGCAGGGGCGGTGAATGCGCTGATGGAACTAATTGCCATTGAATTGAGTTCGTTTTAATCATCGGGGAAAAGGCACTTAAACCCCAGTCCTATGCATTGTTTTGTTTTGTTATCTGGACTTGCGATTGTATTCGTTGTTGCATACTATATCTACATGTTAATTCGCCCACTGTTAAGAGTGTTGCACTTTAATGCATGCAAATTCTCTCCTTGTGTATGAAAATCCGTGCATGTTCTTGTGAGATTGGCTGTGCAAATGTAATTTCCCCCCTTCTCTCTCTCTCTCGCTCTCTCTCTCTCTCTCTCTTTTTTAAAATAACCTGATATACACATCAGGAAATGGGTCTGGTTTGCTCCAATAAGAGCTTGTTCCATTGGTCCTTTTGGCAGCTGTGTGCTAAATGTTCAAAGTTTAAATTTTTCAGTTTTCTGTATTCTGCAGTGCTTACATTAGATTTCCTCTTGTAAAGTTTTGTGGGTCGGAGGAGGGTCCTTGGCAGGGAGGAAGTGCAAGAGTGAGTGGTTTGTTTGACATTAGAACAAAAAACTCTTCAAAGTGGGCATTACTAAGACATGAAAGACAGATGGATTCGTAGGTGTGTGACTCTACATGAGCCTAATAAGGCAATTGTGATTGGCAGCAATTCATTTACCGCACATTGAGGAAGTGAGTCTTGGGCACGGCAGGGAAGCAAAAGTGACCATTATCTTGGATTTGCAGAGCGTATTGCCAGTTACCAATGCATGAAGGAAGCCCAAAATTTTACACATTTTAGAAACCTTCTAATGAACCATGTGATTTTTGTTGAGGGCTTTATAAGACTGTGGCATCTGCTGCTTTCCAGTGACCAGTGTTGCTCATCTGCAAAATGGAAACCTATTGAAATTCAAATTCATTTAAATGTGTGTGCCTATCCCACCAAATTCTACTCTGAGAAGGCCCACTGAAATTAATGGACCTGAGTTAGTCATGGCTATTAATTTCACTGTGTCTACTCATGAGTATGACTACGACTGGATGCAGCCCATGGTCAAACACCTGCAGTTGGTGGTCTAAGGGGACAGCTCTTTGCTTTTATGTGAAACCCGCAAGAATCTCTTGGCAGAGCTTGCTTGTTCGTCCGCATTGTATTTTCTCGTTCGTTTAAATACGTTTGAGTTGCTGGCATCGTCACAGAAATAGCAATCAAAACAGTGAGAATGTGTTCAGCTTGAATCCCAGATCAGGTTTGCCAAAACATGCTCCCTCTCTTCTCTGACTCCAGTTAATAATATGGTGGCTCCTTAGATGGACAGCGGGAAGGTATACAATTAAATGGCAACAGAGTAATATGATAGGTGTCTTAATAGTATAGACAGAGCAACAAACCCATTTGATGAAGCAGGCAAGACAATGACATTTATATCTCTAAGTATCCCTTAAACCCTAGCAACAGCCTTTCCACAATACCATTCAAAGAGAAACCTGGCCGCAGATAAATACTAAGTAGAAGCTCACTCCAAACAAGGTGAGCTGCCTGTCCTTGCCTTCTCTGAACTAGAGCTAAAGAAAATCCCAAAGTAATTGTCTAGTGCACACGCAGCAGAGGAAACAAAATTGTACGTGATCAGACACCACCACCCTTTAGAGAGCTTCCCAAAAACAATACATTACCCTAGAAGAAGCATCTTGCAAAACGAAATCATTTCTAGTTCACCATCAATGTGTTCAGTTTGTTACAGCTCTTGTCTCACTTACCCTCTCAAAAGGGTGTCATTGTCGCTTGCGAGGGAAGTTGCTTGTTTTTGAAAAGGGCGGGTTTTTCAGAAACTTTAAAATTAAGCCAAGTCCAAATAACATTTTTGGATTATGAAAAAGTGAAATGCTTAGAGATAAGGCATCCTTTCCCCAATATACATGTAACATATCTCCTTCCTCTCTGCAGTACTTGCATAGCACAAGACTCTTATTCTCAGGGTCGTGAATTCAAGCCCTGTGTTGGGCAAAAGATTCCTTAATTGCAGGTGGTTGGACTAGATGGGCATCGTGGTTCCATCCAACTCTACAATTCTATGATTCTATGAAAATGTTCAGTGAAACCTGTCAAACATGAAAAGACATGCTCAGCACGTAGGATAGGATATTCAGCGCTCAGGCATGGCCAGAAATTGATAACTCAAAGGAATTGCTAGTTAATGAATATCTAGCCCTCAACTTTTGTAGGACAGAGCGAACTAAAATTCCACGCTGAATAACTGTTTGTGGGTTATTTTTAGCCAAAAGTTTTTGTATAGTCTAAAGGTTGAACCAAGTTTCAAACTTAGAAAAGCCATTATATAGGTAGTGCTCCTTTTGGCTAAACAATAGCGAGCCATCTGCATATTCCTGCATTGCAGACTAGATGGCCGTTGGGGTCCCTTGCAACTCTACAATTCTTTTATTGTATTACACTTAAAACTACCTGAAAATAATGAATCCTGAGTTCTTGAAATTATTTTATTACATTTTAAAATTCTGCTTTTTCTACAAGGAGCTTGTGGTGGCCTAAGAGGCCTCACCCAACCCAAGTGCCTTCCCCCCACTCTTCAACAAGCCTATGAGATAGGTCAGGCTGAGAGAGGGCAACTGGCCCAGGGTCACCCAATGAGCTTTTTGACTGAGTGGGGATCCTTTTTAGACGTAGTCCAGTACTCTGGTCACTACACCACCCTGGCAAGGAATCAGTTTGCCTTGGTCAGTCCTGTATGTTAATATGAAACCACAAAATAAATTAAATTATTTGGAGGTGATGTTGCCACCTGTCTTGTTGTTGAAGAAATGCCATGCTACAACATAGCTAGGTGAAACTGAGTTAAAAACTGAAGGGATAAATCTCTCTTGAGTCTCTTGTCCAGCCTTCTTCAAAGTGTGCCCTCCAAATGCTGCTGGATACCACTCTTATATCCCTGATCTGACTTGTAGTCTGAAATAACTGTGGGGAGGAATCAGGTTGAAGAAGGCTATTCTAGTGGTGATGGGGCAGGGCAGGGGAAGGCTGGTGCCAGCATTCAGAAAAGAGTTTCCAAAGGAGGAATAAACCACTCTAGGTCCTCAGCTTTCCCAAAAGCATTTCTGTGTCTGTTCAGCTACTCAGTTTAGAGATCTTAGTTGATAAATCTTATGAGTTTTAGTTGGCCAATCAGTTGATTAAATCACATATATTTGCATATGAATAAAAAATACTTCTGACATGGGAGGAAACACATTTCCCTTGTTTTTCGATGATATTTACATGTATCACAGCAGGTAGTGTCTCAACTACCTGCATTTCCTCACGGATGAGAGGCAAATTCCTCTTCTGAGATGATGTCTGAAACATGTATGCTCCTTTTAAAAATTATGCTCATGCTAGCACATGGAAGTTTTTTTCTTTTTCTATTTGTTTGAGTCTCATTAATTCCTTTATTTTGTTTTTTTACAAAAACAACCCCTGTAGCTTCATTTATAGTAGATATATTTGAAACTAATGGTAGGTGTTGCTAAGGCTCAGAACTCTTTCCTCTGGGCCTTCTAAACTATTCCAGCTGTGTTTGTGTATTGTGATCTTTCTGGTCAATCCCGTAGTACGGGGCCTGACTTGTGACTTTTAAATATTTGCACTCACCTGAAATTATTTTCTTCCTTCCCCCTACTTATGCCCGGAATTCATTTTATGGCATGTGATGACCTTCATTATTTGCAGTCTTTTTATTTTATGTTAGTACTTTTCCTCCTTGAAAGTCAGACCTGTTTATCATTGCTTTTGAAGGGTACAAAAGCATTTGTGCAAATGTATGTGCAATACTGGACCAAAACAGGAAGGAGTTTGTGCCCTATTCTTTTTTAAAGTATAGCCTGAGTCATGAACATGGAGATGGTTTTGCAGGTGTGTGTGTGTGTGTGATGGATGAGAAAGAGGAAGAGGATATGAGAAGAAATTAGACACTTTGTGGGAACCTCATCAGGCCTTCTCACTTCTTGGCTTTTGCTGTTAAAACCTTTAAAAGAAAACAAACACTCGGGCTTTTACTTAATTAAATTGCTGATTTCCCTCTCGGCTTGCTGCTGCCATATATGTGCATGTTGCTTTTTTTTGTGTTGCTGTTAAATTTTGATTTTGTGTTTTATTTATTGCAAGTTTGTACATTGCCTCAGGCAACTTGTCGCTAAGCATAATGTAAATTTGAAAGCTTGGACCAGGAACTCCTAGTCTCTTTCTAATGTGATGATTGAAAGAAAGGTGATTTCAGAGGGTTTGGGTAAGGATGTGAACCCTCCCGATTGTGCCTGTTTCCTGCATTTGAGCAGCCAGTCAATAGGTTCTGCCTGATTTCCCCCCACCATTTGCCCATCCTAGTACTTCATGTTCTGCAGAGTACCCGCAAACATCTCACCTCACTGTCAAGCAGTTTCAGGATAAACAGCAATGCTCCATTTTTATTAAGTGCTGTGGGTGCCTTTGCAAGATTCAGAGATGCCATCAGTAGGTTCATGAAGAATTAAGTGAAGTTTCCATTGCAGAAAGCTTTTGGATTGATCTCAAATAGTAATCCCTAGTTTAAAACTACCACATATTTCAGAGAGTCTTCAGTGGGTTGGTTTTTCTCTGTTTTGGGCTGAAAAAAGTCTGGCTGTCTTCCAAACTGAGCTCAATATGGAATCTCTATGTGTATCTAGTGATTATTATAACATCATTGCCATGCTAGATTTTGGATATTCTGTTTTGACTTGGATTTAAGAGTAGGGTTTTTTAAAGAGCAGTTTATAGCATCCCATAATATGTAGATGTAGGTCTGCCAAGGTCAGTCAGTGCTTTCTTGCCGGTTTAAAAAAAAAATTATTTGTTAACTAAATAATTCACTAACATAAATATAAAACATCAGAAACACTAAACCATTCTTATGCTGACTTTTTTCTTTCAAGTAAACAGATAACAAGCAGTTAGTTTATTTTTGGCTGCAAGTTGTGTGTTTCGCTTCTTAGCTCCACCAAATCAAATTGATGATGATCTAAGGGTAGATGTTACAAATGACACAGAGTTGCTGCTGAAAAGGTCCTTGTTTTTATAATCCAGCCAATGAAGATTCCACCTTCTTACATTTATGCCTGTAAGGTCTGTTGGGTCCCTTATGCTCCACCTCAACTACTGAGATCTTTGAACTCTACCAGGGACTGAGCCTTTAGTGTGACAGATCCTGCCCCATAGCACTCCTTGCCGGTTTGGCAGAAGTAATCTCTTCTTCCTTTCAAGAGCTGTGCTGTTCAGACAGGCCTTTGGAAAATGTTTTTTTTAAAAAAACCGACTGTTCTTTACTGTGTTTTTATTGCTGTTATTGTAGTTGTATGTTATAATGCTACACACAGCCCTGCTATACATTTTATGTATATATTATAAAGTTTATAAATATTTTAAGTAAATAAATAAAATACATTTCCTATCTTCCATCATGGAGCCCAAGGCAGCACACATGTGGTTTATATAGCTGGCAGGTATTGTCTTCTGTGACCTTGTTTAGTTCTTCTTTTTTATTTTAAAGCCATTCAGACAAGTAGCCATCACCACATCCTATGGGAAATAAATTTATTTTGTGGGATGTGAATGTTTCATTTTGGTGGTGTTGAACTGACGTGGGCGATGTTGACTTTTTCTTATGGGAGAGTGAGCATGACTTACCAGAACTTGTGCATTTTGAAAATATTGCTCTTGCTATAGCCTACCCGCACCTTCCTTACGACAGGCCAAACACAATGCAACCTATAGATTATTTGATCTGCATGCCTGAGTGTCCTATAATCAAATTTACTAAAGAGTATTTCACATCTTTTCTGAATTAAAACAATTGCCTGGAAGCTAATCAGAAATAAATGAGTTAATGCTTTCTGCTAAGTGCTACCAATTATATTGGCCTTTCAATTAAAAATTGCCTTTTAATTTCTTTTCCTTAAAATTGACTTGAGTATTTATGAACTATTTCTAATTGTGATGCTTTCTTTCCTCTTGAGCACTTGGTGCAGCATCAGGAATTTATGATTTGCAGAACAATAGGAGACATCTCTCTACATTGTTGTTGTTTGCAAAATACAGCATACACTCCAATCTATATACAAATAGATTTATGCCTTTAATGTTTTGAAAGTGAAGAAAATAACATTGCTCTATCCACTATTGTATGAAAAACGTGCTGTTAGCACTAAATAATAGCCACTTCAAAAGCTGCTTATATTTTGAATTTTTCCACAGTAAATTTGGCTCCCAAAGGATTTCTTGTGACTTGAAGCACTGAAACCACTTTTATGGCTCTGTGCTCATACTAGAACCCAGCCCTAACACCCATACATTATTCCAATCCTTCTTCTGGCTATGTAAAGCATTTTCATGGCACAGGGGGAAGGGAGCTGCTTACATTTTGCATTTTAATGCAAAAGGAGTTAAAGAATAGTTAAGTCCAAGCTGAACTACTGTTTCTTTGATGGACATAGCCAGGCTAAAATGGTGATGGGGAGAGGTGTGCCTGGTATGGTCTATTGGAGGAGAGGCAGACAGCAATGAATATAATTGTTTTGTGCTGAACAACTGACAGGCCATGTGAAGCACAAGATATAGGTGAGGTCATTTTTTTTTTTACTGTTTTTGGTCGAGATCAGAAAACTTCAGGGAAGTTTTTAATCTGTGATATTTTAGTGTATTTTTGGTTTCTATGGAAGCCGCCCAGAGTGGCTGGGGAAACCCAGCCAGATGGGCGGGGTACAAATAATAAATTATTATTATTATTATTATTATTATTATTATTATTATTATTATATATTGAAGATCCATCGATAATGCCAGGCTAATGTAAGCTGAACCTTACGGCATGCTCAGTATGTAAGGCTACCTAGAAACTAAGTTTGTGTTTTGTTTTCATCTTGCTATTCACTATTTCTCTTGCTCCCTGCCTTATACTGGAGGTTGTCTGGATGCTTTTGATCACTAGGGTTGACCTTTCCCAAGCTAGGAACTCCAGCAACATGTTCCAAGGTTTGTGCAACTGGGAATAAGGCAAGGACAGAGGCCGGCTCTTGCATCCAGCAGCAATCTGCTGGTGGCTTCCCAAGTCCCAGGATGAAAGCTTGAAGGCACCCCAGTGGCTTAGAGGTTTATGAGCTTAGATGGTGGTACTATACACACAGGTCCCACTCTCTGAACTCAGTGTGTTCATAGGAAATTGTTCACTAGGTGAGCATTTGTATAACGAGCTGGTGCTTTCCATTATTTCATATGGGGACATTTCTAATCCATGATTTGTCTGTTCTCTCTCTCCTTTCCTCCATGCTTTCTGCTGAAAACTGCAGCCAATCAGCAGAAGCCAAACAAAGGAAAAATTGGTTTTTCTGACCCCTCTTGCTCCTTGATTTGTCCAGTCTCTCCCCCCGCCCCCACCTTCTTCCTTAAATGGCAGGTGCAGGCAGATGACTCCATGACACCAAGTCCTGGTATAAAATCCTCACTGTGTGAAACCACGTCATCCGTGTCTGGATTCCTAGGACTTTCAAACAGTAGCTAGTTAGTATGAATCATTTCAGAGCCTTTTGGTGAAAACAAACAGATAGCATTTGCTTCTTTTTTTAAGTGGTGACAGTAATACATTAACATTGGCTGGTTTGGGCTTTTGAACTGCATCCAAGCACCAACATGTTGAACTTGTGAAACAATTTTGAAGATTGTTGCATCTTTTTTAAAAAAGTAACACTGCGAGTTCATAAATGTTTCCAATAGGACATGTAGATTTTTGTATCTGTGCTTTGGTATGTATGCTGTGGCTCTGCATAGATCTTTATATTGCTACCTTTTACTCTCTCTTTTTTATTATTTGTTTCCATTTAGAATAAATTATGACAGAGTAATTTAAAATAGCAGTTACGAGATCAGAAATCAGTGAGTTACGTTTTAAATTAATCTGAAAATAATACTTTATTCTTCTAGAACCGTATCTGAATTTAGCCAATTTTTTTTCATTCTTGCTATAATAAGCATCTTTACCGTATATGAAAAATGAGGGTTTGTGAAATAAATACCAAGGTATAATTTTGTTGCTTGCTAGCTAGTGTGTAATGTCCTCTGCAATTCTGAGAATATGAAAATGGTAAACAGGGGTGACTAATTTAGCACAGCAAAGACTTGCCTGGTTAATAATTTGCACAACTGGGCTTTCTTTGTGATCCTAATAAATCTATATATGTTCTGGTTCTTCCTACTGATAGCCTTTTTGTCATCTGCCACATGCATATCAATTGTAGCTGACTTGGATGAGGTTTAAGAACAAGATGAATGAGTTGCCAAGGGAATCTGGCCTTAGGTTTTTTGTGGGGTTTTTTTGGAAATTAGTTTTGTCTCAGGACTACAGCAAATACTGAGAATGAGCCAGGACTAAATAAAGCATGCGTATAAAATTGGACCAGTGCAAATATAATTGTGGACACACTATAGATCTGGATAATATTACAAGGGCAATGATTATCAACATTATAAACAGTTGCCATCAACGAAAATGCTGTAATAGGCTTATTCTACATAATTGAAAACAACTACTATAAATTAATCTGGCCAACATTGTAAAGTATTCAGAAACAGCATGGCTCAGAAATAAGCGTCTTAATTACGCTCTGTCTTGAGACTTGGTGGGGATACTCAGGAGATAGGAATGTCAGAATTGATATGTACTTAATTGGCCTAATTAATAATAGCCTCAAAGTAAAAAAAATGTGACTGCAATGCCTGCTTTAATAGATTAAAAAGAAGCAGGATTTTCCTCATAGAAACTGTATTCACATCAATCATGTTTGTTGTACCAATCTAGATCAAACATGACTAAATGGGAGATTTTTATGCCGCAATGTCACAGGCAGTTTAGGCTGCCTGGTTAGATTGGGATAAGGTTGTGGATAGCTGGAAAGTAGCTTGAGTGACAGAGAAAGCAATAATTCTCCATCTCACTAGAGCTGGATGAGTTCTTTATGCTGTCGTAATCCATTGCTTATTACTTGTTTGGGATTCATATTCATATTCTCTCTTCCTCTTTCCCCACTGCTTCTTTTAAAAGGAAAGAACAGGGTGGGTTTTTCATGCAGACCCTGTTATGTTATTAGCCAGTTTTGTTCTAGTACTTGCAAATTTGTATATTAAAAAATGCTTGCTAAATTGTACCTTTCAGGGGAGGGCAGGTATAACATCTGTGACAGTGAAAGATGCTGTACATAGCCAGGACTGGCAGGGATTGCTGAGTGTAGCCTTTGATCCACGCTGCCTAATAAAGGATTGCTGGGCCAGTGGCGAACTGGGAGGGGCACGGGAGGGTTAGGTAGAGATCTAAGCTGCTTTAGTGCACACCTTCAAAACGTGCACTGAAAACATCAAACCCATGCAGGTATACCTGTCAAGTAGCAATGATTACCTGCCTCTTTGGCAAGCGTACCTGTATGAAGAAGGCATGGGCTTGATCTTCTCTGTGTCCATTTGCACAACGCCGTGTACACGCTCCCTGTGAAGTATGTACTTCACAACACCAAAGAATATAGGAAGTGACACTAGGCTGCTGGATTGCGTGTTCAAGTCCATGGAGCAGAATCTCATACAACCAAGAGCAGGCACTTACTGCCAAAAAACTTCACAAGAAATCTGGTAAAAAGGATCGGTGGGGTGATTTTTACGTGGAAATGCAGTAGAAGGAAGAGGTTCCTGGACCCTTTCCTCCTCTCCTTTCCTGCAGCACTTTCAGCTTCATTCGAATCACTTTTCTGCTATGTAGAGGAGGGCTATATTAACTACCTACTTTCCCGCTTTGGACCTGCGCCCCCCCCCCAGGCTAACAGGCATTTGGTAGCAACTTAGATTTGAAGACTCAGATCTGCTGTTGCTTGTAGCTTCTTCCTGATAGCCCTGTGCATCTGCTTTGGATAAAACATGAGTTCCAAGGCAAAGCAAGCTGCTTCTTAGGTATTTGGATCATGTCTGAACCTCAGCAACTGATCTGCAAGTGGTCGAAACCAAAGCAGACTGCTCCCAAATCCTTGGACCTGCTTTAGTGGGTAGTTTGCTGCTGTAAGCCCCACTCAATGCATTTTTCTAAAACTTCCTGCAATCATTCCATAAAAGGAAAATAGCGGAGAAGGGAGGGAGAAAAGCGGGGTGTAGTTTTGTGAGTGACGGCTCTGACTTAAATCAGGGAATGACTTCACCAGAACTCTCCAATCACCATGCTTTGGGGGAGGGATACTGAAGAGTAACATATTGGGAAAGCATTCTGTTTTTTTGCTGCCCTTTGCTTGTTAACACTCTTAAGAACAGCAGCAGGGTTTGGAGAAGTTGGTGGTTGTGTTTTGCTTGTGCAATCTTCCCTTGTTCCAATCCTTGCATTACTCTTCCTGTTGTCTGTGGCTGCCTAGAGCATTATGCCCATCTCTCATTCTGGCCTTAGTGGCATTTGACTGAGCTTGCATTAATTGTCGGTCTCCGTGTGTCTGTGAATGTATGTTATTAGTATAGCATCTGTCTGTTTCTGTGTTCTTTTTGTGGCTGTCTGTCTCCCTGCCTCTCACACACTCTCCAGTGCTGTTACAGAGCGCAATTGCACCAAATGGCACTAAATCTCTGGATAGAATAATATTTTCAATAAAAGTTTCACCTATCTCAGGTTTTTGTTGGGAAAACTCAGGTTGCCCACAAGGCAATTTCTGGGAGGCAGTAGAGTTGGCGACATCAGTTCTCACGCAACCCATCAATGTTTAGATGAGCTACACACACACACACACACACACACACACACACACACGCAAACACACACACACCTGTGCACCTGAAATTTGGCTCTGTCTTCTCAAGATATGCCTATGCCTGTGCACCCACATCCACCCATATTCTGTCTCAAATTTAAAACATTGGTTGATTTATCCATTGTAACCAGCAGACAATATATCTGAAGGGCCTGAAAATGAAACAATGCAAGAAGTCACGTGCAGTGTCAGCCTACAGCTCTGAACTGAGGTAATCCACTATCTGAAGTGGATTCCAAACTGATTCCTGCCCTGATCACTTTGTTTCATAATGGAATCAGGAAAAGAGCTGATGGATCAGTATTCTCTCCCCCCCACCTGTCCCTTGCACCACCTTTAAGTGAAAGCTAAATCTCAGCATTTTGATTCTGAGTCCCATTTTCAACTCCTGTGCCTGTTTGGTTCATTGATGGCATATGCACACCTCGGCTAGTGTATTCAGAGGAACTATTGCGAGCATTAGGTGGCAGAAAAGCACAGTCAGTTGTTGGTTTCACTTCTGTGCAGTAGCTATATGCTAGAATTACTTTGTTCAGCTACTGAATATCCTGACTGCTGCATCGAGTGGAATTTAGAACTACTATTTTTAATTCTGTACTTGCTGCTTGTGCTTTTAAGGTCCCCCCAAAGCAAAAGGCACCTCCAAATCTCAAACAGAATAAAAACCAAAACACTGAACTTGAACATTTGGGGGGGAGTACAATACCATTTTCTTTAAAATCTCCTGCAGAAGTTTAAACATATATCAGTGGCTTTGGAAATATCTTCGGAGACATCTGCTGAAGTTGCTGGCTGCTTGCTTTTGCTTTGCAGCACAGGAACTTCCCCGGCCTGGTGATTTGGTTTCGCCTGCATTCAGGGGAATCCTCATTTGGCTCTGGAGAATTGGGTCCAAGGCAGAGCTGCTGGCTTTTCCCTTTCCTTTTTTCAAAGTGTAGGAGGAAGTCTGCCCCAAAGCAACTTGTACGGAGGCTGCTGTTTTCATCTGAACACACAGCTTCTGGCTAATTGCCCCTGAGGGCATGCTTAGCAGCAGACATAAGCTATGCCTGGCCTGGTCCCACCCCCTGCCCACAAGGCCTCCCTTGGATTGTTGCTGGTGGTCATCCTGTCAAGTCAAGCAAGCCTCCTCATAATGCCATTGTGAAGTGGGCTTTATTATCGCTGCTTAAATGGGAAGAAGGCCCAGGCACCATGGATGCCTGTCTTTTTCCAAGGTTAAACACCAAGACAAATTCCAGGTGTCTTTCCTGTTTTGGCAACACTGCTAATCCCGGTATCATTCTGCACCCTTTGATACTATTGTCTCGTGTTAGAAGTGTATATACAATAGTACACTCTCTTAATGCATATTTCCAGTGTATTAAAAACATCTAAACGATTCCTTATGAAATCTCAATTATAGCCCTGTGCCTCCTTCCTCCTTTGGTCTCCTGCTCATTTGGCCTCCTGGATTTTATTCGTCTGCCTGCAGTGTAAATAAAACCATGCACTGCACCATCTGTCAGCAGAGTGGATGGTTTTTAAACAGTAGCAAAGTGAAGTTTGGCAGCTTACTTTGATTGGAGATTTTATTTTAAAAATCAATCAAACTTTATTTTTTGAATTTTGTATCAACTTTGGACCTCTTATGTTTCTTAGTCTGGGATAATCCTGGTGGTGGGGTTTTCATAATAAACATTTTATTTTATTAAAATAGTTCATTTCTGGAATCCCAGTAGAGCTTGTACAGTCATTGTGAAGCTTTCCCCATAATTGTATTTCCATACTAAAAAAAGTCTTAACCTGATGAATTTCTGCCTCCCATACAGTTATTAAAGTCACAAGAACCTTGTCTCCCCACCCCACGCCAGTGCTAAGCCTAAACCAAAACATAGGCTATCCCTTTAAACACAGAGACTTCCATGTAGTTCATTGAACTGTAAATTAACTATACAGTGAATTCTTATGAGTGTTTGTTCTTTAGTTCCTGCACACCAGCAGATGTCCCTAAGACTCTTTGCAAAGTTTTTACATTTGCCTTTTGGGGGAAGGAGAGATTTTTTCACATCCACCCACAATCATTGTATAGTAGTACTCGTATAGAATAACTTCTAGGGACTACCTGATCTCAGACAAGCCCACTACAGTGGTACCTCAGTGTACAAACAGCCCTGTTAATGAACTATTGGGTGAACGAACTCCGCAAAACAGGAAGTAGGTGTTCCAGTTAGCGAACTTTGCCTCGGAAGACAAATGGAAGATGAACAACAGTGGAAAGGCACCAGCTGCGGGAGGCCTCAGCAGGGAAAGCACACCTCGGTTTAAGAATGCTTTGGTTTGAGAATGGATTTTCAGAATGAATTAAGTTCATAAACCGAGGTACCACTGTACTGGAAAGATGTGTGCTGGTTACTAGGGAAAAAGGAAGGGCAAACTACAGAGATTCTAAGGACTAGAAGGGGGAAAGACAGAATTGGGGGGGCGGGCTGCCTTACAGGGTAGTGGGAAATAGTTCTTTAGAGCTCCAGGAATTCCTCTCGACTGGTCTCCAATCAATCACTTACCAAGTCACAACTCTGACTTCACTCCTTTGTGAACCTGTCAGTGATTTCTGCTGTCAGGCTTGACTCATTTCACAGAAGTGACTAGGACCGGTGCCCACACATTTTGCTTCATAACTTTCTTTCTAGTGGGGCTAGAGACTTTTTTAAACAATTGAAAGCAGTGGCCACGCAAGGAATGTTTCCTATCAGCAGAAGCAGCATATCTGGTTGAAGGCAGAGCTCATACCAAGCCCACAGACAGGAGGCAATGTGCCCCACATAGGGATGAAGAAGGCAAAATCAGGGTTGTAGAAAGCTGAAAGATATGTGGGCACTAGGATTAAGGAGCAGATTTTTTTGGGAGGGGGGGAGCTTAGCACAAGGCGTAGAGGAGGGCTCACCAAGCTCTTGGCTCCTGCAATGGCCTCTGCTTGAACAGTTAGAATGGTCAGGAATATTACCTCACCTGGCTGTAGCTGCTTTGAACTACAACTCCCATCAGCTCCAAGCAACACAGGAGTTCAAAACATCTGAAGAGCACCAGGTTGGGGAAGACTGTACTGGAGGGAGCAAAAATATACTGGCAGGTATACAGTAGAAAGGTGGAATGTAAATTTCTGTGTGGATAAATAGTGTTGTAGTTAAAAAAAATTTAATTGTAAATTGTTACCGCAGGAACAAGAGCGCTTTCCTCTCTATTAAAATGCAGCTGTACTACAGCTGCCCACAGTTGCAAACCTGTTAGTAAATGACAGGTTATAAGAGGGCAGTGTGTGAAATTTTAAAACATATTTGCTGTTTTCTTGGAATATTTGAAATGTGTGTGTGTGGTATTTAAAAGGTATTTAGAGCAACCATAAGAGCAGGGAGCACAGCACAAAAAGAAAACCCCCGCTAAAAGCTTATATTCAGTATGAAAAAATCTCGTTCAGTAAGTTTCTTTAAAATGTTATTTGACCAGCCGATATGAATATTTATAGCTGTGAAAGTAATCTGTTTTTAATTTTTGTGTTAAAAATGATTCCTCGTGTCTCTGTTTGCCTCCCCCTTCTTTTGAGTGTGTTGTGTTCAGTGTGGAGAGGTAATCCCAAAGCACTGTCTTTCTGATGTAAAATCTGAATGCTTGTGTAGACACAACAGCTGTCCCCTCACCATGTGGCATCTTCCATCACTCTACTGTAGAGATGAGTTTTGGCCCAGTGTTTCAGTAATATTGGACAAACATGGTTTTAAGTGGCAAAGGCTTATGCTTACACATTCATCTGACTCTGGCTCCAGAGCAGTACAGGGAGAATAAATTCACAGTGTTGCCACCCTCCTAGCTGCTTATAGCAGTGGAGTCACAGGGGGTTATCTTAAAGACACCGTTTACTGTTGTGGAAGAGCTGTAAATTCACCAACCCTTAAGAACAAAATAAAAGCCCGTCTGTGTGTGTGTGTGTGTGTGTGTGTGTGTGTGTGTGTGTACGTACCTGCACCCGCATGAGTGTGTACATGTTTATGTATATTGAAGGTGGATGTGTATGCTTCCAGGGTTATGGAGGTCTGTTCTTTTAGCGATTAAAATAAAAGACAAGCTTTCTTTATTCCTGAATTTATTTTGGTAAGAAATGATCAAAGCAACATATGAACAAGTTTACTTGAATGTAAATTCAAATATACAAAGTTCAACAGATCACTTGAGAACGAATTCTTCAGATCTTTTAAAGGTGTTTCTAGGAACATAGAAGCTGCTGCTTTATAACGAGTCAGTATCGTTGTTCCATCTACACTGATTTGCAGTTATTCTCCATAATTAAAGAGAGAGGGTTCCCTACCTAGAAAAGCCCAAGGTTGAACCCCAGACTTGCAAAGCAGATTCTCTACAGCCCTTCCTTATATTCCTGTTGTCAGTGCTGTAGATGTTTATTATGCCAGTTCAGTCATAGCTAAATCCTAGCTGTCAAGGTTCTACTTAATACTTTCAGCAGCATTCTAATAAACATGTTTCTTTTGTCCATAGACTTTTAAAAGATCTCCTGCCCCCTGATTCAAATGTGATCTTTTAGCCTAAGCCATTCATAGCCCAGGGAGGTGGCGCTGTGGGTAAAACCTCAGCGCCTAGGACTTGCCGATCGCATGGTCGGCGGTTCGAATCCCCGCGGTGGGGTGCGCTCCCGTTGTTCGGTCCCAGCGCCTGCCAACCTAGCAGTTCAAAAGCACCCCCGGGTGCAAGTAGATAAATAGGGACCGCTTACCAGCGGGAAGGTAAACGGCGTTCCGTGTGCTGCGCTGGCTTGCCAGATGCAGCTTGTCACGCTGGCCACGTGACCCGGAAGTGTCTGCAGACAGCGCTGGCTCCCGGCCTATAGAGTGAGATGACCGCACAACCCTAGAGTCTGCCAAGACTGGCCCATACGGGCAGGGGTACCTTTACCTTTACCTTTATTCATAGCCCACTAAATAGCCAGACTAGTCCATTTAGCAGCGTTGGCTTAAATGAAATGATTTAACTTTTGGGGGAAATGTTGAAGATTTGGAAGAAACTTTCCCCCTTCTTCTCAGAATATGGAAACTCATAGTTTAAATTGAGGGCTTTGCTTAACTATTGGTATGTTGATTGTAGCCCCTGGGGCTCAGAAGTAATATATAAGTCAGGCCTGGCATTATATCTTCCAGATAGTGAAGGAATTTGTGTTTGTAAGGAAGGAAGTCGGGAAGTTTAATGTTTTGGGTATGTGTGCATCTCCGCCTCTGCATCTAAAGGGTTCAAGGGAAAGTTGCAATCTCTCTGTCTCTCATTTTATCTCCTCCTCCACAATCTTGTGAGAGAAGCTGGGGTGGGGGGAAGAGAGTGAACTGCCCAAGGCCACTGACTGAACTTTGTCTGAGAACGGCTTTTCTCTAAAATATTATGAGCTCAGCACATGGGACTGCTTTTATGCTCAGGGCTTTTGTGGCAGACTCCTCCCAGGGTCCTCACACATACCGCGAAAGCCACACTCTAGGGGTTGTATCCCATAATAAGTCCTGTTCCAAGTAGACGAACGGGAACTAAGGAATGTGGCTAATGCAGATCCATTGACTTCAGTGGGTCTGCTCTACGTATAATTCAGTTGGGTACAAACCCTGTAAATCAGAGACCCTCTGAAGTGGCATCCTGCACGCTGTGATAAGCAGCAGCTGCGAGGAGAAATTGGTGCAATTCCAAAGTATGTGGAGAAGCACTTTAGGTGGAGACGGGAAGCTATGTCCCTCTAAGAGTTGTTGACCACTGGTGACCTTGGCTGGGGAGTTGGAAGTCCAACAATGTCTGGAGAGCCATGGGATTCCTATCCCTGACTTCATGTGTTCTTCTTCAAATGCTGGCCTTTGATAGTACCACCTAACTTTATTTTTAACAGTGTGGATCTGCTTGTCACTTAACTTTTTTACTTGGAAAGGCAAATCTAACAAAAAAACAGTCTTGTCCGCTCAATATTTGTGCCGAGAATTCAAAGTGGGGAATTTTTCATTCAGCGTGTTCTTTTGAATATACAAAGTTTTAAGTAATGATGGGCAGTTAATTATTAGTGTTAGGAAACTAGGCTGCAAAGCAGCTGTCTCTTGTGTTCTTAAATGTCGTCTATGTGAAAGAGAATTTGTGAAATTGTTCCATTTCCTACTATCTCCCCACCGTTTCAGATTGTTCAAAAGCTTTGCAGACTTTCACACTATTAGACTTATGTTTGGCTATTGAAAGCTTTTGATAGAAAGAAAAAGAAAAAACAGTTTCTCCCTGTTCTTTTGTTTTTACACTGACTTCTCGGAACACTTATCTCTGCTTGAAGAAATGCTGAATAGCAACAAGCACACTTGACATATTTTCTGCCAACTCTCCAGGTAATGGTATAGGTCAAGATCCAAGAGCCACATTCCTAGCTCAAGGGACCCTGCAGAATTTCAGAGTCTCCCTTTCTGACAGCATCAACCCCTTCCCCCCTCCTTGCCCCCAGCCAAATCTTATAGCAGCTTCACAAACCCGATATAGTGCAAATTGCTACAGGAGCAGTGGGATGTTCGAAATCCCACCAAGTACGTAATAAGCCATTGTACACATCTGAAAGGGCTTTTTGGATCCTGGCCAACAGCACATGATACTTTGGTAGTGAATTTTACATTAAGTATCTATAAGTGCCTCTTTCCGGGGGTTGGGGAGCATGGTGCAACGGAAAGCTCTATTACTTGCACTGGAAATTGGCTGCCTTTCCCTGATCCAAAGCACTGTTAGTTTCCCACTGCACCACACGTGTGTGTGTGTGTGTGTGTGTGTGTGTGTGTGTGTGTGTATTTCTTTCTTTCCTCCTCCCCAGAAAAAAGTACATCCTTATTGATATATACGTCTGTGTGTCTGTGTCTCCATCCACCCACACAGCCGGTCCTGAATTATTATGGTTGTACAAAAAGTCACACAGATATGATTTTCAGCATTTGGTGAACAAAGGCATGCATGGACACAAAACAGGGGATGATTGATAAAATCCTTCCCACTATTGGCTATTATTTACTGCTTCTTAAGCGGCAGGCTGTATATTTATGCCAATTTATCTGCTTCAGGGAGCATTCTTGATAGCAGGACAAAGTGAATAAAAGTAGTTTGCTTTGCAAATGAATGCAAATGGCAGAGCCTTTGGGAAGCCTGTTAAACAGGGGCAAGGCACTCTGATTAGGAGTGAAGCTGCCATTTGGACATGGTGAAAAGAGCACGCTTGAGCCATTGATTGGGGGAGACAGTGAAAAGTCAGGGAAGGGCCCCGTTTAAGCTTGTGGTGGAGCAGGCGGACGTCAGCGTGGTTAGAGCACAGTGGGAGAATGACAGGCAGGATTAGTGTCAGGGAGAAGCTTTGCCGTAGCTGTGGAGATGGTCTCTGGGGTCATTCACCTCTGAATGTTGTTCTGTGCTGATGGCTCTGTAATGCAAACTGCTTGGTGCCTGCCTGTTCATTATCGGAAATGGTGATTAGGGGGAGGTATTTGTCATAAAGGGCTCTTTTTAGAAATAAATAGAAATGGGAAGCTGTTGCTTGCTGCCCGTGCCAGTGCAGAGGAAGCCGGGTGCAGATGGCTTTTCTGATGAGAAAAAAGGGGGAAGGTGGAAACAGCTGCTTGCATGTGAATGAATGTTAAGGCTTCTCTATATAGAGCCCCTGCGCTCCTGCTTCAAGGTTTGGGGGCTTGATTTGTCACTTTTAAAAAAGAAGAAATTGGAGTTTGGGTTTGCAATTGAGGGAGCATGTGTTTTGGTCTCTCTGGAAACAGTTACCCTGCCCCTAAATGCGCTGTGCTCAGGAGCTATTCATTCCAGGTGCTTCCAATAGATTAACCACCAGAGGTTTAAGTAGACGTTGGATGGCCATCTGTCATGCATGCTTTAGCTGAGATTCCTGCATTGCGAGGGGTTGGACTAGATGACCCTTGAGGTCCCTTCCAACTCTACAATTCTGCGATACTATGACCACCTCCACAAATCCTTTCCTTGTTGGAGAAAAATCTAGGCAGATTTGTTACACCATTAAAAAATGCAACAGTGCAGTAGTGTATTGGATTGTGTGATACACACAACCACAAATCCAGGGTCTTTCCTAAATTCACTTCCCTGGGGATATGGATTTGATGCAAAATTTTGTCATGTTAATACCTTAAAGCATCTGACACTATTAAACATGTTGCATTTGTAGAATTTGTGTGCGCCCACCCGCATGTGTGTCCAAATCATTATAAATAAACTAGACGTGCCAGGTATATGTGTTGCTCTATTCAACAAGCAAAAGTAGGAAGTATTAAGCAAGCTATAAAATAATTGTATTTGCAATGAACACCCTTTGCATGATTACCTTGCTTCAGTCTTGTGCTCAGTGTCTCTACCCCCTCCTGCCACAGACAAACCCTCCTTGTGTAATGAATGTTCTTCAAATGTTTTACAGGCACCGGAATGGACGGAAGAGGACCTTAGCCAACTGACAAGAAGTATGGTTAAGTTCCCAGGGGGGACGCCTGGTCGATGGGAAAAGATTGCTCACGAATTGGGTCGATCAGTGGCAGATGTGAGTTCACTCGAATTTGCATTGTATGGACAAACCAGAACAAGACAGGCAGTGTAGAAGCCAGACATAGATGGGGACCAACATTGTCTTTTGAGAGAGGCTGCAATCCTTTTAGGACCTGGAAGTGAACCATTAACTAACTAAGCAAGAAGCAGATGTCAGCTGGTCCCCCTGCTCCACAATTAACAGCTGTAACTGATCAGCTATATGGGGATTCTGGCGCTTAGAGACTCAAGCTACTGTAACCCGATAACAGAAAAACAATGCCAGTTTTAGGCTTTCTAGTAAACCCTCTTTGCTGGAAGAGGACATTTGTGAGACTTAAGTAAAGATAATATTTCTGGTTGGGCCAAACCCCCCCCTTTTTCAAAAAACCCTAAATGCAGATCAGCTAATAGTGTTTAGACAGGTGGTATCCATTAATTAAGCTTGGGATCTCTCTCTCTCTCTCTCTCTCTCTCTCTCTCTCACACACACACACACACACACACACACACACACACACACACAATGATGGACCTACATCCTAACACAGAATACGGTGATGTGCAAAATGACAAATTTAGCACTTTGTGAGGCAAAACATCCACTGTTGTTTCTTTTTAAAATGGACTTAAGGAGTTGTAGTTCTTGAGTACTGTTTTGGGAGAGAAGAAATTGAATTCTCTTCAGTTCAGAGGCATCAGGGAAAGAGCACGAAAATTAGTTGAACCTCATCAATGGTACTTGGCTGTTGTCACATCTGGGCATTAAGAACATTATCCCATTGCTGGGAGAAGAAGCTGACCTCCGTAACCACTTTGTGTAGCATTGATCACTATCCCACTAGGGACGGTGTCTCACTAGGCAACAAGTTCTTTAAGGAAGTGTGTCTCCTCAGAGGTTGAGGATGAAAAAACTAGTACTGATCCTGAGAGTTGGTGGTTTGAACATTAAGAACATGGGTAGTTGGGTATACAATAGGCAGGGTGAACTGTCTGCCTAACCGGAAGGTTGCAGACAACCTAAGATACAACCCAAATTTTCAAGGAGCAGCTGTCAAATGTGTCCAGACCACTGTAGTTGCTAGCCTTGTGGCAGACTTGTGACTGTGTAGTCAGAGTTCACTTTGTCTTTCCAGGGATGATAAAGACTGAGGGTATTTTGAAGGAACATAGGAAGCTGCCTTATAACGAGTCCACTGGTCCCTCTAGTTCAGTGTTGTTATTACTATTAATTATTATTTTTATATTATTGTTTTTGTTCAGTATTGAAGCCTTGTGGCACACTGTGTCAGTGCGTCTGTTAACCAAAATGTGGGTGGTTTGAGCTGACCCAGTGTTGGCTGTGGGGAGGATTCCTGCATGGCAGGGGGTTGGACTAAATGACCCTTTCAACTCTATGATTTCTATGAAATCTATGACACTGATAAGCAGCAGCTGTCCAGGATTTCGGGCAGGGTGTCTCAGGCCTCCCTGGAGATGCCTTGCTCTGTCACTGTGCTTTAGCCCTTCCCCCCAGTTTAAAAAAACAACCCTCCTTTTTTCACCTGGCTTATGTTAAGTCAGCTATAATAATCTAAGAATTGCCTTACTGGAGCACAACCAAAGTCCATTGAATTTAGACATCTCCCCAAACAGTGCCCAGCCAGATGACTTTAGGAAGCTCCCAGGCAGCACACAATGATGGTAAGGATCCCTCTCCAGTGGCTGGTAATTGGTGATATTGTGCACTTGAATATATATTTATTGGGCTACTGTTATCGCACTTTATAGCCCCGAGAGCCCTCTCAACGTGGCTTAGCAAAGAGTCTGAAAATTGCGCCCAGATCTAGTACAGGAACAGAAAATGCAGGTGCCTGCATGGAACCAGGGTCTCTCTGGTAGCCTTTTCTGATGTCATAACCACCAAAAATTTGTAAGGAACTGAAATGGAGGTCAGCCACTGAAAGTTGCTCAGCCCATGATAGAAGCAGTTTTCTACTGCTGGAAGTTGGCAGTTGCCAGGCAACAGCTCCAAGTAAGGATCTCTGAGGAAGTAAAGAAGCTCATTCAGCTGTCATGGCTATCCTTTGTCCATTTGGCCATGACAACAAAAGCCTATGTTCTAATGGTTTTAACCTTTTTTTAAAAAAAATTGTGTGTGTGTGTACATACACATATACATACACATATACATACGAATGTATGTGTGCGCGCGTGTGTACACACACACACACACACACACACACACGCTGAGCCAGACCACTGATGCATCTAGCTTTGTATTAAATACACTGACCAGAAGCGCCTCACCAGGGTTTCAAGCGGGGGTCTCTCCCAGCCTACCTGCAGATGCTGTGTCGCTGAGCTACGGCCTTTTCTCACTGTCCACCATCTTAGGCTGTATTTACAGACAGCAGATCACACAATAAAACTTTTCTGGACTATGGGTGGAGTTTTTTTTGGGGGGGGGTAGATGAGTCTTGTGGCTAAACAGTCCACCATTGGAAAAAATCTTACTGCACACACTGTACTGCAAAATGGTTATAGACAGTGCTGTTTTTCTAGGAAAAAGAGGTGCCCGAATTCTCCATGAACACCTCCCTTATTCTCTTATAATGGCAATGGTGCCCACCTGAGAGGTGCCAGAACTGAGTTCCAGTGAGTTCCCCCTGGGGGAAAAAAGCCCTGGTTAAAGAGGATGTTCACTATATAGTGTTATTTATATAAAGGTCTTTATGAACAATGTCAGTCGTGAGTTTGGCTGCAGGAAAAAAGGTCGTTAACATGAAGTGAGTTTGTGTGCTGGGATAGGGACATGGGTGCTGCTGTGGGTTAAGCCACAGAGCCTAGGACTTGCTGATCAGAAGGTCGGCGGTTCGAATCCCCGCGACGGGGTGAGCTCCCGTTGCTCGGTCCCTGCTCTTGCCCACCTAGCAGTTCGAAAGCACGTCAAAGTGCAAGTAGATAAATAGGTACCGCTCCGGCGGGAAGGTAAATGGTGTTTCCGTGCGCTGCTCTGGTTTGCCAGAAGCGGCTTAGTCATGCTGGCCACATGACCCAGAAGCTGTACGCCGGCTCGCTCGGCCAATAAAGCGAGATGAGCGCCGCAACCCCAGTGTCAGTCACGACTGGACCTAATGGTCAGGGGTCCCTTTACCTTTACCTTACTGTTGGGATGAGGAAAATTATGTTGGCTTGTGTTCTCTATTTGTGTTAGCTGCCAGGAAATTGAGAGCCAGATTTGTTGTTTGTTTGTTTATAGCTTATAGATAAACAAATAAAATGGTTACTACTAGTAGTACATATAGAAAAATAGAATATTAGGGAATATGTTGGCTACAGTGCTCCCCCCCCCCCCCGATACCACTTCTGTAGTGAAATACGTAAATGAACCATGCATTGTGTACCCCTTCCTTCTTTCCTGAACCTTTCTTGATTTATTGTACAAGTTCAGCATGGGGAGCAAATTTATTTGCACTACTACTTTTTCCAAGCTGGTTAGATTTTTAAAATGAGGTGTATTCGGATTTTAAGAAGTAAGTAATTAGCTTCTCTAGCTTCTGAAGTAGTATTTTACTCCAAAACAATTTTTCATCAGTGGCACTGGAGCCTGTTCTCCTTGTTCGGTCATGTGAGGTGTTTTCTTTCCCTTTTTGTTTTCCCGAACCTTCTCTCAATTTGTATGCATTTTTTAAAAAAGTATCTTGCCCAATCTTAATAAGATGATTAGTTTTAGTAGTTTTACAGTGCCTTGGTGTGAAATAAGTCAGGTAACCACTTTATTAGAACCCCCCATCAGCTTAGATCTCCTCAACTCACAACTTACCATGTCAGCTTGATTGTGAGAAATAGTCTCCAGAATCTAAACATTTGAAGCAACTGTGTAACGTCTAAGCCGCTTCACCTCTCCTTTCAAAACAAAGTCCAGACCAAAAACAAAAATCCTCTCAAACCAATCAGTATAATGGAATCACATTTTTATTTGTAAGTGGAAAGATAATGCAGCATTTATTAAATTACTTTCCTGGTTTGGGCTTGTGGTATTAATTAGATTTGTTTTTGTCAAGCGTTTCGATTATGAAAGGGAAGCCTTCCAGTTCTCTTTAATCAGAGTTCCTGCCAGCTGACCCGGTTACCTGTACCAGCACCCCACGTCTGCCTCCACACATCTGTTCTTTGACCCGTTTCCCCCTTGTTGGATTTTTGGCTCTCATTCTTGCCCTCTTACTACTTGAAGAAATAATTGAACATTCTTCCCCCACCCCTCCTAAACACACTCCCCCCTTCAATGGCTGAGCTCTCCCTGGTTTGGTTAACGAATGGCTCACTTGTTTCAGGCTTCCCCAGCAAGCTGAGCTTCTCGACAACTGGCTATACTGACTGGGGCTGATGGGAGTTGGAGTCCATCCACATCTGGATGACCAAAGGCAGTGTGGTGTAGTGGATACGGAACGCGGAGCTTCTGTTAAAGCTTATGCATTGTTACAGGTTGAACCTATGCAGTCAGAAATAAGCACTCCTGAATTGGAAACATGCATCTGAATATGTATTTATTGGGCTACTGTTATCCCACTGAGAGCCCTCTCAACGCGACTTACCAGAGTCTGAAAATTGTGCTCAAATCTAATACAGGAGCAGAAAACGCCTGGCATTTGTATGGAACCAGGGTCTCTCAGGGATCTTTTCCTGGTGTCATAACAGGCAGCAGCTACCACCAAAAACTTCTAAGGCACTTGTGAAAGGTGCCTTGGGATCACGGTCATTATTTTTTAAAGTTTTTAAAAGGATGCTAAAAATTGTGAAAACAATCTGGTGTGTGTGCAAAGCAGACTCCTAGTTGTTTATTTTCATGTGGTTATTTCACTGTAAGTTTTTCAACTGGCAGCAAAGAGCTCTCCGGTTCCATTCACATGAAATAATATCATTTGCTTGGCTAAGAGGATGTAAACTGATGCTGCTTTGCCTCTGCAGTCACTAATCTCTTATATTCAGGTTGCAATAGCAGATTGATGGGGGATTTGCTGCCTGCATGGAAAAGGCCCAGGTAGGCAGCAAAACAACAATAGGCAGGTGGGTAGATAGGAGCACACTTTTCTAATTAGTGTGGTGCTTGGCAGTGTGAGGTAAAGGGGGTGCAGTTATAAAAACACCCCATATGTCAAAGAGAAGATAGGGAGATGATTAACTGCCACTGGGCTGTGTAAATTTGAGCTCATGAGTAGAAACACACTACCTTTTAACTTCTGTTACCATGAGGTGTAAAGGGCTCCAGATAGTTAGATTAGTATTATTTGAGGGAGAGATTGTCTAAGGAAGTGATCCATGAAGAGAAACTGATTGCTGGTCTTAGGTTTTCTGTTGTTTTCTATTTAAATAAGAGTTTATCTTAAAGAACATTGATTAACTGTTTTGAAAAACAGTATACAATTTCATGCAAATCATGATGCTGCCCCTCTTTTTAAGAGCAAGGTTAAGAGCGTCATCTGGGTGAAATAAGAAATCTTCCTCTTTTCCCATTCTTATTGGAGTTGGAGCCCTTTGGCCTATAGAGAGAGCCAGTGTGTTGTGGTTGTTTGTTGACTGACTTGTTACATTTCTACCCCATCCTTCCTTTTAAGCAGCTCAGGGAATGTCCACAATCCTGCCCCACCCTGCTTCTCATCTGGGAGGATTGTTCACAGTTTTGCTTGCAAGACATACACCAGAGTCCATGTTTATTTAATAAAATATTTATTGTAATTATATATCATGCACATTGGGCTTTTAGAATAACTGAATAGGGATGGAAATGTGTAGCTGGTCTCCGTCAATAGTTCTGGTTATTGGTATTCACTGGACTCTTTGTCTTGATCAGTTTTCTTTGATGTCTTCTTTTAAGCCATCTTACAAAACATATCTATAAATTAAATGCATTCTCTTCCTTCCTAAACAGGTCACCATGAAAACCAAACAGATTAAAGATTCAGTTACGTGCGCTCCTGGTAAGTTTCTAGTGCTTCTGTTATTTGTTTCTTGATGCTTAGAGCATAATTAATCTGTGTTAAGTGAGATTGGAGAACATTTAAGCTTAAAAACATTAGTGCCTTGCTGAATCAGATAGTAGTTCAGTATTCTTTCCAGCAACCAGCAGCAACTAGGTGAACTTCCACAAATTTGCCTTTCCTCACTGCCCGCATTCTGCCCACCCCTATTTTGGCCAGTTCCTGGGTCAGATCTCGCCGGCCAAACTTTTTTTAGAGAATAGGAACTCCTGCTCCAGCTATAACATTGCCGCCATGCAGGGTCTTAGCTTGCCTCACCAGACTCAGGGTATTGGGAAATGGCAATGCATTCTCTTTCCATCCCTTATCCCTGCAATGACCTGGGAGTTGAGTGTTCAACTCAAGCCATAATGTTAGAGTGATGTATCTGCAGAATGAAACCTCGCAATCCTTCCTCCACAGCTTTGAGAAACTCACAAGAAACTTAACTGTACTGGCTGCCTCTTCTATAAAATGATCCAGGCAGAAAGGGACTTGTATATATGCCCTTATTAAGTGGATAATATGAGGCTCTACCCTTCAGTGGTTAGCAGTGCAAAGGACACAGAATAACTAAGGGTACCGTTAGCAGTAGGGGCAATGAAGTTCATTCATTTCAAACCAGTGGAAATTGTGCAGTAGCAGGTGCATGTTAACAAAGGAACCAGAAAACAGTGCCAGATGTTTTAGCATCATACCTAATTGATTCTATTTCTGGATTGCTTAATTCAGGTGTGCCTACCATGGAAACAAAGGAGGAAGTAAAAACAGAAGCCCAAATTCATTATTTTTATGAACTCTTGATTTTTGAGTAGATGTATCAAAAAGTTTTCAAGGGTTGACTCAACAATTACTTACTGGGGGGTAACAGTTGCAGAATAAGAATACTATAGGATCAGTTTCCCCTTCCCTGGCTTAAATCATGCTGAAAATGATGCTGTTTCCAACAGGTATCGTTAGGCTGTCAGAGCTGAAAATGTTGGCCCAAAACTCCAAATCCAACAAGGCCAGTGTTAACTTGTCAGATCACATAATCACTCAGCGGGAAAAAGAGGAGGAAGACCTGGAGGAGGACGTGTCAAAGTACAGTTGTGACCCAGAACCAATAGATATGGCAACAGCAGATCAACAAGAGACTGCGTTGACTGAAGCCAGACACCGCAGGAGGAAAACAATACCAAAGGGCCCTGAAGTGACACTCCCAGTGATGAAAGAGGCAGCAGAGGACAAATGTAGGGGGAAGCGCCAGAAGGACTTTGACACTGCAGATCAAGAGGAATATAGCGACGAGGAGGCCAGAAAAAGAGAGAGATGCCGCAGTTCTGAAGACTTGTGGACTCAGAATCAACAGAAGCTTTTGGAGCTGGCCTTACAGCAGTATCCAAAGGGAACTGCAGAACGCTGGGATAAGATTGCCAAATGTGTTCCAGGGAAAACTAAGGTGAGGTCATGCTCTCGTGTAGGGTTAAAGCACTCTGCCGTTGGGTGTGGTGTGGTACACTAGCTAAAAGCTGAAGCTGCCTCCTTGATTCTGCCAAAAGTTCAACCTGGGGGAGGGAATGCACTTCAGTTTTCAGCAAATGTTGCTGAGAATGAGGTGTGGCATATGGCTAAATGCTGTAGCTGCTAACATGCAGCTCCTTTCCAGGCAGGGCTTTTGGAGGTTTGGGCTGGTTCTGTATAGCATTGCTTCTAAACTGGTAAAACAGTGAAGTTAGGTCCATTCACGGACGACTCTGGGGTTGTGGTGCTCATCTCGCTCTGTCGGCCGAGGGAGCTGGCGTTTGTCCGCAGACAGCTTCCAGGTCATGTGGCCAGCATGACTAAGCCGCTTCTGGCAAACCAGGGGGGAAGCACCGTTTACCTTCTCGCTGGAGGGGTACCTATTTATCTATTTGCACTTTGACGTGCTTTCGAACTGCCAACCTTCTGATCGGCAAGCCCTAGGCTCTGTGGTTCAAGCCACAGCGCCATCCGCTTCCCTGAAGTTAACATAGTGAGGCCCAATATTAGTTTCTGGCATTTTGCTTTTTATTAGGAATTCGTTACTTTTATTGTTTTTCCAAACAGTTGCTGCTTTTATGAAGTCCTGTTGATCCATTAGAAACATTTCAAAATCCACTAGCGTGAATTTTATTTTATTAGGGTTATGCAAAATGCCACATGAATGTGAGCAAGGTTGTTTCTTTTAGATAGAAATAGAACTTTTTGCATAGTTTCTTTGACAGCCCACAGAAAGGCAGCAAAAACAATTGGTGTGAATGTGTTGGTTGGTACAAGCAGTGAGTCGGTAGCTGTGAAAAGTGGACTTGAAATCTCTGCAAGGACCTAGGATCACTCTGTATGGCAACTTGTTCATGCATTTTCCCCATGGAATTGTCTCACTATGGACACATTTACACAGAAATTCCATAGCACGAACTATTTAGGATATTTTCCCCATTGTCAGTTTTCCATAAAATGCCCCTTTAAATTGCTAGCATACGTTTTCATTTAACAAAAGCGAAATATCCTTTAATCTCAATTCTGCTTCTCTGCCTGCAGGAAGAATGTGTGACTCGATACAAGTTGCTGGTTGAACTCATACAAAAGAAAAAAATGGCAAAGAGCTGAATGAACATTCTCAAGAACTTTGCTTACTGAAAATGGAGATATTTTAAACAACATATGCAGTAACTTGTATTTTTGTACCTCAGTATTTCAGTATGTCATGTGCCTTAGTAAAAAATAAATCAATACATTTTATGCCTTCCTTTAAAACTTGTGCTTATAAGATCAGTAGAATTTTTTTTGCCAAGAAAAGTAAGTATGTAAGAACTGAGTACTTAAACCTATTAGTAAAACATGGCCTAAAAACACCCTAAAATTTGTAGTCCAAAATCTCTACAGGGAGGGATGATCAACATGGCGCCCTCAAACTGTTGGGGGACTTCAAGTCACAATAGTCAAGTTTGGCGAGTGCTGTGGTCCAGTAATATCTAGAGGGTGCCACGTTGGGGGGTTAATAGAACATTTAGTTAATATTGCCATTTTTAGAGTGTGCTGCATGGGCTCCTACCAGATACAGCAAATCAAGTGAAGCTGGAACTTCAGATGCCGACTTTAAAACATGACTTCTCATTCACACACATAACGATGTGTGTAATACAATCCAATGATAAGCACATCATAAAAAAAACTGCAGTTGGAAGAAATAAGTTGGGTTATGTTTACAACCATAAACAATATTAAAATTTATTAACCAAAGCTTTGTACATATCTTTATATAAACTTGCAATTTTACATCTAGCAAAACAGCAACAATTTGTACAAATTGTTACAGAATATTAACGAATGGTTTAAGCAAATTAAACCACACTGATTTACTTTAGTAAATTATCTACAAAAGTGATTTGTGACTTTTTAAAAAAATTCCCATGAACATATAAAAATAAATTATTCTTTCATTTTCAATTAAATCTACCAATTAGAAATATTACAAATCAAAATATCCACCTTATGAATTTTCCACAATACAAAAAACTGTCACAAAACCTTATTTACAGAAATGAGGTAAGAACTGTGCAATGTTTAACCAAACGATATTGCAGAAACAATAGGTTCATCCAATTAAGTACACAGTGTAGGTCTAAAGTATACTTGAGTATTTTCCACTAATAATTCACACAAATTCAGATTAGTGGCCATTAAATCCCAACCTCAATCTATGTTCTGCTATACTGCATAGTCATACCATGAAAATCAACTATTCAAAGTGAAAATATTTCTTTTAAAAAAAATTCCACCCGTTTACACCATTTCCTCAGAAATGTGAAATTCCTTCTCCCCCCCCCTTTCTTTTTTTGGTAATTTATTAGTGGAAAGCAACCCAGGTAACAATTTGCCTGAGCTATCTACAGTGACAAACACTTCTCATAAAGGCAGATCAATGGGGACGGCTGCTGGTGCAAGGTTGAGCACACTGACGGCTTTCACAAAGACTTGTTTAGTGCATGCCCAGCTATACAAAGCAATTCCAACCCAATAGAGGTAAGCAACAGGCACTTGGGTTAATTCAAATATTACCAGAACATGAGTTGCCCTCTCCTCTGGTAAGATTGATCATCTTTGAACTGATCTGTTTTTTTCCAGCAACCTTAAAAAAAATCCAATTGAGCATTAGCCACCATTTGTCATTACTTGAGACTTCTTGCTTTAGCAAAACATCCATTAAAGTTAACTGGGGGTGGGAGTAAAAAGTTTAAAACCTGGTCCTTTATTGGGGGGAAAAACTGGTACCTCTTTTTTAAAAAAACTCACTGGTGTTTAGCTAAACAGTAACAACTTGCCATTGGCAGATACTGCAATTTGGCTTGCTTTCTTCAAACAAGTAATGGATCTGGAACAGGCAGGGACAGACAGTCTGTTCATTAGCACTCTGGTATGTTAAAAGGCTACTAGTTCAGCAGCAGAAGTCAAACAAATGGCCCAAACTGACAACTCTAATATGCAAAAATACTTTAAAAGTTCCATGAAATTGGAAGAAAACAGTTAAGGTTCAGTGCAACAAAAAGCAACAAGGTCAAAGCCTTACAATAAATGTCTTCAGGTAGATTCGCTTTTCCAGTGTGCAGTTAGCTCCTTGTTGCATTGAGTCATACCTGCAGAGAGTCTGCAACTTGCAAACTGATGAAGTGCTCTCACAGCAGGACACATAATTCTCATGTTTTTATTTCTCCAAATGTCAATTCTTTTCCGGTGCAACTGGTCCACTTTTATCATTGAGTCTCTGGAGACGAAATCAACATGTCATGCCAGCTTACAATTGTGTCACATTATCAGGGTTTTTTAAAAAAAACGCTAAAACAAAATGGTAATGCATCAAAAGAGAGAGATGTTTTGTTGTTTTTACGTATGGCAAAACTTCCTAAGGTTGAGAAGCAACATAAAATGAAAACTTTTGACATGAAAGGATGACATTTGGTCTCCAGCCTGCACTCCCCTCACTAAGGGGGGGGGAGCAAACCACCACCTAAAAGCTCTCATAAGCTGCTTCTGGATTCAGCCAGTTTATGTTTTCTCCACAGTACACAAAATTTGAATTAATATCTACAGGATTTTTAGGAAACAAAGCACACATTTCATTATGAAATAATGAATGCAGATGTATTCACTGTTCATTTACTTCTACTGTTCCAACTGAGAAGCAGCACCTTTACAGATAGTTTGGGTTTGGTATGTGAGGAAATAAAGGAGGGGGAGAGAATACTAAAAACGGCCTTCCCTATTTGTTTCTGTCACTAAATATCACATTCAATGAGTTTTGGGAAATATGCAAATAATCTGCAATACTGATTAATTGATCAGGTAATTGCTGATTGGTTACTAACTCTTTAAAATTGGTGGCTAGCCCTATTTAAAAGCAGTGGTTCATTGCTAAGACAGGAAGGTAATGTTATTGAGCCAAGTCCTATCAAAGGAACAGCATACACAGCTTTTCTGAAAAAATAAATTTAACAGTGAAATTTAGAAAGCTAGACAACAGTAATGGGCAATGCCAACGTAGAAAGATGGTTCTTTCCTCTCTCGTGCTAATGTTCCAGTGCTAGAGTTCACTATGCTGTGGGTCTTCCAGCAGTTTATTGAAGAGTATTGTAACTAGATGGTGCTAAAAGCGCAAAAATACCCCCACAGCTGGTACAAAGCAACAACTAGCAGCATGTGGTCGAAACACAGCAATGGCACACACACAAGTGCAACTGTAGCAGCAAATGCCCTTGCTGTCCCCTGGAAAAGTAGGAGAGCTGCTGATTATCCTGCAACATTATTCTAGTGAGGGGTGAGCTTGAAGGCTTTACCAGGCAGGGACCAGAGGGGCTCTCAGTCGAAGGACTGGGTGCCAAAGTAGATGTGACAGTTAAAGCCACTCATTTCAGTCATACCCTTGTAGCTGAACAGGATTTCCTCTCTTCATTTAATCTTTAATATAAACATTTCCCTTGGTGTTGGTATTTTTAACCTTTACCTAGTTAAGACCTTCTGCTGCACTTGAATTTGCTTATATGAGCAGTACACATATATACTTACAGTTACTTTTTGAGCTGTATTATCCCCATGAATGGTAAGGAATGGGTTACTCGTAGCTGTATGAAGTGGGGATGCCTGATTGCCTGCCAGCAAGTTATTGATGGGAATCTGTGTTGCTCCAGAAATCTGCAATTGTTGTACTTCAGGCTGGTGGTGTTGCTGCTGAACTAGTTGATACAGAAGAGCCTGGTGCTGTTCCTCAAGTACAACAGAGAAGGACAGTTTTAGTCATTTTATGGGTGAACACGTTTCTTCTTCCATTCAGAAAAATGAGTAGTCAAAACTGGTGAAAACTAAACTTGTGAGTGAATTAACTCCTCCCTTATCCAGGATTTACACACACTTTTCTGTAGTTTAGATTTAAAATGACTGTAGTTGACTCTTCCACAGCTTCAAGGCAGAGGAACAACCAGAACTAGCGTCTTAAAGCTGCTGTTGGTAGAGAGGTCCCTTGCCTGCTCAGAACTAATGTTTTGCCACACTTAAGAGCAGAGCTTTGATACAGGGAAGTCCAGTTCACATCCCTGCTTAAGTATGAAGCATACTGGCAGGCATTGAATAAATTTATTGCAAGAACCAAAACACAACTTTGAGCAGACAAGTGGGATGCAGAAACAAAGATGTGAACCAGGAAAAGCAGAAAGTCATGCTGTGGACTACAAATCTAGGGGAGAGTAAACTTTAAAGGGTAGTGCAACAGAGATATCTGAAAGCCCCTGTCTTCTTCCTGACTAAGCCAATCCAAGAATCCAGTATACATTTTCTTTCTCCTTTTCAACAGAGTAGACTTTGGATGTACAAAGCAAAAGCATTTGTGTCAGAAGCTAAATGAAAAAACTTCTTTTGGAGAACTAACAGGTGGCAGGATCTAGTAAGCACCTTTCTAAAGAGCTATACGATAAAACATTACTTGTGTATCTGTCTTCAGTTGATACTGGATTGTGAATGTAAATGATTAGCTTCAGGGTGCTTATAGTCTACCCCCACATCCTGGTACCCTGTTCAAAAATGTATGCATGTGAAAGAGAACACTATGTGCCTGCAAGTTTGTATGTCTACAAATCTCTCAAGAATATCGTTGCCTCTTATTTTGTACCAATGCCATAAGCATCTTTCAAGCTGAAGAGAAATCCTTCCAGGTTGATGCATGTCGTAACAGTTCTGCAGTAGCAAAAGAGGTTGAGGAGACCATCTCCTCTTCCAGTCTGACCCCACTCCACTTCCTGTGGAGCAAAGTGAGCCATCCCTCTTTTCTCCAATAAATGGGAGATAGTTAGTGACGGGTTGGAAGGAATGGGACAGGCACAGCCATGGGGCACTGTCTTTGCTCTTCTAGAGTTATGGGAGGCATGCATGGCTTATGTGGTGAGTTGTTGGAATTACATTTGTTCCAACGTCCACATCTGTACAACTGAAGGTATGGTTGGCCCTTGGCAAAGAGGTGGCAATTTTGTGATATGGTTGGATAGTGCCTTGCATGCTTCCTTCCAGCAACTCCTCCAGCCAAGCTGGTGCTAAATGTATTGCTCTGCTTTCCTTTGGACCACATCAGAGAGGCTGAGGGGGGTCTTGTCATCTGAGGACCTCCACTCAAACACACACACTGCCCAGGCCTGCACCCGGGGGAGGTCACTTCAGTGCTGCTAACACAGCAGTTTGACTTCACTTCGATTTAGGTGTTGTTGATTTTTACGAAAGTCCTTTTGATGATACCTCAGGCACCAAAATGCATCTGGCCATCTACTTCTTCTCATCCAAGATTCTGAACTGCTTAAAGCTCAAGCAGCCTTTCGTGCTTCTCTTATTAAAAACAGTTCTATAATTTTTCCTGGGTCTCTCTCTGTGAGCACCTTTTTGAAGCTTGTGACAAGATTTAGAACAAGACCCAAACTAGCTACATAAACATCAACACTTGCCCCCAAACTCTGGAAATAAAAGGGACAATAAAAAAAGACTCACTGGTGTGAATTGTTGAGTATTCAGTAACTGCTGAAATTGCTGGTGCTGTTGATGTAGCAGGAGTTGTCTCTGTTGCTCCGGAAGAAACCCAAGTCCAGAAGCACTGCAAATTACCAACAAACTCTTAACTGGAAATGCATTTATCTGGTGAATTAGCTCCTTGATCATTTTTATAGCACACTTTCAGCAAAAGTTTAAAAAAAATCTAAAACATTAAATATATGCAGATTACCGGTAACATGCATGTGCCTAGATGCATTTGATTATACATCTCACTAAAATTATTTTAAAACTTTGATGTATCTTAACTTAGGAAAAACAAAACTGGCGTTCTTGTCATTTCAGATTACTTTTACAGATCCAAGTATAAATGCAGCCAAACAAGGGAAGTACTTAATCCCCCCTGAATTCTGAAGACAAATTAGCAGTAGTTCTTTTTTTCCTTTTTTCCTTTTGCATACTTGCAAAACCAAATGCAGGACTTCTTCTCACCCACATTTTGCATGCACAAAAACCCAGCGGTGGGAGAGAAGGATGACTTCCTAATGCTTACTTGCAAGTTTGAAAAAGTACCTGCACTCATCCTGCACTTTCTAGAAAAAAACACACTGAATGCTGTTTACAATGGGCAACTGCTCCCAGGTCTCAACAACATGGCCTTATGGACTGAGAAGGCCAAAAGAGTGGCTGCTTAGTCAAAAGTGTTCCTTCCCTCGCCAATGCAAGACAGATACTTATGGAAAGGGGCTGCCTTTAAAGCAATATGCTAAAGAAAAAGACAGGGCACAGAAAGTACAGTGAAGAAAAATAAATATGCCAATGCAAAACACAGGATAAATGAAGTTATCCAATACACTGAGATAGATGCTAACCAAACAGAGTGTTTCATATGGTGTTACTGTTGTAGCAGTCAAAAAGGAACTGAGTGGGAACATATACTTAGAGCATGTACAGACAGTAGGGGAAATCAGTCTGCCAAAATGCAAGCCTAGTTCTAGATTTTTCCAAAACAAAATCTGTCCAGGTGTAAAACCCAGGTGACTGAACAGAGGACCAGAAGCACAATCAGCAGAATTTTGTCCCTTATGGCTAGCCATTTCAACAGCCTGATGAACTAAGGAACATGGCAACTTTAGAGCATGTCATGGAAATAGAACAGCTGCATCACATATCCCGTTGTACAGTCAACTCATGCGGTATAAGCCCCCAAGCTAAGCTGGAGGGAGCATATTGTGGCAGTGCAGACGGTTAAGAGGAGAACTTGGGAGAAAGCATCTAAACTGTGAAGTCGACTGTTCAAAAAACAAAAACAAGAACATGCACAGATGAACACACACTCCATGCTCAAAACAAAATCATAGAAATTAATCCTATGTTTTAGGAGTCAGCTGCTGCAAGAGAGAATGACTGCTTAAGTTTCCTATTCACATGCAAAAGGAAATTTGAACACAGTAAGCATTTCACTATTTTTAAGCTCTTCCCTCAGTACCTTCAAGAAAAAGCAGTTATTTTAGACAGACTTAAAAAAGGAAAGGGGGGGGATATCAAATATGAGCCAAAAAGACAAACAAGAGCAAAGGCTTACCTGCTACTCAGTGTAGTTGGCAGAGGATGTGCTGTGTTTGGTGGCCCAGTTGCGTGAGCGAGAGGAGAAGGGTTCTGCGATATTGTGGCAGGAGTCTGAATTACCCCATTTAAAGCCCCAACAATTCCATTGATTGCCAGCTGGTTACCTGGCAGAGCTCCAATTATTCCACCAACGGCGGCAGGAATGGTGGATGTTACAGTTTGCATTCCGCCGGCAAGTGCCCCCACTGTCACGCCATTGACCTGTTGAACTCCTGCGACTCCGGTGCCTTGCTGAGCTGGACTTTGCCCAGCAGGTGGGGGAGTGGAAAGAGCAGAGGAGCTACTGGTGCTTTGTCCACTGGAGTTGATCTCCTAGTGAAAACACAAAGGCTCAGCTGCATCAAACTTCACACAAAAGCAAATAATCGAGATGCACTATTAACCTAGCAGAAGTCTTAGAATGCATGGAAAAGAAAACAAACAGTACCTGATTTAATACGGGAAGGGAATTGTCAGGTAGAAAGGTGCTTCCCAGATGAGGGCTCTTGCTGCTGTTCAAAGAATCAGTGCTAGCAGCTAAAAGCAGGAGTTAAAAACAAACAAACGAGAGTGTGAGAAAATCTCTGTTTCTGCACCCAAAAGGCATAAAACCTAATTCAATGTGGAACACTTAAATAAAAGTGAATTAATGTTATATTAAATATATGGACTAACAGTGATCTACTTCTGCTTTTTTTGCTGTTCAATATGAATCCACAGCCAGCAGAAGTACTTAAATTAATTTCATCTCTAAGTTTCACCTGGCCAACATATAGTCTCTTTAAAAGTGTTCTCAGAAATTACTGATTTTACAGGTCAAAATACAGAATAAAAACAGTAGAAACATTCAATTTACTTCCTTCTCATACAGATAACAGGCAATGGTAAGAGGCCAAAAGCTTTCTGGAAGTTGTGACAGAGCTCTACATTAAAAACAAAAACTACTTCTGTTGCCTTACCAGCCTGAGCTGAAAATGCATGTATTTGATGTGAAGGACTCGGATTGCAGGTTATTGTTGGGAAAGGAACTGAAAGCTGGGCATTTAGTAGCTGGAGGCGTTCCTTTTTAGCAGTCAGGTTTTTAATCTGTTCTTCTAAGCGTCGGTTCTCAACTTGAAGCTGGTGCAATGACTTCAGCATACCTAAAACTGACCAAAATACGACCAATCAATCCAAGTCCCTGAAAAATTCTAATTAAAGGTGCTATTTCTTAACATAATAACTGCATACATTGTTCCGGCTTGGAATAATTTTTTTTTAAAAAATCTAAGACACCACTAGCAAATCAGTTATTAGAGAGAACCTTTTTACTTCTCTAGTAACTTCTTTTTAAGATATGTCCTTATCAGAAAGATAGGCAAAGAGGTGAAAAGTGCTCTAAATTCCCTTTGAAGTTAGGCATGGTGAGAACTACAGGGGTCAATTCATACACATCTGTTTATCCCCATCTCTGCTTAGTGTATATCCTCCAGGTAACCCAGTGCATGCCTGTGCAGTCACATATTCTGCAAGCCCCAAGTGCATAAGCTTCTTAATATGACACACATATTTCAGAGGACAAAGTCTGACTCCTGTACCCGGCTTAATGCACAAAGAATTTTGTAACCCACTCTCATTTGTCCCTACCAATGGCCATAAACAAATGGCAGCGCACACACTTTCAGTTTACCATCACTTTTCTAAAGGAAAGATTCCTTCAGGAGCCTCCACTGCCAAGTAATTGTTCAAGAAAAAGATACTCAGTTTGGGTTGTACAAAAGTTTTAAATGCTATTATGCTCTCACAGAACAGTTTTGTAGGGTTTTCTTTTTCAATTTTTTTTGGGGGGGGCTGATTTGTTGACTCATTGGCCAAAAAACCTGCAAATTTATGTAATCAATGAAAACTTTTACTCTGTTTTTATTGCTTTTAAATCAACAGACTCCAGCTGCTTTCAATGTCCCTCTAAAGAGCACCCAGCAGGGAGCAGGAGGAACCCTGCAGTCTCTGCCCTCTCCCTGCAGTTAAAGCACCTCCTCAGCCAAATACCATCTTCTCTACCCTCAAATTTGGATTTTGGGTGAATTTTGGGACTTTCGCATCAGCCCGCATGCAAGATAGTTTAGCGATTAAAACACGGTAAAAGCTACTTTTTAAATTGTAAATTGTACTTGTTCAACGTGACCTCTGGGCCTAATACAGACGCCAGGCTACTGGTACAGGCACATCTGGTCATTTCCCAAGGATTTAGCTTTTTTATCCCTCCTCTTCAAGAACATACAAAGGAACTCTCAGTGTGCCCAAATGAGATGCAATAAGACTTAGCTAAACCTGTCCTCCAGCTATCATGTTTAAAGGATTATCCCTGCATGAATTTCCTCACAATTAGCATTTTTGTCAGGGTACCATTCATAAAAAAAAAAAAATACCAACTAGATGGCACTTCTCTCACTATCAACAACCAGGGAAGCATGGTCAATTTTTTTTGTTAATTGTTTAAAAATATTAATTTTACCATTCCAAAAATTTAAATGCTTGGATTACAAATAGAAAATCACTTCTCAAAAGGGGCTCAGGCAATCATTTAGACCACATATATAACTTCTTCTTCTTCTTCTTCTTAATAATAATAATAATAATAATAATAATAATAATAATAATAAAATGTTCCCACATCTGCTGTAACCCACTAACCAGATCTCCCCCGTTGTCAAGGTTCTGGAGCAAAATGTCATTGGCCAACATTTTAGGCAAGCATTTTTTCATTCCAAGATGGGGAGAAGCTGCCAGAACCATGTTTAAACACATTATTATGCTTTAGCAATGTTTATCACTGTTCAAACATAATTAACCCATACTCACCAGAAAACATTTCTCTGTTGGATATTACATAAATGGGGCCATACATGGTTAACAATGTTCAGTGTTTGAAACAGGCAAGACAGTATGAAGTACTTACTGTCACTAGGGGTGCCCTGTTCTAGCAAGAACTGTTGCCCTTCACTCCATTGCCTCTCCAGAAGTTGCTCTATAGTAACTGGTACCGGGGGCAAATGCTCCACATTGCTATTCCCTGGCTGATCATAACGAATCTGTAAATTACTTACAGGCGACCTGTAGGAAGATTATAAATTATATTTAAAAGGAAGAGGAGGGAGGAGAACCCCACATAAAAGACGCATCAACTTTCTTTAGCTGCTCCTTAACCCCTTGCAAATCAACATTCCTTAAGATCCCTTACTGGCTCCCATCAACAATGGTTTAAAATAAAATCCCAGCATGACAACAGTTCTTAGAAAATTTCTGTTCAAAATACAAAGCTTCTCTTATTTGGATAATCTAATTTAACAGTGCCCAGATGAATGCAAACTTCATCAGCTGATGGAATGTTTTGCTGATATAATCAACTACAAGAGCTCTACAGAAGATATATATGTATATAAACAAGCAACACCTTTATACAATGCCAGTCAATAAAATACTCGTCAAATTCCTGAGGTCCTCTATAGTTTATGAAATTTTGCACAAATACTCTTGCGTGAGATTTTAGGAAGAAAATGACTGTGCCATTCAAATACTTATGGCTTATATTTTGATCATCAAATATCTTTGGAATCTAGCCCAATGAATAGCTAAAGAAAAGAGGAATGTACCATGCTATTAATCTCTATTTAAAAGGCAAGGCTTCTGTATGATGTAGTATAGGATCTCTGTATAACTGAACCAAGCGATTAAGACACTATACTAAAGAAAAACCTTAAGTATAACAGCAGTCAATATGACATGCAAGAAATTAAAGGCACATGTAGACAGTATAGCTAATTTAGGTCACAACAGGAAATCCTGATCAGCATGTAATGTGACAGACACTTTTACAATTTGGAAACTTTTGTTTCTTAAAAAAAAAATTAACACACACAAACCGAGAGCACATTGCAATTTCTTTGAAGACTGTGACCTCATTGAGTCTTTTGAGTGCCAAGCATTTCCTGTGTCAGAGTCGAGAGATAACATTACAGCAGCTTCCTATCAAAATTATACTTCAGACATTTTTAAATTCATCTTAAAAATTAAAAATGTATATAGACCTAAGATGCTGGTGAATTCAAATACTTCCTGTCCACTTAATTACAAGAATATTGCAATTTCCTTCTGACATTCACAGTTTTCAAGTATAGATTCTTGAACATGACAGCACAAAGCATTTCCCCCAGCACTCTGCCTTAGCTGGAGTAGAGGGCATGTAAAAAGCTACCTACTATTTAAAATACATGTAAATTCTGTCTTAATGTGGCACCATTTATATCAGTATCATGGCTGCTTTGAATTTAACGGGTTTGGATCCAACTCTTCCTATTGCCACATTGCATAATCTCTGTTAGTTTGACCAGGAATTCAATATTCAGCCTATTACTGCATGTAACTAATGAATCTATGCCCCTATTTCCAAGTAACAAAAATAGTTTCATCTCACATTTACTTAATCTAGTTTAAAGCACATAGAAATTAAGAGAATTGCTGAGAAACATGCAGGAGAACTAACACAGTAACAGAAAGCAAGACCACAAAAGTCTTGTTTTCTGGTCTGGTATATAGGATATACCGTGTTTTTTGTACTGAAAAGATCACCAGCAACATCCTGCATTGGGAAATATTTTGTTTAAAATCAAAGCTGGTAATCAGAAGAAATAGGCAAAAAGGAAATGAACACAAAGTGTGAATTATTTCATAAACAGCTAACATTCAGTTGGACTCTAGATCTTCTGCAGGATACTATCAGTGAAATTACTCAATAAGGAAAGCAAGTGGCAAGTGACAAAGATCAGATTTAAAAGTATATTATAATTTTTTATTCCACTTCATTTTTACACCCTTGTAAACAGTTAAAAGCTGTTCTTAAAGAACAAAACAGGTTAAAAGAGCAGACAGAAATCTCATTTTCACAAGTGGGTATGCTGGGGAAAATCCTAGCCAGAAAATAAACAACCTAAAATTCTGTAAGTGGTCCCCTCTAAGTAAGCAAATCTTGATGATAACTAACTATAGAGCTGGAGTCAAGTGAAATGGGATGCTAGAAAGCATTAAGGGCAAGAAAAGACACAAATAATTATGTAATTCTGTATAAATCCACATTATGAAAGTACACATATTATACCAAATATGACTTTTTTCTAATAAGAAATTATATCTATAGAATGCTTAATAGCACTACTGGAATACACAACATCTTCCATACAAGATTAAATCCAATCAAGAATTACACCATTTGAAGGAAAATTCAGAGCTCATAGTATAGAAATGTATAAGATCATAAACAGGGTCAAGTAGATATAAAACTGCTATATATTCTTCAGTACAATGCAAGAATTACATGACACCAAATCCATTGTTCTTCCTTACAAAGTATACTAAATCTACAATTGTATCACAGAAGTGGGGCAATATACTACATTGGTTAAAATACAGTATTAAACATATTAATCTGTGGTTATTAGCCAATGTGACCAGAGCACTTCTGCACATAGTCTCAAAGGGTGCAGAGTCGACTGCTGCACAAACCTCCATTCACTTATTTGGATGCATTGTGGGAGATCTGCATAAGCTCTATGTTAATGATTGTGCATTATACAGGCATATATGCTTAGTAGACTGCACTAAATCTAAACCCTTTGAATGTCAGGAATTGGGGGGGGGGAGGTGCAAAGAGCAGATCATCCCATACCTGCGTATTTCCCGAACAATTAGACAGGGCACTAGGTTTACCAAAGGTCACTGGCTAGATCTAAACTGGCAGTTTTTATATATAAAATAGTGGAGTGTGATTAAAAGATACATTGTCCCTTTCCATTGTTTCATGTACAGTGTCAGAGACAGATGTGTTGTCTTACACACAATTTTGCACCCTTTTTAGTATATTATAAAACAGAATGGGATAAAACTGAAGGGTTTCATAAAATCAAAATTCTTATAATCTAAACACATGTTTAACATGTGTTTTATACCTACAGGAGTGCGCATATGCCAAGTTATTTCATATAAGCATAGACAGCATTTTATTTGCAAGCCTATGTTAATAATGTTTCACTTTGTTATAATTACATATAATCCATAAATAACAAATATATCTGAAGAAGAGTTGAGTGCTAGGCCATAATCCATAAAGACCTGAAGCAAACCTAAATTCCAGTGAAATCAATGGTACTTAAACAAGGAGAATTTCTGTGTATTCTGTGCTATTATTCCTCTATTTATGAAAGAGTTCTGAAAAGGGACAAGACCCTAATAAAAATACTTAAATAAAAAGTTTTCCAATAATCCACATGTTTACCAGACCAAAAAAATCGATCAAAAGGCTTAGTATGCTGCAACACTAATAATAAGAAAATATATTACATTATCCGTTTTATTTAATTTTAACTAACTAATGCACAATGGAACCCTACAAACAGCTCCAACAGAGATAAAGATGTTTAAGGAAATAGATCTATATACGTAAAAGGCTTAATTTGCAATCTGTCACAGTCCATCTTCATAAGACTTTTGAGGATTTGTCCCTAAGACAATACTGGCCTGATTCTTTAGAAATGAATATATTTTCAGTCAGTCTTTGGGATTTGCAAGCTCTTGAAAATCAGGCCACAGATCACTAACATTCACTTTACAGTTCATTTACTCTTGTACATGACACAGCACTTCTGATTAGATATGGGACATTGACATGCCTCCACTAACAATGTTTTTTATTTATTACCAACTTATTAAATGACTGCTGATACTGCAGCAGCAGCACATAGTGCTATTCTATCATTAAGCAAAAAGTTTAAGAATGCCAACCAATAATTATGAAATGTTTTTTTCCCCACTGAAGTCAATACACAAGCAGTGCAATACCATCTTTACATGACACATAGCAGCAAATACTATTTCTTTAAACAAAGACACCAGCATAAAGTGTTTAAATTCTGGTGACCAGTGTTTCAGTTCTGGTCATGTCTACATTTTAGATTTCATTGCCTTTGGAAGAACTTTCCCTTTTCCTGAACTAACTATCTTTTTCTTTCTTTAACACATTTTAAAAACACATTTAACATATAAAATGTTTACATTTAACATTCTTTTTACATATATATATATATATATATATATATATATATATATATATATATATATATATATAGACATTTGGTAGCTGCTGATACACAGGATTTTACATACAAATAATCAACTAGCCATATAGGTGAGCCAAGATTATGTAACAATTGGAGGGATGTGGAATTCCCCAAAGCCATTTTCATACCAGAGGTAAAATATATTATTTTATTAGTTAATCCTGTTAAGTTGATATTGGGAACATTTTTCTTTACCCCTCTAGACACAAATCTGTACAATTCTGTTCAGCCTAAATGAAAGCATGGCTGATAAGAGATAAAAGTTTCCATGCCTTAAAGAATATTTCCTTTGCCTTAACTCACGAGTGTAAATACTGCTTACCGTGGTGAAAGGCTTCCTCTGGGTGAACCTCCCCTGCCCACAAGGCTCCGGCTATTGTCTCCAAGATCTTGATCTGCAGAGTAAATATTTCAAAGCCAAGAGTGACTCTTTCCGAGATAATATTTTAAGATGCTGCAGATAGGGAGATCCTTTCAAAATGTAATCCAGTATCTGGGAGTTGCTAGTAACACTAGAGAAGGTTACCAGTTTAAAACTGCTAACTGCAGTGGGGAAGGCATTGTCCGCACACATTTCTCTGAGCGTAGCAGGCCAAGGATTAGCCTCAGTCCTTTCATTGCTTTCAGTTTTATAGCACAGAAGCATGGCTTGCATTTCCAGTACCCTCCCCTCAGCCACTTTTAATTTCTGCAGCGAAAGTAATGAATCACAGCTGTGGACAGCTAATCTGTATGCTTATCACAGCAAATCCCCAGGCTTTGTATTTTTGTTAACACTTTGCATCCCAGGAAAACCCATAAACCGCCCTGTATATTTACTTCTTATCAGTAACTTTTTTCCCCCAGAAGTTCCACTAACAAATGTTAAAGCATACATTATTTTTCTAAAAAAAGTTAATGCCCATTACTTTAAAAGTGAAGAAAAAGGAATATGGAGAATATGAGATGTGTTTAAAATGTATCATTAAATACATGGAAGCGTCTTGCTTGGACTCAAAAGGGTTATTTTTCCCTATGGCCTCTCAATAAAATAACCCTATCTGCCCCCTTCAAGGTTGCCCTCCCCCTATTCTGCAGCAAGTGACCTCTGGCCTCTTAGAGGGCAAGACATGACTGATCCATTCTTGGTAAACTGCTAAACTCATTCCCTTCCCCCAAACAGGCATGACTATTACGACATGTCAACAAATCCTTAAGGATGGAATGAAACAAAGCAAATCCAGCAGCTCATTAGATTTTTTTTTCCTTTTTAAGCCAATACTATTAAAAAAAAAATCGTCATTTTTAAAAACACTGCGAAAGTTTGCGTAACAGGATCTCGGTCACACAAACTTGTATATCGTGCAATTTCATGAATTATGCAAATAAAGGTTTAAACTATTCACAACAAACCCCGGCGCTGCTCTCCCCTCATTGCAGAGAACTAAGAGAACTGAACGCATCAATCACAAAAGTCACAGGAGACATTGTTGCATTCCTGCCTGCTCATGGCTCTGCTTAAACATTTACATTTCAGACAGTGGAAGATACACAGCAATGACTTCTGCAGTAAAGCAGCATTCGTTTCCAAAATGCAGCAAGCTGTTAAACATGCAGCTGAACCAAAAGCAAGAAGGAATTAGCTAAAAAATATCCTTTTAAAAGATACGGTGCAAAAGAGACATTTTGAAAATCTTTATCTTGCCTGTTTGACTGTTTTCAGACTGAGATGTAAGTGCTCCCATTGTTGAGGTGGGGTTCAGCCTATTGCCATACGTATGAGATGGAGGCAGGCTGAGGGAAGATCCAGGTAGGGTATTTGCCTATACAAAAATAAAATTAAAATATGTTTATACTTTTGCAGAGAAAAACCTAACAAGGCATCACCTGAAAGTGTCACAAACTCAACACAGGCAGTCAAGAATATCACACACGTACAGTCTTCAAATCAGGCTTAGAACCAAATAAATATATTTGAAAACTAAACAAACATTTCCAACTTTATGATACTGTAGAAGAGTGTTTCCCAAACTTAAAATAATAGCGGGACAGATGATTTGGGGGTAGTTTTAACAATACATATTTTTGAAAGCTAAAAAACAACAAGAAAGTCAAATAAAAGAATTCTGCCGTAAGCCTTGCACACACATTCCTGGGGATACATGTATCACACTTTGGAAAACACCGCTGTAGAGCACTGCAACATCCAAACTAATCCGCACCAGAAATGGCATGAGCTACCATTTCAAAGTAACTGCTACAAAATGTTGGGTAACACAGAATTGCTCACATTTCCAAAGGACGCAGGCAATACCAGGGCTTGGCTGCATGGTGACCATGTGGTTTTCCTAATTATTTAATCTTATTAAACCATTTACAGAATAAGGGCAGGTAGACAACAGATGTCTCACAAATGCTTGGGTTCCTTACATCACAAGAAGGCAATGAAGGTCAAAAGATCCAACTTCCAGCTTTATAGTTTAACCGCATAGAGTCATATTTCCTTTGTTGTGCTCTATCATTAGTAAAACCTGAACACTATTTGGTTACTTCCTATTTCATTTACACGAGGAAACCAAGTTTTTGTTTTTGTTTTATTTTACAGAAAACACAGCCATTACAAGTACGTTTCTATACAACGTTGGGCTCCGTGAACCACAGCTCTGCCCCAACCCCCTTATAAGGAAGTTCAGTTTTGGCAGCTGGCCAGTTCAACTTACTGAAGAGCTCATCCAAAATTGTATTCATTCATGTTGCTAACCACAATTCTGAAGTTCTCCGCTGGGACTTGTGCCAAACAAGCAAAATGAACCCTTGAAGAGATAAAACTGAGGAGGCTGGCAGAACTTTTGTCTAATCCGGCATAATAAAAATACCTTCTTCCCTTAACTCTGTTACTATCTACTAACATAACTCATTTAATACTCAATTTGGAAGCTTGGTGAACTGCTACCAGTTCTTCAGAGAATTGCTTTTAAGAAGAATATATTCTAGATTTCAGCCTCATGGTATTGACGCAGAGAAAGTTAAACACTTAAAAATTATAAATAGTTTTAATTTAAACTCAAAAAACATGAAAATTTGTTTTTGAAGAAGAAATTAAATTTTAAGGTGTAATCCAGCCAAAGTTAAGTGTCTGATCACAAGCACACTTACTAGGAAGTAAGCCCCACTGGAAAATTACTTTCTCATAAGCATACTTGAGATTGTACAACACAACCCATTGAATTCAATGGTATAGTTAAACTTGTGCTTAACATTAAGATCAACAGATTTTTTAAATACTGAAATTGGACAGCTTGTCCCCCATTTAAAAGAAGGTTGACTAGCTGCACACAACATAAATACTATAAGCAAAATATTACAAAGTATAAGCTGCATCTTTAAAAGAATCTTACTCTGCTATTAGGCTTTGGCCTCCAGCCAACGTGTTAAGCTTCTACAAATGTATACATTTATCAACTATTTCAAAAGAAAGTCAATAGCCCTTGCTTATAAACCAAGGGAAAATTGTGCCCCAAAGCCACTCTTTGAGTTTTTCTATTTTCATGTGCAAGCAAAGCACTGACAAGAAATCACACACACACACTTGAAAATTTGGTGATTTAATGCATTGGATGATGTTCATTATTAGGGTAGACGTATTGAAATAAATGACTTTAGTCCATTTATTTCAATGGGTCTAATTCAAGCGATGACTCAGCTGGATATTGTCCAATGCTTTATCTGCTACCAGAATAGAATATTTTTACGGGGAACCATCAGAAAGTAAGTCAAAACCCAAAACGAAGGAAAAAATATATTTTGCACAAAATACCAAGGAAAAAAATATTTTGCACAAAATACCAAGGAGAAGATACATATGAAATACTGAATTTTCATTACTAATTTGTGGCATAACACTGGCTAAATCCAGAGCGCAGGCAATTCCTATCATTCTGTAAGAATCATAAGGGCTGAATCCTTCGAACATTTTAACATGTTAGAGATAAGCAAAAAGGAATGAGCTACTTAGTCCAATTCATACAATCACTGGCATCACTTGATGGCTCTGTGCTTACAGTTCAATCCTTAAAGTTCAATCAGTGACAGACTTCCTGGCAAGAATACTTAAGACTGCCAACTAGATTATTTGCAGCTGAATGTGTGAAATGGCTCTATTGAAAAGAACCGGGGCAACATAGATCTTTTGGTGTGCTGCTGTAAAATGGTTTAAGGCAGCACTTCCCAATTTCTTTCCTCTACAGGCCACTTGAAAATTGGTGAGGGTCTTGGTGGACTTAATGATTTTTCTGCCTGTTGTAGCAATTGTGATGCACTTTGCTAGATGCTGTACGATTTTTAATTGTATTTTTATTGCTTCTTTTAATTCTTGTATTGTATTTTAATTTGCATTCCATATAACTGAAATTGTAATACCTTAAAGTATAGTATAAGGAATAAAACAAGCAATAAAAATATATAATTAAAATCAATATGGATATTTAATACTGGCATGCCATGGACCACCCAAGTGAGGCTCATGGATCACTAGTGATCCACAGAAAACAGTTTGGGAACTCCTGATTAAAGGTGTTTGGTTTTACGCTACTTGTTTTTTTAATTTTCTTAGATCATTTTTAATACTGCTGTTTTTAATTTAATTATATTATGCAAGCTACCTTGTGAAGATTACGCACTAAATGGCAGCCCAAATTAAGTATGAATGAGAAAGTTCTCACTGTGGTAGCTGTTCAGTGATGGCTCATTCACACACACAAGTTGCCACTCGATGCAGTACTCAGTGAATATTCATGGAGTTGAATTATGGATTAGAAGAGCAATTTTGAATTCATTTGTATAATCATATACATGCAAACAATATTCTTAAGAAAGCTGGAATTACACAAAATAAAAATACTTTGTAGGTTTTGCCCAAGTCCTAATTCATTTACTGTCCTCTTAATTACTCTCCCAAAAGGTCCTAAGGATTAAAATGCAATAAGAAGGCAAGTCCCCGATAATTTGCAGAATTTATACAAAAAAATGCAAGTCTTTGCACTTAACTCATTATTCCTCCTAGCACAATAAAAGTACTATGCCCATTTCCAATACAATAAAACGCACTGGTGAAAAGCAGAGAATAATGAGCACTTAGTTGCTTCCCCATCCAAATCTAACTTTTTTGACGCATGCATTTTCCTGTGCTGATTCTAGACATAGCCCTTGGACAACAGATCCACTGGCAAAAATCCACAGAGATAATTTCTGACAAGCCCAGTAAGGTTTTTGACTCCCCACACATGGAACAGCAAGACCCCATGCTATAACACAAACTGCTTTTGAGACCCAGCCCTTTCAGAAGTAGTTTGCTATACTGAACAAGGAACTGCTCAAGAAACACAAGCTCCTTGAACACATAATTAGGAGTGTTGTTCTTTGGATCCTATCCATTGATTTCACAGAGATTTAGCTGCAAGTAGTAGGTTTTTTATCTCATCTTGCCAAACATGCAAAAATTGCTGGTACCTTTCCAACCATGGTAGCTATCCAACCCACCCACTAAAACAGGACAAAAGAAAATAATATTTTTGAACATTTGAAAAGCGAAACCTTTTTTTTTACTACACACACACACACAAATTTAGACCCATTCAAATTCAACATTTTGCAATATTTTATAGTTCCCAGACATGTACACATTATATTTCAAATATTATTCCTAAATTGCCATAAAAGCTGTTTTAATCAAATTGGTCATTAATTGGGAAGTATATCATGAACCAAAACACTGTCAGGGGGAAAAAGAAATTAGAGGCAGGATTACTATTTATATAGGAACTTAATTTGGACAGGAAAGTAAAGTATTCCATTGCTGCATTGTTTAAAGGTGAAGTAAAAGAATCATGTTTCACTTGAAGTTGAAAAACACTGAAGAAGCGTTTCTTTAAAAGGCAGACTCATCCTATCAATACGTTTAAGATAATGGGTTCAAACATGTACCAATATGCAGTTCTGAAACTGCATTTCACTTTACTTCAGCTAACTCAGTTTAATCAGAAACATCAACTCAAGACTGAAATGCACTTTCTATCCATGTGAAACTTAACTTTAAAGATGTTTCAGCACACAGATTCTGGACACTTACAAAATGCCTTTTATCTATAGGTAATGCAATGTACTAAAAACAGCAGCAGATCGTGGAAGGTATACCTTATAAAAATATCATTTTAATGTTCTGATTAAAGGCAATACAGAGACATATACCTAGTCTCTGTGTTGCATGAAACAGAAAAGCAAACTGGGTAAGTCAATGTTTTAAATAAGCCATTACCTATTTAGAATTATTTGCTTAATGACATGAGGGATAATCCAGAGCACCTCATACGCTGTGCCCATGTACAAACAATTTCCATAGGCTCAAGAGAGCCTTATTTCCCCCCCCTCCCCTGACTACATGCATGCACAGGCAGCCAGTCAAGGAGATGGTAGGTCTGTGTTTGCCTTCCATACTCCCATCCTGCCCTTCCTCTCTGGTCAGGGCAGGTTACTCATGCTCAAAAAGCCTATTGTGTTGTACATGCAGGTTAAGAGTAGGGGCAAGATGAATGGGTGTCCATTGTGAACAGACACCCTATGCACATAGGAACTGTACCAACAGGACAGTGGGCCATGCCCTAAGATTTTATTAGTAGTTACTTTTATAACTAGCAAATACCACATGATGTGTCCTTAAATTTTAAGAAAATCAGTATGTTAGAATAAAACCTGGCAGAACACTTTTTTGTAAATATGACAGAACCCCTATAGTCTTAAAAATCAAGCACAAGCACCCAGTCACCTCAACTTTTAGGATATTTAGTATTTTCTGATACAGCCCCCATTCCTGTCTAAGCTCCCCACGACTAAGGTTTTAATACTCAGCGTGTGATGAGAGATGAAACCAAGTGTGAACAACTTTCAGGTCCCATGAGTAGGCTGACTGTTGAAGCTGTCAGGTTCAATTGCATCATTCCGACATTATTCAATGCCCCAAACTTCACTCTAATTGTTAGGGGCTTAACATATTCAAAACCATTGTTTAGGCTAATGCTGAAATGCCCACAGTTGAGTTTCCATAAAGAAGGGGGAGGGATTTAATTGTACTTAAACCATTACTGAACTCTCCTTCATTCATGATAGGACAACAAGAAAGGCCTGAGCCACCAATTCCAAAGCTGCTTTGTAAAATCAGTTTATATCTAATAAATACCCCTCTTGCAAATTAATTTTTTTGTTAATAATTGTTGAGGGTCACAATTATTTCCATACTTTAAAATTAAATGAAGAACAGCATCACTATTTGCTTCAAACCGGAAATATTTTCTTTTCTTTTTTAATTCTTTTTTAACGGAATTTGGAAAAGGGGATACAAAGATTATCAAATATATTTTTGCCGAAGCTAAAATGGAAATATATTCTCCATATAGATGCACTTTAAAAAACTTAACCACTGTAATTTTAATTGGAGATTCTTCGCCTCTCTAAGATGAGAAGTGCAATTTTTGTTCCCTCTTCTAGTGGAAGTTGTTTCAACAAAAACACTCAAAAATGTCTGATATCCTGTTGGTATTTATGATTTTTTTCACAAGTGCTGTTCATTTTACACAGGGTTTACAAAGGGCAATTTGCTGTTAAATCATAGCTATAGCAGGGATAAACAATCTGTGGTCCTCCAGATGTTGGGACTCCCATCAGCCCCAGGCAGTGTGGTCAATAGGTGGGATGATGCAAGTTGTAGTCCAGCAACACCTGGAGGGCCACAATCTCCTCTGCTTTATACAGACAAATCAATCTTAGTTTATTTAACATTACTGAAAATTTAAATATCAAAAAAGAGGGAAAGCTGATGTCCATTTTAAGAACACTCTGTATTTCCCACAGAAAACAACATGTAGCCATATACAGTGATACTTCGGTTTAAGAACAGTCTGGTTTAAGAACGATTTGGTTTACAAACTCTGCAAAACCGGAAATAGTGTCTTGGTTTGAAAACTTTACCTCAGTCTAAGAATGGAATCCAAACGGTGGAAGGGCACCGGCAGCGGGAGGCCTCATTAGGGAAAGCCTCTGGTTTAAGAACGGACTTCCGGAATGGACTAAGTTCATAAACCGAGGTACCACTGTAGTTACTTATAATATAAGCCACATCTAGCCATAAGTCACTAGATGTAAAGTGCTCTAATCAGTACTATCTAATCATTAGCTACAAAATAGCTTAACTTGTCTTCTAAATTATCTGATACCTTTTTTCCAACATTTTTAATATTTACTGTTAAAAGACAAAAGATACCTGCCAGATACTAGCCCTCTGATTATTGAAAACCCAAACAGAACAGGAGAGTATGTCTAGGATCAAGTGGAGATACAACTTTATGTTGAATGTGGCTTCAAAGCTTTCTGTCCTCCAGCCAAACGCATATACTGTGAAGACACTGCTATTACAATACCGCTCACTCTCCAGCAAGAACTTTGGCGAAGTCAGATAATCACTGGTGTACATTTTTTAAGCAAGCAAGCAAGATTATAGTCAGGCAATGGCATGGCATATTGCTAAAAAAGCCTAACACAACATAGTCAATTGCCCCATAATGCACACTAGTCAATTTCAAACACTGTTCTGTACAAAAATGCTCAAAATTCACAGTATATTTATATAAGGGCTTTGCACTATCAGTGAACTTTGGCCACTCCTGTGAAAGGTTTTGCACACAATCTTTCCAAAGTTATATCAAAATTCACGGAAGTATTTTGACATCTTTTCATCGCAATGTAGGCTCTTACCAAAACACGCACACAAAAAACCATTTTTCACATTCACTGCCATTACTATTGTCTCAGGAAGCTAAACTGAAGTAGTGCTACACTCAGTTCATCGAAGAGGTCAATGTGCCTCAGTTGCCTGGAGACTGATGGTTGCTACAGCAGCACCAGATAAGCCCAACTAAATAAGCTTCAGCTCGAAGGCAGAAAGCATTTACTGCTGGACTGAAACATTGAAGCAGTTGTCTCAGCATGCAGCAGTGTGCACAAAATCATGCAACTGTCTGTCAACCTTGCTAAACCGTATTTATACAGGAGGCCTGCATTACTGAAATCAGTTTATTAAAAAGTAAAGATTTTAATTGGGCAAAATACTACCACTATGAGCAACTATGATTCCTTTGTTCTTCTAGTAGAGTCACATGTTGTGTGGAATTTTCCCTCTGGCAGTAAATTCTTCTCTTCCACCCCAAAGTCCCCAGTCATAATGACAATGAAATAGGATTTTGCTTAGTTTTGTCTAGTATTTGATAAAAACTATTCAAATGCCATTTTAAAGAAAAACAGACAACACTGTAATGGAAATCTTTCTACATTCTGAAACTTTTACTCAAATATAAACACCACTAAGTGAAAATATTATTTCTGAAGGAAGTAAAAAATATGATGTTTCTGTTTTAGGATCCTTACATTAAGGGGAGGGGGGAGAGAAAGTGAATTAGATATGGCTGCTTTTATGCCTGCCAGCCAGAGGGGGTCACTGCAGAATGATACAAATAACACTTTTCAGAAGCACACAGGAACTCAGGACAAAGTTCAGGGCCTGACATACGATTCTCCTATACACTTGTGCATGAAGCTGCTGCACACAGCCATAAACCATTAACAACTTAAATAAGCTAGATGACACTGCTGCTCTATCAATCCTTTCAGGAAAAATATTGCAGACATGCTTTACTGTCTCCCAGATATGTTTTACTTGTCTTCAACAATAATGTTAAAAGTTTTGAGAACAAGCCAATGAGAAGCCTACTTGGGAGCACACTCACTGGAGCACACTCCTGTCTACTCAGGAGTAGAGTACATTAAACTCATTTAGTTTAATGGGGATTACTGACAGGTAAGTAGGTAAAGGAATGCCACCTTGCAGACACATTTTATTTTACTAGGTTATGGAAACAAGCCCAAAGGGGAGCACACATTTGTTACATGTAAGTCTATGACTTACTATAACTACACATGTTGTCTCCTTCTAACTATCTGACTATTTCAGCATAAGGTACTGAATGCTATGTTGCTCTTTATGTACTATTTATTTACACAATGAATATTATTTAAGTACATCAGAAGCTGGCCAGAAAAGCAGTAAAACTGGTAACTGGCAAAGTTATAAGGGAAGAAATTATAGCAAAACAATGAATTTGTTGCATCTTTATTACAAAATATCAAGAAATATCAAACCCAATTCATTTTTCTTGAATAATATATCACAGTAGTCATCCAAGCCTCAATTGCATTCTCTAAAGTTGTTGTAAGTTTTCAACTATTCAGAAAACCAACATGTTTAGAGTCAGCTTTTGTACTATGTAGTTACAAGATTTCCAGAATCACTTAATATGAACAAATTGACCAATCATCTGTCTAGAAATGGTAAGAAAGATTTTTATAAACAGAATTAAGGATGTGGAAAAGCAGCCATGCTGAAAGAACATCAACATACCTTTAACCAGAACATGTTCCTTAAAAGTTTAGGTTTTGGCAGACAGAGGTATGTATGGTAGATATTCTGTTTCTGACCAAGTTCTTTGCCAGACACATAAAACTTAGTAGCTATGGAATAACTTAGATTCTGTTATATAAAAAAATTATATTGGGAACTGTTAAAATGACAGGAAAACCAAAAAGTGAGTAAATTGAGAGTTGTCAGAGATAAACTGTGTGGCTCCACAAGGGTCTGTACTGAGAGTCGGTATTCTTCAGGTCAGCCTTCCCCAGCCTGGTGCCATCTTCCATGTTTTGGCTTAGATCTTATCAGGCCTAGTCAGCAGGGCTGCTGTGGTTCAAAACATTTGTGGGGCACCACATTAGGGAAGTCTGCTTTAAAGTATCTACAAATGAGGAGGACTTTTTGGTTGGAATGACTAGGAAAAGCAAAGACATGGGTGAATAGGGCTCAGCTTTCCATTAAAGAGCTTGAATTCTGACCAGCCTCCAAGAATTTTGCACAAGTGTAGTGGGTTCCTTCAAGTCACCTGCATCTATTCAAAGCTAGCTAGGGCACAACAGGCACTTTCTTTTTTCAGCCTTCTGGAGCAATGCGGATTAGATTGGCAAGAAAACTGCTACCAATTCTCTGTACTTATTGTATCATGTGTTTTTTTGTGGGGTGGTTGCTGTTTTTAAAGCAGTAGTACAACATGTGATATGTTATACATTCAGATTTGATAGATGGCTACAGATAATATACCCTTTCAGGCTTTCACTTCATCCCAAGATACCATTCCATAGCATACCATGTTTGGAGAAAGGTGTTATGGGTATTTGGTCCTTTCAAACATTCAGTAAAACCATACCACTTGCCCACAAAATTGTCTTCACAGTCTGGCCATCTGAAAACTTCAATTTCTCTGCTAGTGCATTATACCAGACAAAGTTAAACTATTCTTGTGTCGCACATACACCCTCATTTTTGCAACACCTTGCTGTTAACTTTTTGCAGCTACCAATAAAAAAGTAGCTGCAAAACAAGATTTAGAGTTCTCTAAATTGGTGGTTGTCAAAAAGTGTGGCACACCACACTCATGTGGCAGGAGAGAATGGCAAGTGTGGCGGGAAGATTCAAGGACAATCAATGAAACATTTAAACATTTCATTCGTGCTGATGAGATGAGAGTTTGTTTCAAATTAAAGCTAATATAAATGAGATTAGCCAACGAAAGCAAGTTCACACCTCTCATCAACTTAAGGTAGGAGGATTGTTTATAATTACGTTTTGGGAAGGATTCATGTTCTTATGTAGCTGCATTATTTTACACTTTCTGGATGCCCCATGATCATATTATAAAGTAGCTGTGTCCTATGTTATAAATCAAGTACTGCTAAGAGTAGTTTCTTTCTGTTTTCCAATGTATTTCTTACCAATTAAATTTTTTGGTGTGGCACAATCAATTTTTTATTCTGAAAGTGTGGCCCAAAGGATGAATGTTTGAGAACCATTGCTTTAAATGGTATCATTGTGCTAATCAAAAATAGTCAGAATTTTTTATTAAAAAGAATAATGTATCCCAACCATTTTTTACACTTACATCAATACCTTATCAAACAGTTACTGAATGTATGGACACCCCATCAGATATCATAGTAATAGATCAACAAGGACATGGTGGGACAGGGTGTACCACCCACCCCCATAAAAGTAATTATGACTGGCAATATCCACATTTGGGATTGTGTGAAAAAGTGATACAGCAATAACCAGTAAAGTACAGCACAAATGCCAAACTGAAGCAATAAATATAAGCACAATACCAAATAATATATGGCTTAGTGTTATATAACCTATTTGTTAAACAAGCCTACAAACTATTTAGCATCTACTCTCTCTGCTGCATCTCCTTTTATATGGAATAATGAGACTAAAAATTTATGAATACCTTTCCAAAGATTATGCCTGTTTGTTAGCACATAAATAACAAAGTTTTTCATTATATATATGACTACCAGAAAGAACAGCCCTATGAAACCATGACACACATGCTTGCAAAGGCAGAAATCATATCATTGGAAGCATCTGTATACTGCAACAGCTATAAGAAAAAAACTCAATTGCAGAGAAGGATAAAAATGAAACCAGACTGAATGAGGAAAAGAAACAACTTTTTACTTACACGTAACTGTTTGAAGAATCTTGCAGATCTCTGTATTAACAGCAACTGCAGCAATTAGCTATTTTAGTAGAAGGGTTTTTGTACCCGTATTTATTTCACCTGTGGGGCCTAGAAGAAGTGTTTTGTTAAAGGGGACTCTCTTTAATTAACCCCTTTGGTGCTGAATTTAAAACTTTTTATATTCCCTCACAATGGATGGTGGTTGTTTTTTAAATGACCCAAACTTTTTAAAAGACTGCCTTTTTATGTTTTAGGCACAAAAAGCACTGCCAAGACAGCAATTATGATAGAACATAGTAAGCATTTCATCCAATCCAGTACCAAAAGGGTAAAGTACTAAAGGGTAAGCAGGTGAAGCTCCATCCCCTTTTCTCATGTTGTCTTTCACCTAGCAGAAATACCATAATGTTGCCCATTTTCTTATTCTTCTGGCAAAATTTACAATGAGATGATAAGCAGGCTTTGGTGCTACTAGCTGAGGTTCTGCTTTCAGCTGGAGTTAGCAAGAGAAACTTTGTTATGAAATTTCTGCCTTCTCAAGGAATTATGTTATTATTTAGAGGCTAAACTCCAAAATGAATCATAAATAATCAAGGCTAGCTCTTTCTCCTAAAAAGTATGTTCTAAACACAACTGAACACAAGGGGCGGTCCAAGACATTTTGGCACCCGAGGCAGATCCCAATGAGGAAGAAGGGTTCAAGGAAGAACTACGCCAGGAACCAGGAGGAAGTAAGAAAGATCAGGTTCCATTATTTGAAGTGAGTTTCCAATTCTGAAACCAATAAGTGAAGGAGAAAGATGCCCGACTTTGGTGTTCAATCTCTTCATGTGTCAATGAATATACAGTAGGACTGTGCTGTGAAGCCCTGCCCCCAATATTGCACCTCCATACTTGTGGAGTCTTCCTGAGTGGTTTAGAACTCTTGCTTCAGCCAATCACCCTCAACCTCTCGTAGTGAGCTGACGTGCTCAAGGGCAGAGCTTGGCAACATGCCCCCATTTCTCAAATATTCATTCCCACACAAGGAGCCTTAACAGCAGAAAAGGGCTCAAATCAGAGAGGGGAAGCAGCTTGTGTGTGAGCCTAGGGGGTGAAAAACCACAACCGAACAATGCAAATTGCAGTGATAACTTGTTGCTTATAGATTAAATTGAGGTTTTTTTGTGTCACTTTGTGATATTGATCTATTTTTAATTTTTTTCTTGTATTTATATTACCCCCTCCCAATATGATTATTCTTAGTCAAAGCAGAGTACTTTTCTTTTAAGCCCTCATTTTACAGTCCTAACGACATTTTAGTAGAAGAGTTTTTGTACCTGTATTTATTTCACCTGTGGGACCTAGAAGTAGTGTTTTGTTAAAGGGAACTCTCTCTAATTAACCCCTTTAGTGCTTAATTTAAAACTTTTTATATTCCCTCACAATGGATGGTTGTTGTTGTTTAAACGGCCCAAGCTTTTTAAAAGACTGCCTTTTTATGTTTCAGGCACAGCATACATCTTCATCATTGTGCATGCTGACTTTGGGTGCAATCTAAACTCTGCCAGAGAAGAAGCAACCCACACTGGCAACCCTGCTGGCCAGGGCAGAAGGGGTGGGAGATCAGGCCTAAACTGAGTCTGATGCTGTCACATGATGGCGGTGGCGCTGGCTTAGGCATATCCAGCAGATCCCAGGCTAATTCAACTGCTCCCCAGGTACATTCTGGGCCTTTCCACTGGCTGCTGCTAGTGGGGATCCCACCACCAACATTTCTGCCCACCTGGCAAACAAAACAAGCAGTTGCAGTCTGGCAAAGTGATGCTGACTTTACCATGCAGGCAAAGGCCAGCATGACTAGATAGAGGAACACTTCTGCCCAATCCAAACCACTACCACCCCCAGCCAGGAATAAAGGGGGTTTGGATTGCAGCTTTAGTTATAACCCAATTATAATGTCTACTTTCAACAGAGATCTTATAAGGCACTTATAGAAAGGATTAGCTTTGGAAGGCAAACACTGGCACAACGGGGGGTGGGGGGTGGAAATCTGTCGTAATGCTAATATTGAAACCACGGTGTGCAGACACTTTGAATAATATTTGCAGAAGTTTTATGAAACAAGTGAAGAGAAACTAACGGGAAGTCACAAATATGAGAAGGTTAGGTATTAAAGTATTTTTATCCTGCCTTTCTACATAAAATATCCAAGGAATGTAAGACTTAACATATTATATTGTTCGAATATTTGTATTTAGTTAACCGAAATACAAATAGCCAATATGGCTCATTTGTCGTGTCAGAATTTCTCACCAATAAAAAAACCAACCTACCTGAGTTGTAGCAACAGTTGTAGTTACAGAAGGTGTAGAAGACGGAGACAAAGTTCCCACTTGCTGTACGTGACCAGAAGACTGCTGAGGTAAATGTGAACTGGAAACAGGAGTGCTAGATCCTGAGCCAGACACTGTGTTTGGAAAGGACACTGCTACATCATTGCTGCTATAAATGCCTGAAAGAAAGCACACATACAAACGTCTTTCTGGATTCATGAACCAAATTAGTACTACATTAGTTGGATCTAAAGAAGGCCCTCTACTGCATTTTATATAAAAACAAGGAGTTCATTAAAAGGCATATGAAACAAGAACAAACCTATTGTGAAGTGGCACAAACAAATTTACAACTGTTTGCAGGTAGGGTAGGGGGATTGGTTTTTTTGTTTGGCTTGAGGATTATAACTATAACCTGGAAAATATTTTAAGGTTAAAAGGACAATTATTTAAACAATCATAAATTGCTACATTGAGTAATAATTATCACCCACATAGGGTAGCCTTAACTCTTCCTATAATGGGTTGGTCAGAAACTTAAAAGTCTAGCTTTTAGATTCTAAAATGTAATTGGTCAAGCTGCTTGGACAGCAAGAAGAGCAGGAGGAGGAGGAGTTTGGATTTGATATCCCGCTTTATCACTACCCTAAGGAGTCTCAAAGCGGCTAACAATCTCCTTTCCCTTCCTCCCCCACAACAAACACTCTGTGAGATGAGTGGGGCTGAGAGACTTCAGAGAAGTGTGACAAGCCCAAGGTCACCCAGCAGCTGCATGTGGAGGAGCGGGGAATCAAACCCGGTTCACCAGATTACGAGTCTACCGCTCTTAACCACTACACCACACTGGAGAATGTTCCATTGCACAATGACAAATCTTTGCAGTGTTGAACTGTTGTTCTTAGCACTACATTCAATACAACCCAATATCATTGTGGAAGACTGGTACAAAAACTTAGGTAGAAAACAAGGATGATACCTTCCTAGATCAGATTACCTACCACATTCTCAAAGAGGGGAGAGATGGTAGCAATGGAAGATTCCAACTCTCTAGATATCTATTGGAAGGCGAACATTGCTTAGATTTAAAAGTCTAACAAATTCTCGACCTGTCTTGTTGAAAATTTTATCTTCCACAAAGTGAAAGAAGAAACATGGGGACCTGCTATCCTACACCTGATATTCATCAACCATAAGAACTGGTTGGGCTGCTGAGGTGAAACAGCAGAGAATGTAAGTGACCACAACATCTTGGGATTCATGATACTGAGGAAAGAGAAAGCTTAACCTAGTCAGATGTGCACCCAAGACTTTAGGAAACCTGATTTCAGTAAGTTTTTCTCTTACTGATGTTGATTCCCTGGATTACACTGGGTTTGATAACCTTACATGTGGAAGTGATCTAGTGATTTTAGTATACCACATGCTACATATAAGTCAGCAGTATGATGTGATAGCACAAATAGCAAATGGAATTCTAGGTTGCATCTAGAGAAGTATAGTGTCCAGATTGCAAAAAAGGTACTACTCTATTCTGCTTTGCTTATACTTCTCCTGTGTCCAGTTCTCGATACTGCAGTTTAAAAGAACACTGACAAACTAGAATGTGTTCAAAGAAGGATGAGAAAGATGGAGAGGGGCTGGAGATTTTATGAGGCAAGGTTGAAGGATGTGCATGTTTAACCTGAAGATAAGACTATTAAGCAGCGTCATGCAGATGAAACAACCATTTTGTTTTCTGTTGCTCGAGACGGTGGGATCTTAAGCAATGGATTCAAATTTCAGGGGAAAGAATTTAGACAAACATTTGGAAGAATGATTGTTTCAATCAACAAAAAAATCAGCTATTAAACAGTAGAACAGATTGCCTGAAAAATTGTGAATTCTCCTTTGTTAGAAGGTTTTTAAGCAGAAAGCTAATGGCAACCTATCAGGGATGCTATAGTAGTGGGTTTCCTGTATCAGCAGGGCGACAGTAGATGAAATGAATTGTTGAGGTCCCTTTCCACCCTAGAATTCTAAATTGCCACTTCTTCCCTACTAGCTATAAATACATAATCAAAAGGCCAGAACCAATATTCAGAACATTTCAGGGACATACTAACTAGCGCCTAATTAAAATAGTTGACTTTTAGCTCTCTGAATGCCATTGGGGTGCAACCTTGGATTGCATAATGAACTAAGAAATAATGTTTAAGACTAAATATCTTTCCATGTATTTTTTTTAAAATAATAGCTGGTAAAAAGTGTAAGGCAGCTTGAGGTATACCTCCGTACTGCACAGCTATGAATGGAATCTAGGAAAGCCAGTCACAAAAATAATTAAAGAGAAAAAAGTGTTAGTAGTAGAATAACACTATTTTCATTTTGCTACACACAAAAACTGTAATAAAAGGAACCTGAGGAACTATTGACCTATCAGCCTCCTGCAGGCATCTACAAAGTTTTCACTGAGGTACTGAACAATTGACTCACTATAACCTTGGATTTCATCCAATCAATAGAACATACAGACCTTCAATCAGAATTTTGCACAAAAGACTACCTTTTGTGATAAATGAACCTGTGGAGAACATTCTAATATAACTTACCATCCTCTACAGTATTCATAAACTACAAGACAGCTTTTGAGTTTGGAGAAAAAGAACTCCATGTTAAAATTGTTTTAATATACACACAAAAGAATATATGTATAGATGTGGGTTTCAATAAAGAAGAATACATCTCTCTGCTGCTATTGCTCTGATCACTTACCTGTAAAAAGGGTTTTCTAACAGCTATTATATTGATTTTTTTTAAAGGCTTCCTGAGCGCATTCAATCATATTGCTTATTTTATGAATGAAATGATAGTATTAGAAAACATATCTAAGAAATGTTATATAAGTCATGGATTGTTTTCCATACAGTAACTTTCCATTCAGCAATATGCATATTTTATTGATATCCATAAACCTTCAAAGAAGGTTTTGCCTTTATTATTATGTTGCACCAGGTTTTACTTCCTATCATTCTATATTTGATAAGTTTATTAAAAGCTATTTTATCTGTAGGCATACATTGTGTATTTTAAATCATGGCAGGCTGAGGGCATATTGACTTAGTGACTTTGTGACACCAGCAACTGCCACAACAAATTTGTCCACCCCTTCATATCTATTTGCATGATTAAAATTCTCAGTATTAAATGTAGCTACTGTATATTCCTTACTTAACATTGTTAAATCAAAACACGATTAAAGTAAAACATTACTCTCATAGCATTTGTTAAGAGTCTTAGACCAGGACCTAGAAACCCAGGGTTAAAATCCTCACTTGGAAAAGCAGCTCACTGCCTCTCAACATAACATAGTTCACAGAGGGGTTGTGATGATAAAATGGGGAAAAAGAGAGCCTTGTATATAATCTTGAGCTCATTGGAGGAAGGTGGGATATGAATTTAATAATAAATAAGACAAATATACGCAAATATTACAGGCTTTTGCCAGGCTTATAGCACTTACAGAATCACATTACTACTACTAATGATGTTTGGGAGGGGGGAAATAAAAATTACTGATGAGAAATTACTGCTGATGAACATGCAGGGAGATGTAAATGAGGAAGAAGCAATGAGGAAACGAGGAAAAATGAATCATAGCAATCTTGGAAAGTGGACTGAAAGTGGACTCAGAGGTGAGCAACATAACAGCTATTTCTGGACACACCGAACTTATGGCAGCATGAGTATATAATGGAAGATTCTGCCAAAGTAAGGGACAGGAATACAAATTCCGGTCACTGTGGAAGAACTTACGTCTTCCAAACACTACCTAATTTGGTGTGAATCTCAGTAATTATACAGTACCTTGACCATGCATCCTTAAGGTAATGCCTTTTTCTCAGGCCCCACTAGTCTTGAGACTGAATAAGAGCACTGGCTATATATGCAGACAACGAATGTGTGTATAGACACATTTTTGATGGCTGCTCTACAAGCCTGAGAATAAGCACCCTTCATTTTCAGCTAGCTTTCAGTGATAGAGTTAATAAAGAATGAGAGAGCATTCCTTCCAAGGATGGCTTCAGAAATCGAAACATCCTAGAAAGCACAAACAACCCTTTTGCGCGCGTGCATGCGCACACACACACTCCGCAACTTACCACAGCCCCTCTTTATTTTAGTTGACAGCACCAAGTTGGAAAAGGCAATAGTTGTGTTTGCAAATATATTAATTATTTCAACAAGAGGCAAAGTAGAATCTTCAAAAATCACTGTTTGAAATATATTTTCCTCTGCTTGTTGTGAATGTAAATATTGCTCAAAATACCAGCTTGGGTGCTTTTGTATTTTTTTCTCCCTACACATACCCTTGTCTGAATAAACCTGAGCATTCACAGTTTTGAATATTTAATACCAATGTTTAGCATCACAGGAGATATTATATAGCATCCAAAATCATCTTTATATGGAGCCTTAATTTTCCTTTATAAACCTCAAACAACATATTTTGTTTTTTCTTCCTCAACAACTTTTTAAACAGGCTTTTTGAAGTTAAGGGCTGATTGCTATCTTGCAAATGAGCTACCAGGAATGTGTTCTATGGTAAATTGATTCCAGATGCTCAACGATGATTGATCCTAAGAAGGCGTCTTAACTTTTATTTTCTTAAGAAATATTTACAAAAAGGCAGTTGCCACTTACACTTTAAGCAAGAGCTATTTCTGGGAACTGAAGTACTTATAGAAAACTGAAGAAATGACACATCATAACCCAATTGCCTGTACAGACTTGTACTAAGTTTATATCCCACCTTTTGGTCTCCCAGATCAACAAGGCAGCAGCAAAAGAGACTGCTCTTTGGAGAGTTCAAAAGGAGGGTACCACTACTGAGAGAGCCCCATAAACCTAGCTTCTAATGGCTGGGCACTAGAGCAGAAGACAATCTAAGTTTATGGCACGGATGGTATGGGAAAAGTGCTCCCAAATGTTTAGGGCATTGAAGGTAAAAAGTAGTACCCAAAAGGTAAGTGGCAACAAGTGACATTATTTTAATACTGATGCAATATGTTCCTGGTATCTATCCCCCAACTACCATGTTTTCAGCCAGTTCAGAACTTTTCAAAAGCTGCAGTGGCTCGGCCAATTGGTGCCAAAGAAGGATAGAACTTTCTTTATGTATGCTACAACAGCAGCAAGAATACTTATCGCAAAGCATTGGAAGACACAAGATTTACCCACCCGGGAAGAATGGCAGATGAAGTTGATGGACTACATGGAACTGGCGGAAATGACTGGCAGAATCCGAGACCAGGGAGAAGAGTCGGTTTAATTACAGAAATACTGTAAAATTAAGGAATGTTAGAAGGATGCTGGAATGAAGTTACATGGCTTTAGCAGAAAGGTTATAAAGAATTAAGTAAAAATAGATTGTTAATGGGTCAAAGTGGAAAATTTAAGGTTAGACTGGGTTAAGATAAATTATGGAACAAAAATTGAGTAAGATGGAAAGGATTTGCTGAAACAGCTAATTGAACTAGAATACAAAAAAAGGGAGGTGTGAAGAGGTCGATGAAACAAGTAAATGAAAGATAAAGATATGGAAATATTGGATGTGTTTTTAAATGCTTTTGTTTTTCTTTTTTCTGTTTTACTGTATTGTTTTTTGCTTTTTTGCTTTCTTATGTATTTAATTTTTCATTTTTTCATTCTTCTTTTTTTCTGTAATCTTTAAACCTTTAATAAATATTATCTTTTTTTAAAAAAAAAGCTGCAGTGGCTGCTTCATGTGCAGCACATTAGAATAGTTTGAAGTTACCAGAACATATATAATAGTGGCTAGATTTCCCCCAAAAGGACACATGTGGCAAATTAGCTGGAGCTGAAAAGGTAGACCAGGACACAGATGCCACCTAGCCATACAATCTGCAAAACTGCTCCTACTGGGAAGTGTGACCTCCTTTAGAACAGGCAAATTTAAACGACTGGGCCATCCATCATCAACATCTCCTAGTGTGAAGATTAAAGGTAAAGGTAAAGGGACCCCTGACCGTTGGGTCCAGTCGTGGCAGACTATGGGGTTGCGGCGCTCATCTCGCTTTATAGGCCGAGGGAGCCGGCGTACAGCTTCCGGGTCATGTGGCCAGCATGACTAAGCCGCTTCTGGAGAACCAGAGCAGCGCACGGAAACACCGTTTACCTTCCCGCCGGAGCGGTACCTATTTATCTACTTGCACTTTGACGTGCTTTCAAACTGCTAGGTTGGCAGGAGCAGGGACCGAGCAACGGGAGCTCACTGAGTATTTTTTTTACTGAAAGGGGGACAAAATAATAAGTTTGGGAAACTCTGGTCTAAGGGATTGAGGAAAAGGTTTCCTCATCCATTTAAGGTTTTATCATCCTCTCTTACAAAAATGTGGGCAGTATTCCCACATTTCCTTAGGGGAACATTAATTGAATGGAACCATTTTTGAAGTAAAGTCTAATCAGCCAAAATCAGCTATATTAGGCCAAGCAGGTGGTAGGCCTAAGCACTCCAAGAATCTTGTACACATCCTTGGGTGACAAAACTGCAACCCACCCAAACAAGCCTACTAATGGATGCACTGGATGTGTTGAACAGCAGACATGTACACATTGTACTGCCCAAGATAGAAAGGATATCAGCAACTCTTAAGTGCCTTGCAAATAACCACAGTGAATTGCTGAGGATCTCCCATGATCACATTTCTAACCTGGTTATGAGATATCTCTAACAGCAATGAAAAGCTCTGCTTGTCAAGTTTTCCACCACAGCATTTGCACTATCATCCTAACTGCCTCATTAGTCTCAGCTCTTCAAGAATCAGCTCCAGCAAGCAAATAATGGCATTCACCTGAACCGATTCCCTGTTCCAAAGGTTAGTCATGTTAGTCAACTGAAAACTTCCAATGAGCTTTCTGAAAACCATCAGCCACCAGGAACAGAAAATTTTAATCTCTCTGCCATTGTTTACAAATAACTAAGGTGCTGAAACGCCAATCCTCACCAGATGTTTACCTGTTAATGACAAAAAAGGGGTCAAAATATTCCTGACTCTAAGATCACCAACATCCTATCAGCAGAGAGTATCAAATCTGGGGCACCTGCTATGTGCCTGTCCAACTATACACTGGGAGAGCTCCAAGGTAGCCACTAAGCCCCAAGTTGTTTCTACTGACATTCCCCAGCAACAACAGTCTGAGGGGTCCACAAAACCATTTCCTAGAACACCTCAGCAAGCTCAGTCAATTAGGAAGCCAGTTGGGAGTATATAAACAGAATCACTATTTTGTGTCACTGAGTGTACCTGGAGTTAGACTAATTAGTAAAGGCAGGATTTTGGGTGGAATATCTGGCAAGAAAGATGGAATATTTGAAAACCGCAGAAACTCCTCTACCCTACCCTGTCCCACAACTGATGCTGCAATGAAAACACAGCTAGGCAAAACTGGATTTCCAGCCTCCACTCTGCACAACGTAAGGCCTACTCTTGTGAAACATTAATGGGCATGCAGGAATTTCAATCATTATGCCTACAAATGTATTCAGAGCAGTTTCACTAGAAATAGTTCATGCATGCCTACAAACTTGAACGGTGGAAGTTGTAGTAGCAGAAAACCAAACATGTATGGAACACATTAGCACACTCAAGATGCTGTATGAGGATTTTAAAAACAAGAGGGGATAAAATTATCCTCCATAAATTCAAGTTGTTATATATACAATTGCTGTTGGCATGCAGTATTTCTCCTACTTGCTTCTATTTCAAGGACATCACACAAGCATCTGTTTGGCCACTGTGAGAACAGAATGCTGGACTAGATGGGTCACTGGCTTGAATCACCAGGCTCTTATGTTCGTATAGCCATGCACTGATTTCTGCATATGTGTGTTGGCCTTCTGGAGGTGGCCTTTCCACGCCAACCTCTTATGCTCTCTAACAAGGTCCTTCTGACCAGTATAGAACTTTGGAGTGCCAATCATCACAGTAATTCCCATGTAGGAAGCACTCAGCACTCTATGGATCATCCCCACATTTTTTATTTGCATTTTCTCAAATGTCATTTCCTTTACCGCTTTCATGTTTCATGTGTTTCATGTCTACAAAGACTTGTATGCGTGATTTAGGAGTGGACAAGCAAGACTGCATGTGAAATAGATATATAAACATGACTAATAGCCACTATATGTAACAATACAACATCTCTGAAATCCTCAAATGGTTGATTTCCAAATTCATCAAATTATTAGACCAAATATCGTGAATTGCATCCTGTTTCATATTTCAGTAGAAAAGATATGGAAAATATAGTGCAGATGACAGCTGAAGGTCCCCTTGTATATTGTTTTCAAAGCAGTGTTGATCCTGGTTAACTGATATAGTTCCTGCATAGGTACTTGATGAATCGAGCTATATCACAAAGGGCTTTCTGCTCCCAAAGACCATATTCCAATGATAACATTTCCAAATATAATAGAGGGGTAACAACACTGTGTTGTTACTCAATCCTGCCGGTTTGCCTGAAAGTGCTAAACATTGCATACATAAAGAAAACTTAAATATCAAGGCTGTCACAAATTGGAGGGGATGCTGGCAGTGTAACAGACCTTGTACTTTCTGCATACTTTTCAAATTGCCCACATCAATTTACTTTATGTGCCCAAACTAAAATACACACAAATTTCAGGTCCCCCTCCCTTAAAGTTCTGTGTTCTTCAAGAACTGTTAAGCAAGAATAGCCAACAGTGACTTCCTGTGTAGAAACATTTTTGAAGTTTGATAGGCAAGAAATAAAGAGTTGGAGGAAGAATAGTTTTGGAGAGAAAGTTCAAACTCACATACACAGGATATTTAAATCATTCTTTAAAAGTTACAGTTGCAATTATCAGGGAAGCGGTTGGAATTTTAAGGAAGAAACAGCACATCCAGGAAAGATAATGCCTGTTAAAAAGCCACACAATGCTGTTGACTGCTTTCATTCTAGAATAAAGGAAACTGTACGCTTAAAATAACAGCAGTTTTGGTAGCTGCTTCCCAGTTACAAAATATCCGCTTGTTTGCAAGCCAGAAAGAGGAATTCAAATAGCTGTTACCTTCTGCTACTATTTTCCCCTAGCCTTTTACCATTAAAATATATCCTGGTTTGTTGGAAATCTCTTATTGAAAACAGTAGAGTGAATTTTCTGGAAAAGCTTGAAATCCAAAAAAATAAATAAATTCATCTATCTTAAATCAAAGGGTATCTGAACCAAGTAAGTCTGACCTGGTTAAATAAAAATTAAAAATTCGTATTAATTTTACTTACTGTTTAAATATCTGAAAAGTTCTCCAAATAGTCAAATTAATTACACTGCTAGTTAATTTTAGAAAATAATGCATCCCTCAATCTGAAAAGTGTTCCATGGGAAAATGTAATTGTGGAAATTTTTTCATCCAACACCACTGATTAAATATTTGGACACAAACTGTAGGAAATGTCTTTTTGTGGTGCCTCTATAAAGTATACCTAAAATCCACCCAGTGAAGAAATTATTACATACCTCCATGAAGGCTTTCTAGTTTATAGTCTTGCACTGAAATTCTAACATTTCTACACCTTAAAAAAAAATAAAAATCACAGCACTTGGTATTCCAAACCCCTCAAACCAAAGCCAAGTTCCTTTACTAAGCACGTTCCTTTACTTTTTTGACTATTTGCAAAACTTTAATTTTGCTTTTATTTTTTAAAAATAAAACTTTGATAGCAAAACCAAATGCCATTACAGAACAAAACAATTATCTTTGGATGTGTCTATCAGGGATCCTTGTGAAACACTGAGAATATTAACAGAAAGCGAAGAAAGTCATCACACATTTTCTTAACAGGCATTATTGGATGAGACCTCAGTTTGTTTCTAGTTATAAGTATTTTAAGTTCAATCTTTGTTAGTCATTATTCCAAACATGCGTATAGTGTGATGGGGTGTGTGCTAATTTTTCTATTTTCAAGATAGCCAGTTTAGGGGGCATCAACTTAGACTGGATGTACACACCATATTTTTTGCTCTATAAGACGCACCAGACTACAAGACGCACCTAATTTTTGGAGGAGGAAAACAAGAAAAAAATATTCTGAATCTCAGAAGCCAGAACAGCAAGACGGATCGCTGCGCAGTGAAAGCAGCAATCCCTCTTGCTGTTCTGGCTTCTGGGATAGCTGCGCAGCCTGCATTCACTCCATAAGACGCACACACATTTCCCCTTACTTTTTAGGAGGGAAAAAGTGAGTTATAGAGCAAAAAATACGGTAATCATTGAGACCAAAGTTCCATGTTATATTATATACTCAAACTTCTGCTTTCTAAAGTAAAACATATGCCTACCTGAACCAACAGGGGAGGAGCCAACACTGAGACTTTGTAGACTTCCATTCCTAAGCAACGTTGGAGATTTTTGCAAATTAGAACTGGTTATACTTCCTGCAGCAGATGCCACAGATGATGTTGGGGAGGCAGAACAAACCGATAGGTGGGAAATATTCTCCTGACTTTTATTTCCTTTTGGCCTACCAGGCCCATGTTTACACTGCTTATTTCCTTTCCGCTTCTTTTCCTTTACAGTTTCATCTTCTGTCCCAGAGGACTGAACACGCTTGTATCCTGTTGATGTAAGGCTTGAATTACCCAACTCTCCAGGTGAGCTGTCAAAAATATTAGGCTGGGAGGCAACAGTTGAGGTTGAAGGAAGACCAATTAAGGAAGTAAAACAATTCACACCCCCTTCCTGGCTTCCAGTCTCTCCTTTATGTACATCTTTGGTCGACAATGTCTGCTGGGAATGAGTATAGCTGTCATTACGTAGATCCGAGTCTGTAAAACTCAAAAAGTCCTGGGGAGACTGAACTGAACTTCCGGAAGATGACTTTATACTACTTGGAGTTCCCAAAAAACTTCCTGGAGAAAAGGACAAAAAAGAGTGTTAAAAATAAAATAAACTGGCAACTGTGTAAGCACAGCAATACAATTAGCACATGTATCTTGTTGGCAAACAAGAAGTTACAGCAGCTTTGCTGTTTGTGTTCTATAAGAGTTTTGCACCAGTCTTTGTGCCATCCAAAAGGGGCAGGGAAGTGGCAAAGTTACAGCACATGTTATGTTCTCATATTCCCAGCCAACCTTCATTTCTTTCAGCTCTTTACTGGCCTGGACAGTAATGACTGAGATTGCACTAATAAAATGGATAAAGCCCAAGTAAATCACAAAGTAGAGGTTCTTATCACTCTGTAATTCAACTTTGGCACCAATGTTCAAATTGTTTTATAAAACTGTTTTATGATATTGTGCCAATGAAAATCCTCTAAAATATAATTTCTCAGCCACGACTGCCGTGGGGCAGAAAAGATGTGAAAGAAATGAAATCAGGGTAACTGGGGTGGGGGGGGGTGGGGAAATGGCAGTGTGCCCTAAGTTTATCCCTGTTTCTATCATTCTGACTTGCCCTTTCTAGATGGCACTGACTAATTCCCCACAAGGCAAATCTGTATGAACAAAACATTTCTCAGAAAATGGAATCCAAACATGGCCAATATGTTCCCCTTCTAATTATTAGTTTTACCAGCTTCAGCAAACCATAATAAATAAGTCTCAAAATAACTGAAAATTAATCACAAAGCTTTCCATTAGGAAAAGAATATTCCTACAATAAATATGAGCATTGTATTGAATGCCTTTTAAAATACTTTGCATATATGTCAAATGCTTTCAGTACAGAGGCTGATGAACATATCTGTAAAAAGTGAAAAGAGATGGTTCAGATGTCATGACAAACCATAGTTTAGAATTATAACTGTGATCCTGGGACTCAATCAGTGACTGACAGGTCTTGCAAAGTCCCTACTTGGCTCCTCAGAAATTTAGTCAGCTGAAGGATTACAATAACAAGTTTCAATCTCATATAATTTCCCCTTCCCCCTGTATGAGGAGCTCATAAACTTTAGACTACATTGTAGATTAACAAGAGTTTACCACTCTAAACTGTGGTTACTCTTAACCATGGTTTCTTGCAACAAAGCAGCTAAGATTAAGCACAGTTAATTTTGGTACTGTGGCTGGCCACTGTGAGAACAGGATGCTGGACTAACAAAAATTACAGCATGCAGTAATTCCTTGCTGGACGAAAAGGGGTTGGCAGCTGGTGGTCCTCAGGCCAAGACAAAAATGTAAAAAGGCAGGACCATAAAAAACTGCACACATTTCACTATAAAATTATATACAAATCAAAAATAAAATAACAATAAGATAAACCAGATTCTGAAAACAACAGTAAAATGCAAAATATACAGAAAATCAGAAGATAATGTGACTGAACAGCTTAATGCAAATAAAAAAAGCTTCCAGGTGCCAAACAATAAGATAAACAGTTTCTGAATAACATGATGAAATGCATTATATGTTATATGACAGAAGAGAGTGGCAACTGATTTCACAGCTGCCAAACCATTCCCTCCCTTTTAGGTGTCTTAAAACAGCTTCATATAAAGGAAAGATAAGTCAGGTTGACAACTAGTGTGATGTAGAGTGCTGCACTAGGAGGCACACCCATACCCCAGAAACTCAACAGTTGCTGCAAGCATAAAACGTGAAAGGGGGAAACTATCCTTACCACCTTGATGAAAGAAAGGTGGGGTATAAATTGAAGAAGAAGAAGAAGAAGAAGAAGAAGAAGAAGAAGAAGAAGAAGAAGAGGAGGAGGAGGAGGAGGAGGAGGAGGAGGAGGAGGAGGAGGAGGAGGAGGAGGAGGAGGAGCATAAATGACTTAAGACACGCACTTGTCAGAGGTGCACTCCAACCTTTTCCTCCTAACTCCTCCCCACAAAAGGAGAATCATAAGGAGAACATCAGGTACATTAGGGAGAAAGGGAAACCTCTAATCCCTGTTCACTTCCTACCAGCTCCCACATTTAAGGTAGCATGGAGGGAAAGTGGGTATAACTGTCTAGCCCAGTGGCAAAGTAGCCTGCCGGTAAATAACTGCTAATCAGGATATTTGAAGCAAAGTGCAAAGTGTTCCCAATACACTTCTAAAATATAGGTTGACATTCAACAGAAGGAGAAAATTAGCAGACTATACTGAGGAAAATGGCCAAGACATCTTTTCTTATATGTCTAATTTCTTCCTTGTTTGAGCACTAATCCTTTTGTCTTTATTCCAACATGCTCCCATACTGTGTAATGTTTATGTAAGTTGAGGTCAGATATTATAGAAAATACAACAGAAAATCACCACAAGGTAATCCTGCTCAATATCTAAAGGAATAGTCTCAAGCGTAACAAGAATAAAGAAGAAAAATTGTTTGCACTGCCCCAAAGGAAGCTGACATTCACATTTCATTTAGAGAGCTATGCATAATTACAAACAGTATTTCTTATTCTACTTAAATATCAATATTTATCTCAAGTACACTCAGGTTACTATCCTATGTATGCATACCTGGGAGTAAGTCGTATTGAACATAGTGGGACTTATTTTTGAGTAAACATGCACAGAACTGCACTGGAAATATGCATGTGTTTTGCATTTATATCTTATACTAGGCAGTTTATGTCCTGTATATAACGTGGATTATATAAGCAAAATCCATTAGGAAGGATTAGATTTTCGTATGTGTTAACACACACTTGGTATTCACATTTCTAGCTCACTTGAACCTATGAAAAGCTGCCTTATACAGAGCCAGACAATTTGGTCCATCATGACTAATACTGTCTACCCAATATTGTCCACCTACCTAGCAGCATCTGGTGATGGTCTTTCCCAAGCTTTACAGCCTGTGTAACTGGAGATACCAGGGGTGGAAACTGGGACCTTCTACAAGCATGTTATCTGCTGTTTGATCTATTGTCTTTTCCCCACAAGCCCAGGACAGGCAACAACTACTTTTCAAACAGGCTGTTTTGAATCTGGAAGAGATGCCAAGGTATTTTGGCTTCCCACCTGTACCAGCTGTCTGGAATAAAGCCCAGGTATACTGAATAACTGCAGGGGTGGAAAAACAGGCATGAAAGGGGCTGTTTCTACTTTATAGCATCACAGAAAATTGAGGAAGGAGAATTGTAGAAATGAAGAGTTGGAAGGGACCACAAGGATCATCTAGTCCAACTCCCTGCAATGCAAGAATCTTTTGCCCAACGTTGGGCTCGAACCCACAAGCCTGAGACTGAGTCTCGTGCTCTACTGACTGAGCTATCCCCCATCTCCCAAAGACCAAAGAGGGGGCGATTTTGTGAAAGTAAGAGGAACAGACAGAAATACCACAGGAAGTTTGCAAAAACTGTTTGCTCGTAGGAGGGAATGGGGAGTGATAGGCCTGGAATTCTTAGGTTTATCAGCAGAGACCCAGGGTGACTTTGGCTTAGTTCAGATGATCCTCCACACCATGAGTTGGAAAATCAAATCAAGTCTGGATTGCTTATTCTCACCTACACAAAAGATTCCCTCCTCTATTATAGTACAACCATAGTTAGTTGTATGTTACAGGTTTCAAGCAATTATTTGAAATTGTGGTTTTGAAAAACATGGTTCAGAGGTTAGTATTAATCATAGTTGCCTGATTCTTCTGTCGTGGCAGAAGAAATCCATAACTACAGTAGGGTATCTGTGTACAAAAAGACTGGATCATAACATATGGAAAGGATAACTAGAATGAAGTGAGCTAAATACAGTGTCAAATATTAAAAGATCACCATTTAAACAACCATTGATTATAGACCGTCCATTATTTAGTAAGTAGTATGAGCAGTTTGCTTCAAAAAAAAAAAAAAGCGTTACTGCATGCAGACTAAAGAAATGTAGTGATTGATTAAATGTAATCCACAACCTGAAAGATATTTGTCTGTGTCTCAGCTGGAAAAACAGGGTTCATCCCCTCAGATGGTTATATTTCATAGCTATAAAAATATTCCTGGAAAGGAATATTCTAATCACAATAATAGTACTTATCTATTTCCAGAAAAGATGCATTACTTCTGCTAGCTGTCCCAAAACATTTTCTCTCAACTAAATTAGTATACAATTCAGTTATTGCATTGATCAAATATAATACATAGGAAAGTACATCTAAATTTGCAAAGTTTTTAACCTATTGAATTCTTGGCAGTCATGGAAGTTATATAGTATTCTTGAATAATACCTTGTTGAAAAGTACAAGCTGCTGACACCGGAGCTCCAGGAGTCCTCCCACCACCAGGCTTTCTTCCCCTCTGACCTGAATTATGACCTGCGGACTTCTTCCCTTTGCTCTCTGAACCTCTGGCCTCTGAAACATCTTTACCACTTGAAGCATGTGCAGACACTTCCTGGAAATTTGCATTTGTAAAGCGAGCTGCGGTATCTTCCAGCCTCTTCAATGAGCCTGTCATAGAGTTGTTGGTAGTGCTTGTGTAAGTCTAACATTATTGAAGTAGGAAAGAGGAAGTTGAGAGAGACAGTTAGACCACAATAAATTAACTGTACTCCAAAAGACACACAGTGTTATTTCAATTCAGAAACATACATGTGTCCCAACATTCTAAAACATCATAGAGAAAGTTAAAGCTAACTATGTATTTAAAAGAAGTTATAAAGTTGCCACTTAAAATAACTGAGGAGGGTTTAAAAAAAATATTAAACTGACAGGAACTATAAAGAACAAAATACACTTACTAATATATCAGCAAGATATCAGCTGTCAGTTTTGCAAGCATCAGATTGCAGCAATTAGTAGAAGTGCACATACTGGCATCCCCTTACACTTAATCATGATACTTCTATTTATTAAATACAAAAAATGTCAGCTATTTTTCCAAACACTAGTTCCTGCTGAAATACATGCTTTTGCAACATGTAACAACAGGTTATTCTGTAAGTTAATCTTTATTGCCTCAGATTTGCAGATATAAGCTTTTGTAAGATAGCTCTTTTCCTTTAGGTTGTTCAGACTATTGTAATTTGAAAGGTAATTTTTAATTTTCTGTACAACGTATAAAAGAAAATACAATATGGTGAAATACAATACATTTACACCAATATTTATACATATTCATTAACATATGTATGGATTTTTTCTGCAGTGCTGCTTGTCATTTAAAAATAAGTAACTAAATCTTAAATTAACTGGAGAAAATATTTTTGTAAGACACAAGCTTATTATTTGTAAGACACAAGCTTATTTGTAAGACAGAAGCTTATTATTCAAAATTCAAATCCCTTCAAACAAAAATTTATTTAGCACTCCATAAACAGGCAGTACCTTTTTCTTTTTTCCTATTTCCTTTATTGTACAATGTAAGTTGTGTTATACAAGCCTTTTATAACTGTATCCATTTCATTCACTCCTGATTTTTCTTTTGACTTTATTATGAAACTCCTTGCGTTTAGCTTACATGATTTTGTTGTTAATGTTTGTTTTTCTCTTCATGTGTACTGTCTGTCTTTGTTGTTCAATAAAAATTAATATAAAAAATTGTTTTTGCTTATCTCAAACATCATAGTGCTAACAGTGCAATCCTATGGAGGCCTATGCAGAAGTTTCCTAAGAGTTTCAAGAACTTAGTTTCAGATAAGAAGGTATAGAACTGCTGGTGAAGTATCAAAGACTAATGGAGAGACAAGATGATTTTCTACTGGTAAAAATTTAGTAGTTATGAGCCAGGATCTGTAGAGCTCTATAGGTAAAGGTAAAGGGACCCCTGACCATTAGGTCCAATCGTGGCCGACTCTGGGGTTGCGGCGCTCATCTCGCTTTATTGGCTGAGGGAGCCAGCGTACAGCTTCCGGGTCATGTGGCCAGCATGACTAAGCCGCTTCTGGCAAACCAGAACAGCGCATGGAAACACCATTTACCTTCCCGCCGGAGCAGTACCTATTTATCTACTTGCACTTTGATGTGCTTTTGAACTGCTAGGTTGGCAGGAGAAGGGACCGAGCAATGGGAGCTCACCCCGTCACGGGATTCGAACCACCGACCTTCTGATTGGCAAGTCCTAGGCTCTGTGGTTTAACCCACATGCCTAAAATACTTCCATATATGCACAAATGGATTGCATATTTTCCCTTCTAGCTGCACCCCCTTGAACCATATCAACTACTGCTCAAGAAGGCTTCTCCAACCCTCAAGTACAATGTTTTTAAGGGACAGCAGGTGCTGCAGTGCAAATCAGGCCTTTTTCAAAGAAAAGAAAATGTGTGTTTGCATGAAACACAATTCACAGCCCTTTGAATTTTTGCCAAAGGTTTGTTTTTTTAAAACCAAAACAGAACATAATTCAGCCAACCATTAAAAACTTAGGTTTCATTCATTTTAATGGAAAATATTTGAACATCTCCTTAATGCTCTCTAATTGAAGTTCAAAGTGCATAAATGTGGCTAGATTGCACCCCGAATTCTGCAACAGAATTACTATGGGGTTTCAGGGTTGGGGTTTGTTTTTTGTAAAAGCCATTTTTGGAAATGCTTCAAATAATTTTTTCAAAATGGCAGACGTAAGCCAGTGAAACAAGTGCAGTATGGTTTCACTTCCTTAAGTGTCAACAAGCACTTTGTCCACTTAAAGTTGTTGTTGTTGTTTAAATTTGTATACCACCCTCCATCTGAAGATCCTAGTGCAGTTCACAACATTAAAATACAAAATGAGAATGCAAAATACATAATAAAACAAAAACAAACCAATAACCCCACTCCCACAAACACATTTAAAAAGCCATAGAATGTTAATCAGCCAAACACCTGGTTGAAGAGAAACGTTTTTGCCTAGCGCCTAAAGACATGTAATGATGGCACCAGGTGAACCTCCCTGAGGAAAGCATTCCACAAATAATATAAACATATTTGACATATTGATTAAATTAAAATACTGCTTAAATATGAAGGCCAAATATATTCTAATTTACTTCACACAATCTGGAAAAACACCAAATGTGAATCTTTAATGAAGTTTTAAAAATATACCCCTGAGAAAAATATTGTGCAGTCCTAGTGAATCAGGTAGCAAGTGGCCATATACAATATAATAAAGACATAATAGAGAAATATTTTTTCTAGTATTTCCACAGGGTCAAAGGTGTTGCATGTTCATGTATGACAAATGAAAGAAAGCTTTATTCAGAAACTTGTACCGTCCTCATTTCCCTTTGGGAAATTAATAAAATTAAACCATGTAGAAGCCATGTTAAACTTAACACCTGATGATTAAACTTCATCAAGGTTACAGCATTTTACATTAAATATGAGTTTCTCCAGTTCCATGGGTGCAACACCCAGAGGAATTCCCACAGGGTATCGTCAGGCCTCCACCCATGATCTTGTGCTCTAACTGGGCAGAGATAGAGGCCTCCTATTTCTTTTAGCAGCCTTCTGTGCTGACACACTCTCCTTCTCAACCTAGAGTCAGTCTCATTTCTAAGGGAGATGCCAGAAGTCCCACCTTAGGGATTTCCATCATTCCTCTATCTGCTTTCAAATCTGGGACAGGCAAATGTGTTACAGGAAGAATGAAGTACATTCATAGCTTGCACAGTTCCAGTAGCAGCTGTTATTGCAAGTCTGGCCTCCCAAGCGAGTACGGGTGGCAGTGGAACTACTGCCCGTACTTCTCCTTCCCCACCTCCTGCAACTGTCAGGACAAAAAATGGTTGTGCACATGTATACACAATCCATTTCCTGATCTTGGTCCCCTTTTATTTTTATTTCTAATGCTGTACTTCTGCAAACCTGAGTTCCCCTGTGTCTTCTGCTGCCTCTCGGGTGGGTGGGTGGGGTGCCATTTTGATTCTATATGTATCAGCATTCATCCCATAAAATAAAGGGAACGTTTTCCTTAAACCAAATGAAACCCAGCTGAATCCAAGAGCAAATTTAGAAGTGATAAAGACCAACAAAGCGCAATCAGTGTAATTCAAAAGGGTGACATTTTGTTATGTACTTAGGAAATGCAATATAAACTTTCACCTAAAAGATTAGCTCTGGCCAGTTTTCTCATGTGCTGTTTACACTTAACACACATTTTTCTACAAACATATTCAGTACTCCTAGAAGCTGTCAGCATGCGATAGCGGCTGCACCCCAGGAACAGCTTTGACTGGTCGGTTAAACCAGGTGAGGGTAGCTTATGGGTTTCAAACCCTTGCTGAGTTACGGACTTCCCCTGCATGCAAAGACAGGCTCCGGCGGATTGAGCGGATGAGACCAATAGCAGGTCCAACAGTCAAGAAAGCGGTTTCTGCATGAGCTGTAGAGGGAAGTGAGGGGCAGATGGGGCTTCTCAACCTGGGAGGGTAGCCCATCAAAAAGAAGGAAAATTCTGGTCCTAAACATCCGCTGCCTTGCAGAACATCATTGGGAGAAGAAAAGGCTCAGGAGTAAACCCTACACCAATCCGAAGTAGAATCCCTAAGACGGTTCGATGGCACCTTGTACGCTTCCTTCCAGCAACTCCTACAGCGAAGCTGGTGCCAAACGTAGTCCAAAGGAAAGCAGAGCAATACATCAGCAAGGCTGAGAGGGGGGTATTGTCGTTTGGGCAGCTCAAGACCTCAATGCATACTGCTCAGGTTTGCGCCTCAGGGAGGTCACTTCTGTGATGCTAACGCAGCAAACATAACAGGGGAGGCAGCAGTTCTGAGTTACCAACACAGCAGGTGCTGTGCTTCTCCAGCAGTTTGACTTTGCTCCTAGAGATGCACTCCATTGTCTCTCAAGACAGACGGATGCCAACAAGTATTTGAAGACGTTGTACATTATACATTGCTTAGAATCAGGGTAGCTGAACAAATGCATGTTCCTACATCAAACTTCCCATGCATAGGTCAGCAAATGATGCTTTTAGATGCCCTTGACATATGAGGTGAGGCTAATGGGAAACCAGAAGCCTTTTACAGCAAAGATGTCTCCTCAGACAGGCTCACCTGTGGCTATTTTGCTATCCTTTGGAGCCAGAACATAAAAGTCTTTATGTTCTCCCAGACCTTTTAAAGACTGTTTTAATCTGCTGCATTTAATTGCTGACATTATTTTTATTGCATGTCTTACTCTAGTTTTATATTGCATTTTGTTTTTATTCTGAGTGTCTATCTTTTTTTAAATAAAAGTTGTGGACCATCTGACATCAAACAGGCAACCGATTGTTTATTCTAGGTGTCTTGTGAGGTAAGCAGATTCAGTTGTGACTAAATATAAACCAACTTCTATTTTATAATAGGTTTAAAAAGCTAATAAATTGTGGCAAAATTCCATGAAGCCTCAGAAGTGACAAATTAAAGCTTAGCATTCCAGAACAGGGGGCGGGATGGGGGGGCGCTTACTGACTGAAACCTAGCTGAAACTTAGAAAGTGCCTTTCTAATTACAACTCATCTTTCTCAGACACTTTCCTAGGACATTTTAAGAATCTGGCCATTTCATTAGATATTATTTCTCCTCATATGCCTTGAGAAATTAAATGGCTCTTTAGGGCAACCTGCTCTGCCTTGAGAAAGAAGACCACAAAGGAAGACCACAGGCTCTTATTTGGAGTATTCTACACCAGGATCTTCACTATTCCCAAATGAGGTACAGTGGACGCTCAGGTTGCAAACGTGATCCATGTGGCATGCACGTTCGCAACCCACAGCATTCGCAACCCACAGCAGCACGTTTGCACACGCGCAGGTTGCGATTCAGCAATTCTGCGCATGCACAAAGCACAATTTAGCGCTTCTGTGCATGCGTGACCGTCGAAACCCAGAAATAACCCATTCCAGAACTTCCGGGTTTCGGCTGTCCATAACCCGAAAAAACACAACCTGAAGCATCTGTAACCCAAGGTATGACTGTATTGCATTTTCTCATCCATATTCCACCTTTTTCCGGAGAAAAAGCCAACAAGCAAATAATTGCAACATGTATAGTTATTTTATTTGATGCAACAGCTGGCTGGGGTGGAGGGTGGGATAAAGATGGGGACCTCAGCATGCCAAAAAGAGTGGCTGACCTTCTTGCCCAACAACTCCTCCACCTAAGGCTGTCATTGGTGTCAAGAACAGGCTCCCCATTGGGACAAGCATCAGCTTCAGGGACATCATTTTTGTCAGGACCATGATGGGGGAAGCATTAACTCCTCTCCCCATGTGCCATGTTCCAATCCCAATTACTCCCATCCTAAACAGTTCTTTAAAATAAAGGAACAAGATTCATCCAATGAAAGCACACAACACGTAACTTGCCCAGCTTCAAGATGCAATTCCAGAACAGAACTTGTATCCCTGGTTAAAAGTCTCTACCAAACATGCTCGTAGTGGTTATAGTTCAGTATATTTTAATTCTTGCATTATGGAATGTGATCCAGTAGTTTGCCCTTCATACTATGCCAATAACTGCCACAGTGATGAGCTACCCCATAAGCACAAATATCTTTGCTTGATTCTATTTTTCTCTCTCTATGGTGTCAAATACCAAAAAGTACTTCTGATTTAAAAAAAAAAATTGCTGCTGCTAATATATTATAGTATATTAAAAGAGAAACCATCAGCTGTATGTAGAACTAAAGAAAATAGTGCCATTTTATTAAACCATTACCAAGGTACTTGTAAAACAGTGGAGTGTTTGAGAGTCTCTGAATTGGCTATTATCTCTCCAGAAACATTTTTTAACCAATTGGTAGGGAGAAATGCAAAGAACACACAACTGTGTAAGTGCATTCACATTTGAATACTGGAATCCCATCTACATAAATTATAGAACTGTCACCCAGCAAGAGATTCTAAAACTTAGGAATTTTCAGTTACAAAAGGAAGGTCAGTGTTGGAACTTGCTGCTTTGACATGAGGAATGCTAGGTCTTTCTTTCTAAAAGGACCAGGCCATGAAGAGAGAAAATACTGGTGATTAAGATAGTCAGGTGACTGCATTACAGACTAGCATTACAGACTAGTTTGATGAACACTTATGAAAAAGTGGGGGAAATAGTACCCAATGTTTTAATCTATTTTCTCTACACCACTTGAGAGAGAAGTATCTGAATCTTCCCCTTGGGTATCATTAGGAAACACTCATATGGGTATAATTTCCAGTTATACTTCTGCTTATATTACAGATTTGTTCAAACAACATGGTGTTGGAAACAGAAAGCTAACTCCACAGCCATGAAATCTAGAAACGCATTTTGCAAACAGAAACATAAATTTAAGCCTACCACCTACATAAGAAAACTTCAAATGATAGGAGCTCCACATGACCTAAAGCACCAAAGGAAAAAAATCTCTTAATGTTCCTGTTATATGTAAGTCACATAACTTGCATAGAAACAAGATCCTCGGGTGAGAGATATGGACACATTTTGACATACAAAACAATGCCCAAATGCCAAGATTTCTGCTGATTCTCTTGTAAAGATTTTATTTTTAAAAAAATCTGGAAGCAAAAAAAGATTTTAGATATCATCTTTGCATAAAGACCACTAGGTTATGGAAACAGTACTGTACACTTCTTCAAGCAAAGAGGGGGTGGGTACGATAACCAAAATGATACTTAGCCCACTGGATAAAATGTCTGCCAAAGCGGAAGATGTGTTACGAAGTCACATAAGTAGACTAAGGTCAGGAACTCTCCAGCATCAAAAATATAGCCCAGAAATGCGGTGATTTGAGTCCAATAATCTGTGAGTTGTATCCAGTGTTAGTCATATGTACAGTAGACCAATTCACATTGATTTCAGTGGGTCTACTCTTAGCAGAAATTAGTTGGAAAACTCCCAATGATTTTTGGGGTTGAGACCATACTTCCTACTCTACTTTCTTTCTTTTTGCTGTAGAGGTGTCTAGAACACCCATCTGGTTATTTTTTTTGTGAGATCAGTTTGAGTTATTGCAGCCTGAGAATGTGGGCAGGAAGGTTGCAAGGGTCAAGCCAAAAACATGTTATCTTGTCCCTTGCTCAACATGGCCTGTGAGATCTAGTCAGAGGGACTGACTGGGTGGGTTTCACAAGGCGGTTAATACCTGTGGAGACAGTGGTGTCTGCTGCCTCCTCCCTCGGACGGATTTCCTGCCCAACACTTACTGTTTCTCTGATACTGCATAATTGAACCAGCTAACTGAACAAATTACTTGGAAATATTGTTTCATGTATTTTAACTGATTCAATTGTGGAGGTTTCAACAGACTATGCTGTACTATACATGTACTGTACTATATATATATGGTACTCCATGGTTTGTTAAACCAGAATTTCCTCTAACATCCAAACCATGATACTTACTGGAAAACTATAGTATAGATTACAAATGAGAATATGAAACTTTTAAAATAGTTGAGGTTATTCTACTATATTTATTTATGTAAGCAGCAGAGTACTTTAGCGGAACAGTAATATGGAATCAATGACATCCAATTTTTTTAGAAAACCTGTACATTTCAAAAATCAAGTTTGTTATATTGCAAATACCTAATAGGCACAGCTGTTTGATCATCAATAGGGGTTCTCTGTGATAAGCAATTTAGGAACAGCAGAATTCCTCACTCCATAAAACATACACCAAGAAAATAAATGTCATTCTAAAGAAGATGTAGGAAAAGCTCACTTACTTTCTCTGTAGTTACTGTTAGAGAAGGAACCAGAGACGGTGAGGATTCTGATTGCTTCTTGTGTTTTTGTTTATGTTTATCCTTTTCTTTATATTTCTAACAAAGCATGAAAGCAAAATAAAATGCAACATCAGGTTTATGCAAAATGATTTTTTTGTCATTTAAATTGCGTTAATATGAGCTGCTACTAAAAATTAATAAAGGGTTGTATCCAACAGAAGTCATCTCATTCACATAAAGACTTCTGCAATGGAACCTGACCTCCCCTCTCCTCCGTGTTCCCAGCACACACAGACAGACACACCCCAAAAATTGCTCTGGAGAGTTGTGGGGAAACTCCAGAAGATATCTGGGCCAGGGGAGAAGAGGGGGGAAGTTCTTGCACCAACAAGACAACTCTGTTGGATACAGCCCTCAGTGTTTCTGATGTATAAGAAACTATTAATGTTTTATTGTAGTGTAATAAATGCAAAGTAGTATTGTTAATAAAGAAGGTATAAAAAATTTAATGTTGTCCATTTCTCCTAAAAACATGGTTTTACATCACATCATAAAACAGATATCCAAACATCTTTTGCTTGGCTTGCTAGCCATCTTTCGTTTGTGGTTGCCACCATCCACCCAGCTCCAACTTCTCTAGCATGTTCAGAGCACTTGGGAGAGGGTCAATAGTTTATTCTACCTCCTGCAGGTCTTCAGAGAATGCCAGCAGCAGCATGGATATTACTTCTTCCCCAATGCTTATAGTTAGGAAGTGGGGAAGTGGGATGTGTCTGTTTTCCTTCACTATGATTTTACAGAGGGAAACAAAACGAAACACCCTCTCCTTCTTCATATTTGCAGAGAATCCACTTGCCAGAGGGATGGTACTTGTCACTGGCAAAATGAGCATTTTGGCATAATCTGCCCTTATAAATTTTGCATTTATATACTTTTTGAGGAATTTTTCCTGGGAAGGCAATAAATTATATCATTCAATAAAATATCTGAAAAACATGGACATAGGAATGCAATCTTTTTTAAGATTCTGGATAAAATCCTTCTAAAAAAAATTTGCTGTTGAAATGTACAAGTTTAATAATCAAAATATCATTCAACCAATAAGAGTGACCACAAAACTTCAGCAGCGATTGCAACCAAAATAAAAAACCAACAATATATACGCACATATAAACTATATTTGTTCCAACAATTTTCATTTGGAGTTTTAATCACTTCTGTGCCTCTCCCTCACTTCCGAGCCAATCTCCACTGCAGATGGCATGCAGCAGCCACCTAGGAGTAATATAAATCCTGAGTTTTCCCACTTTTTCTTTCCCTCCCTTAGCAGAGCACATCTTGTGCAAAAGAGCTAAGGAAGGGGGTGGGTGTCAGTCATTACTTGTTTTCCCACCTGGGCAAGAGTGAGTGAGAAGTGGGTGAAGAAGGCATCACAGGGAGTATGATAGCTCTTCCATCCTCAGCTCTTCTTGTCTGGAGGTTAGGGGCACCAAGGAGAAGGTGAAGCAGCAGCCCCAAGCAAGAGATGAGACGATAACCCTGTCTCTGCTGTTCCAGCAGCAACCAAACCACTCTGTCCCGTTATATCATTGCAAATGGTTCTTCCTTCCTCGGAAGGAATTCAATGAGCCACAAGAGGGATGCCAGCACCATTAGCTACAGAAAACCCCCTCACTTGCTACTCTGCACTCTGTCCCTCTACCAGATAGCCATCACCAGGAAACAGTGTAATAGTGGATGTATTAGAGGAGATAGAGATGGGTAGCTTTATTTAGAGGAAAGGCAGAGAGAGAATAATCTCAATTGGGCAATCTTGTTTTGATATATGAATGCCCCTTTCCCCCCAAAAAACAGGTAAATGAGCATAGTATCTGACAGAATTAACAGTAGCTGCAGAATGAAATCTAAATATTTATGCCTATGCTCTCTCATTTTTTTGTATTTATTTTTTCTGTTGCTGTAAAAAACTTTTTAAAAATCATAGTCTTCCTTAGAAATATGCTTTTTTAAAAATGTACTTTTCTGTTTTCATATTTATTACATTCGCGTGTGTAATATTATTTACATACCATAGGCGTACTCTCAGGTAAATTCATACAGCCTTAATTAATATTTCTTAAAACTGAGTTGCCGTCTTAAAAAATACTTTAAAAACTACTAATATTAATCACCAATCCAGACAGAATCAGCAAGCAGCACTTTCTTAAGCATAGTTAAGAGACCAGAACAAGTTTTCATAGAGTATATATTTTGTTGCTGCAGCCAAACAATTTCCTTCCAATTTCTTAATGATTGTTAAAGGATTGCCAGCATGATCTGCAGAAAGGCTAAAAGCATCTGTTGCTGTGCTACACTTTAATAAAACATTGCAAATTATCATCAGTTATTTTTAAACAAATAGACTGCAGTGGTGCTATCCTATACACATTTACTCTGGAGTTGAACTCCATGATACTTAATTCTGAGTAGAGATGTATAGGATTGTACTGTTATACTGTTTGAAATCATTATTTTATTTAAAACTGAGGGAAAGCTTTACTTCCCCTTCTCTCTCCAAAAAACACATTGCCACCTACCATTTGGACATTAAAAAGTCATAGTAACTAATTAAAAATAAAGGTATTCATTCTGCAAGCTCAGAGGAGTAAGATGTGATATATCTTTACTACATGCAGAAGAGTTGTGCCAACTGTGGAAACATTTATTGATAGAATTCAGTATCTGAACCAAATCGTGAACTGGATGCACTTTAATATAACCAGAAGAACTAGCTATGAAAGTAGGTAGTGCAGTGGGCAATGGTAATTCTATAAAAGATCTATATTCAAAATAATATTTGGCAGATTGGCTTTCTTTCTGCTGAGAAAATAGTACATAAAGTACTACTAGAAAATGGCACAAATGTCTAGCTGAATGCTGAGGTACAAAGTATATAATGGACTGTAAACCTGCTTTCCTGATAAGGACCATGAAAACAATAAACAAATCAACATCAAGGGAATAATGCATGTTATAATATAAACACAATAACCCAAGATTACAACTACCCAATCTTGAAAACCTGAACATTACACAAGAATATGTTTTAAACATGGATGAATGAATTTTCACATTTATTTACAAATTCAGCAATAACATTTGTAAAGACAAGAAAACACCTTGGCATGGTCTATATGAATCATTTAGTTTATTTAAAAGTGAAGTAAATACTCCCAATGCTGTATGCATTTGGCTGGCATGATATATTCCCATAGCTTATTCACCTCAAATTTAGAGAAGTGGGGAAGTGCCTTAGATTGGCTTCCTGCAAAATTACAGATCAAAAGTAAATACTTTCAAAAAAGCTCAAAGCAAAAGAAATGAAAAGTAAACTAGAGGACAGGCACAAGAGGGAGACACATTGAGCTGCTTCATGTGTAATGCCAAATCACATCTTGACAGTACATGAATGAGCTCTGTACTAAGGTACTTTGCTTCTTTGTTTGATCAAACCATAGTTTGCCATTACATCCAAACTGGCAAACTAGGACTGCAATCCTAATTGAAGTGGAATACACAATGGAGGGTGGACAGAGAGGGGAAGTGGATGGGCACAGGGCTTCTTCCCATAGCTCCAAAGCATGGGAAGAACTCATATGGGTATAATTTCCAGCTGTTGGTGTTACATGTGAACCAAACCATATATGGAAGACAGAAGGCAATCCGTTAATATTAACAGATTTGTTTTGCTCCGTCAACATATAAATGATAAACTAAGAATTAGATATCAATATCAGCTTCAGTGCTCAAGAATTCAAATTCCATCAGCATTAATTTAAGAAACACTAGAGGGAGAAATCTATTCATCTGCTCAAAACAATTTATGATTGTCCATATTATGCTTGATGCATAAACCGCTATCTCAACAGATCCTACCAATTTCAGTAATTCATATAGAAACTGTATTTGAAGACACTGAGCACTCTTTCGGAACTAAAGAGAAAAGGCTATTAGAGACTTCTACTGACACTTTAGAATTAAAGAATGCCAGTTTTTAAGCTGGAAAAGAATTAGTGCAGGTAAACACAATCTATATGTGAGAGTGCCAAACATTTGCAATTGCAATAATATACGACAAAAAGTAGAATTATGTTAACACTTTCCATATACTCTGTTACACAAACCTTAAGTATCAGAAGATAAATTCCACCCCCAAAGTAACTAGAGAATCACATTTCCACAATCCTAATTGAAAGGAGATTTCAGTCTCCAGTATTATTCTTAAATATATATAGAACAGTAACTCTAAATATGGCAGTTGTAGATGTTCCGGGCTGAGATATAGTGACTATTCCAAGGTCACCATATAAACTTCATAGTTGAATGTGGGTTTACACTTGGGTCTCCTCTGTGCCGGCTCAGCAGCACTCTAAGCACTACAGCACCCTGTCATGCAAACCTGGCTACACTTGATTTCAAAAAGTGTAGACACAGACACACAGTAATCACTTCCCATATCTTGAAGCTACTCCATGATAAAAAAAGTTATGTGCTAATTATCCAGCATACAAGTTATACAAGTTCATGGGAGAAATTAAAATAGGATTTTCTTTCTCTCAAATACAGAGAATTGTTGCAGGCAGTGCTATTTTTCTAGAAAAAGAGGTGCCAGAACTCACCGTGAATGCCTCACTCATTCTCTTATAATGGCAGTAGTGTCCACCTGAGAGATGATGGTGAGTTCCAGTTGAAAAAAAGCCCTGGTTGCAGGTTTGGTTCAGACATTATTCTGATTGAGTATCAAACTATGTTTCAGTGATTAGAACACATCCTAGTTTTGTGTGCTCCTCATTACCGCTTCTCCCTCCCATGCATATTTTCCCTCCCTTTGTGGCAATTTAACCAGAAGAATTTCAAGGCTAAAGAAGCAATCAAAGGAGACCTATAATTTATGAGTTTCTCTAGCTTTCTCTACCCAACGTCTTATATCAGGATGTTTATAACTGGTATATAGTTACTACTGACCACCACTGGTTCTCAAACTAAACTATGGAAACTAGGCGTATATCCTGGTTTAATTTAGCATCGTTTTATTGCTTGAGAACAAACTTTTGTTAGCAGTAGCTGTGGTTATGCTGGTTCAGATACCCCAATGAATCACAGTCATTGCTAAACAGCGAAAGGCAGTGAAAGAAGTAAATGAGTCCAAAGGGGAACAGGGAGTGGGGCGTGCAAGCCTGCAGAGCATTCCCAACCGCCAAAGCACAATTTGGTAAATACAGTAACAGGATATCTGAATGCCGCAGTCTAGGCAAATGTTGCAAACTGTGATTTGCGGAGCCAAAACACTTAACTGTGTTGCTACATCCAATGTAACAACCAAGTTACATAATAGCCAGTAGTAGTAGAAATAATAAATAATGGTTTTCTAGACATATATTCCAGAGGACTGGCTATGTTACTCGGTTGTAGCAAAAGCAATTTCTGCCAGTATGCTTTTTTGTAGTACTGTATACTTTCTGTGACTAGACTTCATCATGTGCAGATTATATTGCAGTGATGTAACCTCAAAGTTAAGGGACGCGGGTGGCACTGTGGTCTAAACCACTGAGCATTGGGCTTGCTTATCAAAAGGTTGGTGGTTCAAATCCCCGCAATGGGGTGAGCTCCTGTTGCTCAGTCCCAGCTCCTGCCAACCTAGCAGTTCGAAAGCACGCCAAAAAGTGCAAGTATATTAATAGGTACCGCTCCGGCGGGAAGGTAAATGGCGTTTCCGTGCGCTGCTCTGGTTTCACCAGAAGCGGCTTAGTATTGCTGGCCACATGACCCGGAAAAACTGTCTGCGAAAGCGGACAAACATCGGCTCCCTCGACCTGTAAAGCGAGGTGAGCACCGCAACCTGAGAGTCGTTCGTGACTGGACTTAACTGTCAGGGGTCCCTTTACCTTTACCTTTAACCTCAAAGTTGTGGAAACAACTGAAGCCACCGCAGGATTTCAATTGTTGTTGTTTAGTCGTTTAGTCATGTCTGACTCTTCGTGACCCCATGGACCAAAAAACGCTAGGCACTCCTGTCTTCCACCGCCTCCCACAGTTTGGTCAAACTCATGCTGGTAGCTTCGAGAACACTGTCCAACCACTGCCTTGCCGTGGCGAAGGGGCTTGAATAACTCAGAGAAGCTATGAGCTATGCCGTGCAGGGCCACCCAAGATGGACAGATCATAGTGGAGAGTTTTGACCAAATGTGATCCACCTGGAGCAGGAACTGGCAAGCCACTCCAGTATCCCTGCCAAGAAAACTCCATGTACAAAGACAACAGGATTTCAATAGGAAGGTGAAAAGTAATAGGTCAGGATTCACCTAACACACCCTGTCAGTGAAAGTCCTTCTCTGGCACACAAAATTGGCTCTGGGGAGGTCAGGAGAACACCCAGAACAGTGTGGGGACTGTTTGTAATAGCATGGCACTGAATTCCACCCATAGCCTTCTGATCAGGCTGTTGCAGCAGAAATGTGTTTCCTACAATCTCTTCCTATGGAAGGGCAAATTAATCAGAATCATCTCAAGGCTAAACAAGCAAGGTTTATGAATTATGGGTCTCCAAAGATTATCTGCTCCAAAGATAAAATATAAAAACTACAGCTAGTTGTAGTGCTAGCAAAATGGCAGAGCATGATACTCAAGTGTCACTATCCCCAGATACTTCCCTTGGACTACGTGGAAGACAGGAATGTTGGCAAGTAGTTGTGTGAAAAGGGGGCTCTGGCAGCTCCTCCTCCTCCTGTAATTCTTTCCCTAGGCCACTGCTCTACATACCATCCCTGCATATACATATCAGCTGAAGCACACTGAAAACAAACAAAACCAAGTAAGAAAACTCAAGCCACACATTCCAAAAACTCAGACATACATAATATCTCAATTTTTATTACAAATTAATATTGGAATGGCTCCTGGTTCTATGTTCATAATTCCCAACATAAATTTGAATGACTGAATAATTTGGGGTGGAGGAGATAAGACTCACTCTTACTCTAAACATGTAGTGCCTTAGGGTAAAGCATACATTAGATGTGCATTAAGTCATATGGAAAGTACAGCACATCATCGAAGGAAAGGTCACCAAGTTAACCTAAATACAGACAGCTGAGTGCAAACCAAGAACATAACTGACCCACCGAGCCATTTCCAACTGAGATCAGCAGAGGAAAAGTCTGTAGACTGTGGCATAGGAAGAGACTTCTTTTCCAGAAGTGATGCCATAACCACTGCAGAGCTTTCATCTCCAACTTCAGTATGATGCGAGTTCCAGCTGTGCTTTAAATGTCTGCTTGCCCTTACCAGTTCTCAGTAGAAGAACACTCAGGGGCAGCCCTGTTTCATAGCCGAAGGACAGGCTGTTCTTCTACAGTTCAATCAGTTTGTCACAAAGGTTACCATGAAGCTCACCCAGTGCTATCTTCCCAGTGTCCAGCAATCCTGCACGCTGCCTATATCTCATAGGACAGAACATCCAGATTTTTCACCAACCTGAAAGCGCCACATGAACTCTCAAAAGGCCATCAGACTACAACTATTAAGTCTAGTTTATTTCCTGCCAACTTCTAGGCTCATTACAGAATAACCATACTTAACTGGCTCAGAGAAGCATGTTATGGGGTTTTGTCAAGCTTTTGAAAAACAGCAGTAGCAGTAAGCTGCTGTCTTGTTTCCATTTATAGTGTACAGCATATTTGAATTTGAGTAGAGGAAGTATGCCTCCTACCACAATGCAGCTCCCTCCTATGCACGCAGCTGACAGGCATAGTAAACCTTGTATGTGGTGGCATAAGGGTGGGAAACATAAAGTACAAGTAACCACACAAATACAATCTATTCCGTGTGGCTCAGTTTTCCTTTCCAATGCTATGTAAGATCCCTTTCAAAGCACAGAACCCACAGAACTATGCAAGCCTAATTACACGGAGCCACAGTATTTTGAGAGCTATCTTGGAATAAGAAATGACACCAGAAAACATATTGGCCTAGCAAACATTTCAGCAGTTTAAGGCCTGGTAAATCTAATTTAAGACCAATAGAAAAGGAAACTATGGCAATGAGTTGCCACATGCTGATTTGGGCTTCTTTTGGCAGCTTATGGACTTTGTGGTTCTGTGGGGAGATACCTTTTCTAACGATTCCAGGAGTCATACATTATTTTAGGCATTTGGAAGCATAAGGGGAAATTCCAAGCACACATTTTGGTTGCCTGGGAAAGATTATATTTAGTAACTTCTGTGGTCTTCAGATTGCTATAAAACAAAGTATTTTTTAAACACGATGCCAGAGAAGGCATTTTTAAGCTCTCTCTTTTGTAGACCATCATTTAGTTTGGCTACGACTTCTCCCTTTGCAGTATGACTAGCTGACAAACACAAATGCATTTAAAAAAAAAAAAGTAAATTCACTTTACATCATTCCTTTATTTTTGATAATTGGAATTTTGGAGTTAGCAGATTTTTGTTTCTTTCAATAAAAATTTCAAACTATATTATAGTGTTAATTATCCGTATCATGACATTTTAAATTTATCTTTAAAATTACAATAAGAATTAACCATGATATATGTTTGTATAACATGTACACAGTTCAACATGTCACAATTAAAAAGCACTATCAAATATACCTTGGTAATATCCAGCTTGGCCAATGGAGTGCTACACCTGTGACCTCGCCCCAGGGCACAAGCCTGGGGCTGTGCATATAGAGGTCCTGGGCTGCCCAGACGACAAGAGCCCCCTCTTGGCCTTGCTGGTGTGTTCCAAAGGAAAGCAGAACAGTATGTTTGGCTGCAGGAGTTGGCGGAAGGAGGCAAGGCAGTGGAGGTTTAGGATCAGAGTTTTCCTTCTCCTTGATGGGTTACCTTCCCAGGTCGATGAGCCCCATCTGCATTTCACTTCCCTCTATAGCACGTGCATAAACCACCTTCTTGAGCACTGGACCAACTACCGGTTTCATCCGCTTACTCAACCAGATCCCGTCATCGCATGCAGGGGAAGTCCTTGATCCACTGAGGGTTGAGACCAATCGGCAACCCTCACCTGATTTAGCGAGCCAGTCAAATCCATTTCCCGGGGTATGGCCACTGTCACATGCTGGCAGCTTCTAGGAGCCACAGGTGAGTGCAGGGTGGGGAACAAAGGTAGCCAAACTACTCCAGAAGGAGCACATGTCCCCCACCAGAGGTACCATGCCTCCTGTCACACCTGAAATGTGCTCTAAGGGTTTGGAAAGTGTAGCTGATGCAGAATGGTGTGGCAAGATTGCTTCCAGGTACATTTTACAAAGATCATGTCATTCCCTTTTTGTTTGATCTCATTGGCTCCCAATTTGTTTCCAGGAACAATTCACAGAAATAGTTATTATATGGGGCTTGGGCACCAAGTCCACCGTTCTGAATGGCTTTGTATACAGAGGTTATGCTTTAGTGGAAGGGGGGTGATGGCGTAGCTGGAGCAAGACTCCCCAATTTGACCTATGGAAAAGCTTTTGGGCATGGCAGAATCCCAGATGCAGTTTGTTCCTAGAGTCAGAGTAGGTTTGAGGAGGAAAGGAATCATGGAAAGAATATAAAGATCTATAGCTTCCCAGAGCTGTATCAATTGCATTAGTTGCTGTTCAGACCTGATCAATTCCCTCTCACTGAACCAACAGTACAGTTTATACCTTCTTAACACCATGCTCAACCAGTCATTTGCTTATTGCAGCAGCCACTATACCCACAACCTGGGGGGAGTTCCTCCCACTGCTACTGGAGATCCAACACTGCCAGATACCTTGTTGGCACTTTGGACCAAAATATAATAGATTCCATCACTACCCTGCATACAGAAAAGTCAAGTATTGCAGATATTAAGAAGAAACAATTCAACAATTAATATAACACTTATCAAAGGATGTGCTCTTCTTTATAAGACTTCCCCCGCCCTCAAGAAAGCATTACAGCCTATTGCTGTGAACCTTCCTGAGAACTATGGATGAAGGGTGGTATACAAATTTAATAAAGTAAAATATCAATACTGCAATAAATAAATACGATGATTTGAAAAGGCAAACTTCTAGCAAATGCCAATAGCAAAAACATATATATGGCATGACCCCTAAATTAGATATTCAGATGTTTATTATGATCAACAGGTCAAAAAGACAAAATACAAAATCGCAGCCTCATTGAAACAAATTGTTTAAAACCTCACTGTCTAAGAACAAGAAATATGACGCCATTCCGATATTTTGCCACCTGCTCTGTAATAAGATCAACTAGGAAGCTGTCATATAAAAGGATATACAATACATTCTCTAAGCTCCTGATAAAAACTACAGTAAAAGAACACGTAAGATCTTTCGGTCTTTGTGTGGTTACATGGACAGCCTCTATCTTTAAATGAAAGCTCTCTAGCAATTCTGCCATCTAAACTCTTTGAAGAATTAATATTAAAATGGTCCAATAAAATACTCTTCTGTACTGAGGCATTGGTATTGACACACCATTATTAGAAGCAGATGAAGCCAGGGCCAATGACGTACAGTAGATGTTCCCCTAGCTAATAGATGTAGCTCTTGCCCGCCTATATATTTATACTCTATTCAACTACTAATTCCAGTGAGAGCAGAAAACAGGAGAAAAACCAGCAGCAGTTTTTTCCACTTAACTCGCTTTTCCAGAAAGACACAAAGCAGCACCTGACAGACCAGAGAGTTGGAAGAGGTAAAGGAGCAAATTTGAAACCAATAATGAATTGAGTATGTCCATGCCAAGCTACTTAATGAGCTAAAACTGACTTCCAAATTAAAAGCAGCACCAGCAACACATTTAGGTATAGTTCTAAGAAAGACTGAATTCCTTCCAAAGAAAAGTTGAATCCTGGAAACAAGATTGAGGCTCCAAACAAAATCTGGGTCACAACTTTTTGCAGCCTACATGCATATGGTTGCTGGAACAAATTTACTTCCTTTTGTGTAGAAAAATCCAATTAATGTTATTATTGTATGCTTTGCTTTGACCTTTGCTAATTTGTCCTGCACTTCCTAACTGGTAGATTCATGAAACAAGATCCCAAGATACTTATCCATACCCATGGCCGAAGTTTACTTGGCCTTCCCTTTTGGAAAGACCATTAACTTTTGACTTCTCATAGTTAATATTTGTTTCAATAACAATCTGCAATAATTTGCAAGTCATCTAAGTCCCAAGTGGGTTTGCAAGATTAAAACAGCATAATCTGCATATAATAAAATGTAAACAGCTGAATTATACACATTGGACCATAAATTTCACTTAAAACTCTTAAGAACAAGCATCCATTAAAAAACAACCCCAAAAACAACAGCTATGAGATGAGAGCAAATCAGCTATGATACTACCATTAATTATAATAAAGAATAAATGGTGACCCAAATGTAAATAGCCATCTCTATAAAGCCAGCTAGTTCATCAATCAATGAAAGAAATTGACACAACAAATCTATATGCGCAGTTTCACAGACAAAAGGGAGACCAAGAGGACTTCAAAAGTATCTCCATTCCCCCGCCCAGAAAACCCCAGCATCAAAATGTCACTTCAGCATACAAAGACTTACCCCAAACATAATATCAACTGGTGGTTAGGCTCTTTCCCCTTCTAAAGGCACCAATTTTCTAGCCAGTGGAATGTAACAGGGAGATCTTAAGTCCTACTGTAAATCCTTAAAGGACTTTCTGGCACATCTAACACAAGGTATTTGCTACTGGACAATGAATTCTTCATTCTATCTGCAGCATCAATATTTTATTCAGTGCAATACAAAGAGAAGCATTTCACAGCAACAAAGTTTTAAATAAGGAAAAAAATGTTATATATTGTTTTGGTTGGTTGCTCTTTCAGTCAGTTTTATTTTGTTCACATACTGCATGTTGTCTTCATACAGTGCAGATCGGCTTGGCAGCTCTTCCAAAGAGCTGGAAATGCTTGTTGAACAAGTGTAGCAAGGAGCTCCCCACCCACGTTTTCATTATGACTTGAAGAAGGATACACACTAAAATGAATAGCTCATTAATGTCTGCTCCTCCACTGCAACACAGCATAGGCTTTTAACTGTAAAACGTGTCTCTCATGTTTGCAATTATGGAAGAATCATGACATTTTCAAAACTTAAATTCATCTATCAAGGGATTTTGAAATTTTGTAAACCGAAATTAAATAAAACAGATTTCTTTGCAATTGCTACTGTTAAGAACAAATTGTTTACTTTAAAAACTGAGCTCTCAGGCTATAATCATTTAAAATGGTTTAGAAACTACCCAACAGACAAGCAGGCTCGAGCAATGTTCTATACAAGGGGACCTGCAAGAACATTTGGCAGTGTGCAGTGCTTCTGTTAAGGGCTCCAGCCAGCCAGCTATGCCCTTTTCCAGGATATTCTATATCCAATTCCTCTCCATCCCCCGTTTTGCATTACTCCTCCTCAAAAAGGCACTCTTCTGTGACCACTGAACATACTTAACTGGCAATTGGCTCCTTTTGGATTCCCCCATATGCATGGATGATGCCACAAGGAACTACACTCCAGGAATGAACTCCCTATTAGGTTCTATTATTCTAATGCTGTTAGCTTTAGTAACATATTAAAATATCCATACATCAATTTAAAATACAACTGAGTATCACGAATATCCCCCTCCCTGCAAAAGTGGAAAAAACTGATTAGTAGTCAATAACTTGGTGTGACAAATGCACAAGTATATTCAAACTGCTCAGAAAGGTGGGGGGAATGTAACTAGAATCCCAAGATAAAAAGTTCTTCATATTATGTATGGCCTAGAGACATGGTGAGGGAGGCAAAACCAAGAGCCTTGGTCAATAATCTTGAGAAAGCCTCTAATTTTTGGCCTTCTACCCTTTTATAAGATGGAAATGTCAACACACAGCTACTGTGCCTCTTTCTGCATCATTAGGATAATTAGGGTTATCTATGGCTGGGAGCCAAAGAGCCCTTGTGCGTATCTAAGGCACTTGCACACATGTACAGAGAAGCTGTTGATTTTAAGGGCAATCCTAACCATAAGAAATAAATTATATTGAATTCAATGGAGGTTACTCCCATTGGGATTAGAATTGCAGCCTAAATATTTGAGAAGAGAGTTTCCACTGTGCAAATTTCTCCCATCCAACCGGTGTGTCTAGTTCTCAGGCTGGCCTACACACAGGTCCTTTGTATTTCTTGCTCTGAGTCTGAAGGAAACAGTTTTTGGTTGTTGAATGGGGAGGAGGAAGGATTGTATTATTTTGTTTTAGTGTGTTGACTTAATTGTTTGTAGTTTTTATTCTGAGTAGAGGTCTCAAAAGTTGGAAGTGGCCCAGGCCTCTCTAGACCTCTGAGACGACCTGTCCGAAGTACTTAGGAGTCTATTATGCCAGTCACTTTCCCTCCTCTGACTCAGAGAACTCCAACTCAGAAGTCTTAACAGAACCACAGACTCTCCCAATCTGTCAAGGCAGGCTGGTTGTGGCACCTTGTCTCACTTAAGGTGAAACTAGTAACTCAGATAGAGCTGCAGCTTCTATTAAGTCTGAAAATCTGCCATGCTCAGGCAACATTTAATCTCTACTGTTATGGAGTCTCTAGCCTGAGTTTTGCATTGAGTTATCCAGGGTGCCAATGAATCTTGAAACCCTTGCATTGCCATAACCCAGAGACTTTACCCTGCCTTGACTTCTTACTCTGGTGGCCTACCTGTACTCTCAAAGCTATTGCCTGGAACAGAACTGGCACCCTCACTTTCACTATGTCTGTCTGCAGAAACATACTACTTGTTAGTTGCAGATTGGATTAAAGTGAATCTAATTTAAAAGTATGTTAGCCACATTATTTTCCACTATAGGATCGTTCTACCTACAACAAATCTATGGGCAGCTTATCACACTTCATCCACTACAGAAGTCATATTTATTACTGATACAACTTGAAACTACTCAGAGTGACTGGAATTTTATAGATTGATTTATTTGCTAATTACATTTTATGAAATACCATTTCAGGAATGTGCCCCATCCCACATCACCGGCAAGAAGCCGAGCCAAGTTCAATGTATACCTTTCTGAATCCTAGCAAATATGGCCAAGTTGGAAAAGCAGAGACGTTTCCCCAACAAATAGTTCACAAAACAAGGTAACACTGAACATAGGCTTGGAATATCCAGACAGAGTCTACTCTCCTCTTATGGAGGTTTGAGTTATATCTGCTGCTTTAGTTCTATGCAACGGAAAACAAATAACTTAAAGCAATTATAAATTTGGTATTGTGAGCCAAAAATTTGCAAGTATTCACTTACCAACACTGAATCAACCTTCTTCCCTAAACTATCTAAAATCAAAGTATAAGAAGAACAAGTCAACAGGGATGCAATTAGTCTTTAGTGATTTATTTTTTACAATTTACTGAGATTACAAATTTCCATATGAATGATAATAGCATCTTGTATGTAATTACAATGCAGAAAAGATTGCAAGTACCACCAAAAGATCAGCCAACAACTTCTAGCTAGCTTTCTTCAACAGAAGTGAAATGGGTACATGAAAGATTGCAATAATAAGATATGCAGAAACTGATATTTTTAAGAACAAGTATGCTACTCGTATAGTCAAATGAAAACCAGCTTCACTATTATATGACAAAATCTATAATAAAATCAATTGCATGCAAGAAACCCTACTCTAATCCCCTTTCCCCGCAACTTGAAACAAGGACACTGGTAGAATGAAATGTAAGGAACAAAAAGGAGAGTTCCTCCGCTAGGTCTTGTTATCGCTGAATCAACATGCACACAGTATTAATATAGCTGTTTCCCACACTGAAGAAACCAAACATCCTCATACATTTAATGATTACTGATTAAACATTTCGAAGGTGCTAACACAATAAAAGCAGATGTGTTATGTAACAGATCCACTTACTTTTTTCTCTTTCTCATGGTGTTTATCCTGAGAGTGAGAGGAAGAATCACTTAAACTTTGATCATATGACCTATTAGATGCCCGTTTGCTCTTTTTCTAAAAAGAGAAAATATATATACACACACATATATATATATTCATGAAATGAATATACGTAAAAGCCATCTACACCATGTCTGAACAAGCACCTTATCAATCAAAACACAAATTCATAACTCCAGAGCTAACCAAAACACTCATAATCTAAACAAAGCTGTTCTGAGGAGTATGAAAAGACAAGAATAAAAAGCCTGCTATCTTCACTGCCACTATTTGTAAAGGTACCTTTAATAAAGTCAGTATCATAAGATTAAAAACATTATTTTGCTGAATTTGCATATATTAAGACATGCTTATGTGAAGCAAACTCTTTCTGGCTTAAATAAACAGCACCTATTAGTAGTTCCCAGCCTAAAGAATTAGCAACTTCTATTAATTTGCTCATTGAAGCTGACAGTTAAACAGCTAAAAAGTAGCTGCTTCAGAATCAACCCATTTCAGAATCAACAGTATTTATAGGTAATCATACCTTTAAAAAAGTAGCAATATTTAAAGAGTCAATCCAAGTATTAAAACATTTCCCAAGAATCAGAATTTATATTAGACTTGTATTTTTTTATTATCTATGCAGTATTTATTTGCATAGTGCTTAAAAATAACAAATAAAGGCTTCAACAACTGTAGCCTCAATAATCCTCAATATAATTCTGGCACATTACTTACTTGGTACTTTTATAGTGCCGAAGAAAGTAATGCACAATTCAATTTTTTCTATGCTTTAAAAACCAGAAAATGCAAGTTTGAGTACACTGGAGAATTCTGCAACCATTCAATTAATGCTTTCTTTCTTACTTGGGCAACACATTTTTCCATGGACTTTCTGTCGTGCATGAATTTTATTGTTTCAAGGTATCATGTCGCTGACTGGAGAAAAGTGGGGATTTATAAAATACTGCAGAACAACAGGTGTTTAAATGTATTAATTGAGAGTTCATGGGGAAAGCTGTGTCTTTCATTATTAGAAGCCCAACCCCTTAAAAAGCCCCATCCTGTACTTTTTCAGGCATCATTCCATAACAAGGAAAGCCACAGAAATTTGAAAAATTGTAATGATTCTACGGCGACTACTGATCTATACAGAGGTTATGAGAGCTACAAGTGCAAAGATGCCTGAGGCAGATAGTGCTGCTAAGAGGTGAAGTTTTACACTTAATAGATCACTTGGTCTGGATGGCATTCACTTGCGAGTTCTCAAAGAACTCAAATGTGAAATTGTTGGTATTCTAACAAAAATATATAACTTGTCCCTGAGAACTAGAAAGCAGCCAGTGTGCACCAATTTCTAAAAAGGGAGCTGGGAGAATCCTGGAAATTACAGGCCAAATAGCTTAACGCTTATCCCAAGAAAAATGGTGGAAAGAATTGTCAAAGACAAAATAATGACGCATATAGAAGAACAAGCCTTGCTGAAGCAGAGCCAACATGGCTTCTGCAATGGCAAGTCCTGTCTTACTAACCTATTATGGGTCTTTGTGAGAGATAGGAAGCATACAGATAATGTGTACATGGACTCTCAAAAACTCTGGCTCCTGACCAAGCTTAACAGTCATGGAATAAAAGGAGAGGTCCTCTTGTGCATCAGGAATAAATGGCAGTTGTAGAAAGTGGAGTTTCAGAAAACTGTGACCAAAAGGATCAAGGGGTTGGAAAAACTCCCCCATGAGGAAGTTGCAACATTTTGGACTTTTTAAATCATAGGAAAGGTGAGAAAGAGGTGACATGATAGAAATTTATAAAATTATGCATGGCATGGAGGAAATGGAAAAAAGGTTTTTCTCCCTCTTTCATAACACTAACACTAAACACATTACACTAAAACTTGTAGCCATCCAACACAAAAACTTGTAGCATTCCAATGAATGTTGGAAATTTTGGGACAGTTAAAAGAAAGTGCAATGCATAGTTAAACTATGGAACTTACTTCCACAGTAAGCAGAGATGGCCACCAACTTGGATGGCTTTAAAAGGGGAGTAGAAAATTTAATGGACAATACAGCTTTCAGTGACTAGTAGTCATGATGACAATGGTCTGCCTCCACAGTCAGAGGCAGCCATGCTTCTGAATACCAGCTTCTGGAAACGACAGCAGAGGAGAGTGCTCTTGTGTTCAGGTCCTGTTTGCAGGCAGCCCATACGCATCTGGCTGGACTAGATGGGTCTCTGCCTTGATCCAACAGGGCTTTCCTTATATTCTCAAAGAGAATAGGTGGTTGTACTTTCATGCCTCTGGATCTGCATGACAGCTGCTCATCAGATATCATGTTTGCATAGGAGTCTATGTGCATAAAGTCTAACACAAGTCGGCCCTATATACCACAAAACTGAAATTTACAAGTTGTACATTTTAGGTTGTGGCTGTGTACACCAATATGCAAACAAAACATCCAAAATTTGACTCCTGAGTGGGCTGGGGACAGAAAGCACCCAATCCCCTTACTATACAGAAAACATTTTAAAATGCACATATTACATCAGAAGCCATACTGTCAGCTCCACTGCATGATCTCAGACATGCAGGTTTATAGAGTCTTGGCTGTGCCATTAGTAAACTGTGAGATATTAACATCAGTATTCATTTTACATAGATAACCTTCTTTTTCTATCAATGCAAGTACAGTAGTCAAATGCAAACAACTGAATCAGTAGAGTTATTCCTGCTTATGATGTGGAATTTGAAACCTTAACTCCACTTTGATCAGAGATCCTTATGAAATATTAAGGCTGTCAGGGAGGAGAAAAGAACAGAATAAAATCCTAATTCCTACTACTAGTGTTCAAGTAAAGCAAGTAGCCAAGGCAACTCCAGTTATAGTTGTTTCTAGCATTTACTGACAGCAGAATAAACAGTTCTCCTGCTGATACTAGTGCTACAGGGAGGCAAGCAATTCTGAGCTGCCATTCCAATCCAGAAGACATGAAGATATCTATGAGCACAACAATGAAATGCAAGCAAGATGACTAAATCCACATGGCAAAGCATGGAAAAATCCAGGAAAAGAAAGTGGGAAGTCAGGAGGGTTTACAGTAGCAGCAAGTGAAGATCAGAAGGGAAAGGAAAGGAAACTTTTGCAGAACTTAAGTGTGTCCTGGGAAGGGGAGGGACTGAGCAAGGATAAATAGCAGGCATCCTACTGGGAGTCCATTGCCTGTGAGATCTGAGAAATACCAAATTCAGGTCTAACACTTTAATATGATAGAGTGGGGAAAACCTGTATACACAGCAGAATCCTCACTAGTCAGCTCTTAAGTATATATAGCTTATGAATAAGTTAAATCAGATTAATTCCACATCTCTGGATCACATTCTGCATTGACAACACTTGCTTATCTTGAATCCCAAAGGAATCAGAATCTAGCATTTTAATAATAATAATAATAATAATAATAATAATAATAATAATAATAATAATATATTATTTATACCATCTGGCTGAGTTTCCCCAGCCACTCTGGGCGGCTCCCAATCAAATGTTAAAAACAGTAAAGCATTAAATATTAAAAACTTCTCTGAACAGGGCTGCCTTCAGATGTCTTTTAAAGATAGGATAGCTGCTTATTTCCTTCACATCTGAAGGGAGGGTGTTCCACAGGATGGGCGCCACTACCGAGAAGGCCCTCTGTCTGGTTCCCTGTAACCTATGATTTAGGTTGTAACCTTTACAACATAATCATAGGTTGTAAAGCCCAACTTTTGGTGAACAACCTGCAGGTGCTGAGGAGTATCTGTTTCAGGATCACTTGCAGCTGTTATTCTATACCAGGGGTGGGGAAGCAGTGGCCTTCAGGCCAAATCAGCCCCAACATGGGACCAAATTTGGCCCACAAGGCACTTTCCCCCCAAACCATGCCCACCTCTGATGTCAGGTGTCATGCAGGTAGAGAGATGTAGCAGCAATGGAACAATCTGGAGCCTTAATCTACACCCTCAGAGTACAGATAGAACAGAAACTGACAACAAGCACAGAAACTAATGGGAGCTGTTCAGAAATACTCAAATGTCACTTGAAATCCTACACAGAAAAATAATTTTAGGAGAAGGACAAAATATCTAAATTAGGAAGCTCAGAATTGGAAGAGAATATAGCTATATTTGCTGCATCAGAAACCTAGAATACTGAAAAGTCAACAGCATGTGATTATCCTCACAATTTTTAAAGAAATGGCATTAGTTAACTGAATAAATTAGAAAACTTAGAACATAAAGTTTATCCCCAAAATCCAAGTAAAAATAATAATATAGGGCTATTGCTCTAATAGTGACTGACAGTATAAATCCTATGCATGTCAGTTCAGAAGCAAGTCTCACTGAATTCAGTTAGACTTACTCCAATTTAGGCTTGTAAAATAGGCTAAATTACAAAAAGGTTGTCAGGGATGCAGCTAAGGTTGGAAATATTATAACAGGAGACTCCACGAAATTTCTCAGGGGGTGGGTGAATCGTATCACAATAGGCACAAGTTTTCTAGAGACAATAAATGACTCCAGATGGGATGGTCAATCATGGAACTCACCAAAAAGAAAATCTATGTATTTAATCCCAAAAGGTGAATAGGATCTGACAGAAGATGCAAACAATGAACACAATACAATCATGCTTAAATATAGTGAATATGAAAAAATGACCAGAAATTCCCTCAGTCATATTAAACTGTAAAATGGGGAATTAACATTAATATTATGATTATTATTAGGTAAAAGTAAGCTAAAACATATATAGTTGGGAGAGCCAAATCACTTCAAGAAGCTTGGAAATTATTTTAAACTTCTTTAATTATTTTAAACTTCTTCACCTGCTACAACAGGTGAAAAAAGGCACCAATAAATCTGAAAAGATGCAAGGGTAGTTAAATAGCAGTATCAATAAAAGGTCCTTTGCACCAGTAGCCCCCCACTTGTTGAATTCAGTTTCTAGAGAGGTCTGACTCACACCTCCTCTGGTAGGTTTTTCCTCCCCACCTGAAAGGCCTTCTAATTTTCCCAGGCCTTTGAACATTGTGTTTCAAATATTATTTAATTCAGTGAACTTTTATTCCAATGTTTTAAATTGTGAATAGTTTTTGTAGATAGTTTTTGTTTTAGGGTGGCACATAAGCAATGCAAATAATAAAGAATGCTATAAAAGTCAATAATTTTTCTTTCAAAAATTGCAGGGCTTGCCTGAATTGAAACATAGTGAAGTGCTCTGACAAACCAAATGTACATAAAACAAGCCAGGAAAAAAAGAATTTCTATTTTTAAAAAATATTAGTTTAAATAAGAGCAAGAGAATCAGGAAGCCAGCTTAGTTGCTATTATTATGATAGATAAAAAGGAACCTTACTATCCATAGGGGACAGAGATCAGTGCATGGCTATTACCATCATGTTCTGATTTGGGGCTTCCCAGAGATATCTGGGATGAGGGGCGGCACTGCTGCAAGAACGATGGACTGGATGACTGTCTGATTTAGTTAGGAAGCTTTTTCTTTATAAGGCAAGGTACACATCTAGTATTAAAATGTGGGTGTTCCTCAGGCTATTCCCATAACAAAGATTAAACTCACTATGAAATAAAACTGTAAAGTCAAAATTGTCATTCACTAAATATTTAGAAATGACCACAAGATTACACTTTAGTCACTATTTAGTAAAAGCAACGCCTTGTTAGTGGCCAGTTGTTAAGTGTACATGTTATTAGTAAAATGCAATATTTGAAACACTAAATTCAACAGATTCTTACCAGCTTACTGAAATGGTATTTACAGTAGCCACAATACTGTACGTTATCTGCACCATTTCCTTCTTCTTCACAAAGAAGTCCTGCAAACTGTGCACTGAGAAGAAGCAAAAGAGAGGAAGAAATCAGATATTGAAGATGGAAAATGTAACTGCTCAACAAAATATTTAGGAGAGGAATCCCAAAGTTGTTAGGGGGAGGGATATTTGGTAGAGAGAACGCCACTTCCTAAGCTCTCCCAGCTTGGGCTGGTCAAGGTGGAAGTCAGGAGCTGGGAGGCAGAGGTTCCACTCCCCTCCTTTCAGCCTTCTAAATTTCCCCCCTCCCATTAACACTAATGGGAAGAGAAATAAGTAATGAAAGGGGAAGTAGTTTTTCTCCCTTTCTGTCGGCAAGTCTGGACAGCAATGGGGTCTGGGATCAATGCCTATCCCAATATGTCCCAGAAGACTCTGTTTCTCTACCATCCTCAGAACACTGCTGGTAGTAGAATGACAGCAACAGAACTTATGCCACCATACTAGGGAGGCCTGTGCTCACAGACCTCCCTCTCCACAGCATCCTACAACCTCTCAGCCTCCCTCCCGGGACACACAGAACTGCTCCCTAAAACAGGTTCTTATTTAGATAAAAGATAATCTTTTGGCCGAGTGTGTAAACATGCACTTAAAAATCTAATCAGAAAAATGTCTTAAGGTTACTGCTGTTTGTGAGTAAGGGAGGACATCAAGCCTTTTCTCTGCACCACCGCAGCACAAATTGTACAATGAGTTACAGAAATAATGGTTAAGTGAAATGTACTTACTACAACCATGCTAGAACAAGTGATTATTTTAAATGGAATCATGCCACTATGGAGCCACATCTACCAGGGCAATAAAACAATATAACTTGGAGAGAGGAAACCAGGAATGCACGCAAGTGAGAATTGCTTACTTACCATGTTACATGGAAAGCCTGGCGGCATCCATGCTTGTTACAAGTCATGCAAGCGCCAGTGGCTGCTTTACTTTCTCTGCCTTGCTCATCACATATATAACATGTCTAGTGGGGAAAATAAGACAGTTGTAAGAACACTATTATCTTTAAATGGACTCAAACTCAGCAGCAAAAGTAAGAGTAATACACCTTTGTGCAACTACAGCAACTACAAAGCAAAGGCAAGACTGAACAGTGCTTCGGTTCTCAGACCTGCTAATTGAAGTCACACTCCAATATTCCAAAACAGACTGTGTTATGTAGAATACTTTGTGTGATTAGCTGTTTCCAATGCTACCAAGATGCAGAGCTGTAGCTACGGGGGGGGGGGGGGCTAACCAGGTTTTTTGCCCCAGGTGAAGCATCCAGAGGGATGCCATTGAGGCTCCTAGTCTCTCTCTATGTGTGTACACAAATGTGCATAGGAGGGAATCAAACTAATTTTCTGACCAGGGTGAAATAAAGCCTAGTTTAGTCCCTGCATTATGTATAGCATTGATAAATACAGGGCTGGCCCAAGACATTTTGCCTACGCCCCTGATGCCTGCCCCCTGCAGATCTGGTGCCCTACCCCCTCCCTCCCTCTGCTGTCACTGCTGCCCAACCCATCACCACAACTGTGGCTGTGGCTGCGCTGCCACCACAAGACCACAGCAATGGCGAGGACACAGTGGCAAGGGGAACTGCACTGGATCCACAGCATGGAAAGTGCTGGCAGCAGTACAACAGTGGGGGCAAGGAGGGGGAGGGAAGAGAATCAGATCCACCCGAGACAAATGGCTTTGCTTTGCCTCATGCACAGACCACCCTTGGGTGAATACAACCTACTTCTTTATCATATGGTATGTCTTCACATTAATACACTACCCTGGAGGTTGGTTCTGGCAAATAAAGCTCCTTGGTTATGAAGACTCAGAATGAGTTTACTGAGGCTTCATATCATGTTAATGGCAAGGAATGGCATTATGGGAAAGTGTTCCTGTATGGTAATCAATGACTGACATCATGCTTCAGATGCAGTAAATAACAGTACTGTACTAAGAAACCTGGAATAACTTTGCAACATGATAAGTGCCCTATAATTTACATTTCTTCAGATCATTGTATCATTAAGATTTTCTGATTATTTTAATTAAATTCGCTGTAGCAATGTGGAAGACCTCCAGTGGGGCCAGCAGCATACAACACACATACCCAGATGCACAAGCACAAAGGAGTTCTATTTAAAATATGCAAAGCTAACATTTTAATATTTTTCAATAAAACCTGTTGCTTTTGCAGGTCTAACAAAATACTTCTAAGACAACATTCTTGTGAAGTAAGATTATCTCAATTTTCCTTGGGCTGCTGGCATTAACTGTTTTGTATCAATGGCTACCCTGCAGAATTGAAACCCAGAAATGCATATCAGCAATCACAAAGCTATAATGGGGGCTGTTTCATGGCTGCCAGAGGATTTCATAAAAATGCACTCTTCCAGGCAGATTCAGTAATTCCTTTACCAGCATGGAGATTCACAATAAACCTAATTTTCAAACAAGATTTCTAATATTCACAGAAAATTGTTAATATTCTTAAAATAATCTCAGTCTCACAGGATGCATAGCTGGGCATTCCTAGTACTTATTAAATACAGTACAATTCTAATCCAAACAAATATTTTAACTCTTGCAATGCCTCTAGCTCTTCAGCTGAAAACTCAACAAGCTTCATGTTTGGGGACAGCAAGGGTTGTCTGCTGAAAGGAGTTGGTGTCTTACTTGTGCTACTCCTGTACAGTCATACCTTGGTTCTCAAATTTAATCTGTTCTGGGAGTCCGTTCAACTCCCGAAACGGTTCAAAAACCAAGGCACCGCTTCCGATTGGCTGCAGGAGATTCCTGTAGCCAATCGGAAGCCACACTGGACATTCAGCTTCCCAAAAATGTATGCAAACCAGAACACTCACTTCTGGGTTTGCGACGACTGGGAGCCGATTTGTTCCACGACTAAGGCGTTTGACTACCAAGGTACAACTGTATTGACTGTAGGGTGAAACTTTCAAAGGCTGCTTACAAACGTATTAATAGATTCTTTGAAAGCATTGTTCAAATACTGGTGCCCTTAGCAACATACAATCTCATTTAATCATCTCATTACAATTTCATGACATGAAATGTTTAATGTAACCAGTCACTTTCCACAAGATAATGAACTTTGATACTGGCTTATTACAGTCTATCAAGTTATCTCAAAAACATTTGGAACTCTTATTCTAATCCATAACCAACTATTATTTGCTCCGTCCAATGACAGGCTCCTGTTCTACCTTACATCGTATAATGCTCATATACTCATCTCTATCTTATTAGTAAACCCAAATCCATCTAATAACTTTCTTCATGTAAGAGTCTGTATTCTACCCGACAAGTTTACTACAGAAATCTCATGCAGATATTTGCCCATATGTGTCTGACATTCATTTTTGTTTTAGATGTGAAAGAGGACACAGAAGTCCCACCACGTTTCTTCTCTACAGGCCCAGTGTTGAGCAGCCTACTGTTTTCAGCAATGATTAAGTATTCACCAATAAATGCCCACTAGCAAAGCCTGAAGCTGCACCAAAAACAAAAACAGGACTCCAAGGGTCCCTTCACACATTATCCAAGTTAGTAATATATACCTGTTAACTACAGAAATATCATATATCCATTTTGTAAACATACGTATATGACATAGGTATGGTTACAAAATGGATGTGTGACATATCTGTAAATCTGCTACAGAGCATACACATGGAGAACAAGTGAGTCTCTCATACATTAAGGGGAACAACACAGTTGCATATAAACATATATAAGCATATCCTTTCCATATTTACATACAATATGAATCGGTTTTATAAAATGCCCTTAAAATATACATATTAATGGATCTACTCTGAGTAGGCCTTAGTCAAACACATAGACAACTGTTTTTCAAATATCAGTTCACATTGCAAAATGGTTTTCTACAAATATGATAAAATCATATGTCTTTATGATCTCTTGATCAACTGCATCAACCCAATTCAGAGATGTGTAGTAGACTAAACATGCCTGACTGGATCTTATTGATCACATGTTCAGCTTTTACAACATCAGGTTCCAGTGCCAACTACCTGAACATTACAGCCACACACAGAGCAACTAATTCTTCTATTGAAGAATCACTGTCACTGGATTAGGGTGAACATGTTATAAAACACCAGCTACATGTTGGGCAAATTGTGAGGAGCAACGACTTTAGGGTTTTTAAAACAACAACAACAACATGGTTTTAATGTATTTCATGACTAAAACACACTTACAGCAAAGATATGATGCACAGACAGAATGTACCACAATATTTTTTTTTGAATGAGAATGACAAAAATGTAATGAAATGTAGTCACTGACAGCATAACAAAAACTGAAAAAATAAATGGTGGTGAATTGTTGAGAAACCACAGAAACAAAACTAAGTCTAGAAAAGATAGTAAAATTCTGAAAATGCAAGTTAACTTGCACTAACTCAACTAAACTGGCTTTTCTATGTATAACAAACTCTTGATATCGAACTAATTTTGAAACCCCTTTCAGTTTCAAGAACGTTTTTCCATACAGCCTGTAGTTCTGCTATTCAAGAAATATAAAGTTGAATTGCATCCCCAATGCCCAGTTTATGAAATTAGTATCATAAACTAGTTCTTTAAACTGGCCAATGTGGGATGACATTTTCTGTAGCCTTAACTGTAGCTTTGTAATATTGTGCTTGACATCTGACAAAGTTAAAAATAACTATAAGTTAAGTTAAAAAATAAAATTAAGACAAAACAGCAGATCGTGAATGGTGACAGAGGGAACAGGACTCAGATTTCTGGAAGTCCTCCCTATGCTGTGCATCTAACAATGTCCCTGCTGCATCCATCTGTCCCTAACCCCATACATTGGTCCCCCAATTGAAAATGGGAGGCTGGATAAAGAGTTAAAGATAGAGTGCATACAGATGACTATGGCACATCTTCCATGAACACTGTATCAATCCCCAGCTAACGTTCAAGAAAACACATGGCAGGGATCACGCTGGCTTATTCTGCCACCCTTCGCCCCTGCTCCAAGATCTCAATGATATTGCATGCTAGGTATCATATATATATCCGTTTTTAAGCCGTATGTAGGTTACCAAAACGTATATACTGCTTGACTGTAATAAAACCTCTAAGCACGAGGACCTGAATCCCCTAATCTGTACACTTTTGTCTACTGGGCTCTATGCATGTACAACTCCAATAAAACAGGTGTCCCCCCACTTACATATGATTGACTGCTGTGTAACCTCATATACACGCAGTACCAGAAAATAATTAAATAATTCAATTCACCTGGAAATGGCAAGAGAGTTGGAGTGTCCTCATGGCTCGCAAGGAGAACCTCCCGGGAGCATGAAAAGGATGTCAGTGAGGGCGGAGGAGACCCTGAAGAAGCGTAGTGGGGCTTTGTTTACACTGCTCAGCCTCCCCACCTAACAGCTGCATGTGCGGGGTAGCACAGCAGCAGCTGCTACTTTCGTGAAAGTCCTCCAGTCTCCTGCCAGCCCCAGAACTTCAATTATAGCTGTAGATATTTCTGGATACAGTAATTTTGGTATGGATTGAAGAGAGAGCTACAGAAAGGGCATTTAAAGGGTTTTTTAGAGGGTGCTCCCTACTTTAGCCAATTTCAATTATGTGTGCGGGGGACCAGAATGTAACCTCCGCATAAGTGGGGAGTCGCCTGTACTTAACTTGTGAGTCAGCATAATCTAAATCTCACAACACACGTTCCAACTGAATTTCTACACTGGTCTATTATGTGTAAAGAACATGAGTGGGTGGGGAGCTCCTGCTGATATTTCATTCACTTTCTCAATGGCAAAACAATGTTTAACTACAGATGCTTCCCTAAAGCAAGAGAACGAGAACTGTGAACATTGTGCTATAAGAAGGAAGGGAGAGAACAACAACAACAACAACAACAACAGTTGAAAAATTCAATTCTACTCTCAATTAGCTTTTAATAAGAACCGTATCAAGGAACTGATCAACAGTAATCTGCTGCTAAATATAGTGATTACTAATAAAACAGGAAATGTTATAAACCTATTTGATCAGTTGATGACGAAAAACATTAGATATCTAAGTAGATATTGCCTCATGCTATAAACTTCAGTAAGACATAAATAATTTTACTCATTTTCTTTCATACAAAATGTTCTTTAAAGAAATACAAGCCCTTCAAAGCAAAATATGCTTGTTTTTTTTAATGAGATGTGAAATATATAGCATATTTTTCAAATACAAAATTATATCAAGAAAATAAGTCATAGTAGAATTATACCTTATTATAGCGATCATGAGGAACAGACTGCAACACGATAGGTTCCATTGTAGAAACATTTGCAAATTGCACCTCGGGAATGTACAGAGCACAAACCACATGAGCCCAACCTATAAAAAGTTAATTACATTTTATTCTTAATGCCTTCTGACAATACAAATAGAATAATTTCAACTATAAAAAAGAACATTTCATATGTTACATGTATTTTCAATTATTTAAGCACAATGTAAGTATCTAACACATTCCTTAGCACATCACAGCATATAAAGATAAGATTACATATTTTCAAAGAGCTGTAAACAACTAATATAAATAATGATTTTGCAAAAGTAGAAACAAATCACTTTTAGATTGTACCTAGTTCTTAATTCACATTGAAATTAACGGGCCTACATGCTTGAAATTGGGAAGAAAATATGCAGGTAATTAAACTATAATGCTTTCTCTTCACACCTTTCCATAAGAAAGAACGAATTTTTTGCTTCTTTTCTTGTTGCTTACATCTAAGACCTGACACTATTACTTTTATATCTTCCTGTGTGGTATCCTAGAATGGTATTTCAGCATAAAGCAGCATATATTTTTAGCTTTCTTTCAGTAGCTTTTGATAGTATTTCACAGACCAGTAGGGTATTTTTTTCTGACAGTTTTTTCTTTTCAATTTCCAAGGATTCTTGACCCAGATAAGAGCCTGCCTAATTTCAGGTTCTCTGTGGTTCCCAAGAGAGTCACCAATTTGTGCTTGCCAAAGAAAACAATTTAACCATGTCTGCTACTGTTTCATTGCATAAATAGCTCAGCTTGAAAATTACTTTGCTATTCAAGAGCTGCCCATATTCTGTCCTGGATTACTTTATACAGAGAATTCCCAGACAGTTTGATACACCAATTTCCCAATATGAAAAGCAGCAGAATAGCAGGAATGTTCAAAACGTAATTGCAGCCTTCCACAAGAAATTAGGTCCCAATCTTCACACACACTCTATATCTGTGTTAACGTCCAAACATGAAGAAGGAAAAAATATCACAGGGGTACACAAAGTACCTGTTAGAAATATCACATATACAACTTATCTAATCTTCATACAATGTTATAAGGCTCAGCTCTACCTATTCCATGTATACTCAGTTGCTTCAAACCATGCATGAGGTAATAGATCATGTTTTACATGGCAATGCTGCAAACAGCAAATATTACGTAAAGCTGAAACAGGTTTGCAAACATTTGGGGCCATGAACGGAGAAATATTTGATTGTCTGCAGCTCTCTGGAACCTGCTCCAGAACTATTTATAAATATCTGCAAAACAGAAATGAATTGTGGTGTTTACAGCATACATACTACGCACTGGTATATATGCAACAAACACCCTTGCCAAAAGTCTGAATCAACCTATTCCAGCATGCAAAAATGTTATGACACACACACCAAATTCCACAAGAGAGAATGTGTGCACAAGGGACAAGGTTAATATACTCTCAAGGTCAAACTAGACATGCCACTGTGCACGTGACTGGCCCTCGTTTACTTTGTTGTCTTTCAAAATCTTTACACTCAATGGCAGCTTTCCTCTGAAGGCAAATGGTAACCACTGGGCAAGTCCTACCTGTATTGGAACCATGACAGGAGCAATGAATTAAATCCCCCCACACACTTATCCCCACATCAAAGTGCCAATCAGGCCTCCCTCAGCAATATTTAACACAGGGAAACCAAACACACAAGTGCCAATCACGTGTACAACATTTAGTGCTGTTTCCCCCCCCCCCCCCCCGAAGCCTTTTTCCCTCTCCAAAAATGGGAAAATTGAAAGATGTTGGGCTATGACATGTGACAGGGTAGATAAAATTAGTTTCTATCCAGGCAAACCTTTGATATTTAGAAGTCCATAATAAATATGATGACAAATATGAAGAAGCATAAATGGACTGAGATACCTCAGAAAATGAGATTGATTAAATTTCATGAAGTATTCATCGAGTCTTGGCTCTGCCTTCCCTCTGCCCCCTCCCCACCCCCTCACAGCTCTTTTTATGGCAATGAGTGCATTATGTCTGCTTGACGTTCTCCATACCACTGAGTGGTATTCAATGCTAGTCCTACTTAGATAGACCTACTGGAAGTTAAGAGACGTGACTAACATAGGTCCCTCAATTTTAATAGGTCTACTCTGAGTAGGACTTAGTCAAATATATAGTTTTCTTATTTTTACTATAATTATAATGGTTTCTCCTGTTTTTATTGTTTTTTCCATTCTCATAAACTGACAAAACGAAAGGGATGCTAGACTCCTTACAGTTCAGCAGCTTGGAGCTCCACTTGTAACAAAAAAAATGAAATGAATTAAAAATGTAAATTCAATTTGCAATGGACCAAATAAATTGTATTTTAATATACCAAACATGATAATCTAATGGCAAACCATATTATACAAAATACATGTTATGTTCCTAAAGCAACAAAGTGACATTTGATCTGTAAAAGCGGCTTTAATAAGTTGAATTTTTTTTTCAATTGTCCACAAATTTCCACACCCCTAAAAAAAAAAAAGGAAAAAATATTCTCCTGTGGGTTCAGAATTTCCAAAAAAATTATATCTCTAGTAAGAGTTGCATCTACTGCTCCACCCAGTATTCCCTCTTGCCCCACCCAGTACTGGAATGCAACATCCAGAAGGTTTTCCATAAGATAATGTGACCTGACCCTCAGGCTGAAAAAGTCTCCACACTCTTGAGATACAGCCTTAAATGATAAATGTATTCTGGTTGGTGTGCTGTTATTGGAGGAGGAAAAAACAGCCCAGGATTGATACACGAAGTTACACTGAAATACCACTCTAGCTTTAGTTATTTCTGTTGCTATCTGCTGGAAACAATGTCTTTGTGCTCCTAACAACCAAAAAACTGCTAGGAAATTAATTTTGCTGTATTTCAAGTAGCTAGCTGCCCACAAGAGGTTATGGCAAACTGAAACACTGATTTATGTAGAGCAGATTATACTAAAGTAGAAGTTAGGGCTATAGCTTTCTTTGGGGTCCCAGAAAGCCACTGGTGTTCATTTTTCAGTTCCCCTTTCCACAGGAACTCATAACCTTTTATAACAGACGTTGGAACTAATGCATCCCATCTGCTTTCTGCCACTAGAAATAACGTGTTCTTCTGTTCAGGGTCCTAGAAAGTGACCTGCTGCGTTCCTGGCTAATATTGTTTATGCACACTGCTCAATTCAAACAGCTTTTTTTCATGAGCTAATCATTTTTCAGATTTCCTTTCTTCCAAACCCTTAGATACAAACCCCATGACATAACACTTGCTTTTTCAGGGAATGTTGAAAGCAGCTGGGATCTCTTTGGAGACAGAAATGTCCTCTTAACTGAGCAAGATAAGGATATTACTTCCCACCCCCCTCAAAATTTTAGCACATTTGCACCAGATAAGAAGTATCCAATATTATTATGTGTTTAAAAACCTTGGGTTCTGAATAGGCAACAACATTAAGTTCTAACACTACTATGTGCTTACAGTGGGCAGTTAGCACCCTCTGAATGCATGTTACTTAAGGAACTCACCAAGTATTGTGAGAATTTGCATTACACTGAAGCTCAGTGTATCTGACTGCAGACCATAATCCAGTCATCTTGCAAACAGAACTATATCCCTCACTAAGATAACAGCAGACAATTCTGAACAGTTCAGTTGACAAGGGCCTTCCAAGTATTATATGCTAGGATAATTTATAGCTTAAATGATGCCATAGGTATGGAAGTCACACTGGGTGACATCCTGATAGCTAGTAAGGCCTAAGGCCTGCCTTTCCATCTTCAAGGTGGCAACCATAATAGCTGGGGCTGAGAAGAGCCCTTCCTTGCACAGCCAGTGCACCTCTGCAGGAAGTGTTCACAGAACCTCCATCAAGAGCCATCAAGAGCCACCAAGAACGTCTTGGCCACCTAGAAATAACCAAAGTAGCATCTAATCGTTCTAACTGTCATAGGGATTACAGAAAACAAAAGGACTAAGAATACATTTGAAAGGCATCGTCTGCTTTTTCATAATTCATGTCTGCACCCACATTTGGTCCCTAGTTTGCTTCTTCAGCAGACATGCAAGTCAACAACTGGAGCCCAAACATAACTGATCAGAAGGAACCTCCAGAGTTAGAGATCGTTCCAAATGGCCTATTTGCTGCCTGCTCAACTACCATCCAAGCATTGTAGATGCCTCTCAGATACCTGGCTGTTGGAGGAGTCCTGCTTCACTCAACAGAAGGCATGCAAGGGCTTTCCATAGGTAGGACACAGCTTCCAATAAGCTTTTTCACATGTATTTGTTGGTTTGGAAAGACACATTTGTTCTGTCCAACAGGAGAGCAAAGGTTCTGAGAGTCAGACAGACCACTCAGAACTCTAGGAAGCTGATGCTACAAGATGTCTTACAGTGTGACCACAGCTCCTAGATGAAGAATTATTTGAAGTGCGCTTCCCACATAGGTAGGCTGGCAATGGTTACTTCTGAATATACTATGAGTAAGTCTTTGATAAGTACACCTTTCCACCATAGTCCACTGGGATACTGACATTTGAGTTCCTGGGTATTCAGATATGTGGCTTCAATCTTGATGCAATTTGATCTTGAAGATTAGCAGGAATGTCTGAATAGCTCAGACATGTAGATAGGCCCAAGAAAGTCGGCTGAAATTAAAACCCATCATTTCCAACAGTCTGGCTAAGAGTTAAATCTCCTTTGACCAGAGATAACAGGTTTTCCCCCCCTCTAAAAGAAAAGAAAAACAATTGGCTTCCAGAAAGAGTTATCAAAAACATGTGCCTCTGGGGCTTCTGTACAGTAGTCTGCACATGTTAAAGACACAACCAGGTAGTCTTACAAACAGGAATAAAACTTGTACTCTACCATCTTCAAGTAAGTCTTATTGGTAACTAGGACCAAGGACAGGAAGAAGGAGCTGAAGACAGAACAACTGGCACTGAAGTGCAGAAGGAACACTTGCAAAGTCAACGAGGCAGTTAGTGGTCCTCCATAAAATTTATTCATGCAAGGAAATCTTAACAATACAGGCGTGCAGAAATAGTGCGACCCATCTCCATGCCAAAGCGTGGAGATCTACGATCTTTCTGAGGTCTTCTGATTTCTTCAATATACTGACAAAAATATAATTCACCTTAAAGAAGTAATTATCCCTCTGGAACTAGCTCGGAGTCTATTACTCTTCTCTCCAGAAAGTATTGGATAGCATTGGAATAGTGTTGCATCTTTCTTGGGTTGCCTGAGCAAGGGGAAGTAAGGGATGGTCTCTAAGTATGCTTGAAGGGGGAATAACTTTCTCTCACTGTTTGCAGAACCCACCTACAACATGGCCCTTCAACCACATATCTGAAAGTGTTAAGAAACTAAGGAGCCTTGAGTCAAGAGGAAGGGTTTCTCCCCAGGTTAGGGCTGATCAGAGTTACTCTTTGGTTTGGGAGAACTTTTGGAGTTTGGTGTTGCTTCTTTCATGGTCAGTGTTAGAAACTGAGATATGAAAGCTAGGAGCTATATGGCACCTTAAACCTAGGTTATAGGTGCAACAAAGGAATGTCTAGGTGAACTTTTTTATAACAAGAATACAAAGCTGAAAAATGAATGAACTGCTGCTAAAATATTATGTTTATTTTTCACATGGTCTAGTCGTTCCCCTGCCCACCCCCCTAATATTCTTAAGAGAATCTCTTCTCCAGTCTTCAGAGAGTAGCTGGAAGTGGGGAGACAGAAAAAGGTCCTCCTTTCCTTCCACTCTGCAGTTTTAATCTGAAATCTTAGGCACAGTTCTGCACCCTGAGCTCAGAAACATCTTGCACTAATGAAATTCCCTGTCACAAAATGCGCCTAGAACAATGGGAGTTTCGAAAACTGCTCATGGTATCCCTGAGATGGGTGGCAGAAACAAGAGGAATGTCTAGAACAGGAGGGTATCTTGTCCATAAAACAAAAAGGAGCATAAGGCAATCACCAAATACTGGGAAATGAAAGGCAAGACCAGAGTGCGTTTCTACTATGTTGGTTTTTGGTTTCTCACTCCCTCTCTCTCATTGTTTATTTATTATTGTTATTGTTATGAATAATATCCACCCATCTGACTGAGTTGCCCCAGCCACTCTGGGTGGCTTCCAACAAATTAAAACACTAAGCACAGTAAAACATCAAACATTAAAAACTCCCTACACCTTCAGATATCTCCTAAAAGTCAGATAGTTGTTTATTTCCTTGACATCTGACAGGAAGGCATTCCACAGGGCGCGACTACCGAGAAGGCCCTCTGCATCCTTCCCTTTATGCAGCTCCTGAAGAGCACCACAGTGTCTTCCTATACAAACAGATAGATGACTTGGAATAGATGGAAGGTGCCAACTTCACAAGAAGCTACCTTCCAAATTCCTGGAAACAGAACTTATCTCAATATTGAATGCCCTTCTCTGTACAATGAATGAAAATAATTTAACAAAAACTATTTGCTTTTAGAAGACCTACTAATTTGTTTTATCAGACCATCTTTGGTATTCTTTTTATTTATTGCTTACTATACAACACACCAGTACTTAGGTGGTGTCGAACATGCCCTACTCTCAGCTTCAATCAGGAAAGAACAGCCACAAATCAGTCCAAGTCTGAAAACAGATGATTCAACAATCAAATTAAAGTTGGGTATCTCAACACTAGCATTATGAAGCTGAGTTCAATATTAAAATCTCACATTTCAAAGTAGCAGAAGGGTTATGTTGTTTATATTTATTTATTAAGTAATTTATATCAGAATCCGGCTACAAGCAGATATAAGTACTTAATACAATATATTAGCAGTAGTCGGTGACAGCACTTGGGTAACTTAAGTTTGCATTAGTGCTTTTTCTTTTAACTTGCAGGGCCTTAATGAAATTCAGAGGGAGAAAGCTGCTGACTCAAAAGCTGGCATGTGACATTCCTTACAAGCTTAGGAGATCCCCACTCTAACCCTTAAAAAAATGACGACACTATTGCATTGTTAGTTGGCTTTCAACCAAGCAGCTGCCTTCCAGAAATCCTGTTATAAAGCTGACAAAGAATGCTGATGCACAACATTCCTGATCAGCATCCAGTTGGAACAGATTTCAATCCAATAACTGGTTCTAAATATGCTGAACTAAAAAGCTTTGTTGTGTACAGTGCAGGCTTCCAAACAAAACCGTAAAACAAGAAAGATTGCAAATACTGGGTGCTTTGCAACAGTTTAAAAGAACCAACTCCCTCACAGCTTTTTAAGTCTCTTATTGATTGATTTAAAGAACACACACACAAACACAAACAACAACTAACACCCAAATGTTTTTGCAGAGATACTGAGCTTTAAAAAATAAGTGTCTCTGGTATCCATTCTTACTCCAGGGCATCTTGCTGGAGATCAAAGATGTGCAATTTAAGAGTAGTAGAACAAGCAAAACATAAGGTCAGTTGTTTATGCAGTGATTAAGACCTCTGTGGAAATCTTGCAAGATATGCATTGCCAGTTACAGCAAGCAACTGGAATTTAAATTAGTGAATCTAATACACAAATAAAAAGTATCCAGCTTCTTAAGAAGAGTAAGATACTATTAGACAAGAAACTGATGCAGCAGGAAAAACAACTGTATAATGCAACAATGCGACGCAGCAATTTACAGTAAGTGGACATGACGAAAGCTTGGTATAGCAACAGTTAGTGATATTGTCAATTTCAAGTGGAGTTCCAACAGGACCACCAAGGTGCAGTCTTATGTTTGGATTCTGTCAGGCCCCTCTGCCCACTGAACCTCTTGTCTTTATCTTTGCTTAATGCCTCAAAATTTGAACTTTTGTTCTTCTACTATTGTTATTCTGAGATTATGAATGGAAGAGCTCTTTCTGTTTGCAGCAGGAATAGGAATTCAGAAAATGCTGCCAGGGTGCAGTGCAGGGTAACATTTTCCACTACCCTCTCCTTCCCCCAGCAACCCCTTTCTCATGGTGCTCCAGAATGTCACCAAATGGTGCAAACCACAATTTTGAGGAACAAAGGGGATGCAGGGGGAAATGGCAGAAAATGCCACTGCCCCCCCCACATCCTAGTGGGAGCTTCCTACCAAATGAACTCCACCCACAGGTTGTTCCCACCAGCAGAACTTTAGTTAAGATCTAATCCCAAATTATTATTATTTTCATTCCTTTACATGCTATTCTGTTTTTAATGTAGTATAAATTCTGTTAAAAGAATACAAAACTAAAAATATAACATGGTCTATGATAATTTCCTCGTTCAACGCTAAATAAGCTACATGTCATAAACACAGCTTGAAACATAATATTGTAATAATGAAACAATTTTTATAATGTCTTAAAATATGAGAAAAATAGCTTTTCCCAGGGCAAGAAAAAACATGATTTTCCTGGCAAAGCCTACCCCTAATAAATACCATGCAAACCCTACCATTAAGTTGAAAGTAATCTTCATTTTAGGCAAGCATTATCCAGAAGCAACTTTTGAAAATAGTTTTAAAGGCTTTATTATTTTTATAGCATATCCTCCAGATTGTTGATAATAGGAGGCTGATATTTTTGCGTAGATAGCAATTTAATGTTCGGCAGCTCATTTATATTTATTTTTAAATTGGTGTGCTGCCAAACATGGTTCCTTGGATCCCTCGGGCTGGCTAATACCATATCATAAATATAAGAACAGTACCAATTTAAAATACAGAAACATAATACAAGGGGGTGGGGAACCTATCTGGCAGGTTCCAGAAACATTTAAGTGTGTGTGCCCTTTCTTTAAGACTTCACTCCCTCCCCTCAAAGCCTGAAGCAGGAAGGATTTCATCAACTATCTAAAAGTAAAAATTGAGCTAGTCATGTTGTAACAGGACTTTTATGACTTGAAAAAGCTCCAGTGGATGGCACTGTGCAGATAAAACAGTGGTGAAGATAGGATTTCTTCAAAGACACCACCAAAGAATCTCGTGTTCAGCTGAACCTAACTTGACCTTTCCTACACCTTTCTACACCTCATCATCCAGTTCCTTCATTGTTCTCAACTGCCTTGAATATCTAGAGCAAGTCTGACCAGGCCTGATGGGAGTTGGAGTCTGCCAACATCTGGAGGTGCACTGGCTACTCCTGTTCTACAGCCATCATGTCCAATACTCAAGTCGGTTCCAGTGGGTGGTGGAGGACCAATCTTGGTCTGCCAAGGGGCCAAATTAACCCATGAAGCAATTTGCCCCCAAACATACCCACCTGTCCACCAGCCAGTGTCACTGGGTAACTTCAGCTGATGGATAAGGGACAGGGTAAAATCCTGCTGAGTACTGTGAATCCTGTAGGCAGCAGGACTACACTCTCCCCTCACCAACTGGAGAGCAGGAAATTCAGTCTTGCTGGGATTTGCTTTGCCAGCACATTCCCTGCAGGGAATGAGCTCAGGAAGCAGACCGCTCCCTGCACTGCCACAGGAATTCCCACCTATCAGTCAACTGACATGTTGTGGCCCACCCCCCATCAAAGTTGGGCCCCAGGGGTCGGGGGAAGATAAAGATGTGGCCTATTGAGCTAAGTAGTTATCCACCCCTGAGCTAGAGCTTTGACAGGACAGTCTGCCAAGTACACCAAAAATGCAGTTTGGAAACCAACTAGATCCATCAACCTTCAGATGAGAACAATCCTTATTAGCCTGCCACTTCTGCAAGACTTGACAGATACTTCCAGAAAGTCAACTTTCCATGACAATGGAGTAGTTGCATCCCCCAAACAGCACCCTCTACCCACTAAGACAGTACCCTAATCGATACACATATTCCATGTCAGTAACCACAAGTTCATGGAAGTTAACACCTTATTCATTGTGGTAATACAACAGCAGAGACAAGGCTGAATTGAAAATTCTTGAAGTATATGAGCTGCTTTTCCATACAAAGTAGCATGAAGGCAAGACCAACTTGTTTCTTGATGCATATTTTCATCTCTTACACTAGACTCCTACACAGAATAAGAGATAGCTTTGCATCAATAATAATCCACGTCCTATTTCAAGAAAATTATGCTAATGAATCATTAGGCAAATTAAAGCTAAGCTAAAGTAAGCAATGCAGACTTTTGCTTTCTTCTAATAAGCACATTTGGGGCTCTTAGCCAAAATTTAAAAATCATGTGTTACTGATTCCCTCTAAAAAGCATTATAGCAAGAAACCTGGCTTGTAAGTTAAAATGAGAGTATAAATATGTTTGTATTAGTGCCATGTTTTTATCTTTTATCCTATTTCTGCTTTTTGTAAGCCACCTCAAAAAGTCTCAAAAAGAGATGGGTCTATAAAATAAAACTTTATCATGGAACCATGGAAAAGGAAAGTAATCACCATGGAAACCCAAATTAAGCCTTCACAAAAAATGAAAAAAATTAAGCACAGATAAGTTTCCATGTATTTTAATACAAACAACCTGCATTGGCTCCAAAGTCTAATTCAAAGTGCTGATGACCCTAAATGGTGTGGGTCATGGATACATCTCTTCTTCTACATGAGCCTAGCCACAAGTTTAAAGACCTTCTTCAGGAGCCCTTCTCCATGTGCTCCCTCTATAATGGATGGGTGCAGGGTTGGGCAAGCTAGTGTGTGCTGTGTAGATATTGCTGGACTACAAATTTTGCCAAGCCTGATCATTAGCCATGCTGGCTTGGGGAGAAGGAAACACCATTTTAAAGTCAGGTGGTATCATCAAGTAGTTGCTTGTCATATTAAGTGTACCACTTGAGTTAGCAAACCATAGCCACCGAAGGAATTAAATAACCTTCACTGTTCACTTACACTGAATTATTTTTGCATAAAATTAAAGTCTACAATTTATATACAGCCCTCTAGCATGATGCAGTGCTCTCATTCTCCATGTGTAAGAGGAAGATAAGATTTCTCATATACATGCTGCAAGAATAAATACATTTTACAGTGATGAGCACCTAAATTATTAAATATACAAACCCTGAAATACCTAAGTTTCAGAGCTCTTTAGAATAACAGAATATTTATACGTGGGGCTCCAAAAATCTTAACCACATAAACTATGTTCCAATTTTATCAGTTTATGCAACTGAACTGCAGAAAAAGGAACAAAATCTTTAAATTACTAGAGACTTTTTTTGAAAAGGTAAAAGACTTACCCCCATTATCAGTCCTCTTCAAAGCACCATCCTTATGAGGGCATAATTCGCATCTCTGCAGGAAGGCAAACAGTTATTAAAACAAGAAATAAGGTACCGTTCAAATATTTTCTGTAGTTGACCCATTTCCTATTTGTCTCCTTTCTCATAAATATAGATGCTTTCCTTAAGTTAAAAAACCTCTCTCTAACAGATATCTATGTCTTAAATCACAGCTCAGTATCCAACATTTCACACCCATGGTTTCTATTCATCTAAAGCTACTTATGAGAATGGCCATTTCTGGAGCTCAATTTCTAAATTACGGACAAGCCAAACCTCCAGAGCCTTTAAGTTCTGTATTTACAGGAACAACGATACAAATAAGACAACCATGTGTGCTTCTGCATACACACACTGCTCCAAGTGATAGTGCTAAAAGCAACACTGTTGTATCAAAACCCACAAGATAGATCTGTTCTGCGTGAGCCACATAATGTTATGGCCTAAAAGAATCAATACCAACCATTATTGCAAAACTTTATGTTGAAACTGTGATGTTTAGTACAATACTAACCATATCCAGAATTCAAATTAAAGTTGGTTATCTCCACACTAGCATTATGAAGCTAAGATCAAACAACCAATATTAAATTCAATACATTTGAAAGTAGCAGGAGAGTTATGTCGTTTATATTTATTAAGTAATTTATATCAAAATCCAGTTATATCAAAATCCAGAACTTCAGTTCTCCATAGATACTTCTTTTTTACTTCATTGCCAATACAGAATTATAAGAAAGCTTTATCAGTACTTGCAAAAGTATCCTCCAAAACTGGAATTAATAATACCCCAAAGAAGTTCATGTGTTGAAGCCAGAGAGTTGCAGGCAGACTACAGAGCCAACCTGATTTATCTCTCTTTGGTGTACAGTGTATTCTCACAGTGGGGTGGTGGGTGTCCAAAAATCAGAGAGTAAAACATTTATCAAGAGAGCAGAGTACCACACTTCTGGTGGCACAGTGTTTGTGTCTGGCTTCTCTCTCTCTCTCCCCCCCCTTGTTGCAAGGAGTCAATGGGGGGGCGGAAATGAAGGTTAACATTCCCTCACAAGATCCTCTGCCATCCTTTCCCCTCACCAGAAAAAGGTCATGGTGGTGGGAAACACAACTATGAAGCATGCAGTACAGTATTTCTGCAACTGTTAGCCTCTAAACAGCACTGAAAATCCTGCCTGGTTCTCTCTGTACTTCCATATTAAAACTAGAACATGAAAAAATCCAGGCAAAGGGGAAAAAATGAATTTCTATGGCTTCCAGCGGATACATGCCCACTGTTAACCTGAGAATGAGAAAGCTTCACCCCCTGCTAAGAATAATACATTTTGAGCAATGCTACCAAGATAAGAACTAGATTAAAACATGCACCCAAGTATTACACACCAATTCAAACTTACCACTCTAGCTGCTCTTTCCTGAGATTCACATTTTCTACAAAACCAAGGTCCAGTAGGTACTTGTACAATTCCATAGCATGCTATTTTGGGAGAAAAGAGGCAAATAATCATATTAAAAATACGTATATTATACAGAAAAAAAAAGTCCTGCAATACACACATAGGTAAGTGCAAGGGTCATTCTGAGAGTACATTTGCAAACTGGAGAAACTGATGTGGGCACCACACATACATTTCAACCAAGCACACACCAGAATGTATTCTACTGGCTACCATAGAATGTTTCTTTCAAGTCTAACTTCAACAGGGGGAGAGGTGGAAGAGAGGATGTTGTGGGAGCCCTTGGTCAATGGATAAATAAATTTTATTTCATCTGTCTAAAAATCACAGGTTATCAGTTTATTTTAGGGTTGTGCATTGGATTCAGAAGAACCCCAAGCTAAAATGTGATGCTTCAATAGTACAGTCATACCTCATGTTACATTTGCTTCAGGTTGCGCGTTTTCAGGTTGCGTCCCACGGCAACCCGGAAGTACCGGAAAGGGTTACTTCCGGGTTTCGCTGCTCGCGGGTTGCGTTCTTTTCAGGTTGCGAATGGGCCTCCGGAATAGATCCCGTTTGCAACCAGAGGTACCACTGTATTATAAGCTTACCTGGGTAATGACAGGACCTGTGCAAGTCTGCACCAGTTAAAGCAGGGACCCTAAACCACTTCATATTGACTCAGTGATACAGACCTTTTAAGAATGCTGCAGACAAATGTCTACTAAAACTGAAGCTATGCTTCTATGCTTACCACACAAGGAAAATGCCAAATTGTGAGGTGAAGGGGCAACAGGTACACTACAAAATTGAAATTTAGCTCGCCAAGCTTAGGAAAGACTTCAGTATGGAGTGGGATAGCTTCTTCACAAAAGACAGGTCTAGCTTGTAATCATAAAGCAAACCCATTTTAGTTATTCCTATGCCAAAATCCATTTTTATAAGGTGTATCCCACCTACTTGCCTGCAGGGTTCGAAATTAGCAGGGCACCCGGCACATTTTGCAGCTACAGATTCTCCATTTGCGAGCACCTCAGAAAGTCTAGGTGCCATTTTTTGCGCCTGGCTGACACTCAAGGATTACTGAAATGTATGTGCTTTGAAGCCTCGAAGTATATGTTAAGGATAGACAATCCTTAACTCCTTAAGAAGTTTAACAATAAAGAGTAGAGTGTTTGGAAAACTGAAGTATAGTACTAATAGTTTTATTTCAACACCAAATTAAACATGTATTAACAATTTCCTGCTAAAAATGTGATATTAACAATATGTCTCTTATGCTTATCAAAATAATAATTAAAAAGTGTTGCCGACCCCCCCCCCAGCTACTAAGCATTCTGTTCTGGCACCCAAAACCCAGGTCCCAGAAGCCATTTGGCTCCTAGCTTTTCTATCCAAGCTTCTAACACTGTTTGCCTGTAATTTAGCAAGCATTATCCACTCTACAAGGGATGCGAGTGGCACTGTGGGTTAAACCACAGAGCCTAGGACTTGCTGATCAGAAGGTCGGCGGTTCGAATCCCCACGACAGGGTGACCTCCCGTTGCTCAGTCCCAGCTCCTGCCCACCTAGCAGCTCGAAAGCACGTCAAAGTGCAAGTAGATAAATAGGTACCGCTCCGGCGGGAAGGTAAACAGCGTTTCCGTGTGCTGCTCTGGTTTGCCAGAAGCGGCTTAGTCACGCTGGCCACATGACCCAGAAGCTGTACGCCGGCTCCCTCAGCCAATAAAGCGAGATGAGCGCCGCAACCCCAGAGTCGGTCATGACTGGACCTAATGGTCAGGGGTCCCTTTACCTTTACTATCCACTCTACAGGGACCTAGTATGCCTACAGAATTTGTTAACTTCTGTCAAAAGGGGGAAAGTTAAGTGTCTCTCTTTTTTTGCCCATTAATGAATGCTGGGGAGAAACAAGTGGACTAAGACAAACCTACAGAGCTTCTTGAACCAAGGCTGGCTATTTCCTATAGTATCAAATCTTATGGTCTAAATGTGCATGCAGACACACACAACATACATGCACCAAAGAGACCGGATTCAGTCAAGCATGGTAAAGAAAGAAAATTCTACTAATTTCAAAAGGCATTTACAGCCAAATGAGTTTATAACCGACACTTGCATAATTCTGGGTGCAATCCACATCCTATTGAAAGCAAAGACAAAACTACCATTATTTCCAATTACACAAATTGCATTTTTTTGTGTTACAAATAAAAACAGCCTTGCAGAGCAGACTGCCAAATTTAACAACAACATGTAGGTGTCACTATAAAAACACTATCCAAAAACATAAGGAGAGTCATTTTTACACTCAAAAGTCTGACCGATTCTAATCAGTACTCTTGTTATCTAATATACCACAAAAGAAGATATATGCAGCATTATCACAGAAGAAAGCACATTAGCCCAAAGATGCAGTCTCATCTTGAACCTGAATTCTTGTTTAACAATAGCTGCACTCACACATAACAATAAGCCAAGAACTGTGGCTAAACAACCCATGTTGTATGTGCCCAGTTACTTCTGTTTCACTCCATGCTTCCTGCGAGTGCAAAACCCGAGAAAAGGAGAGTTAGCATTATATCCAAACCCAGGATTGTTAAACCTTGGCTTAAAATTGACTTAAGTTTGGTTCAAGATACTTGGTTTACAGACCTGGCTTGTTAGGGAGAAACAACCCACGATTCCAGGTTTGGAAGTAATGCTAAGTTAACCCTTCCTAGTTTGTTTACTTGCTCATGCAAAAGAAGAAATTAAGTGACAGCAATCAGCCTGCATGCACTAGCATAAACCTCCTGCACAGTATGGTGTATAAGCCAAGGTTTTTAGCTTACAATTGTATGTTAACTGTGGCCACTGAATCACTGGCACTTGAAGGCGTTCACCCTTATGTGCCTGCTCTTTTCCATGACTCCTCTCTAGTTTCACACTTTGCTGAAGATAAAGCCTCCCCCAATTAGACCCAAATCTGAAGTCTAAAGTTAAATAATCCATTTGACCTTGCATACCTAAGCTCCTGATTGTGCTTCTCAGCCTCCATCTCTTGTGACCTGCCTCCTGTTATGCCTTTTACTCTTTCCACAGTTCCTGCTCCCAGTCCTTCTGAATAATCTACCCAACTGTGACCTTGGCTACTATCAGTTGTGATGTTGGTTCTTCTTTTGCATGTATGGTATAAACTGACTGCACTGTCTCTCTTCTGACTCCTGAGGTCTGGTTCCTCTTTATGCTTTGTGCCTTAGACTTTTTTCACGGTTCCTGATCCCTCTCTTGTCTGGCTCTCATTCCATGGCTCCTCAAAACCTGCTGTTTGTAGACTCTGCATATCCATCCAAAGCTCTAATTCTGCAGCAACAAGCTTATCAGGTGTAAACCCAATGAAAACACCCATCCCTACAACAAAGTGCTCACCAACTGCAGCACTCTGTACTCATTCCCATAGGCATTTGGGCCAAAAGTGTAATTTCTCCCATATTGGGAAGTGTGCCAGGGACAGTCTCTTCTGGTCTTAAATGGCCCAAGAGGCAGATGAGCTATTTCAGATTCCAAGAAAGACTGCAGAAGTAGCAGGAGGGGACAAGTGAGAGAAATACAATAGAAAACACCCATGTACTGCTCCAGAGAACAAGGAAATTAAACATTTTACAGTCCTTATCATGTCTATCTACTCAGGCAATGTGAATAACCCTGCACACCTGTGCAGTCCCATCCTGATTAATGAAACTTAAGAAGTCAAATCTGTACTCAAGTACATATTATTATTATCACTGACATTTATTTATATAGCACCATCAATGCACATGGCGCTTTATACAATTAAAGTGAGAAATTCTGGAGCTCAAAACAGGTATACGTACTCAAAACTGCCTTCCATCAGCATTTGCCAATGCTGCTTATACCTTTTATACTCTTAAGCCTCAACAATTTGCCCTCACATGATTTACGATGAAATGCTACATATGTGCAAGTCTCTCTAAATCCATGTGTCACAGGCATGACTGAGCTTAGGAATTAATATTGCAGAGACCACTGTGCAAACAGATCAACTAGCCCAGGGCTTTATATAGTCCAGAATTCAACTGCATCATAAAGCTAAATACCCTGAATATGTGCACAAGCAGAGAGCATGTAACAAAACTAAGTTGGAACAGCGGATCGTATAGAAGTCTACTTGAGCACTCAGAATTCATTAGTGCATCAGATCAGCACTATATCTCTGGATAGCTTGAGTTATACAGCACACAGTATGATCTTATGTGTATTTACTTGGAAGTTAAATTGCATGGATTAAACTGGGTTTACTTCCAGATATGTATGCATGAGACGGGGCCTTAGATACACTTCGCAGTATAGGCTGAAGCTCCCAACCAAACACAACTGCAGTGGCTCCTGAATCTGAATTCATAAAAATCTTGGGTGTATTGGGAATGTTTTCCAAAACAGAGCTGAATATTTCTATCACCTAATTAGCCAAAGTGATTTCAGAAATTTTGGGAACTGGTGTTGTCAGCATGTCCAAAAAGATGGAATAAACCACATGATGCCTCTAACCAGAACAAAAAAGAAAATACAGGGTCTCTCTTAATACATAAGTTGTGCAAAAGTAACTGGCTATCTTAAAGCAAATTTCCATGCTAGCACCCCTCTCCTTTCCTTATCTAGAAGAAAATGTTTATGTCCTACTCTATTTACTCCTCAGTGTTAAGACACCATCAGATGCCATGCTTAGTCTCCGTGTCCTAGGCTGCCATCACATAAACAAAGAGGGTTAGTTACTTTAGAGGAAGGGGATACTTATTTCTGTACTGTTCACATACTTTGCATGTGTAAGTACATTCCCCACAAGGAGAACCAATTCAAATGGAATAACTATTCAGGTGAAGATTGCTCTGGTTTCCCTTTTTAAGGTGTCATCTCACGTTATTTCTACAGCTCTACAAAAGTCTCCCACAATTTCAGATTCCTTTACATAACATGCTGTCACTGAAGATTGGAGCACTAAAGGAATGACAGCTGTTCCTCGCTACTGTCCGGCTGCACAGTCACCTTGCTTCTAGGTCCCCTGGGGAAATAGTAGCTACTACAGGAAGAGGGGGGCCCTAAGCTGTTTCTTCTCCATGGATGTCTAGCTCCCTCCAACAGGTTTATTGGTACACATGAAATCAATAATAGAAGTTTGGGAGTGAAGTTTTCCCAAGTAAAGCTTTCCTGAAATATAAAGGAAATAGTACTTTGATTTTCCCACAGTATATTCATAGTATTTAATTTAATTTCCATAGAGAGAGCCAAGCCTTATTGCAAATAACTTTGAGGACCCTAGTGCAGACCCAAACAATGATATAACAAAACAGACATTTGCAGCTATTTTTCAGATAATGTAAATTATATGTGCATTTACTTGGGAGTAAACCCCACTGAACTAAATGGGATTTACTCTGAGAAAACATGCACAGAATCAAGCTTTCTGGTGCTTTTTCAGAATCAAATTACACACCTAGAGTGCAACTGTGATTTAAAAGCAAAACAAATACACTAATCAATATTAGTCTCACATGAGTACTTTTGTACTGTAACTCCTCCTATAAGTCTCCCTATTCCACTTTCAATTTCTTACTTACTTCCTATTTCCTATTCTCAGACTATGCCTTAAAGATTTTGCAAACTCATAACCACATCAACAGAAGAAAAAGCTGGGTTAGCTGCATGTGTGGGAAACTGAATAAGAGCACAGATGCCACAGTCTCTCACTTTCATTAAAAACTGAGACTTACTATAAATATAGATATCAATTTCAGTTTACAGAGTACAGAGGATTCCACAAACAATATACTGTAGGGTACACGTAAACTAAGGTTTTTCTGCAATCCAATAGTCATGCTGAAAGGGGATGGGGCACATCTGCACCACTTTGTAATAGGTCACCATCTGCGGCCCATTTCCTGGTTGCTCACATGAAATCTCATACCTCTAAACACGCATAAGCTTTTGTGAAATGAGAAGGGAGCTGAAGTTTCACATTGCCCCTTGACTTGGACAATGTCCCATCCCTCCTCTTTCTCTAGCACATGCATCTATTCACCTAGACACCATGACCCCTTTTTCAATGCACTGAATCAAATGCATAGGTGCACAGTTGCAATTCTAAAGATTTGGCATTTGCTGTAACAAAAAATAGTAAGCCCAGACCTGAAATTCTATTAAAAGTACATGCGCATGCACACTGGAAACATAAAAAGATTAGTTCCAAGGTGTCACCCTTTGGGTGGGAGAGAATTCCTGAAGATTTTCATGATAGACAAGTTCACATGAAGGAATGACAGTTTATTCCATTCTCCAGTGCTCCTTCTGACTAGTCACAAACTATGTAGCCCTGCAGCCACCTCTCACAAATAGGATTAAAAAACAATCTGGATCAGCTGGATCTTTTGTGCTATCATGTATGTACTCGCATACTCTAAGTTACAACCGCAACAGTAACATATTCCAGACGTAAAGGAAACTCATACAGATCATCAGAGACAAGCAGAGACACACTGTGCTCATTATAGCAAGCAAAACAGCAACACAGCCACTCAGCTGGGCACCAGCCAACTGCTCTCCCTCCACTAATCCAAACAAATCTACCATCAAAGGATAAGTCAGTCCACAGTGTCCCTTTCCTCCCCTCCCCCAACACTCTCCTACCACAAACAGGAAGTCTCCTCACCCAGCAGACACCATCCAGCCAAAGGACGCTCCGGCAGAGGCAGTCGGGAGGAAAGGGGCAGTCACATGACAGCTAACTCTCTCCCTTTGACAAACACGTTTTTTGGCTTCTTACCTAGGTTTAGGAGACAGGAGGAGGAGCAAGACTTTTCGAGGACGTGCCAAAAAGTGCAAAGGGATACCGACGTAGCAGGCAGGGGCAATTTTGCTAAAAGCAAAAAAGCGCACGTTGCCCATACTCTCTTAAGCTCACGTCGAAGTGTTTTGATACTGCTCCGTACCTTTCCCTTCCTGCCTACTTTCACTACTAAGGGCGGAGGAAGGAAGGAAGGGCAGGCACTCACACAGGATGAGGAAGTAACGACTAGGGCGACACACGCAACTTACTCGTTCACACACAAGGATAGCACACCTTGTTTCTGACATTGCTGGCCACCCCTCCTCCAAAAGCACATGCCCGGCCGCCCTCAGCATCTTTGGAGGGGGGTCCACCCATCTCCCTTTTCCTAAAACAGGCCCGCCTCCTTGAGTTTTAAGCATCCACGAACACAGCCAGCAACAGAGTTAACAGGAGGCAGGGGGACGGGGGGAAGGCGACCCACGCCTGCAAGCGAGGAGGGGAAAGACGTGGATGGCGCACTCCATGAAGTGGTGACTTGTGACGCGTGTGTGAGAGACAGAGAAGAGACATGGGGGGGGGAGGAAAAAGAGACGCCTCCGAAAGCAGCCCCCCGGCCCCCTCTCTCTCTGTGTCTTTACCCCCCACCCCACCACCACCCAAGAGAGGTTGGCCGAAGCAGGCCCGTCTCACTCACCTTGATGCACTGCGACATTGCAGCCATGCCCGTCGCAGTAAACCAGCGGATTCTCGGCCCAGCCCCTCTCGTCGGAGCAAACGCAGCAGCCGCCGATCATCTCCTTCATACTATTGGAGAACTCACCCTCCAGTGACACAGGCAGCAACAGCGGCTCGCTAGAGACCATCTAAGGGTTAAAAACACCGTCAGCACGACACCCCCCGGCACCGGAGAGACCCCGGCCGCCGCCGCCGCCGCCGCCGCCTCAGTTCTTGCCCCGCAGCAGTCCGCCTTCAGTCGCTCAGCCACCGCCGCCGCCAGTACCGCCTCCATAGCAGGGACGTGGGACCCATGGCCGCTGGTGGCAGCGGCGGCGGCGGCGGCAGCAACAGCAACAGCCGAGCGGCGGATAAGGGGCTCCTTCCAAGTTCCTCGCTGGGCGCCGGCTCGGCCGGGCAGGTACCCAGTCCGTCTTGGGAGATCTCCAGCAAGGAATTAAGGGCTTGCTGGCAGCGGCAACAGTCCTGCGAGCCGCACGGACTCGGGTGGGGGGGGTTGGAGAGAGAGAGAAGGCGAGGGAGAGAGAGACAGCAACGCGAAAAAGGCAACAGAAGCAGGGGCCTGCTGCACGCAGGCGCACTGCAACGCCTCCTCGGCGAAGGCCCCGCGACGCGGCAGCAGCAGCAGCCTTCGCTCTCTCGCTTTTCCTCCTCCTTTTCCCCCGCGGTGGCTCATGGGCCGAAAGCAGAACACGAGCTCGCTGGGCGAAGTTCTGCGTCGCGCGCTGCCCTGCTGGCTCTCAACCGTTTTTTTTTTTTTTTTTTTTTTTGAGCTGTTGCCCAGTCAGAGCGTGCGCGTGACGGGGGCGGTCGAGGTGGGGGGGGTGTCCCCTGGGGCGGAGGGCCAAGTGACAAATATACACTCCCGCTGCCGGGCTCCTCCTGCCTTAAGGGACTCGTGCTCTTGTGTGTGTGTGTGTGTGTGTGTGTGGTGCGAGTGCCAGACTAGGCCCGGCCCGAGCCGTGCGCCTCCTCTCTTACACGTGTTAACTTATACAACGATGGCATCACACACTCTTCTGCTCCCGAGAGATCCCAGCGCCGCGCGCGCGCGTGTTTTCCGTCAGTCTCTCTTTATTTCCCTCAGGCCGCTGTGACACCTTGAGGAGCAGCGGGATTTATACTTTCCCGCTCCTCGCTCCGTCACACGCACCGCATCCTCTCGTGTGTTTACGAAGCCAGGCAGCTGAAACAGCTGGGAAGAGTCTAAAGCCTGAGTGAAACAAAAACGATTGCGATCACCTAGCCTGGCCCTAGAAATTTGATCAGCTTGGGATGGCGGGCGGGGGGGGGGGGAGTGTACGCACACATGCGACCTGCATTTCTTCTGCAACAGGCTCTTCTTTTGCATTTCAAGGGATGTTGAATTCCGTTTCTCTCTTCTTGGCTGATGCGGCGGGATTCCTCTCCCACCCTGATGATCCCAAACTCCTGGAACAGGAATTCCTTTCAGGGGCACTTCCTTCCTGCTTTAAGGGTCCCCAGCCTCAATTTCGGATTGCTAGCTAATCCTTCCAAAATTCCCCCTCTTAACTTGTTTGAATGTGCTGCATTTCCAATATATATCGTGTCTATGAACAACAATGGGCACCGTGGCATCTAAAAATACTATTTTATGGTGACAAACTTTCCCAAGTACTCTCTGGAATTCTTTGTTTTTATAGAAACAGCGTCTTAATCTCTCTGTGTGCACATACATACTACTTAGTCAAACTCTATTACCCTAGTTGCTATAAAACACGGGTAATATAGCTATATCCCTTTGGAATTCGGTTTCTCTTGCATCACTTTAGCTGCAAGGGCAGAACTGATACATTTCCACTTTTCTGTTTGGCTAACCTAGAGACCACTGCACAAATCCTGCAGAAATGCTCATGTTCTCCTTACCTTCATCCTGGCCTCGCCATATCTTTTAGTACCATGCATGCAGAGGTCTTTCTGCATGGCTGTTGTTAAAACTAGAATTGAGCAGACAACACAACCAGGGAAAAGACAGGCTGCTTTATCCCTTTAGAAATATGCACATCCCCCTAAACTTAGATGTTTTTGTTATCTAGATTAATTTAAAATGACATGTTTTCCAGATTTTGATCAATGATTGTTGGGTTTGCTTTTATATATTTCAAAAAGCAGAGTAAAAAACGAGATGGTTCAGGTTATCAGAATCCCAAGCTTTTCAATTATCCACTATAAGCAGGTAGAACTGTAGCAGAAGGAACTAATTGTGGCTACTGTTAAGACTGAAAGGAGATTAAATGCAGCTTTGCAAAATTCTCCTCCTCCACTAGCCCCAGGGCTGCTACTTTTGTGAAGGAGAAGGTGAAGGGAAAGCCTTACAAGTAAAATACCATTGATTTTTCCCTATTATCATGCTAAAGTGACTTTATGCATAGACTGGTAAAATTGTATGATTTTGGAAGACTGCATTATTGCCTGACATGAAGACAATTTAAATCAAGTGTACAGTATTAAACCATCTGTATTGTCCTAAGTGTGTGTGTGTGTTTTAGAAGTTGTGAAATAAAGAACAGTTTAACACATCTGCAGATATGTGGGCTTGTGAAGAGCTGCTGTTTAAAGAGAGAGGAGATGTGCAGAACTATTCTCCTTTGGGATATCAGAGCCTGCAGTTTATGAGAGGGATATCTTGGGTCAGTTTTTGCTGTCCTTTAAAGTCTGAAGTGAAATTTTCTAGATAGAGGAGGAAGGACAGGGAGAGGGAGTGGTGAGTGTCATTTCCTACAGAAGGCATAGCTGAGCACTTCGATTAACATAACAGGGTCATTGGAGTGTTTGTGATCTGCCAAATATTCATCTGTACGCTGCATGGCAATATCCCCCCAAAGTCCAGTTTGAGCATTTTGAGGCAATAACTTTCGACATACCATACAAAAATGCTTCACAAAGTGCCTGTATTTCCATGTGCCTGCTACAGCAAAGAAAAAAATATGTAGAATGGAGAGTGATATTTGAAATCCTAGAGCCTAAGTACAAAAACATGTATTGCCTTTCAATCATGTGTATTATCTTTCAGTCCTTCAAAGATATGGAAATTAGAAGTATATTGTGTAATTTATTAATTTCCTTATGTTCTGAAAGCTACATTATTATTTAAATAAAATTATTTAAAGGATTAGATTCCACTTTAATAACTGTGTTCCTATCAAACCAAACTACTGTTTTAACTAAATCAGACTTTAAAACCATACATGCTTACTTGGAAGTAAGCCCTACTGAACACAGTGGGACTTATTGTAAGGAAAAAAATATAGGATTGCACTGTCAACTCTATTGACCCGTATACACCTAAATGATTCAAAAATTAGCCTGTTCCTATACATATTTACTCATGAGTAAGCCTCACTGTATTAAATGGGTCTTCCTTGAAAGTGTAGCTAGGGTTGCAGCTTTAAATGAGTTGTGGATCTGAGTGAAGAGTATTTCAAAGCTATTTTTGCTTATTTCAGGAAAATGATATCTAAGTTCTAAAAAGTATTCCCAGTGATATTGTTAACCCCAGCATTAGAACTGTGGCCTAAATTGAACTCTAGTTTGTAGACAGTTTGTTGCTACCTTACAGACTAATTTAATTCTTGTTTCTTCATTGCCCTTTTCATTGGAAATTTCCCATACACACTATATGCCTTTTAATGGAGACCAAACAAAATGTTTTATTTAAACATAAATCATTCCTCATATTTATTCTTTTTTAATGGAGACCAAAAGAACTAAATAGATACCAACCACTTCACTACAAAGTAGACCCAGAGTGACTGAAGCAGCATTATTCAACAAGTCAGTCTGCATCTACTAGGAACTATTGTGGGAGACTGAATAAATACAGATAGGTGCACTGACAGATGGAGTTGGACTTTAAGGTAGCAAAGGGAGGGTGAATGTCAGGGATGCTGAGGACTTGGAACTTTCAGAATTAAGTAGCACCAAGGTTCTGCTGTTTAGCAAAGCATACAATGGACAAGAAACCTAAGGGATACAGTACTCTGGAAAAGTACATTGTAATAAAATTGCAGCCTATGTTTCCTTCCAGTTTGTAAAAGCTTTGGACGTATTTTTTCTTTTGAACACTATTAAGCTTCATATAGTTCTACAGTTCATTTTTCACATTCAGTATCATTTAAAATTTGGCCCTTCCTAGAATGTAAAGCAATGTCAACTGAAAATCATGCTAAAAAGAACTGCCCAAACTAAAATGTATATGTTAGAAATGTATTTTGCAAAACCTTTGGATGCATTTTAAACAAATCTCTCTTTTTTAAAGTATATATGCTGTATATTAACAGAATGATCAATATAAAACTTTGATTTTGCCACAAAAACCTCCAGGGTAAATTGTATTGCACTATAATAATACATTAAACTTTATTTTAAATTGATTGTACTAACTTTAGTTTCATTTAAGGAATTGAAATATATAGACTGAAAGAGGGACTATGATCCTATTTTAAAACATTGCAGGGAACTGGATGACAAAATGTAGATAGCCTCTTGGTGGTTTTGTAAAACAATGCATTTGGAAAGAACCATTGAAATGCAAAATAGGAAGAGAAAGGCTTTACGACAATGTACTACACACATAGTAAGCCATTAACATCCATATGATAGGAATGTGGAAACCTTTTGCATCCTATTCCTAAGCACACTACTTGAGGCAAGTTTGAAATCAATGAGATTTACTTTCAAGTTACGGTTTTTAAGTTGGGGTGTTAGGGTGTGTTTTCAGGAATAGATGTAAAGGCTGATGATAGGGGAAAATGTTTTTGAATTCACAGCTTTTTCAGACCCAGAGATAGAAATATGCCTATTAGAAAAGGAAAACAGGCAAAGATTGAATTACTCTGTATTTCAAATTGGTAGTTTTTTAAAAGATACAATGTAGACAACAAATCAATCCACATAATTTAAAGGTACACGTAATTTTCTACTATTTTATAACTTTGTTTGTTTTAAGCTGCAATCCTATACACACTTACCTGGGAGTAGGTGGCATTGAACTCCATAGGATGTACTTCTAGGGTTTCATGTTATTTACTTTTATTTTAAATAGGAAATAGACTTTTAAATGTTAGGTGGGGGAAAGTAACGTACAAAAACGTTCTCAGCACTTTTAACGTCCTGTATCACCTAAATATTTAAAAATATTTTAAAAACAAATAGCATCAACCTAAAATTCCAATTTCCTGAAATGTCCTTTATGTTTTGCATGTGGCTAATAATTCTAAACATGGATTCAGTAACACATCCTGGGCTTGTTGAGCAAAAGAGCCTGTATTACTTAATCACCTCTTTGTCACAATTAAATCAGGTGTAATTTTCTTATTACTCAATAAGAACGAGCATGTGAGGTAAAACAGATATATAAAAGCAAAACCAAAAAAATCTCTTCAAACCCAAACATGTCTTTTTCATCCTATGTTGAAAACAATTAGGAGGGAAGGAGGGATAAATGGAGGAGGAATAGAAGAGTTGTGTCAGGGCTGTTTGTTTTTGAGGAGTGAGGGTAGGAATAGATGCTTGCCTAAAGCCCTTAACATGTTAAGATTTTAAAACTGGATCTTTGTCCAAACTTAAATTTTATACTTTACCCAAGCACAAGAAGCTATAATATTCATAAAAAACTTAATAGCTATTAAGTATCTTCTTATTTGTGTTTATTTTTTTAAAAGCACACTTTATTTACCTTCTTCGCTTGCTGAACTTGAATATAGCATTAATTTAAATGTTAATGCTGCTATTTGTTTAATCCTAGGAAATGAAAGCATAATGGTCAGTCCACAGTGTGGAGTGCGACACTTGTGATTTGACCCATACACACTACTGCTATACAGTATTTAAAACTATAAGCTATAGTGGTCTGAATTCAGCAAATTATTTGCCCTTGCTCAGTTATGAAGAGCATAACATTCTGTCCATGTTTTTTTACTCCCTATGTTAATCCTGTTGTGTTCAGTACTTCAGTCCTAAAATCTACTTTCCAATTGGTTTAAACAGAACTTACTTTAAACAAAATGTGCTTGTAGAGTTTCTGAGTAAAGCTACACCAGTAAAAACATATATATTTTTATTTTGTGTGTGTGCATGTACACATAACCGCAGGAATACTTTGCAGCAATACAAATACTAGCTTATATGCAGTTCACCTTTCATCTGCATTTTTTAATGTATTTACACATTTTCCAATTTGTACATACAAGTTTTAAGTCAGTTGTGTGCTGACCAAACTACCTATTAATGTAAGTATAACTTTGACTGTTAAAACTGTGATGGCATGTTTGAATCTTTCTCAGAATCTAGCCAGTAAAACCACTAATTTAACTGGGAAGTTGTTTTTAAAGCATCCATTATATTGTTTTAAATTGCACTATCACCTCAGGAGGCTTTGGGCAAATGCCACTTAACTAGGAGCACCAGTGGATGAAATAGTTGTTTTCCAAGTACTGCTTCTATTATGATAATGCTAGCATTTAATTGTTAATTTCAACCTGAGATGTACTGTAAACATGATGCAAAAGAGTGTTTTTTACATAAAACCCCTAGATTAAATATTCTAAGTAAATATTACAGCACAGGAATTTTTTTTTAGCATGGTGGGTAAACATACCTTCAGTTTGAGAGGCCCAAGGTTTACATTTAAGAGCTAATTTATAAAGTTATTCATTGGAATATAGTTAAGTGCTACTTTCAGCTTATATACAAATATAATTTATTATTAAAGGTTTTTTGAAAATTCACATTTAATATAATAATGCTGTACACATTTAATATAATAATGCAGAGGGAAAGATAGTAAACTTTAAAGTTTAGATTTAATGTAATTTAAATGTAATGCACTGATTTTCTTTGCAGTATCTCAATAAAGATTTGGAATTTTGCTGTAAATGGTTTGTTTCTGGCAGTAGGGATATTTGAAAGTAGTCTTTCCCCTCATCCACACACACACCAAAAAGCACAAAAAACATGAAAGATGAGCCTATATTTGAATAGAAATCAAAAGTTTATGCTGGTTCACATTTTTGTCAATACTCCTAGGTTGCATTTCCCCTTTTTATTCATGCTTGTTCTTCTATTAGAAAACATATTTAATTCCCTATCATGCATCTAAACTATAAAGCCATTTCAGAATGACTGTTATCACCAGTTAGAAATTATCCATAGAAAAGGGAGGAAAGCAGTTTTGTTAAATATAAAAGCAACTTGCTATACATGAAGCAGATCTCCAGTCAATATCAATTATGTGTCTGGTTTGGGCAGAATCATGTTACTTTTTTTATTTAAGGAGTTTTCTCCTCAAATGGGGGCTACTACCTCCCAATCTCAAAAACACACCCAAGAATATGCTAATTAATTGTATTGTGTCTATGAATGGAGTAGCCAAATGCAACCATTAAAAAAAAATCTAACAATGTGTGACGTTTCCTGTTACAGGACACACTTTTTTTAATATTGATATTACAAACGTAAGGGCACAGACGATCCACGTACTAATTTTAAGCCATTAAAAACCACCTACTAAACACAGAGAAAAGCTAACATGACCGCATAGGCGGGGAGTATCTTGGGAAGCTTAACATTCCGAGCGAATTAAGGGCACAAGCCTCGGATCACTTTTTGTCAGTCTCACTGTGGCACTTCAGAGTCGGAATGTGATTTTTTTACATCGTGCTACTCTAATTTTTTTTTTAAAAAATTACCCATTTGGCAAGAAAGAAGATGGGAGAAATGTTTCTATTTCGGAAACAAGAAAAGTAGTATGGAACACTGAGGAAAAACCAGACATGCTATTTCTCCTGTTCCTTCAGCTGTATTTTTCTTCTGTAATACAGATTTGATTTTAAAATCCCTGTATACGTATTGCCTTATATAAATTATGTGTGCATCTGAAGGCCTTATCTCACATATACATTTCAATATTATTCTAATTATTTGTTACTAAGGATCCATGATAATTAAAGATTACAACCACCAATATATTTTTTAACTATGGTGATGTCTCAAAATATGGGAATTTTAAACTCTGAAATTATTTTCAAAGTGAGGTTTGCCTTACTCTTCTGCATTGGCATTTACTATCTAAAGGCTCCAAAGACAGCAAGTTTTACAAAGAAAAGGAATAAACACAAACGTATTTCAACCCTGTCTCCAGGAAAGCTACCAACAGTTTTCTGCTCCATGGTGTCCAGAAATACAGCCCTGTTGAGTGCTTTACTGAAGTTCAGAACTTCAATAAATTCCATTTCCCCCCAGAGAACATGGAAATACAATATTTAGAAATTATTCTAATCCGCCTTTTAAAATTCCCTCAAGTTGCATGAAACAATACTACTGTATTGCCAAGATGCTATTTTACCAGAAAAATAGTTTCAAGTCTATATATATATATATTTAAAAAGAATGTAGACACGCTTACCTCCCCCCATCTAACAAGGCTGATCGAGTAAACAGTACCCCAAGCGCAACATTTAAAAACAATGTATTATAGACACTTGTTGGATATTTTTTTTAAAGACAAGGTTAAGCAGTTTATTTTCCTTCAAGTAATTAAAATGACCAAAATCAACTCAAATTAACTGAATTGCTTTTAAGGACAAATCCATTTAGTTTTTGTTTTTACTTTTTAAAGAGAAACACTTCAGAAGGTACAGGCCTTTCGTTTTAAGAACTTTTATTTTTGCCAGCCTCTGAAAGGAAGAAGACACGGTTTTTCCAACTTCAGCAACATTTTTTTTTAAAAAAAAGAACCCGTTCTTTTCCGAACCCACTCTCCCTTTAGCTCCCTCTTCGTAAAATCTAATTATTTCAGCATTTAGTGTTTTTCCTCCTCGAGTTGTTTCCTGCCCCTTTCCCCCTCCCCTTCCCTCTCGAAAAGTCCTGTTCTAAAAATTCACCGCTGAACAGATGTTTCCCTTTGTATCAGGCGAGCTTTTTCTCCCTGGTGGGGTCTTTTACCTTCGGTGAGCTATAAAGCCCAGTGAATAAAACAGCAGCACTAGAGAAAAACAAGGAAGAATAAGAGGGGGAAAAAGTCCTCTCTACTTATGGACCAGATAAAACTGCTGCTGGAAACCGGGAGGGAAGAGCATTACAAACTCGAACCGTACTCCTTCCACACACACCCCAACAATAAAATAAAATAGTGCTTGGGGAAGCTCAACCCAAAAAGCAGAAGCTCGTCCCTTTTTCCTTCACAGCTGCGGCGGGAAAACAAGGGGAGCCTTCGCGCGAAGAAGGGCGGCAGCGGCGGCTTCCCTACGAGCAATGGAGGGGAAAGGAGCCGCGGCTCCCCTTCCTCTCCCCTCACGGAGGCCGGCCTACCCCGCTCGCTGCTGCCCCGGCCCGCCTGCTGCAACCGAGCACCTTCCCTCCAACTGCACTTCCTGCCTGAATGAGGCCTCAGCTCCCCGGCGGCAGCTGCTACCGCCTTTCGCAGCTTCCCCTCCCGCCGCCGCCGCCGGCAGCCCCTTTCCTTCCCCCCCCTCCGCCCCCCAGATCTCGTCAGGCGGCCTCCCAGCTCCCCCTGCGCTCTCTCGGCGTCCCTCGCGGCTTCTTTCGTGGGGCCCAGCCCCTTCTGCTCCTGTGGCTACAGGCAGGCCGGCCGGCCTGTAGTTAGTAGGCCCGGCTGCGAGCCTGGCTGGGCTGCTTCTTCCCTCAGGAGGAGCAGCTCCTTCTCTGAGCCCTCCTGCCAGCCAGGCTTAGTCCTTGCACAAGCAGGCCTCTCAATTGACTCTCGTTTTGTAAGCGACACCCACAAATTCATTATTTCACCTGCTCGCCCTCAACCTCTTTCATCAACGCAAAAAGGGCTTTGAGGAAGGGGAGAGGGTGGGGGTTATTGGGTTTGGCTGCCCGCCAAGCTCCTCTCCCCTCTTCCCTTACACGAGGGTCCCGGGTTCCAATCAGGACGACCTTGCAAAGGCGCCGTGCAAAAAACCCTTTTGCTGCCACTGCCTTGCCAGCTGGCCCCTGTCCTGCTCACTCGTCCTTCTTCGCAGCTGCAGCGCTGCCTAGAGGAAAAGCGGGGGCTCTGCGCTCTCCTCCAATGCAGCAGCACATGCTGCTTTTTCTGGGGAGTGCTTATGTGCCCTAACCAAAAAGGCAAACTTCTTCTTTTAAGCAGCCTTTGCAGCGGTTGGTTGCAGGAGAAAAGGGCGGGGGGGATGGGATAGATCATCAATCAAAACAGGACAAGTGCTGCTGACCACAGACCTTTCTCAATTTCTTCCAACCCTGGTAAAACTACTCTTAGGAAAGCTTGGATCCACAACCGATAGAGTGGAGCTCTACTGTCCTCTCATATATGCGCTTACTCGGAAGGAAGTCCCAGTGAAAGGGAATTAAGCCGATTCACTGCAAAACTGGCTTCAATCCAAGAACTTCGGTTTAACGTCTTCATGACTTGAACTCTTTGCCACCTTGGCTCAAACTGTCACGCTCCTATTGCCCTGCTAAGGCTGCCTTCTTTGTTCGCTGAGAATCTTTCTGCAATTCTCAATAGTTTTACCACAAGACAGCAGATTCACAAGATGCTAACCTCTAAAGAAAACAAAAAGCATTCCTCTTCTTTTTAACAAATCAAACTAATACAACTAAGAGCCACCTAGACAGGCCCTTTAAAATAAACAAAATGCATCTTTCGTTCAACTTCCTTACCTATAATTTAACCATGAGTGGAATTGTGTTACATTTTGGCTTTCTTTTAGTTTATTTGCTGTATTTTGGAGGGTGGGAGGATGTTTTGCAATTATTTTATTATAAACAAACCTTTTCCTGCTTTGATATTTTCTCACATAAACATAAAACTATTTCCCACTTTTTTAATAAAAAGAGTATTTTTAAATTATTGCACTATGAGGAAGTGTCTCTTTTCAATCTGCTGCTGATTGGTGTGTTTTTGTTACAAATAAAATACGTTTCCATTATTTTCTTTTTAAATGAGCTGGTTTATATTCCAACAACTAAAATCTATTTGTAACCAATCCACTGCTCATTGTAAGCATGGCCCAACCATGGGATACAGAAATGGAGATATGCTAATTAGGGGGAATTATAGGCACTTAACTGGCAACTGGATTTACAGCCCAGTTAAAATTGGGTTCTTTCATGTTTACTTGCAAGTAAAGGCGACTGAGTTTGTGGGTCTTACTCTCAAGAAAACCTGCATACAATTGCAGCCGATCACACAACATCAGCTTCTGGTTTCTAAAACACATTTAACTGGCAATAGGTCACTGCTTCTGTTGTGCTTGCCTTCTAAACAAGTGTCAGGATTGCAACCCCAGAAGAACACTCAACAGTCTGCTTATTCCAGAATAATCCAAAGAGATTGATCCAGAATAAATTGATTATGGATGGCAATTTAACATCTCAAATAGTAAACTTAAGAAATGCAAGTCATGTCATGGAACTCACTTCTAAATAACGCATGTAGCATAAGAGGATTAATCAATTTAATCAAAATACTTGGCATTAATTGGTATCTGGATCGAAATTATCAGGTGCCTAACTGGGATGCTATGTGTAAAAGAGCGAGGGAAAGAGGTTTAAATCCACTTAAATAATTAAAATACCACTGTATCTTGTTTTTCCACATTTTGACAACCATGTTAACGTGTCAGAATTTTATTTTTTAAAACATTTATTTTACTCAAGACCTGACAAGACCCTTTTAACAGCTAGATGCCAAAACCTGTTCCAATGGAGTATTTGGCGAATAGGCACATTTTGTCTGGGATAGAAAACACTTGTCCGTCATATTCAACAGGCAACAAGCGGCTCCAAATCCCCCTTCCGCCCGGTGGACAAGCGTCTCTCTCAAAACCTTTAGCGGGATTTGACAATTCATGGAGCGTCAGTCTTTTATTACCATTTAAGGGTGGCGCGGGGAGAGAATCTTTTTGTTCCCTTCTACATGATTTGTTTGTATCGATTATGTCGCCAGCAAGAATCTCCCAAGAAAGCCGTGTGCAATGCCTTGACACTCATTTGCCTAACACGGCCATGCTTTCAAACGAAAACCAGCCTCGTAAAATCTCTTCTTTAATATGCACTACAATCCCGCCTCGCTGTTCGGATGGATTCCTGTCCTCCCTGCAACCTTCCGCTCGTATGCAGCAGGTCACCGTTTGGGTCGCCACTTTCTACGTCTTGCTGCTTTTGGGGAAAGCTGCGATTTGGGAGGCTGTCCCCAGAAGCACCTCTTCCCTCCCCCTCCTCCGTCTCAGAGCCCTCCGGAAGCTCGGCCCACGCCTGCTCCTAGCCTGCACTTTGTTCTCGCAGTGATCTCGCAGGTTGGGAAGGCTTCAACAAAAACAAAAAGCAGGCAGCGATCTGAAGATATTGCAGATGGCCGGGGCTGTCTGCTGCACGTGCATCTGAACGCTACCGGTTCTGGGCCACGCTGCAAGCTCTGCAGATCCGCAAGCAAGGCCGAGAAAAACACTTCCCTCTCGGCTGCAGCTTTAGCTTAAGTTCTAAAGCTCTTCGTTAAAAGAACTTGTTTCTTTCCAGCCTTCCAAGGAGGGGCGAACGGGATTTGATCTATTCAGATATTCTTAAGAGTGAAACGCTGTGCCATTTGATGGTAGTCCCCTCATGCTTTAGACGGAGACCATTAAAACAGTCCTCGATCTCGAGTCCCCCTCCCTCTTTTCCCACTTAAAATATTCTTTTTAAGGAAACCCAGGAGTGTCATTTTTCTAGGGCGAAAAGAGAGAGAGAGAGACGCTAAAAGCTGAAGGATGAAGAAGCAAGTCACCCAGTGACCTGTTTTGCTGCTTTCCAATCCCACCGACCCAACCCCGCCTCACTCACATGGTCAGGAAGAAAAGCAGAAACAAAGAGTTCTAAACCTTTTTCTTCAAAGCCAGCCCTTTTGCTTTTGGGGGAAGGGGGAGGGGAGATGATGACTTGGGGCAGGAGAGGCTGAGTAGGAACTGCAGTGACTCTTCATCCTCGAAATAGTTCCCTAATATTCCCTTCAACTACATTTCCCCCATATTGGGGGCGGGATGTGGGGGCTTTGAAGTCTAGCTCTTTGCCTTATGGAAGGGGAAATCCTTTACCATCTCCCCCTCCTTTTCTCCCAGTTTTAATCGCCCTGCCTAAACTTTCAGGAACTTTCCTTTTTTTCCCTCTTCGGCCGCATTACCGTCATCGTTGTAAATAATCCTGATTTATGACACGCGTTAGCTGTGTTCAATAAATGCAATTAATTACTGCTGTCGGAAATTATAATTAATAATTACCTATAATAACGTGGACAGTGATACCGGATGTTGAATACGTGACTTGAAAGTAATCTGCACCAGTGTCAGTGGGACCGTAAAATTAGTGTTTGGAACTGTTTTATAAAGGGCGTTATCGAACCATTATTATTATTATTATTATTATTATTATTATTATCCATAGAAAGTCTCCCGCGGGCAGCTAATAGCACCCTCCCTTGGAAGCGGCTGCCCCTAGCGTCCACGCGGGGAGTTGCAGCAGCGGCCTCCGCCAGGAGCTGCCTGCCGGCCTGAGATTGGAAGCCGCGCGCCCGGGAGGGGAGGGGAGAGAGAAGCGGAGTGGGCGGGGTTGAGAGGGGCGATTACGAGAGACTCGAGCTCGGCACGAGCGCGCCCGGCGCGCTGGCTTCTGGGTAAGCAAATGGCCGAGCGGCAAAAGGAAACGCCGAGGGGGAGGAGGAGAAGGCAGGAAGGCAGGAGGTGAAAGGTCACCGGCCCGCAGGCCCCGCCCCCTGCGCCCGGGTAAATGAATGGAAAGAGCCCAGGCGAGAGGGGGAAAGGGAAGCTGCTGCTGCTGCTGCAGCGGCGGTGGCGGGTTCCTCGTGCTAACTGCGCTTGCCTGCCTGCCTGCCTCCTGCCTGCCCGCCACTCTTCTTCTCTGGGGGGAAGGAGGCAGCGACGCCTTACATTGGCGTAAGGAGACGCTGGGCCCCTTCTCTCCAGTCTCCTCCCCCCGCTGCTCCCGGACAATGCAGCCGAAGGGGAGAGCTATAAACATTGGACCGGGGGGGGGGGATCCTCTGCTGCTGCTGCTGCTACGCGGGGACAACTTAGGCAATGCCGCCTCCACCTCCTGAGCTTGGGCCACAACAGGCCCCGGGTTCTCCCTGCTCCCGCCGAGGCAAGAAGCGCTTTCTCGGCTGCAAAGGACCTTGCAGCCTCCAGTTCCTGCTTCCCCCTTGCCCCACAAAACCGCAAACAGGAGAGCTGTTCGTGAAGGCGCGCTGCCTTCCTCAGCCCGCGCAGGCACAAACCTCGCCGGGCCCTTTTTCTCCTTTGCTCCCCGCGATCGGGGGGCGGGGAGACCCTGATATATTCCCTATGTTTCCTTCCTGGGCCGCTTTTCCGAAGGCGGCGGCGGCGAGATTTTGCGTTTTAAAACGCAGCCCCGTTCCTTCTTCGCGCGGCTCCTAGCCGTTTTTTCCGCGCGGAGCAGTCGCTCGAAAGCCCGGCCGAGCTGGAGGCGCCGGCTCGCCTTCGGAAGGGAGGGTTTAGGTGGTGTTTGGGTTTTTTTCTTTTCGCGGCCGAGACGGCGCGAGCCGTTTCTCCAGTTTCAGCGCCGCTGAATTGGCGGCGGACCCGTTTGCTGCAGGCGGTGCGAGGGAGGTGGCGGCTGCTGCTGCTGCTGGGATCCTTCTCCCTTTCTCTTTTGAGTAGTATTTAAATCCGCGCGCCGGTGGCTAGTTTCTCAAACGCCCCGCTCGCTCCAGCCTTTCTTACCTAAAAGCGAAAAAGTTGTGCGAGTCGCCTCTCCCTTCCCCCTCCCCAGTGTCTCCTCGATGAGAAATGGAGGAAGAAAATGCAAAACGCTTCATAGGGAGAAGTGGCCCCCTTTGTTCTGGCATTGTTTCTCCACGAACTGGCGGCTACAAGGATAAAACACTTACCTTCTCTCCTTTTTGCTGCGAAATCCAGACGTTCCCATCGGCTGCAAAATACACAATCCACCTTAGAAAGGGACTAGAGATGTAGAGAGAGTTTGTATTCCGTTCTTTTGCGCGCTCTTCCCATTTTGGGGCAAGATTAAGTTGCCGAGCACGTTGTTGCAAGCTGTAGCCCCCCGCCTCAGTGAATGGTCACGTTTAGGACCCTCCAAGGCCATCCTAAGTCTGCCAGTAGAATCCGAGGGTATTGAAGGTCTAAAACTTTCAAAAGGAAAGGGGGCCTGGAACTAGCCAGAGAGCTGCAAATATACACTAGGATGCCCCCCGCCGCCGCCACTACACGCACATACGCACATGTTTGCCCCCCTCCCATAGCTTTAAATAAGGAAACCTTTCCCGGTGAGAGTTTAACGTGAAAGAAAGAAAAAGTTTGCACTTTATTAATTCCTTAAGAGCGAATGTGTTAAAAGCCGATCCCTGCCTGCATTTGAAACCCACTACCCTTCTTGCTCTCACCCCATGTGGCAAAAGTTTTGAATCTCGAAATAAAAACAAATGAGCCGGCGGTAGAAAACGAGGTTGGGAAGTTTAGGTTATGGTTGTAGCTGGGAGAAAATGTGTCGGAGGAGGAGGAGGAACAGTTTTTTGTTTTAAGAGGAAATGCTGTTGGTGTTACTATTTTGGTAACGCGATGATCAAGCGAGCAAAAGAAGCCCATTCACTGATTTCTGCATACTCCAGGCGATGTTTAATGCTCGGCCTCGCAGGTATTAGTGTCCAAACCTGCATTTAATCTGATTATGATGAGGTTTGCTGATACAATGGATAGTTGAATAGATCCTTGTGTCTTAGCAAATGAGGTGGATTTTCGGCTTCCCTCGGTTTCCGGGCTTGAGAGGAAATAAGGCTCTGATTGTCCACCAACACCTTCTGGAGCCCCTCAAACATCTTTGGGTTTTGGTTGTGGGTGGAAATGAGCATAGCCCCCTCAGCGCCATATTGTAACACCGCGCTGGATGTCCCGGCTCTTTTATGGCTAGACCTGAAAGTTTCGCTCTGTGTGTGCAACTGGAGAAATGAAGAAAAATAACAACAAATATGGAGCAGGCGTCTCTGGTGTCTTTTCTGTCCCTCATGTAACGCTCCCCATTTCCTCTTTACCACCTTTCTAAAAAGGTGATCTGCTGCAAAGGAAAGGAATGAAAAGATTGCAATAAAAGCAAAACCGAGTAAATAAGGTTGAGGGCAGAAGGAGAGGTTTTCTTTGCCAGCCTTTAATTGCCACTGAAACATTCTACAGTTGTAAACATTCCTTATTTATTCAGCCCAAATAGGCAGGCATTGTCTTGCTTTTATCGCAATCGTAATTATGGTGTCCTTTAAACTGGCTGATAGCTAGGGAGATAAGGGAATGTGCCTGTAGCTTCAGATCAAATCTCTCTCCGTCCCTCTCGCTCTCTCCCCCTCCCCGGGTCATCAGGATCCCCACAGTCCTTAGAGATGAGGAACGCTGGAAGACTCTGGCCTGGCCATTCCTTACGTCATGAAAGTGATTTGTACCACATTGCTAATTTGGTGCAATCCCTAACCCTTTGGATCTCGTGTGCGTTTGTAATTGCCTTTTGCTGCTTGCTTCAATTTTTGGTGCGTTATTTTTGGCGGCAATTTGGAGGGGGGGCGTTTGGGGTGGGCAATATATCTTTTGCAATCGAGTCCAGGCGTGTGAGGGGGGGGGTCTGCCCACCTGTACGTCAGAAACACCAGCGTGTCCCTGAGTCTTTGTTTACTGCACCTTTGTGTCTAATTAAAAATGCACACTTTTAGGATCCTCGCAGAACAAAGCCTCCCCAAATCCCCCTTTACGTCCAAGGATTTGCAAATTTATAAAGGCTGCATTGAATTCAGGATGGGTCAAGGGGCAAAAAAAGGGTAGGAGGTCACTGCATTTTGATTATGGGTCAGTAGGCAACATGGCAGGCAGTTTGTGTCCCAAAAAACCTCTTCTTTAAAAGTGAGGTTTAAAAACAACAAGGATGAGCGAAGTTTCTAGGGGGAAATTTGACGATGAAAGAGAAGAAAACCTCTTTTCCTGATATTTGCAAAGCAAGAAGATATGTCCATGTGAGAAAACAAAGCAGCCCTCAACAGCACTATAAATTGTTTCTCTGTTTACAGAGAAATAACTCACAGTGTGATGTGTTGCAGGAACTTAGCTATGGGTCTTGGAGTGTCCCCCACACCACGCAAAGCCTTTAACTATACTGGGTATTGCTGTAATGTGTCAAAAGGTGTCTATGCTTGTCCTTTTTAAAATAAGTGTATGTGGAGGGTTTTTTTAAAGTCTGCACTTACGTTTGGCTGAATGATATTGGGAGCTGAATGACCCTTTTGACAGGTTTTGGTCCCTTTGCCATATTCCCCAACTGTTTCTTCCCCTCCCCCAATCCGCCCTGGATATATTATAGGGGGGACTACAGGCAATGCACCAACTCTGAAAATCTAATTTAGGCTGGGAAATGATATATTTTTACCTCTGAAATAAAATAATAATGATTATAATAATTATATGCAGAATAACCCACGAATAATAAGCTGTGCCAATCGGAAAAGGGTTATAACCAAGAATAAGATAGTCTGGAGGTGGCTGTTGTAGTGTGAAAATGCACCAGGATACGGAGAATTCGAGGACCTAGTGAAAATAGAAGCTTAAAGTGCTGTTGCATTTCACAAGTAAACATTTAAAGGGCTGTAAATGGTGCTCTGAGTGACTTGCCCCAGAAATAAGAGGTCAGCCTGGATTGCAGGGCTGTTTAAACATAGTCATGATAACACAATGAAAATATATCAAAGCACAACCTCAGAGGGCGTTTTCAAATATATACCCCCCTCTCTCAAATGCAGACACACTCATCTCCCAGTAAACCCCCCTTTCCCCAAAAAAGCAGCGATACAAGGGAGCTTCTATATGTTTTTAATACCACACAGTAAAAACAACAACTATGCAATCTGAGATCAATGGGAATAGGTTTACAGCATTGGGTGAGGAATATTATTTTTCCTCGTTATTTTCTAATTAGGTTTGTCGTTCGCCAAGAGTGCTTCAGACTGAAATATCATCTAAGGTAAAGAAATCCTATCTAAGGTAGGGTATACATTACAGACTGGGGCTACTCGATGGGAAAAGGAGCACATTTGATTGATAATCTCTCTCTCTCTCTCTCTCTCTCTCTCTCTCTCTCTCTCGGAGGTGAGAAGAGGAAAATGCCTCATGAGCGTTCTCGCTATCCACAACCCAGTTGAATTGTTGTCCAAAGGCTGAACCCGATTCAATCTAATTGATTTTCGAATTATTGATTCCATTAATTCCACCGCGTCCCATTCATAACTACCGGGACTGATGCCTGAAATCAGTGTCACTAAATCAGCTTAAATTCGAATACTTTCACTTAAAGGTTTTCCAGGCTGCAAGACGACCTAAAATCCAAGTAATTCCTCGTCTAACTGGTATATGGATCCACCAGTAGCCTTATCTGTTTCGCCAGAAAGAAAAAGAAGGCCACATTTCAGCCTCAGGTAAAACACACACCCTCCCCACCTTACAAAACAAAACAAAACAGATTCACAATGCAGTGAACCTCACTCTTTTTCGCTGTGCAGAGATTTATTCCTAAATCCTTCGGCAGGATTTGCAAATGTACAGAGATCTTCCTGGTATTTGGAAAAATAAGTCCCGCGGGTTGCAGAGCAACTTGCTTCCAACTAAGCGTTTTAGGGTTGCAGCCTAGTAGTCCAAGCCAAAGCACGTTTACTTGGAAGGAAGTTCTACTCCGTTTAATTAGGGTCCCCCCCCCCATCCCGCCCCGAAAGCGTGCTTAAAATTGCATTTGAATTCAAGGAATCCCCCGTAGCTGGACTGGAGAGGCGGACTCAGTGGCAGGGCCGAGAAATTGTACTGCCTTTGATTTTCCTCTATGAACGCTGCCGGCGTCTGTTGTTCACTCAGGGAAATCAGAAAAGTCTCGCCTAATTTTGAACACAGCCGACAACAGGCACCTTATTTCCACACACCCCAATATCTATCCGCTCCCCCAGCGTGTGTGGCTGTGTGTTTTGGAGGGAGCGTTCTCACGTTAATAATCTGAAGCTGCAAAACTGTTGCTAGCTTCGGTATGCCTGCCTGCGAATCCACTGGAAAAACCTTCTCGGCCTTCCTTTTGCTTCCAGAGAGGGTCCTCGGTCCGCGAGGGGTTGTGGAAATGAGGATCGACTCCCGAAGTGCGTAAGGAAGATCCCGGATATGCAGCGGTGTGTTTTGATGACCACAAGAAAACTGGCAGGTTCCTCCCCTCCCCCACCCCCCCCCGCAAACTCAAGATGGAGAAGTTTCAAGGAACAAAAGGCTGCGGGAGGGAATCTGGTGCGGGAGTTTCAACTCGACTCCAATGTGCCTTTCCCATGTGTATTGAATATTTCCTTAAGATCTCTGTCTTGGTGTGTGTGTTTATTTGTTTATTAACTGATCTAGTCCTACACACACACACAGTTGTTACCACGATTTTCCCCCCCAAATAGAGAGTTAACGTTGTACCTTGGTAGAAATGTCGATTTGCTAAAGAAAAGCAGCTATTTAAAGCGCACACACACCCGATTTTGTTGCTTTTAACGTCGATGTTTAAAGCAAACAAAAACTGGGGACCTAGCCTGGAGAAGCCAAAGAAGCAGACGACAGTAGTCGTGTGTGTGTGTGTGTGTGTGTGTGAGAGAGAGAGAGAGAGAGAGAGAGAGAGAGAGAGAGAGAGAGAGAGAGAGAGAGTGTTTGCGAGGCAGAATGGATGTGGCTCAGTCTCTGAGCCTGGATGCGCTTGTTGTGTGGCTGAGATCCCCACAACCTCTTTACTCCGAAGTACGCCACCCTTTGCAAGGCGGATGACTTGGTTGTATAGCCTGTGCCGATTTGGAACCTAAAAATAACCGAGCCACGACTTTAGAACTCAACTTTGCGAAATAGACCAACAGCGAGGCATCCGCCGGAACTTTCAAGCCAATACCTCGGGCTTCATTTACTTTGTGGATCGGCCTGTCAGGGATGCCGTCACCTTCAGCATCAAATTAGGGGGGGAGGGGGAGGAGCAGCGTTGTGTGGGGCTGTGTGTGTGCCGAGAGTGGGGGGCACGAGACGACGGCTGCCATCCTGGGGAACAGGAGACCGAGAACAGAGGGGTCTGAAAGGTCCCCATTGCTTAACCCTACAAAAGCTGATACCGCTTTATTTCCCTCTTCGCCGCTTCATTCTACACCCACCCCCACCCCCCACACAAAATAAAACAGCCAGGCAGCTGTTTTCCCTCCAAACTTTGCTTTGCAGCTCCAGAATGAGAGGCGATGTCTCCTGCGCGATGGGGAAGAGGAACGCGCACAGGCGAAGGCAGCCAGATGCGGAGCTCAACTGGGCTGCGAGGAGCCTTCCATTCATTGTTCGCCACCGCCTTTCGATTGCGTTGGAAGGGCTGTACTATCACGAGACCCTGGACCAAGCTCTCCTTTTCGCTCTTGTCTCAAGGGAGAGCTATAATATATAACATTATATATAATCACACCCACACATATATAGGAATGATATTCCTTGAGACAAGGGTCTGTGTGTGTATAAATCTTTCTTTCTTTCTTTCTTTCTTTCTTTCTTTCTTTCTTTCTTTCTTTCTTTCTTTCTCTCTCTCTCTCTCTCTCTCTCTCTCTCTCTCTCCCCCTCTCTCAACAGTTTCTTGCTTCAAGAGGGAACCGGGCCTTGAAGCTCGGAGGGAAGAAGTCACTACCGTGCATGTTGTGTCGCCTTCTGTCTGGCGAGCAGCAGCCGAGCTCCACGGCTTGGTCAAGCCCAGCCTGAGTAGAGAGGCGAGGCCACGGACTTTCTTAATTTCCGGGCTCTCGCCAGCACCCCTTGGCCCTTCAGTCCTCACACTGGGAGCTGGGAGGGGGGCGGTTGGAAGAGAGAGAAATCGCCTGCTGAATTTTACCTAGTCATGCACAACGACCGTGAAAATGAATACCAACAAAAAAAAAAAAAACGCAAGAGCAGGAGATTTAGGGGGGGGGGGAGGATGAGTTTTTCTGTGGGGACGGGACGGGACTGCTGAGCTCTGTTGGTAGACTTGCTTATTTGCTTTCCCAGTTCCGGCGTAATCATTCTGCAGCCGCTGATATTATGGGGCATAGGACTATGGGACTCTATATCAGTGGGGCACATGGCCTTCGAAGACAGGCCATCTTCTTCTTACCTTCCGCTCCCCCCTACACACCCACCCACCCTGTTTCTTCGTCCGAGGAATCCCAGTGGTTTTCCTGGAGCACAGGGATGCATTTCATTTTGGCTCTGGCCGCGAGCTCCTCTCTGCTAAGACACAGCCACTTTGTGCTTCTGGCCGGAATTCGGCGTGAATCGATTAGCGACTGCGATCCACCGCAACCCCGCGGACTAGCAGGATTTGGATCGACGCCGATTCGACTCCGGCTCGACTGGGGCTTCAGCCGCTTAGATGCGGGGAATAGGGCCGGGCTGCTGGTCATTTTGCCGTTGGGTTGGGATAGATCTGAAAGACGGAAGGGCTTGGAGGGGGGGAATAATACACTCAAACACCCCCTCCCCCAATAAGACAGTATAAGTTTTTCGTGGGCTGGGCCTTATTTCCCATCCCTCTTTTGTCCACGGAGCCGAAAATATTCGGCCGCCACTTGGGAAAGGTGAAAGTTGGAATTGTAAGGTGGGGGGGGGGGGAGAGAGAGAGCCTTTTCTATAGAGCGATGGAAGTGTGCGGGGGGAGGGGCAAGCCTCTTTCGCTCACCCACATTCTGACACCGAACGTGTGAATAGGAAACCCCTTACACCCAGACACCTTCAGTGAATTTACTATTCCAGCGGCGGGGAGGGGGGCAGTCTCATCGTCTGGACCGTAGGTAGCGGGGAGGAGGGGAAAGAACCCTCAGCCTCCAGGGAAGTTCTAGCGAAGGCGGCACCCTAGAAGTCAGAAGCATCCCTGTGACCCATTGCAATCTTCCCCTTCCTCCTCCCTCCCTCCTTCCTCCTCCTCCTCCTTCTCCAAGCTTTCCTCTCGGCTCTGTTGCCATCTTTTTCCCCCTGCTGGAAGCAATCAACACGCAGGCGATCCTGGCGTGGACGCGCGGACCGGAGGGGGGACTCCCTCCACCTTGGGAGCTAGCACGGGGGAACTGTGGAAAAGTAGAGACCTTGCTGCTGGCTTATCTCGGCTTTGTTATGGGTCTGACGTGAGCCCGCGTCCCGATCTCTCTCTCTCTCTCTCTCTTCCCCCTCTCTCTTCCAACCTCCTCCTCTCCCCCTCCTCTCCCCCTCCCCCACCCCCCAATATTACAGGCAGAATTTCAGAGAAAAGTGTTACAGTATTGCGGGGCTGGAGCTCAGGATAACCACGCAGCCCTAAATAATTCCCACCCACCCCCAGTAGCACCAACTTAGCTATCGGAAAGAGTGAGAGTGAGAGACCAGGAGGAAGAGGAAAAAGAAGGGACTTAAGCTAGCGAACGTGAGTATTCTCGTTTTCCGAGTCGTTCACAGAAATATACAAAATAACGTCAGACAAACCCCAGGGTTTTTTGTTTTGTTTTTGTTTTGTTTAACTATGCTTGAAAGCCAAAGGAGGGGGGATACCAGTTGAGGAACCCTCCTTTTGACACGCATTGCAGAATAAGCGCCCCTTTAAAATGGTTACTTAAAAGCTCCCCCATCCAATCTTTACATCCACAGAATTCGTATCGTGGGGGAAACAGCTTTCTGTCCTCCCCACCCCCGCACTTTATCCCCACTAAATAACCCCAAGAAGGTTTCCAAATTCCATTTATTTCTTATATTTGTTCAAAAAACAAAACAAAACCCGTGTCACCGAGGGCTTCCAAACCCGGTCCTCCAGTCGCCAGCGCCGCCGAGAGCGAGCTGTGGGCTGGCTGGGAGCTCCGGATTGTTTAATAGAAAGATTTATATACTAACAGTATTATTTACTTTGGGAGGGGAGGTGGGAGCCTAAGAGTATGCTAATTAGCCAGAGATTTGGGGGGGGGAGCTGCGAAGGGGGTGGAATATCAATTTTTATTGCATCACCTGTCAGGAGTGTCCAATCAGCGCTGGCTTGAGGGGAATTAATTGATGAAGGTGTCTCCGGACCAGCTCACTTCCCTCTGTCATTTGATTTGGAGCGAAAGCAGCGGCGGGAAGAG